>NC_053391.1:352051183-352651183 GCF_905171765.1 Bufo bufo | reverse complement strand
GTGGCCATTGCTGTACCAGGCTAGCACATGGTCCTCTCCTCCAGCAGGATGCGCCCAGGGAGGGCAAACATCAGGGATTAGTGAGGCGATTAGTGCTATAAGCGCCAGGGATCACCACAGGAGACGGCACACGAGCACTCACCTTGACGAAGAGTTCTATGAGGTTGTCTTTGTCCTCCAGCACTCCGTTCTGCGGTCCAGACACGGACATCTCTGCTCCTCTGCCGTGCAGTGCGCTCGGCCAACTTCTCCTCCTTGTTTGGTGGTCCCTCTCCCCGCGCTATCTTCTCCCACCCCTCAGGGCACTCTGTGGGGACTTACCACCTACTCTACAACTAGTCGGGGTTTTCCTCGGCGCCCTCTAGTCTCAGGGAAGTGATGGGAAAGGCGCAGTGGAGGATAAAGGCGCTGAGAGAGGCAGGCAGACCGTATAACGGGACGTTACTGGCAGCTGAGGCAGAGAAAGGGAGGAGGCGGGAAGGAGGGCGCGGCGAGTGGATGGTTAACCGTTTCGTGCTCGTCACACACGCACAATGTGGCCCAGTATTCTGGAGGGTGGAGGACCTCACCTCCCAGTATAATACACCGCTCTGTTCTCTATGCAGTAGAAAATGGACTCTGTGGGGGACAGTTAACGCTTGTGTGTGACTGGACTTCTGTCAGTCGTGCTTAGGACTTCTCTGGGGATTTGTGTAATTCTATCCTAATAATGGCCACTTTCTGTGATTTCTGCCATGTTCACTAATGGGGGAGCCTAGGCAATGGTGGTGTGGTTTAGATAAGCACCTGAGGGGGTCATTTATCAAAGATCTTTGATCGCCCCTGCGCTGCCGGCGGGACGCAGGTCTGGTCATAAATTAGGCGCACCTCTGGCAGTCTGTGAAAACTACTCCAGCATGTCAGTTTACATGTGGCAAATCTGCACCGTTTCCACATCAAAAGTTTTGTGGCACGAAATTCCGGCAGATCTGCTGCCCTTAGTAGGGGTCATCTACAAGGACCGGCTTTTTACACCGTTCTTTGTTACCCCCTGTGCTGGCGGAGAAAGTGCCTCATTTTTAGGACGATTTTTCCTGTACATTGCCACACAACCAGTCAGTTGGGAATTGACTTTTCAGTTTATTCTGGTCCTGGCAGTGGCAGACGATGCCTCATGGATGCAGAAAGCTAGTTTTCAGCCACCTGTGCCGTCAATTAGCATGTCACTGTTAGAGCCCATTCACACGACCGTATGGCCGCCGCGCCATGTTACAGACCGCAAACAACAGGTCGGCGAAACACGGGCACCGGCTATGTGCAGCGGTGCTGACCCATTGACTTGAATGGGTCCGCAATCCACAAGATACGGCAAAAGGTAGGACATGTTTTTGCAGTGTGGAGGCATGGATCGGAAGCCCACAGAAACACTCAAAGCCCTTTCGTGTCTGTGCCTCCGCAAGACAGGCATGGCGACTATACGATAGTACTGATAGCCAGGCCCTGCTGTAACCGCCGACATTGGTGAAAACTCTCATGCTAGAGGATTAACCCCTTAGATGTGGCGGGCAGTGTTGACTGCCTCATCTAAGGGGTTTACAGTGGGAAGGAGTTCCCTGTCTGACCCTATCAGCTTCACGCGATATGATCGCAGGGTGCAGATGGTGGCTAAGGTAGCCCAAGACTTTACGCAGGCATTGCGGCCTGCCAGCTACAGAAACATATATTGTACTGCACTGTAAGGCCTCTTTCACACAACCGTTTTTTTTTCCGTTTGCGGACTGTTTTTTGTGTTCCGTATATGGAACCATTCATTTTAGTGGATCCGCAAAAAAAACGGAATGTACTCCTTATGCATTCAGTTTCCATTCCGTTGAAAGATAGAACATGTCCTATTATTGCCCGCAAATCACGTTACGTGGCTCGATTCAAGTCAATGGGTCCGCAAAAAAAAGGAACACATACGGAATGTACTCTGCATGTCTTCCGTATCCGTTCCGATTTTGCGGAACCATCCATTGAAAATGTTATGCCCAGCCCAATTTTTTCTATGTGATTACTGTATACTGTATATGTGATACTCAAAAACGGAAACACAACAGAAACAAAAAACAGAACAACGGATCCATGAAAAACAGACCGCAAAATACTGAAAAAGCCATACGGTCGTGTGAAAGAGGCCTAAAAGGGATCAGACCCCCAAAAGTTGAAGTAAAAAAGAAAAATGCACCCTTTTGCTTCATCAAGCCATTTACAATTGAAAAAAAGACATATTGGGCACCAAAATTCAATATCTGTGTAAAAACTGCAAAACACGCGTGGTGTCAAAATGCTCACTCTACCTTGATAACTTAATGGATGGCGTTTCCAAAATGGCGTCACTTCTTGGGGGTTTCATTTACTAATTCACCCCAGATCCTGTACAGTTTTAAGCACAAATTATGTGAATCACCACAATGGGCCTTAAAATGCGCATGGTGCTTTTTTAATCCTGAGCCTCTCATACGTTCACACAAAAGAGTAGGGCCATATGTAGAAGCACAGCATAATAATAAGAGGGATGACCTTTCTCACTGGCACACACTGGGCATATTTTGGGCACTGAAATGGAATATCTATGTAAAAACTGCAATTTTCACTTTGATTCATTTATGCAGAACACCTGTGGAGTCAAAATGCTCCCTACACTCCTTGATAAATTCTGTGAGTGGTGTGGTTTCTAATATGGGGTCACTTCTTGGGGGTTTCCTTTCCTATTTCACCTCAGAACCTCTGCAGTTGTCGGCCAGTACTGTGTAAATCGCCAAACTAGGCCTCACAGGCACATGGAGCTCTTTCTCTTCCGTGTCCTATTATTGTCCGCATAACGGACAAGGATATTACTGTTCTATTAGGGGCCAGCAGTTCCGGAATGCACACAGACATCATCCGTATTTTTTGCGGACCGCAAAATACTGAAAAAGACATACGGTCGTGTGCAAGAGGCCTTTTTCAGTATTTGCATGTGCATTCCGTATTTTGCGGAACGGAACAGCTGGCCCCTAATAGAACAGTACTATCCTTGTCCGTTATGCGGACAATAATAGGACATGTTCTATCTTTGAACGGAACGGAAATACAGAAATTGAAGGCATACGGAGTACCGTCCTTTTTTTACGGATCCATTGAAAAGAATGGTTCCGTATACGGAACGCAAAAAAACGAACGGAAACGGAAAAAAAAACGTTCGTATGCAGAAGGCCTAAAATGTAAAATCTACAAAAAAAAATTGATATTTTGAAATATCACTACCATTTTCCTTTAATTCTTGTGGAACACATAAGGCTACTTTCACACTGGCGTTTCGGCTTTCCGTTTGTGAGATCCGTTCAGGGATCACACAAGCGGTCCAAAACGGATCAGTTTTGCCCTAATGCATTCTGAATGGAAAAGGATCCGCTCAGAATACATCAGTTTGCCTCCATTCAGTCTCCATTCCGCTCTGGAGGCGGACACCAAAACACTGCCTACAGCGTTTTGGTGTCCGTCTGAAGAAACTGAGCCAAACGGATCCGTTCTGACACACAATGTAAGTCAATGGGGACGGATCCATTTTCTATGGCACAATCTGGCACAATAGAAAACGGATCCGTTCTCCATTGACTTTCAATGGTGTTCAAGACGGATCCGTCTTGGCTATGTTAAAGATAATACAAACGCGAGTGTGAAAGTAGCCTAAAAGGTTAATAAAGTTTGTAAAATCAGTTTTGAATAATTTGAGGGTTGGAATTTCTAAAATGGGGTCATTTATGTGTGTTTTCTATTATGTAAGCCCTTCAAATTATTTCATAATGGAATTGGTCCTTTTAAAATGTTGGTTTTGGAAATTTTCTTAAAAATATAAAAAATTGCTACTAAACTTAACAAAAATTCATAAATAAAGGTAAAATATATCGACCCAAAATTACCAGTAACATGAAGTACGGTGTGTCACGAGAATCAGTTGGATAATTAAAAGCATTACAGTTATCACCACATTAAGTGACACGTCAGATTTGCAAAAATAGGCTGTCAGGAAGGGGTTAAACAAGTCACAGGTTTGGTACACAGATTATTAAACAGTAAGTTTTAGGTAGGTCACAGACAGGGGCAATTAAACGTCCCTCCCTTTCTGTAAACACACTATACACTGGTATTGCCAATTTATAGTGGTATATTTATGCAGTACAATGTGTTATGCTAAGGCTAGTTTCACACTAGTGCTAAAATCGTATCTGTCCAGCTAAATCCCGGCACTAATGCCGGAAACAGGCCGGATCCCTGCCGTGTCCCATTATAGTCAGTGGGCTCTGGTGGGTCTTCGGCACTTTACAACTTAAATGGTAGCAAAATTGCAACAATTTTTTGCTGGAGATGCTG
The DNA here is from genome assembly GCF_905171765.1 of Bufo bufo. Lineage (NCBI taxonomy): Eukaryota > Metazoa > Chordata > Amphibia > Anura > Bufonidae > Bufo > Bufo bufo. The sequence continues at coordinate 352,646,809 of NC_053391.1, read as the reverse complement.
GGAATATGTGTATAAAACACTTATAAACTGTAGAAGTTTGAGTTTTTTTGCTGCCAATACATATGGAAAAATGATGTTTGTACAGACCATGCAGCTTTCTGCTGCAGCTCTCTCCCTGTAACTGCCACAGCTTCTAACAGAACATATGGCTGGTGGCAGTTGAAGATTTAAACTGGGCACCTTTGACCAGCTCAGTGAGACGGACAGAAAATAAGGAAAATAACAAACAGCAGGTGGCGCTATACAGATGCATTTTATTGAATAACTCAGTGGCTTTAATACATTTTAATTACATACAATTACAAAAGTATTCAGATCCAGGTGCTGGTTTGAAAAATGTAGACTACGTTTTGTGACACAACCCCTTTAACCACCTCAGCCCCTATAGCTTAAACACCCTTAAAGACCAGGCCACTTTTTACACTTCTGACCTACACTACTTTCACCATTTATTGCTCGGTCATGCAACTTACCACCCAAATGAATTTTACCTCCTTTTCTTCTCACTAATAGAGCTTTCAATTGGTGGTATTTCATTGCTGCTGGCATTTTTACTTTTTTTGTTATTAATCGAAATTTAACGATTTTTTTGCAAAAAAATGAAATTTTTCACTTTCAGGTGTAAAATTTTGCAAAAAAAACGACATCCATATATAAATTTTTCTCAAAATTTATTGTTCTACATGTCTTTGATAAAAAAAAATGTTTGGGTAAAAAAAAAATGGTTTGGGTAAAAGTTATAGCGTTTACAAACTATGGTACAAAAATGTGAATTTCCGCTTTTTGAAGCAGCTCTGACTTTCTGAGCACCTGTCATGTTTCCTGAGGTTCTACAATGCCCAGACAGTACAAACACCCCACAAATGACCCCATTTCGGAAAGTAGACACCCTAAGGTATTCGCTGATGGGCATAGTGAGTTCATAGAAATTTTTATTTTTTGTCACAAGTTAGTGGAAAATGCTGATTTTTTTTTTTTTTCTTACAAAGTCTCATATTCCACTAACTTGTGACAAAAAATAAAAACTTCTATGAACTCACTATGCCCATCAGCGAATACCTTGGGGTGTCTTCTTTCCAAAATGGGGTCACTTGTGGGGTAGTTATACTGCCCTGGCATTCTAGGGGCCCAAATGTGTGGTAAGAAGTTTGAAATCAAAATGTGTAAAAAATGACCGGTGAAATCCAAAAGGTGCTCTTTGGAATGTGGGCCCCTTTGCCCACCTAGGCTGCAAAAAAGTGCCACACATGTGGTATCGCCGTACTCAGGAGAAGTTGGGGAATGTGTTTTGGGGTGTCATTTTACATATACCCATGCTGGGTGAGATAAATATCTTGGTCAAATGCCAACTTTGTATAAAAAAATGGGAAAAGTTGTCTTTTGCCAAGATATTTCTCTCACCCAGCATGGGTATATGTAAAATGACACCCTAAAACACATTGCCCAACTTCTGCTGAGTACGGAGATACCACATGTGTGACACTTTTTTGCAGCCTAGGTGGGCAAAGGGGCCCACATTCCAAAGAGCACCTTTTGGATTTCAACGGTCATTTTTTACACATTTTGATTTCAAACTTCTTACCACACATTTGGGCCCCTAGAATGCCAGGGCAGTATAACTACCCCACAAGTGACCCCATTTTGGAAAGAAGACACCCCAAGGTATTCCGTGAGGGGCATGGCGAGTTCCTAGAATTTTTTATTTTTTGTCACAAGTTAGCGGAAAATGATTTTTTATTTTTTTTTTCTTACAAAGTCTCATATTCCACTAACTTGTGACAAAAAATAAAAACTTCCATGAACTCACTATGCCCATCAGCGAATACCTTTGGGTGTCTTCTTTCCAAAATGGGGTCACTTGTGGGGTAGTTATACTGCCCTGGCATTCTAGGGCCCCAAATGTGTGGTAAGAAGTTTGAAATCAAAATGTGTAAAAAATGACCGGTGAAATCCGAAAGGTGCTCTTTGGAATGTGGGCCCCTTTGCCCACCTAGGCTGCAAAAAAGTGTCACACATGTGGTATCTCCGTACTCAACAGAAGTTGGGCAATGTGTTTTGGGGTGTCATTTTACATATACCCATGCTGGGTGAGAGAAATGTCTTGGCAAAAGACAACTTTTCCCATTTTTTTATACAAAGTTGGCATTTGACCAAGATATTTATCTCACCCAGCATGGGTATATGTAAAATGACACCCCAAAACACATTGCCCAACTTCTGCTGAGTACGGAGATACCACATGTGTGACACTTTTTTGCAGCCTAGATGCGCAAAGGTGCCCAAATTCCTTTTAGGAGGGTATTTTTAGACATTTGGATCCCAGACTTCTTCTCACGCTTTAGGGCCCCTAAAAAGCCAGGGCAGTATAAATACCCCACATGTGACCCCATTTTGGAAAGAAGACACCCCAAGGTATTTAATGAGGGGCCTGGCGAGTTCATAGAATTTTTTTTTTTGGCATAAGTTAGCGGAAATTGATTATTTATTTATTTTTTCTCACAAAGTCTCACTTTCCGCTAACTTGGGACAAAAATTTAAATCTTTCATGGACTCAATATGCCCCTCAGCGAATACCTTGGGGTGTCTTCTTTCCAAAATGGGGTCAGTTTTGGGGTGTTTGTACTGCCCTGGCATTTGAGGGTCTCCGCAATCATTACATGTATGGCCAGCATTAGGAGTTTCTGCTATTCTCCTTATATTGAGCATACAGGTAATGAGATTATTTTTTTTCGTTCAGCCTCTGGGCTGAAAGAAAAAAATGAACGGCACAGATTTCTTCATTTGCATCGATCAATGTGGATGAAAAAATCTCTGCCAAAAAAAAAAAAGGAGGGGAAAGGCGTCTGCCAGGACATAGGAGCTCCGCCCAACATCCATACCCACTTAGCTCGTATGCCCTGGCAAACCAGATTTCTCCATTCACATCAATCGATGTGGATGAATAAATCATTGCCGGGATTTTATTTTTATTTTTATATACAAAGTGTTTGCCAAAGCATAGGAACACCGCCACCTCCTCAGCTCATATGCCTCGGCAAACGTATCTTTTACTGCAGAGGAGAAATCTCGTCTTGCAGCGCCGCATACACCGACTTCCGTGTTTTCTGACAGCAGCGCAATGCTTCTGTCAGAATGCACATCAGTGCTGCAGCTAGTCGATCGGTTGGTCCACCTGGAAGGTAAAAAAAAAAAAAAGAAAAGAAAAAACCAGGCCGCAACACAATAATTTTATTAACTTTGGAAGAGAACATATAAACTTTAACTTTTTGAACTGAACATTAACCTTTTTGCTTACTGGTGTTTTTTTTTTGTTTGTTTTTTACCTTTATAGAACAAACCTCTCCTTCCCCATGGGTCAATGTGCAAAGCGCAAATCGCCCAAAGATGTGGCGAAGTGCGTTATGCACTTTGTCCCATGTGAAAGGAGACGTTTGCAGCAGCTGTGAGTGAATGGGCCCTAATAGCCCTGTGTGCCTGTCCTGGTGAGATGTGATCCCTATGCTAGGTGTACCTGTGTGTGGTACTTCCGGAAACACTCTCCTAAGCATAGGGCAGGGTGGTCAGGACAGTCAGGACAGAAATAGCGGGTGTCACGCCTTATTCCACTCCTGCTACAGACACGACATCTTTTTCGGGGTGACGGTTGGGTTGAGGTACCAGCAACGACATTGGGGAAATGTCGCTCGTGTAGACGGCTAACTACACTGGTGGATGGGGCCACGGAACCTTCTGGATACAGGAGGTTCTCTATGATCTCTTCCTGGAATTTGAGGAAGGATCGTGTTCTCCCAGCCTTACTGTAGAGAACAAAACTATTATACAGCGCCAATTGAATCAAATATACAGACACCTTCTTATACCAGCGTCTGGTTCTGCGGGAAACTAAATACGGAGACAACATCTGGTCATTGAAGTCCACCCCTCCCATGAGCAAATTATAGTCGTGGACTGAGAGGGGCTTTTCAATGACACGGGTTGCTCGCTCAATTTGGATTGTCGTGTCTGCGTGAATGGAGGAGAGCATGTAAACGTCACGCTTGTCTCTCCATTTCACCGCGAGCAGTTCTTCGTTACACAAGGCAGCCCTCTCCCCCCTTGCAAGACGGGTGGTAACGAGCCGTTGGGGGAAGCCCCGGCGACTAGGTCGCACGGTGCCACAGGCGCAAATCCGTTCTAGAAACAAATGCCTAAAGAGGGCCACACTTGTGTAGAAATTGTCCACATAAAGATGGTACCCCTTGCCGAATAAGGGTGACACCAAGTCCCAGACTGTCTTCCCACTGCTCCCCAGGTAGTCAGGGCAACCGACCGGCTCCAGGGTCTGATCTTTTCCCTCATAGACACGAAATTTGTGGGTATAGCCTGTGGCCCTTTCACAGAGCTTATACAATTTGACCCCATACCGGGCACGCTTGCTTTGGATGTATTGTTTGAAGCCAAGGCGTCCGGTAAAATGTATTAGGGACTCGTCTATGCAGATGTTTTGCTTTGGGGTATACAAATCTGCAAATTTCTGGTTGAAATGGTCTATGAGGGGCCGAATTTTGTGGAGCCGGTCAAAAGCTGGGTGGCCTCTGGGACGGGAGGTGGTGTTGTCGCTAAAATGCAGGAAACGCAGGATGGTCTCAAATCGTGTCCTGGACATAGCAGCAGAGAACATGGGCATGTGATGAATTGGGTTCGTGGACCAATATGACCGCAATTCATGCTTTTTAGTTAGACCCATGTTGAGGAGAAGGCCCAGAAAAATTTTAATTTCGGAAACTTGGACTGGTTTCCACCGGAAAGGCTGGGCATAAAAGCTTCCCGGGTTGGCGGTTATAAATTGTGTGGCATACCGATTTGTTTCTGCCACAACTAAGTCTAAGAGCTCCGCAGTCAAGAACAGCTCAAAAAATCCCAGGGCCGAACCGATCTGAGCCGTCTCAACCCGAACTCCAGACTGGGCGGTGAAAGGGGGAACTAATGGTGCGGCTGAAGTTGGTGACTGCTAATCAGGGTTTGCCAGCACCTCAGGGATTCTAGGGGCTCTACGGGCCTGTCTGTGCGGTGGCGGCGACGGGGTAACTACTGCACGTGCCACCGTACCAGCTTCAACTGCCCTTCTGGTGCTCGCTACTTCACCATGTTGTACAGCAGTGCTGGTACTAGGTCCAGGAAGGGCTGCGCTGCTGGTGTATGCCTCACCACGTGATCGGCAGTGCCAGCCCCACTCTGCTGCTCTTGAAGCGGATCCTGCGCAACCTGTGGTCTAGCGACACGGGGCCGGGTACGCCTGGTGCTATCAGGGACCTCAACCTCCTCGTCCGAACTTTGAGTCAGAGAGCTACTGCTTTCTACAGGTTCATATTCTGACCCGCTAGATTCGTCAGATGAGGGTTCCCACTCCTCATCCGACTGGGTCAGAATCCTGTAGGCCTCTTCAGAAGAATACCCCCTGTTTGACATTTGGACTACTAAATTTAGGGGTATTCCCTGAGACTACCCAAGAAAAAAAGCAAGCCTGTCTTACAAATGGGAGGCTAGCGAAGTACCGGAGGCCGCTGCGGTTGATAAAAAATATCAAAACTGTTTTTTTTATCGCCGCAGTGCGTGTAAAGTGAATGTGCAGTGATCAAAAAATATATATTTTTTGTCACTGCGGCGGGGCGGGCGTGGGTGAACGCACGTGTGGGCGACCGAAACAGGCCTGATCGGGCAAACACTGCGTTTTGGGTGGAGGGTGAGCTAAGGTGACACTAATACAATTATAGATCTGACCGTGATCAGTTTTGATCACTTACAGATACTATAAAAGTACAAATGCTGATTAGCGATACGCTAAACAGCGAATAAGTGACTGCGGTGCGGTGGGCTGGGCGCTAACTGATCCCTAAACTACCTAACCAAGGGGCCTAAACTATCCCTAAAACCTAACAGTCAATACCAGTGGAAAAAAAAAGTGACAGTTTACACTGATCACTTTTTTCCTTTCACTAGTGATTGACAGGGGCGATCAAAGGGGTGATCAAAGGGTTAATTGGGGTGCAGGGGGGTGATCTGGGGCTAAGGTGTACTGTTGGTGCTACTCACAGTTCAGTCTGCTTCTCTGCTGGATCCAACCGACGAAAAGGACCAGCAGAGGAGCAGACAAGCCATATAACAGATCATATTTACTAATATGATCTGTTATACAGCTTGTGATTCGTTTTTTTGAAAATCACCAGCCTGCCAGCCAATGATCGTTGCTGGCAGGCTGGTGACGAACTTGTACTTTAACTTTTGCCGGCCCGCGATGCGCATGCGCGGGCCGGCTTTGACCGAAATCTCGCGACTCGCGAGATGACGCACGGATGCGTCCAGGAGGAATGAATCAACCACCTTCCGGATGCATCCGTGCGTTAGGCGGTCCGGAGGTGGTTAAGCCCTCACTTGTATAGATAGGGTTGATCCTGCTTAATATGCTGTTTAATGAAATTATCACCTTCTGTTCTGTAACATGCTACCAACAGATTGCACTGTATCTTTTAACAGGTTCCCTTTAACGTGTTCTTTTAGGGCTTAGGCTATCCTAATAGCACACAAATATTAAAATCTTTACTTAGGGTACTTTCACACTTGCGTTGTGAAGATCCAGCAGGCAGTTCCGTCGCGGGAACTGCCTGCCGTATCCGGAAATCTGTGTGCAAATGGATAGCATTTGTAGACGGATCCAGATGCGTATTCGTCTAACAAATGCATTGAAACACCAGATCCGTCTCTCCGGTGTCATCCGGAAAAATGGATCCTTTTTTTTTTTTTTTTGCATTTTTATAGGTCTGCACATTCCGGATCCGTTTTGCCGGAATACTTGGTGCCGGATCCGGCATTAATGCATTTCAATGGAAAATAATGGCAAGTGTTCCAGAATTTTGTACGGAGAAAATACTGCAGCATGCTGCGGGATTTTCTCCGGCCAAATACCGTAAGAGTGACTGAACTGATGCATCCTGATGCATACTGAACGGAATGCTCTCCCTTCAGAATGCATTAGGATAAAACTGATCATTTTTTTCCGGTATTGAGCCCCTAGGATGGAACTCAATGCCGGAAAACTTTAACTCAAGTGTGAAAGTACCCTTATGTATCTTGCAGACTTTACAATTAAGCACCTGCATCTCCCAGGGTGTCTTGCAATCGGTTATTGCTAAGTCCTCCCTCCTCTGAATAGAAAAAAGTCCCTGACATCACCAGATCACATCCCCAGAGATATTGTACATATGGTAATGCCCCCACAATTTCTTTCTCCGCTGTCCTGAGGGAGATATGTATGTACTTCTATGAATTTAAAGCAGGGATGAATGCATGAAAGGTTTTTAGGCTGTTTTTCCTACGCACATACTGAGAAGATGGAGGGAGCAGGAAAGCTACTGAGCATGTCAGTCCACCACTGAATGCAGGAGAAGGTGGACCAGAAATATAAACAGCAGAAGTCGCTACCAGAGAGGAAAATGTTATGTGCATACAAAAGCAAACAATGACCCACATTTACTAATGTTAGTGCATCTAGATTTCAGAGTAAATTGTGCCAAAATATGGCACAATTTTGCACCTCTTTGTTTAGAGAAGTTAACTATATCTAGTCTGAAAAGAGAGTTTAGCTTATCAAAAAAGGCCAGACTGGAAAGGGGCATGGCCTAATATTTGCCAATTTGAGCCAAAATTGCACCACAATTATGGTGTAAACCTTGCAAAGTAAGCCAATCAAAAGTTGGTATACAGGGAGTGCAGAATGATTAGGCAAGTTGTATTTTTGAGGATTAATTTTATTATTGAACAACAACCATGTTCTCAATGAACCCAAAAAAGTCATTAATATCAAAGCTGAATATTTTTGGAAGTAGTTTTTAGTTTGTTTTTAGTTTTAGCTATTTTAGGGGGATATCTGTGTGTGCAGGTGACTATTACTGTGCATAATTATTAGGCAACTTAACCAAAAACAAATATATACCCATTTCAATTATTTATTTTTACCAGTGAAACCAATATAACATCTCAACATTCACAAATATACATTTCTGACATTCAAAAACAAAACAAAAACAAATCAGTGACCAATATAGCCACCTTTCTTTGCAAGGACACTCAAAAGCCTGCCATCCATGGATTCTGTCAGTGTTTTGATCTGTTCACCATCAACATTGCGTGCAGCAGCAACCACAGCCTCCCAGACACTGTTCAGAGAGGTGTACTGTTTTCCCTCCTTGTAAATCTCACATTTGATGATGGACCACAGGTTCTCAATGGGGTTCAGATCAGGTGAACAAGGAGGCCATGTCATTAGATTTTCTTCTTTTATACCCTTTCTTGCCAGCCACGCTGTGGAGTACTTGGACGCGTGTGATGGAGCATTGTCCTGCATGAAAATCATGTTTTTCTTGAAGGATGCAGACTTCTTCCTGTACTACTGCTTGAAGAAGGTGTCTTCCAGAAACTGTCAGTAGGACTGGGAGTTGAGCTTGACTCCATCCTCAACCCGAAAAGGCCCCACAAGCTCATCTTTGATGATACCAGCCCAAACCAGTACTCCACCTCCACCTTGCTGGCGTCTGAGTCGGACTGGAGCTCTCTGCCCTTTACCAATCCAGCCACGGGCCCATCCATCTGGCCCATCAAGACTCACTCTCATTTCATCAGTCCATAAAACCTTAGAAAAATCAGTCTTGAGATATTTCTTGGCCCAGTCTTGACGTTTCAGCTTGTGTGTCTTGTTCAGTGGTGGTCGTCTTTCAGCCTTTCTTACCTTGGCCATGTCTCTGAGTATTGCACACCTTGTGCTTTTGGGCACTCCAGTGATGTTGCAGCTCTGAAATATGGCCAAACTGGTGGCAAGTGGCATCTTGGCAGCTGCACGCTTGACTTTTCTCAGTTCATGGGCAGTTATTTTGCGCCTTGGTTTTTCCACACGCTTCTTGCGACCCTGTTGACTATTTTGAATGAAACGCTTGATTGTTCGATGATCACGCTTCAGAAGCTTTGCAATTTTAAGAGTGCTGCATCCCTCTGCAAGATATCTCACTATTTTTGACTTTTCTGAGCCTGTCAAGTCCTTCTTTTGACTCATTTTGCCAAAGGAAAGGAAGTTGCCTAATAATTATGCACACCTAATATAGGGTGTTGATGTCATTAGACCACACCCTTTCTCATTACAGAGATGCACATCACCTAATATGCCTAATTGGTAGTAGGCTTTCGAGCCTATACAGCTTGGAGTAAGACAACATGCATAAAGAGGATGATGTGGTCAAAATACTCATTTGCCTAATAATTCTGCACGCAGTGTACAACTAGACAAACATGTAAAGACGCACGTACCAAAGACTGAAAAAGTGCACAAAAACGCCAATTTGAAAGCACATGTAAAACTACATGTGAAAGGTGTACCGACATGTAATAACCATTTACTATTATTGTGTCTTACTAAAACCATATGTACCAAGCGCGGATTGGGCTGGACACTCTGCAGAGGGGAAAAGAGGAGGGAGGGCTAGCAGTACCGAATGCATGGTTGTATTACATCTCGGCCCAGTTGCAACAGTTGAGGGGATGGGGAAGAACTCCTGGAGATGTTGCCTCGGCCAGATTGGTGGCACATATTATTGGGCACAGTTCTCCGGTGGCTCTATTGGAAAATAGCGGAATTGTAGGTAAGCTGTCGGGGCACCCCACACTTTTTATGATGTATAAGGTTTGGCAAAAAAGCCGGACGCTGTTATCAGTACAGGGGTTTACGCAGTTTTCCCCTATCTGGAGGAATCCGCACCTTCCTGAAATAATCCAGTTAGATGGCTTTTCACCCTGGGAGCGCAAAGGAGTGAGATATTTATGTCAACTTCAGAGTGCTGCTGTTTTCAAGTCCTTTGAACAGCTGAGAAATGAATTTGGTCTCCCGCACTCGGCCTTCTATCAATTTTTACAACTTCGTCATGCCTTTCAGACACAGGCTAAATCTGTGTCGTTGAAATGCACTGTGGTCCCGTTGTTTCAGCAACTCCTCACAAACAGCTCCTCGAGCGGTCTGATATCCTCTATCTATAGGAACTTGTATGGGAAGTCATTGAAGCAAGGGGTCTTAGCAGTGAAATCTAAATGGGAAAGGGAGGTCGGGCCGATCTCAGAAGAGCAGTGGAAATCGCTTTTGGCGCTCACTCCACAACTGTCAGTTTGCGAGGGGCAGCGTATGTCCCAGCTGTTTTTAATACACCGGGTGTATAGGACGCCAGAGTTTTTATGCCGGATAGGTGTTCGGGAAGGTGCAGATTGTCCTAGATGTGGCAGGAGTCCTGCATCCTTGTTGCACATGTTCTGGGATTGTGCAGAGCTCCGGAACTTTTGGTCCGCGGTTTTAGCCCTAATAAAAGACGCATATAATATTGCAGTCCCGCCTGGTCCGAGAGCGTGTGTGGTCGGGATATTAGACATCAAAAATCGTCATCATCGTTTGGGAGTACAGCGTCTACTATTTCAAGCTAGGAAACTCATAGCTAGATTTTGGCTTAGACCTCAATCTCCGACTAGGGGAGAATTCCTCAATAGAATGTCAGAGATATTACGCTTAGAGAAAAGTGTGTATGTTAAAAGAAACTGTGCTGGGAAGTATGACAAAATATGGGATAACTGGGAGAAATGCAGGCTACAGTGTCCGGTTTAGCCTTTCCTCCTAGTTGGACTACGAGGTAGGAAGAGGCGCAGTATTGGTTTATGTAGGCTCTCTATCTCCTCTATCCTAATTAACTCTGGATGTATGCTGTATGAAGGTGTGTAGTACTACGCAGGTCGGGTGTGCAGAGGTCTGATACACAGACAGGAGGTGTACACCAATGGATGTGCCTTTGACATGTTAACAAGATGTCCAATCTTGGAGTTGGGATCCGCTCCATCGCTTGGGTAGGGAGGGGGGGGGGGTACTGGGCTTTAGTTGGGTAGGGAGGGTTGGTTTCCTGTTGATAAATTATTGAATAGGAAATGTGGTTCTGTACCAGATATACTTTGTAACTAGAATACGTGATTTTATGTGCTTCTTGTACCATGGTTTATGTTACTTGTGATACTTATGTAAGTAACTATCTGTCCGATCGTGTAATGCTATGGTATTTTTGTCATCAACTGTTGCATGTATGCTGTACAGACTGTCTTTCTTTGCTTTTTCGTGATTTTTTGAAAAACCAAATAAAAATTATCTGATTTAAAAAAAACATATGTACCAGATACCCGATATGGGACTGATAATACATTCAGTAGTGTCATGGTAAAGGAATAATTCATCAACTTGCTGCACTGGGATTATGCAACCAATGATGTCATAACAAAAAAATAATATTAATGCAATAGTAATCTACTCTAAAGTTACTGTACCTGAATTAAAGAGAACCTGTCACCACGAAATGCAGTGTTTTCTGTAGGCAGCAGGAGGAGCTGAATAGATTGATATATACCATGTTTTCTAGACTATAAGACGCACCAGAACATAAGACATAGCCAAGTTTTAGATGGAGGAAAATAGGTAAAAAATATTTGAACAAAATGTTGTGCTAAAATATTTAATAGATCTGTGGATGACACACTGTTATGGAGGATCTGTGGATGACACAATACCGACTAGCAACTACCACCTATTGTCCCTCTGTTTTCTCCTCCCACCCTGGTTCTCAGAAGACCAGCCTAACATGCTCCCCCTGGTCCTCTTGTCTCTCTCTGGCCTGGAGGGGCTGTGTCACACCCGTGACAGGTGGTAGAAGATCTGAAAGACTGGCTGCACGTCAGTGATCTGACAGCTTCTTTTGGTTTCACTTTGTCTATGTGTTGCTGGGATGTCCATACCTCCTTTTCAGGTGTAGATCATGTGACCATTACTACTCCCTTCTTAGTCTGGCTTTACCCATCACTCCTTGTGGTTGATAGCTCATTTTGGTTGTTGGTCGTTTGGTGTCTGGATCTCGGCTGAGTTCCTGCTTTCCATTTACCCGGAGTTAAGTGTCTTTCCTTTTTGTATTGTGTTTATTTCCCTGTCTCTTGGTACCAGACCTGAGGCAGACTCTTGTTTCTTCAGCTGTGAAGGAACAGGTTGTCTGTGGCCCAATAACTATCTTTAGGGCCTTCTAGGGTGAGCCAGGCTTAGGTTCCTGCGGATGAACAGTCCTACCATCGGGGTCTGTTTATTCTGTTAGCAGTCAGGGCTCGGGTTGGGATTTATTAGATGGTGACCTTCCCCCTTTCCCTAGTTTGCAGGCCTGGTACCTTCTCCCTCCCTTTTGTGTTTGGTGTGGAGTTCCCCTCCCACACCACGCCGTGAGATTATCAACCGCCAAAACCGCCATTTTTGTTTGTGTTAGTGCGGCGATGGATCCAATCTCTGCACTAGTTGGACAACTACAGGGGTTGTCTTTGGAGGTAGATGACCTCCGCAAAACTGTCTCGCAGATCCAGAGACTTCAGGCGGCTGGTGCCGACAGTGGGACTCAGTCCGTCCCTGAACCTAAGGTTGCTTTCCCAGACAGATTTTCTGGGGGCAGTGACAATTTCATGCTGTCGTTTACAGAAACACCCAATATGTGGCCGTAAACTACTGTACGGCCACACAGCGGGGCGTAGAGTGAAAGGTGCACCATATGGTTTTTGGAAGGCTGATTTTTATGGACTGGTTTTTTGACACCATGTCCCATTTGAAGCCCCCTGATGCACCCCAAGAGGAGAAACTCCCTAAAAGTGACCCCATCTAAGAAACTACACCCCTCAAGGTATTCAAAACTGATTTTACATACGTCGTTAACCCTTTAGGTGTTGCACAAGAGTTATTGGCAAATGGGGATGAAATTTGAGAATTTCATTTTTTTGCCTAATTTTCAATTTTAACCCATTTTTTCCACTAACAAAGCAAGGGTTAACAGCCAAACAAGATTGTATCTTTATTGCCCTGACTCTGCCATTTACAGAAACACCCCATATGTGGCCGTAAACTACTGTACGGGCACACAGTAGGGCGTAGAGTGAAAGGTGCGCGGTTTGGTTTTTGGAAGCCAGATTTTGCTGGACTGGTTTTTTGACACCATGTCCCATTTGAAGCCCCCCTGATGCACCCCTAGAGTAGAAACTCCATAAAAGTGACCCCATCTAAGAAACTACACCCCTCAAGCTATTCAAAACTGATTTTACAAACTTTGTTAACCCTTTAGGTGTTGCACAAGATTTAATGGAAAATAGAGACACAATTTCAAAATTTCACATTTTTGGCAGATTTTCCATTTTAATATTTTTTTTCCAGTTACAAAGCAAGGGTTAACAGCCAAACACAACTCATTATTTATGGCCCTAATTCTGTAGTTTACATAAACACCCCATATGTGGTCGTAAACCGCTGTACGGGCACACGGCAGGGCGCAGAAGGAAAGGAATACCATACGGTTTTTGGAAGGCAGGTTTTGCTGGACTGTTTTTTTTGACACCATGTCCCATTTGAAGCCCCCCTGATGCACCCCTAGAGTAGAAACTCCAAAAAAGTGACCCCATTTTAGAAACTACGGGATAGGGTGGCAGTTTTGTTGGTACTAGTTTAGGGTACATATGATTTTTGGTTGCTCTATATTACACTTTTTGTGCAGCAAGGTAACAAGAAATAGCTTTTTTGGCACGTTTTTTTTTTTTGTTATTTACAACATTCATCTGACAGGTTAGATCATGTGGTCATTTTATAGAGCAGGTTGTCGCGGACGCGGCGATACCTAATATGTATACATTTTTTTTTATTTATGTAAGTTTTATACAATAACTTCATTTTTAAAACCAAAAAAATGTTTTAGTGTCTCCATATTCTAAGAGCCATAGTTTTTTCAGTTTTTGGGCGATTATCTTGAGTAGGGTCTCATTTTTTGCGGGATGAGATGACGGTTTGATTGGCACTATTTTGGGGTGCATATGATTTTTTGATCGCTTGCTATTACACTTTTTGTGACGTAAGATGGCAAAAAATGGCTTTTTTTACACTGTTTTTATTTTTATTTTTTTACGGTGGTCATCTGAGGGGTTAGGTCATGTGATATTTTTATAGAGCCGGTCGATACGGACGCGGCGATACCTAATATGTATACTTTTTTTTTATTTATGTAAGTTTTACAGAATGAGTTCATTTTTGAAAAAAAAAAAATCATGTTTTAGTGTCTCCATAGTCTAAGAGCCATAGTTTTTTCAGCTTTTGGGCGATTATCTTGAGTAGGGTCTCATTTTTTGCGGGATGAGATGACGGTTTGATTGGTACTATTTTGGCGTACATGCGACTTTTTTGATCACTTTTATTACCTTTTTTGGGAAGTAAGGTGGGCAAAATTTCAATTTTCTCATAGTTTTTATTTTTTTATTTTTATGGCGTTCACCGTGCGGGGAAAGTAACATGACCATTTTATAGATCAGGTCGTTACGGACGCGGCGATACCTAATATGTGTAGTTTATTTTATTTTTTTAATTTTTATTCAGTGATAAATGTTTTTTTTTTTATCTTAACTTTTTTCACTTTTTTTTACATTTTTGTGACCCAGACCCACTTGGTTCTTGAAGATCCAGTGGGTCTGGTGTCTGTATAATACAGTACAGAACAATATATATTGTTCTGTACTGTATTTTACTTACACTGAACAGATCTGTGCTTTTAGCACAGATCTGTTCAGCACCATGGACAGCAGGACGCCTGAGCAGGCGTCCTGTTGCCATGGGAACCCTCCCCGTCTGCTCAGAACTTCGCAGACGGGGAAGGGTAAGGACGGGGCTGAGGGGGGCTCTCTGGGGGCTCTCTCCCTCTCCATCGGGGGGCTGCAAAGCCACAGCAGCCCCCCGATGGAGAGGGAGGGAGCTCCCTGACCGACGACAGTTAACTTTTTCCATACAGCGGTCCGTACGGACCGCGGTATGGAAAGGGTTAAACGGCTGACATCTTCACAGATGTCAGCCGTTTATACCAGGGTGCCAGCAATGTGCTGGCACCCTGGTATACCCACTAGAAGCCAACGATCGTTCATGGGGAGGCGGGCGGGGGATCGCGATCCCGCCTGCCGCTTAAGGAATCATGCAAATTATATTTTAAGCTACGTCCTCATTCTTCTGGTGATGAGAGTCAAAGAGTGGGTATAATCATGTCGTTGCTTAAAGAAGATGCTCAGCGTAGGCTTTTTCTTTGCAGAGCGGAAACCCAGTCCCTCCGATGAGTTTTTCAGAGCTCTAGGTCTGATCTATAACGACCCGGATCAGATTTCCCTGTCCCAGACCGAGTAGTGTGGTTTACGCCAGGGAAAGCGGTCTGCTGAGATCTATTGCTCTGAATTTAGGAGATGGGCTACGGATATGGAGTGGAATGATCCAGCTCTCCATAGTCAATTTTGTCAGGGATTATCCGAGAGGCTGAAAGATGTGTTGGGCTTTCACGAAAATCATAGCAGTCATTGGAGGCTGCTATGTCACTTGCTGTACGTATCGATAGACGTCTGAGAGAGAGATCTAAGTTCTCTCACTCTCAGGACGTACTATCCTATGAGGTGGCGGCTTCCTCTGATTTGGGTGAAGAGACACTTGAGTGTATGTATGGTGACGAGCCCATGCAGTTGGGGAGAGCTACCACTAGATTTGTGGGAAAGAATGTTGGTCATAAGAAAGGAGCCTGTTTTTTCTGTGGTAAAAAGGGACATTTTGTTAATGTATGTCCCTACGTTCAGCGTCAAGGTGAAAACAAAAATAAAACGTTTAATTACCATTTTACTCTTGGTGGTGTGGGTGGAGAGCCAGAGAACTTAAATTTATCATTTACTGGTGGTAACCGATATCTCCTGTCTACGGAGGTGGCGCTAGAGTCCAAAATTGTGAAAATTGAGGCCTTTATTGACAGTGAGGCAGGGGTTAACCTAGTTGATGGTCAGTTCGTTCGCATGCATAGAGTGTCAACAAGTGCATTAGAAAAAAATATTTCTGTGTTTGCAATTGATTCCGCTCCACTTACTCAAAAATACTTATCACGGATGGTGCAGAACATCAAATTGAGGGTGGGTGATTTTCATCAGGAATTCATTTCGTGTTTTGTGTTGGAGGGTCTGCCTGCTCCGTTGGTTTTGGGCTTGCCATGGTTAAGTAAACATAATCCTACCATCGATTGGCAAGTGAGAGATTCTCGATTGGAGTGATTATTGCACAGAAAATTGTCTTAATACATCGAATTCTGTTGTAACCACTTTTATTAATATTTTGATTAATATCACTAATTAATATTCATAAATAGGCGTAAGTCGTCTGTTGATGACTCCACCTATTTATACCTTATAAGAAACTATATCTGTTGCCTTACCTATTTACTGAACTTTATGCAACTATTGCTGCTACTTTGTTACTACTGCAGCGACTATAAAAGACTATACACTGCGTTATTAATAATAAAGTATATTTATTAACACAATAACACGTCTACTGTCTATTGATTTACGGTATATTTATATATTTATATATCAATGGTTATAAATATATACATATAGATGCACACACCGCAATACAATAATAGCACTACTATAAACACAATCCTAACTACACTACACTACACACAGCACAATATAATATTCTAATTCCACCCCAAATCTAACTAAACCTTACACTCACACACATAAATACCAGCAACCCACCCACCTGGCTACACACTGTCCCTATGGGGATAACACAATCATGGCACTGCAAGGGTTAACACAATGCAGGCCAGGGACATTTGCAGGGAGTGGCACAGAGGGGTACAGGGGTTAATCTGCTGCTGGGATTTCCTGCAGCAGGGGTTCAGGGCAGTGAAGGGGTCACTGCTGCAGGGGTAAAGGGGCTATTGCAGGGTAAAGGGGCAGCAGGAGTTAACCCAAGAAAGGGTTAACACCTGGTATGGCAGAATGTGGGAGCAGGGAAGGAGTTAATTTAGATTGCAGGGCAGCAGGGGTAAACTCAGCCATTCCAGGGTTCCTTGGCTTCTTCCTCCTAGGGCTGCCTGCGTCTTCAGCTCTCCTCCTGTCTGGCACTGTTCGGCCTTCTGCCTCTCTTCCTCTGAGCGCAGGCTCTGCTCTCCTTGCTGCATGGGGTTCCTCTGGGGCACGCCGGGGTTAACTCTTTCTTCCACCCAGCGCAGTGCTGCCTGCGCTTACTCAATGGGGGTAATAATCGCCCTTCATCAGGCACTCTGAGGACCACGTTAGGTATACAGCCGGCTGTATACCTAACTTGGTCCTCAGAGTGCCTGATGAAGGGCGATTATTACGCCTGAAACGTTGCAACTGACAAACCACCTATTCCGGCTGAAATAACATGAAATAAAATCATTTAATTATCACTTACAAAGGAGTGCTGTCTAAATATTTGTGACACTTACAAGTTCTGGAGGTGGAGCTTTAGAAAACAACCCGGACGTGCACCCACCCTCGCCATTCTATGAATAGAGTGCTGTGGCCAACTTTATTGTAAAAGATTACTCAATGGGGGGGGGACTTCTCTTTAGCGCCGTACGTACTCTCCTCTTCTGGATGAGTAGAGGTCAACTAACTTGAGTGCCGCATGGTCGGGGTATTTAAACCCGGCCGCGCTTGCTCCCGTCTTCCCGTCCTGGCACGCGCTTCCAGGCGGGGGGATCCTTTGATATGCGGCATACAGGGGCGGGGGAGCTTTCTGTTTCCCTGTCCCTGTTATGCAAAACATCTCCGGCGCTGCCGAAGATGTTATCAAAGGGCAGAGGATCTTTAATGATACTCTGTCCTTTGAAGTGGTCAAAACTGAACATAATTGTCCAGTTGTCGGCCTCTCACTCCTGCAGGCACATACCAGAGTGGGGGCACCCGTGACTGGGGGGATATTGGCCACATTTAAGCATATATATCTATATAGATGCTTGGGGCACATCTATATACATATATATACTCAATATAAACCTAGGGCATAAATGGCCAGCTATAAGCCCATATAGATATAGACATGCTTGCTGACAAAGGGGCATACATACAGTCTTGTGAAAAAATTAGGACACCCTTTGAAAGCATGTGGTTTTTTGTAACATTTTTAATAAATGGTTATTTCATCTCCGTTTCAACAATACAGAGAGATTAAAGTAATCCGACTAAACAAAGAAAACTGAAGAAAAGTCTTTTCAAGATCTTCTGTAAATGTCATTCTACAAAAATGCCTATTCTAACTGAGGAAAAAGATAGGACAACCCTTGCCCCTAATAGCGAGTGTTACCTCCTTTGGCTGAAATAACTGCAGTGAGACGGTTCTTGTAGCCATCTACCAGTCTTCGACATCGGTCTGAGGAAATTTTACCCCACTCCTCAATGCAGAACTTTTTCAGCTGTGAGATGTTTGAGGGGTTTCTTACACGTACAGCCCTTTTCAAGTCACCCCACAGCATCTCAATGGGATTCAAATCTGGACTTTGACTTGGCCATTCCAGGACTCTCCATTTCTTCTTTTTCAGCCAATCTTTGGTTGATTTACTAGTATGTTTTGGGTCATTGTCATGTTGCATGGTCCAGTTCCGCTTCAGCTTTAATTTTCTAACTGATGGTCTCACATGTTCTTCAAGCACCTTCTGATACACAGTAGAATTCATCGTGGATTCTATGATGGTGAGCTGACCAGGTCCTGCTGCAGCAAAGCAGCCCCAAACCATGACACTTCCACCTCCATGCTTCACAGTTGGTATGAGGTTCTTTTCTTGGAATGCTGTGTTTGGTTTACGCCAAACATGTCCTCTGCTGTTGTGTCCAAATAATTCAATTTTGGACTCATCTGTCCAAAGAACATTATTCCAGAAGTCCTGGTCTTTGTCAACTTTATCGCTGGCAAATGTCAGTCTGGCCTCGATGTTTCTCTTGGAAAGCAAAGGTTTCCTCCTTGCACACCTCCCATGCAAGTTAAACTTGTACAGTCTCTTTCTGATTGTAGAGGCATGTACTTCTACATCAACAGTAGCCAGAGCCTGCTGTAGTTCTCGAGATGACACTTTAGGGTTTTTGGATACCTCTTTTAGCATCTTGCGGTCTGCTCTTGGGGTGAACTTGCTGGGGCGACCAGTCCTGGGCATGTTGGCAGTTGTTTTGAAAGCCCTCCACTTGTAGACTATCTTCCGGACAGTGGAATGGCTGATTTCAAAATCTTTTGAGATCTTTTTAAATCCCTTCCCAGACTCATAGGCTGCTACAATCTTTTTTCTGAAGTCCTCTGACAGCTCTTTTGCTCTCACCATGGTGCTCACTCTCACTTCAACAGTCAGGAGCACACCAAACTAAATGTCTGAGGTTTAAATAGGGCAAGCCTCATTCAACATGCAGAGTAACGATCTACTAATTATGTGCACCTGGTGTGATATACCTGTGTGAGATCTGAGCCAATTTAAGAGGGAATACATGTGAGGGTGTCCTATCTTTTTCCTCAGTTAGAATAGGCATTTTTGTAGAATGACATTTACAGAAGATCTTGAAAAGACTTTTCTTCAGTTTTCTTTGTTTAGTTGGATTACTTTAATCTCTCTGTATTGTTGAAACGGAGATGAAATAACCATTTATTAAAAATGTTACAAAAAACCACATGCTTTCAAAGGGTGTCCTAATTTTTTCACATGACTGTACATACATACATCTCTCTCTCTCTCTCTCTCTCTATATATATATATATATATATATATATATATATAAATTAAAATTCGGCACCAGTAAATGGCGGTACCAGTAAACTGGCTCAGGTGCAACGTCCAAGGGAATAAGCTTCTCACCCTTTATATGCGCATGAAATGGGACAGCACTCCAAGACTTGAAAAACGTGATATCTTTATTCACCCATGTGGAACAGTAGCAACGTTTCAGCTCACAACTGAGCCTTTCTCAAGCAGCTGCTTGAGAAAGGCTCAGTTGTGAGCTGAAACGTTGCTACTGTTCCACATGGGTGAATAAAGACATCACGTTTTTCAAGTCTTGGAGTGCTGTCCCATTTCATGTGTATATATATATATATATATATATATATATAAATATATATACACACCACCTGGAGAGGGGTTAATATACACTCACCTAAAGAATTATTAGGAACACCATACTAATAAGGTGTTAGACCGTTTTGCCTTCAGAACTGCCTTAATTCTACGTGGCATTGATTCAACAAGGTGCTGATAGCATTCTTTAGAAATGTTGGCCCATATTGATAGGATAGCATCTTGCAGTTGATGGAGATTTAAGGGATGCACATCCAGGGCACGAAGCTCCCGTTCCACCACATCCCAAAGATGCTCTATTGGGTTGAGATCTGGTGACTGTGGGGGCCATTTTAGTACAGTGAACTCATTGTCATGTTCAAGAAACCAATTTGAAATGATTCGAGCTTTGAGACATGGTGCATTATCCTGCTGGAAGTAGCCATCAGAGGATGGATACATGTTCTCATTCTGTTTACGCCAAATTCGGACTCTACCATTTGAATGTCTCAACAGAAATCGAGACTCATCAGACCAGGCAACATTTTTCCAGTCTTCAACAGTCCAATTTTGGTGAGCTCGTGCAAATTGTAGCCTCTTTTTCCTATTTGTAGTGGAGATGAGTGGTACCCGGTGGGGTCTTCTGCTGTTGTAGCCCATCCGCCTCAAGGTTGTGCGTGTTGTGGCTTCACAAATGCTTTGCTGCATACCTCGGTTGTAACGAGTGGTTATTTCAGTCAACGTTGCTCTTCTATCAGCTTGAATCAGTCGGCCCATTCTCCTCTGACCTCTAGCATCCACAAGGCATTTTTGCCCACAGGACTGCCGCATACTGGATGTTTTTCCCTTTTCACACCATTCTTTGTAAACCCTAGAAATGGTTGTGCGTGAAAATCCCAGTAACTGAGCAGATTGTGAAATACTCAGACCGGCCCGTCTGGCACCAACAACCATGCCACGCTCAAAATTGCTTAAATCACCTTTCTTTCCCATTCTGACATTCAGTTTGGAGTTCAGGAGATTGTCTTGACCAGGACCACCCCCCTAAATGCATTGAAGCAACTGCCATGTGATTGGTTGACTAGATAATTGCATTAATGAGAAATAGAACAGGTGTTCCTAATAATTCTTTAGGTGAGTGTATATTGCTGTTTCTTCATATATTCTTGTAGTACGCCTGATGAAGGGACTGGTGATGTCTCGAAAGCTCGCTATGTAACATAATTACTTCTATTTTTGTTAACCATTAAAAGGTATCAAACCTGCAAACCTGTTTCTCTTAATGAGAGCACTAAACTAATTTGCTAATCATGGAATGTTGTTTTGAATTTTTTTATCTTGTGATTTAATAAAGCTTTATTTTATTGCATTGAAGATTGTGGGTCATTTTATGCACTTAGGGGGCCATTTATTATCCAGAAATACGCCTATATTAGGAGTATTTCTGATGCGGATTGCAGCGCAAGGGTTATTTGCGCCACAATCTGTGACTTTTACCTGCTCAAGCCAGGTCTAAAAAAAGTGGGCGTGGTGGGGAAAGGGACAGGCTGGGGGTACCATCTCAGTTATCATTTTCTACACCTGTTTAGGCGTAGAAAATTGTTTAAATGTAAGACAGCTATAAAGTTGTTTTACATTTAGACTGGTGCTGGATGCGCCGAAGTTAGGGAGAGGCCTGCGCCGCTTCATAATTTTGGCGGATCCACCGCCAGATATAGGGGTTATTAAGATCAGCGCCTTAAAAGCTGGTCTTAATAAATGACCCCTTTAATTTCTGTAGGCTATTGCTGTTAGTTATTGTCCAGAAATGCCATTAAGATCCTAAACCAGACCCTTAAATAAATACAGACCCCAGAAAACATAACTCACCCTACACCACAGAAAAATACGTAGTTATGTACCCCTGAATGAATACAGATTGCCTATAATTGGACCCAAGACCCTCTAGAGAAATACAGTCCCGCAGACCAGTCTCCCTAGATACAGACCCCCTTACATACTCTCCCTCTGCCTGAAACATTGCAGCTCTGTTCTCTGGCTTAAGATCCTGTACAGAGTCATGGAACCAGTAACAATCCAAGAAATAAAATTAGACCAGCACCTCCAAAAAAAAAAGTTATAAAGTGCAGGTGCACACTACCATGGCTGACATGCAAAAGCAAACAAATGGTATATGTAGCGGCACCCCACTCCAAGCGCAAAGACACATGCAAACACAGGAAACATGGATTACTTTGCATTGCATTACTGCTATACTTCCTATATATGAAAATTTTAAGGTGCACATTTTTGATCAAAATTGTGTCCCATCTACCAACAACAAGTTGGCTTCTTCCCATCTCTTGAAGCCACTGTGCCTTTCGTAGATGCAATTCAGATTTCCAGTGTTTACATGTGACTTTACGCTTGAGCAGGGTACTGCTACAAATACTGTTGGTTTGCTTCAACAGTAACAAGACCTGTAAAGGAGAAAGAGGAGCATTGCTGGTCTCTCTCCCTCTCTCTTCTGCTGCATCAGCTTGTTGTGAAAAAGCCCTCCTCCGACTACATAGTGATCTAATGCTCTCAGCATTAATTAATGCTAGGAGCATCAGCTACTTATGCCCCTGGCCAGTGGCAGAAAGTGCCCTCCTGAATTCAACTGTATTGTTGTCCTCAGGATGGTGATAGAGTTGAATACTGCAGCTGAGGATAACAGTAATTTATGCTGGACTGTGGTATTTGGTTCTACTGGGGTGGTATTTTGTGCTGTAATATAGTATTGTTGGCACCGCCTACTTATGATGGCCCTGCCTTCTGTCAATGTGGACCTGCCTACAACATGGGGCCATTTTTAGGTTTTTCTTCCATGGCCACTTTAAGGTACCAGTCCTCCCCTGCTTGGCTCCCTGTTACACCATAGTTTTCAACTTTTCAACTGTATGTTTATCAAGAGGATGCGAGGTCTGGTTGTAAAAGTAAAAATATTGTAAAAAGTTATTTTTTTTTTGTTTATATACATTAGCACAATATGTACATTGTAACATTAAAGTGGCATTTTTTATGTTTTGTTGTGGCGCGTATATTCATTGTCACATTTAAATTCTCTTTTCAGCAGCTCATGGTAAGCTGTCACTTTCTTATTGATTGTAAATGCTGACACAATACCAGTTGTTCTCTTCTGAGAAGCTAAATCAAAGGTAACAAACAATATGGCTGCACTTCCTGCAAAAATGGCCACCACAAAAATACAGTATTTCTGTAAGGGCTCATTCAAACGCCGTATGCTATCCGCAAAAATGCAGATCCGTTTTTTAGATGCTGAGCCATTCACTTCTATGGGGCCCTTTTCTATTCCACGGTTCCGCAAAACAAATGAAACATGTCCTATACTTGTCCGTGAAAATCAGGACATGACCCCATTGAAGTCTATGGGTCCGCAAAAATACTGAATGCTATCCGTTTTTTTGCGGATCCGTTTTTTGCGGATCCGCAAAAATAAAGGATAGCATTCAGTATTTTTGCGGACAGCATACAGCCGTCTGAATGAGCCCTATATTAACACAAACCAAACTACCAGTTTAAATCCTGAATTACTAATATAAACCATTGTTATGCTTTGAGTAGAAATATTTCTGCATCAGATTACCTTAGGAAGGGCAGCATAAAGTATATATTTATTAAAGGTATTTATAAAAAAAGTGATAAGACATGGAAAAAGAAAATTCAACTGTGCTAAATCATATATTCAAGTAATTGGCATGGTCTTTCGACAGCTTGTAATGTCATCCCTCTGCGGTGATATTAGAAAATTCATAATTCAAATAGGTTTTAGAAATTTCACAATTTCAATCAATGAAAATGGGCAATTTGTAAGAATTATGGCAGATATGTCATGTGAAATACTTGTTTATATCAAACAATATTTTACCCCTGCTATGCTGTAAAAGACCCTCAGGCCTCCATCTGAGGGCTGCATATACATCATGTTTTGTTCCCTGCCACAGCCATAGGGTGCAGGTCACCATTCTCTATTCTGCCCATGTGCTTGCACTGAAAGGAAACCAACTGTTCCATGCAACCGCCGGGGCAGCAAAAACAGCAGTGACGTGGGTGAATCACATCACCACTATCATCTTGTGCCCTGTGGATGCAGTGGGGGACAAGTGCTGATGTTTATGCAGTCCACAGATCGAGACTTGTAGTCCTTCTTTAGCACAATGGGGGTAAGATATGTCGTCACACATGACAACAGATGTATGTCACACAAGAAACACATAGGACATATCTGCCATATTTCTTACAAATTGGCCAACTCTTGTTTGGCAACTTCTGTATGTGTGGGACTAAAGAAGATCTCCTTACTGCTTATTTGGAAATGTTTTACTGACTAAGTGATGTAATAGAGCATGACATAATGTCTGCTTAGGAGAACTAGGTCTTTCTGCTGGATAGGAGCTATAAATATCCCATAGGAGGGGAAAACATTGAAACACTACACTAATGCCTCACTAATGTAGCAGCATGCTGGACTGTGGGTTTTTCCAAATCGTAGTTTTTTACTTCTTTTTGAATGCCAGTGTTTGACTTAGGTGCTATGTATTCTCAAACCTTATTGTTTCTACCTTATAAGGCAAAACTACAGTACGGTCCCAGGTTACCCAATGAAAATACAGCAGAATATTTCCACGTGGTCTTCCAATAAATGTTCTGTCTTCAATTGTAAATGACATAACAATCATTGCATAATATAATAAATTGTAACACTACACTATTAAATGTTGTTTATATCATGAAAACCATGACACAGGGCAGGGCGTTATGGATAGTTTTAGTAGCCTTTTAGTTAAAAGTAGTTGGATTAAAAGATGTATAATACAAGCTTTAAAAAGAGAAGTGTAGCTGTCATTATAATGGTTTCTCTTTCCTCATCAGTAGTTTATGCGAATACATGAAACATTGTAATATATCTTATTAGGAAAAAGTGGCATCTTCCTCACCTTCCTTTGAAAACCCTGCAGATTTTCCACATTGCAAAGTTGATTTATTAGTGTAGTCCAAAAAGACCATAGATGGTAACAGTCTTGATTTTCCTGGATTGCCTTGGGAGCCAGACTATAAAAAGGATGTGATTTGTACTCATTTATGATTACGGTAACTAGGTGTTCTCTGGAAGAAAAGGAATGGGACTTCCACAATTTTGGGATTTGAAGTATAACAGTGCCAGCACAGTAATAGCATTCACACAAAATTGCTCCTACAATTGTGACCACCACACAAAATTATGCATAGAATTGTCTTCCCATTCAATAATCAGTTCAGTTTCAGTGACTACTGAGTGGCACAACGTCTCCACACTGCTCTTTAGGTACTCTTACTGTACATTTGAAAAATCAATTATCAGTCACAATATTTATTATTTATATATTTATTGCACCCTTGCTCTTCCTGCTTCCTCCTACTATAATTAGTGTGTGGTTAATAGTGCTCAGAATAAGGCTGGGTTCACATCATATTTTTGTCTTCTGTTTAACATATATAAAAAACGTATGCGTTGAACGGATGCCTCTGACGGATGCCAAACAGTGGCATCCGTCGCCATTGAGTTAAATTGTAAAAAAAACATATCAGTTAACGTATACATTTTTTTTTACTGGACTCTGCAGAATGTAAAAGCGTACTATAATGCACTTTTCTATCCTTTTTTTTCCCCCAAACATATTTGTTAAACGTAGGACAAAAATGTGATGTGAACCGGACCTAAGAAAACAACATTTTAAAGGCAATCTATCATCAGTAAGTTCACTGATAAACCAGGCACAATGCCTTGTAGGTCTAGCTCATCTTTTGCGATCTGGTCATTTTGGAGAAAAAGTACTTTGAATCCATATGCAAATGAACAGTTAAGTGCACTGAGGGCAGACCCAAGCCACTCTGTGCACCCTTGCTCCTCCTGCCAACCCCTGCAGAAACCTAGCCCTGTCAATCGAGGAGAAAGAGGAGTTGGCAGAGAAAGCAGGAAGAGCAAGGCTGCACAGAGTGGCTTGGGTCCATCTTTGGTGCACTTGACAGTTCATTTTCATATGGATTAAAAGTATTTTTTCATCAGAATGAAGCAACAGATCTCTTAGAGAAAGCGATCATTACATTCAGCTGAACTAGTCCTACAAGGAATCCAGCCTAGTTTAACAGTAAATTACCTTGTGACAGACTCCCTTTTAAGTAGATATTCTTTGGGGAGTTCGTTCCGCAACAATCTGTGTATTTTTATTCTTTACCAGCATTGCAATTCTGTGCATGCACCTGTGGTATTCTGGGGTGGGGCCCCCATTTAAGAGAATCATTTGTAAATTTACCCTCAAAGGAGAAAATGTTCTAAGATTGGCTTTAGTTTTCAAAAAGAGTCATAACTCGTAATTTGGGCATTACAGCTATTGACAATCCTTTACAGGCAGACTTGATTGAATTCAATTAAAGGGGTTGTCTCACTTCAGCAAATGGAATTTATCATGTAGGTTAATAGGTTAATACAAGGCACTTACTAATGTATTGTGATTGTCCATATTGCCTCCTTTGCTGGCTTCATTTGTCTATTGAATTACAGTGAGGAACATAAGTATTTGAACACCCTGCTATTTTGCAAGTTCTACCACTTAGAAATCATGGAGGGGTCTGAAATTCACATTGTAGGAGCATTCCCACTCTGAGAGACAGAATAAAAATAAAAAAAATCAGGAAATCACATTGTATGATTTTTAAAGAATGTATTTGTCTTGCACTGCTGAACATAAGTATTTGAACACCTGAGAAAATCAGCGTTAATATTTGGTACAGAAGCCTTTGTTTGCAATTACACAGGTCAAACGTTTCCTGTAGTTCTTGACCAGGTTTGCACACACTGCAACAGGGACTTTGGCCCACTCCTCCACACAGATCTCCTCTAGATCTGTCAGGTTTCGGGGCTGTCGCTGAGCAACACAGAGTTTCAGCTCCCTCCAAAGATGTTCTATGGGATTTAGGTCTGGAGACTGGCTAGGCCACTCCAGAACCTTGATATGCTTCTTACGGAGCCACTCCTTGGTTATCCTGGCTGTGTGCTTCGGGTCTTTGTCATTTTGGAAGACCCAGCCACGACCCGTCTTCAATGCTCTGGCTGAGGGAAGGAGGTTGTTGCTCAAAATCTCACAATAAAAGGACGCCATTCATCCTCTCCTTAATACAGTGCAGTCGTCCTGTTCCCCTTCACAGAAAAGCACCCCCAAAGCATGATGTTACCACCCCCCTGCTTCACAGTAGGGATGGTGTTCTTGGGATGCAACTCATCCTTCTTTTTCCTCCAAATATGACAAGTGAAGTTTAGACCAAAAAGTTCTACTTTTTACAAAGGTGCTTGGCAATTTCCCCGTAGCCCTTTCCACCCTTTTGGAGGTCCACAATTTTATCTCTGGTGTCTTTTGACAGCTCTTTGGTCTTGCCCATGGTAGTAGTTGGCGTCTGACTGACTGTGGGGTGGACAGGGGTCTTTAAAGAGCTCAGACAGGTGCTACTAAGTTAGATTAATGAATGGAGTAGTGGTGGACTTTTTAAAGCCACAGTAACAGGTCTTTGAGAACCAGAATTCTTGCTGTTTCTCAGGTGTTAAAATACTTATGTTCAGCAGTGCAAGACAAATACATTCTTTAAAAATAATACAATGTGATTTCCTGATTTGTTTTTTTTTAATTCTGTCTCTCAGAGTGGGAATGCTCCTACAATGTGAATTTCAGACCCCTCCATGATTTCTAAGTGGGAGAACTTGCAAAATCGCAGGGTGTTCAAATACTTCTGTTCCTCACTGTATATACTGCTAGAGTGGGCTGGGATGAGAGCTGCTGCGCATAGATGCCTGGATTGCAGCAGTGATTGTAAACTCTTTAAACGAACAGTGTATATTGCGATTGAAAAATGACTTGAGACAGCAAAGGAGGCAATATGGACAATCATGATACATTAATAACTTTCTCTGATAAATGCTATTTGCTAAAGTGAGACAACCTCTTTAAATGGGTTGTCTCATCACAGACAATAGGGGCATATCGCTAGGATGACTGGCCACTGCTCCCATTCACTTCTATGGGCCTGATGGAAATAGCCATCTATTTTCAGCGGTCTCATGGAGGGCAGCTGCCCATGCGCAGTGCGCCCTCCAACACTTTCAGGGCTCCGTTCTCGATATAGGTGCGGGTCCCACCGCTGGGACCCGCACCTATAAGACAATAGGGCATATCCTAGCGATATGCCACCATTGTCTGTGATCAGAGAACCCCTTTAATGGATAAAGCCCATTTACATAAAGTAGTAACTGTCCACATGCCAATGATTACTAGCATGCCTCTATTGTAGTGTATAATAGCCTTGTTTTCTCTTGTGACTTTTATATCTCTTATCGTTCTGTCAATGAAAATACTGTATTTAACTACCTTGCAATAAACAATAGCGTACCAAACCAATGTCAACTTTATTTTTATGAAATGCTGCTGCCATTGGATTTGGCTTTGTGCTACACTAAGGAGGGTGTGGAGTCTTATTTGTTCTTTTCTTCTAACCTCTTCATGCAGGTATGATCCTTGGAATCTCTGGTTACTGTTCTTAGGATTGTCTTTAAAAACAACAGCTGATCAAGGGACAAGCTGTAATATGATAATAATTGTGTAAAGCAGAAGGTGGAGGCTAAAAACAACAATCTGAAGTGCATCTTTGCAAAACACGTTGGAATGTATAAATCTTCTTTTCCCAGGCTCTTTGTTTATATAGGAAAAAGTCCTTTTGAATCATGGTCTAGCATATCAAGAAATCCTATGTGCTGGAGCAGCAACACAGAGGAAGAGAAGAGTTACCCTCTGGGAGTAAGAAGAAAGTATTAGTCACTGTGTGGGATAATGGAGTTGAATGTTTTTGTGTGTGTGTGTGTTTTTGGGGAGTCCATATTATACACCCCTATACAACCCCCAATATAGATGTAACAGGTGCCCCAGTAAGGACTGTCAGAGCAAATAACCCACCCTGTGTATCCTTGAACTTTCATAGTGGCAGTTATGTGAAGTGGGTACCTTTATTACGTATAATGGCATGTTAACATTTTTCTTTGTTCGCAGATACTTCCTTTACCGTTCATAGTTATGATCACAGTCTGTAGCACTGTAATGATGATGTTATGCCACAAAACCTGCTGAGTTGAGTTATATGATCAAAGTTGGCAGGTGCTAAAGTTGTTGAGCAAGGTTAATTCCATATTATTGAAGATTTGGAGCACCTTGTGGTGAGTTCGCTAAAGTTTATGGCAGAGTGCTGCTAAGCTGTGGTGCAACTGCTGTTGTATAGTACACAGTGAGGAAGATCAGTGATTGGAGCTGGGCCTACTGAGTGAAATAGAGACCTTTATATCTTACGAGGGTAAAGGACCTCCACCTATGCCATGAACCTGCTCCTTATGTTGCTTACTGGGCCAATTCAGTGAGTGCTTGCTCCTGGTGAGGAGACCACCCTTAGTAACACAAGTGGTTTCTGATCACTTCTGGCTAGAGACTGCAACTCAGCCGAGCCTGATACCCTGGAAGGAGACGTTCCCAGATATTGTGATCCTGCCACACCACTGTGCCCTGCACCTACCTGCTAAGTATGTACTTGAGCCCTGACAAGTATACTGTGAGATGCACATTGACTTGAGCAAAAAGACTGTGCTTCCGTTATGACTTCCGTCTTATAGATCCCGTTATTTTCCATTATAACAAGAAAGCCATAATGGAATACATAACGCTGATATGAATCCACCCTTATCTGTCCTGTTACTAGGGTCAACAGGATAGTACAAGAACCCTTTAAGTGAAAAACAGAGACTGGCTTACTGATCGGCTTATTGCTCTTGGTACTTACATAGCCCCAGGACTTGAGCTGCACAGAATTATATATGTAAAGAATAAATCAAGGCAACTGGACTTACTGTAGATTTCTTGAAAACGTTTCACTCGTTCTTCCAACGAGCTTTCTCAATTCTGAGTGACTGTACAAGAATTCTCTGGGAATAAATATGTAACTGAATCAACATCTGGTAATTATACCCAGCATGGGGTTAGAGGTCATTATACCCAGCATGGGGTCAAAGGTGTTGATTCCATTATCCTAATTGGAGTCAGTAGGTGATAATGACCTCCCAGAAAAAGGTGTCAAGACAGCATTGTATGGGGCAGACAATAGATGTCGAACCCCCCCCCCCCCCCGTCTCTATTCAAGCTCGGCTTCTCCATTTTTTCGTAGATGGCCTCCTTCACACCTCGTTTGTACCAATCGGCCTCCTTATCCAAAACACGTACTTGACTGTCTTCAAAGGTGTGACCTGTTTCTTTTAGATGTAAGTACACGGCTGAATCTTGACCAGAGGTTTTGGCTCTTCTATGCTGAGCCATAGGCCTCATGCACACGATCGTTGTGTGCATCCGCGGCCGTTGTTCCGTTTTCCGTTTTTTTTCGCGGACCCATTGACTTTCAATGGGTCAGTGGAAAAATCGGAAAATGCGCCGTTTTGCAGCCGCATCCGTGATCCGTGTTTCCTGTCCGCCAAAAAAATATGACCTGTCCTATTTTTTTGACGGACAACGGTTCACGGACCCATTCAAGTCAATGGGTCCGTGAAAAAACACGGATGCACACAAGATTGGCATCCGCGTCCGTGGTCCGTGGCCATAGGCTACTTTCACACAGACGGATCCGCTGATCCGTCTGCATAAAAGCTTTTTCAGAGCTGAGTTTTCACTTCGTGAAAATTCAGATCCGACAGTATATTCTAACACAGTGGCGTTCCCATAGTGATGGGGACGCTTCTAGTTAGAATATACTTTAAACTGTGTACATGACTGCCCCCTGCTGCCTGGCAGCACCCGATCTCTTACACTGGGCTGTGATCCGCACAATTAACCCCTCAGGTGCTACACCTGAGGGGTTAATTGTGCGTATCATAGCCCCCTGTAAGAGATCATGTGCTGCCAGGCAGGAGAGGGCACACCCCCCTCCCTCCCCAGTTTTAAATCCATTGGTGGCCAGTGGGCCCCCCCTCCCTCCCTTGTATTTAACACATTGGTGGCCAGTGCGGCCGGCCCCCCCTCCTTCCCCTGTAGTTAACACATTGGTGGTCAGTGCGGCTTGCCCCCCCTCCCTGCCCTGTAGTTAACACATTGGTGGCCAGTGCGGCCGGCCCCCCCTCCCTCCCCTGTAGTACTGTAGATTCATTGGTGGCCAGTGGGCCCCCCCTCCCTCCCCCTCCTAATTAAAATCTCCCCCCTATCATTGGTGGCAGCGGAGAGTACCGATCGGAGTCCCAGTTTAATCGCTGGGGCTCCGATCGGTAACCATGGCAACCAGGACGCTACTGCAGTCCTGGTTGCCATGGTTACTTAGAAATTTTTAGAAGCATTATACTTACCTGCGAGCTGCGATGTCTGTGACCGGCCGGGCGCTCCTCCTACTGGTAAGTGACAGGTCTGTGCTATAAACAATGCGCCGCACAGACCTTTCATTTACCAGTAGGAGGAGCGCCCGGCCGGTCACAGACATCGCAGGTAAGTATAATGCTTCTAAAAATTGCTAAGTAACCATGGCAACCAGGACTGCAGTAGCGTCCTGGTTGCCATGGTTACTGATCGGAGCCCCAGTGATTAAACTGGGACTCTGATCGGTACTCTCCGCTGCCACCAATGATAGGGGGGAAGATTTTAATTAGGAGGGGGAGGGAGGGGGGCCCACTGGCCACCAATTAATCTACAGTACTACAGGGGAGGGAGGGGGGGGCGGCCGCACTGGCCACCAATGTGTTAACTACAGGGGAGGGGGGGCCGGCCGCACTGGCCACCAATGTGTTAAATACAAGGGAGGGGGGCCGCACTGGCCACCAATGAGTTAAATACAGGGGGGAAGGGGGGGTCTGCCCCCTGCTGCCTGGCAGCACCTGCCAGGCAGCAGGGGGCAGTCATGTACACAGTACTTTTAGTATATTCTAACCTGAAGCGTCCCCATCACCATGGGAACGCCTCTGTGTTAGAATATACTGTCGGATCTAAGTTTCACGATCTAACTCAAATCCGATGGTATATTCTAACATAGAGGCGTTCCCATGGTGATGGGGATGCTTCAAGTTAAAATATACCATTGGATTGGAGAAAACTCCGATCCGATGGTATAAAAGGGACTCCTGACTTTACATTGAAAGTCAATGGGGGACGGATCCGTTTGCAATTGCACCATATTGTGTCAACGTCAAACGGATCCGTCCCCATTGACTTGCATTGTAATTCAGGACGTTTGGCTCCGCACGGCCAGGCGGACACCAAAGCGACTTTTTTTTCATGTCCGTGGATCCTCCAAAAATCAAGGAAGACCCACGGACTAAAAAACGGTCACGGATCACGGACCTACGGACCCCGTTTTTGCGGACCTTAAAAAAAACGGTCGTGTGCATGAGGCCATACGCTGATGTAGTTGTTGTTTTGTTTCGCCGATATACAGTTCTGAGCATTCCTCATTGCACTGGACTGCGTACACAATGTTGTCCATCTTGTGTTTAGGCGTTGGGTCTTTGGGGTGAACCAGTTGTTGCCTCAGTGTGTTGCTGGGTTTAAAGCAGACAGGGATGTGATGTTTATTAAAAATCCTTTTGAGTTTCTCAGACACCCCAGCTACATATGGGATAACCATATTCTTGCGTCTGTCATGCTTCTCGCCCTCACTGGTAGTCTTGGTGCTCTTTCTTCTCCTTCCTTCTGTTTTGACAAAGGCCCAAACTGGATACCCACAAGTTTTAAGTGCCCCTCTGAGGTGTTTGAATTCCTTCGCCTTGGCCTCTGTGCTGGTGGGGATTTTCTCTGCCCGGTGGTGCAGAGTCTGGATGACTCCCAGTTTGTGGTCTAGAGGATGGTGGGAATCAAATAGCAGGTACTGGTCTGTGTGTGTTGGTTTTCGATAGACCTCTATTCCCAGCTTCCTTCCTTCTTCCACTGTTATAAGACAGTCCAGAAATGCCAGTTTGTTGTTCTGCATATCTTCCCGCGTGAATTTATTGTTATGATCCACTGAGTTGATGTGGTCGGTGAAAGCCTGTAACTCTTGTTTATGAATTTTAACCCAAGTGTCATCCACATATCTGAACCAATGACTCGGTGTAATTCCCTTGAAAGTGGTCAGGGCTTTCCTTTCTACTTCCTCCATATACAGGTTTGCTACAATAGGTGAGACTGGAGATCCCATAGCACAGCCATGTTTTTGCTTGTAGAACTTGTCCTTATACTTAAAGTAGGTGGTACTCAGACAAAGGTCCAGTAAGGCACACACTTGGTCTGGGCTTAGTTCTGTTCTGCAGCCTAAGGTGTTGTCTAGTAGCAACTGTTTCCTGACTGTTTCAATTGCCTCTGTAGTGGGTATGCAGGTGAAGAGGGATGTAACATCATAGGAGACCATTGTTTCTTCTGTGCCCAATACCAAGTTCTGGATTTTGGTGGTGGTAACAGCCATGGTAACAGCCTCCAGCTGTTACCATGATCTGGATAAATGAGAACCTTCACAGACATATTGCACAGAATTATGTAACAATAGGATGGTCACCAGAAATATATATGAAGCAAGTATCAGTATGACAGGCAACAAATAAAGAATAATGATCTTGCCGGCAGATGACAGAAAACTGGATAAAGATGGCATCGGATGAGGTAGACACAGTGGCGTGCCTAGGGTGTTTGGCATTCGGGGCAGGTCCTTTCTCTGGCACCCCCCCCCCCCCCCCCCCCCCAATACTTTAAAAAAATTGTACCAGCTCAACGTAGTATTGCCCTCATTGTACAACTTTCACAGTAGTCTTGTACAGATGTGTGCCCCCTCACAGTAGTTATGCCCACATTGTGCCCTCTTACAGTAGTTATGCCCTCTCTGTGCCCCTTTCACAGCTGTAATGCCCTCTTTGTGCCCCCTTCACAGTAATAATCCCCATTGTGCCCCCTTCACAGTAATAATCCCCATTGTGTCCCCTTCACAGTAATAATCCCCATCGTGTCCACTTCATAGTAATAAACCCCATTGTGCCCCCTTTATAGTAATAATGCCCACTATGCCCCCTCCATAGAAGTAATGCCCTCTGTGCCCCCAGCTGTTTGAAGAGAGGGCAGCGCTCATATGAGAGCTGCTTTCTCTGTTCGGTTCACCTGCTCGCTGTAGCATTTGCAGTGATGAGCAGGTAAACAGAGCAGAGAAGGCAGCGCTCATACAAAAAAAAAGCGGACAACCCCTTTAAAGACATACTTGGAAAACATTACATACAGCGCTACAGAACATACAGGGTCATACAGCGCCACTTACCTCTTACATCCAGTGACTTCTCTGATGTAGATATTCTCTTTTCTCTTCTTCTCCTGTTAGACCAGACCACCATGGTGACTTCTTTCAGCCACGCCTCGTCTCTGCAGAGTTTAACAAACAGACATCTTACTTTCCTACTTTTCCATCCTCCTCCTCACCTTCTCAACACCCCATCCTGCCACCCCCAATACTGTGCCCACTGTGCTCCCCAATACTTTCCTGCATAAACAGTCCCCCTGAAAATACTGGTACCATACAGTGCGTCAGTACAAAAACACCCCTTTATATTGTGCGCTAGTAATAAAAAAAACACCTTCCTTTCAGATCAGACCCCCATATAAAACCCTAAATGAGATCCCCCAATCTCAGACCAAACCCCCTTTAGACCTCTATGTCAGACTCCATATAAGACCCCAGTTTTATACCTCAGATTAGACCCCCATATAAGACCCCCATTAGATCTCAAGACCCACATATCAGACCTCAGACCACACCCCCATATCAGACCTCCATTAGACCTCCAGACTCCCACTAGACCTCCAGACCCCCATTAGACCTCTAGACTCCCAATCAGACCCCATTAGACCTCCAGACCCCCCAGTCAGACCTCCAGACCCCCAATCAGACCCCCATTAGACCTCTAGACCCCCCCAGTCAGACCTCCAGAGCCCTAATCAGAACACCATTAGACCTCTAGACTACCCAGTCAGACCCCCAGATGACCAATCAGACCCCTATTAGACCTCTTCTCAGCGCCCACTGCAGTCACCTGACCTCCTGCAGCGTCAGGTCAGAGTGCGCTCTGTACATCCTAACGCTGCAGGCAGCCAGGACACAGCAGCTCGGGCCCTGAGAAGAGCAGGCAGGAGGAGGGGTAAATTCTGTACAGAGCTCACAGCACTTCTCTCCGTCAGGGCCAGACTGGGGATAAAAACCAGCCCTGGAAAAAATTGCATACCAGCCCCACAGCACTGCATCATAATTTACTTGTTTATAAAAGGGGAAAACATTCATTTTAAAACACGTGTGTAAACACGAATATGAACTTTGCCCCACAATAGCTCTTTTGTAGAACCCCCATTGTTCATATAATCACAGTAGACCAGCTTTTCCCAACCAGGATGCCTCCTGCTGTTGCAAAACTACAACTCTCAGCATGCCCAGACAGCGTTTGGCTGTCAGGGCATGCTGGGAGATGTAGTTTTGCAACAGCTGGAGGCATCCTGGTAGGGAAACACTACAGTAGACCATTATCCCATCCAATTGGGTCAGAACTAAGAATAATCAAAGAACTTTACTTTAAAGAATGGAAGACACAGTTTCAAACTCTTACTTTATATTAGTTACTCAACACACACAAAACCAGTAGGAAGGGGTCATTCTTTTAAATCCCCGAAACGCGTCTGGTACTAATCCCCCCATCAAGAAGAGAGGTATTGCAAGACTGAGGAAGCCTGGAGATCGTCATATAATCAGCGAATTGCCGAAGTAAATAAACGCTACTATACGAAAGGTAACAAGACCACGTGTAGCAAACAACTTCACTGGCGCCAAATTCGAATCTGATCATCAGCCCTTGAGACCGGAGTTAGGAGAAACACGCCGAGTCGAGGGCTCACTATCCAGCATAAAAGATCCTCGGGTAAGACTTTGCATATCTCATCTAAGCGATCGCTTTCTATATCTATACAGCGGGACGCCGCTGTGCGTATAAGCAGCTGAATTACTGTTCAAACAAATCTTTAAGGCTGCATACGCTTGGGACTCTGACCATTATAACCAACATCTGTTAAAAGGACTGGTTGCAGGAGAGGATCACCTATATTACTGAAAACCCTGTATAGAACAATATATCAAAGTATGATCAGTGAATAACATTCGTATAACTATTATTATTGAACATTCGAATATAACATCCTACTTTCGAAAATCCATATATTATACATTGGGATCTATATTTATATCAATTTATATTGTCTGATTTAATATATTTTTTATCTTTTTAGCCTACCATTTATTCCATCGTCAGCATTAACATTTTATCTGCTGTTTTTTTTCATTTTACTGTTGATATCTCATTGTGACTTTTTATTGCCAATTTTATTGTTTAATAGTATTATGTATAATAAAAGATTCCTGTACTTTTAGAGAGTGCCCCACTTCTATTCTTTATTATATTTATCCTCATCAGACTGGGTGCTGTCTATTAGTGGGCGCACCTCTGTTGGATCTCCATCTCATTTTAGTGCGACATTACCTTTATCTATTAAACTCCACTTGATGTAATTGAAATTATGGGCAGTGGGCTTGCTGTCGCCTGCGGCCGGCCTTGCGGCAGTCAGGGCTACCGGCCTAATGGGAATTTTCCCGGTATCCTGGTAGGCCAGTCCGGCCCTGCTCTCCGCCTCCTCCTGCAGACTAGTGAGCGCATCCATTATGGAAGCACTCACTAGTATTCCCTTTATAAGATATAAGATGCACTGCATCTTATAAAGGGAAAAGCAATGAGCGCTTCCATCTGTATTGATGGAAGCGCTCATTGCTTCTGTTCTGGCACCCCCCTGAGAGCCGGCACTCGGGGCGGTCCCGTCCCCCCCCCACGCCACTGGGTAGACTGTAGAAAAACAAAATCTGAACAGCAAACAGAAAGCTGAACCCACAACAAACATAACTATAATATAGACAACAATAAGACAACAGAGCCACAAATCCTAGGATGCACTCAAACAAAGCCAATGGACTAAGATTACTCTTGCTTCAAGGCCTTTTTTCTGGGCCATAACCCTGCCAATCAAGTTAATAGAACTATCTAGCATCCATGAAGGATATTCTGAACCAAATAGTTAGGCTGATCATGGTCATGGATAAATGGGGGTCTACAGAAGTTATAAAAGGAAAGACAAGTTTAATGGGGAAAAGTTTCATGCATCCAACATAAAGGAGACTGGATTAATGTCCTAATATCTTAAGGACCGATAAACGTAGGCACCAACTTGACACATGATTGTCTTAGCTAGACGTTCTTAGTAGACAACTAAGACTCGTCCAGCCTCCAGTGCCATCTGAGAGTGTTCAGCATGGCAGGTGGCATTTTCAGACCCAAATGGACAAAGTTATCTTCCGCCAGTGTACAAAACATCACATTTGTCAAAATGAATGAGGTATGGATCCATGAGGATTTTCAGATACCTCCAGCTGAACCGATGGAACAGATCATGCCACTGATACTGTCTTCCTTCCTACCATCCTATTCTGCCGTAGCTGCTACTCCACGTAATGTCACTACCATTAGTCCTTCCCAGTAATTACTACTACTATTATTACCTCTAGACAGCCACACACATATCTGTTCTACTGTCTTGTCTGTTCCATGCCATGCTGCTACTATTGCTGCTACCCCTATACAGCAAGCAATAAAATCATTGTGACTGCTAGAAGATTCCTGTGGCCTTCACTGTAGATGGCGGCATGGAACGGGAGTATACAGGATACTATAGCGGGCATTACTGGGAGCACTATAATGAGGGTATTTTTTAATACTGGGGCACTATTGGGGTATTATTAAGAGTGCTATGGGGTATTATTACAGGGGGCACAATAATGTAAATTATTTTTGCTAGAGGAATAATAGCATAATGGAGGCATTATTAATACTGGGAGTACTATAGGGGCATTATTATTACTGGAGGCACTATAAGGGGCATTATTATTACTGGAGGCATAATAAGGGGCTTTATTATTGCTGGATGCACTGTAGGGGGCATTATAATTAATAGGGGCATAATTTTTTTCTGTAGTATAGTATTTGGGGGCACAGTATTGAATTTTGCAGCAGAATTAAACACTCTGGGCACCAGGATGGGGAATTTGTGTTGACAAGGTGGGTAGGATGATGGAAAAGTGAGGAGCAGAGATGAGACATGACTGAAGGAAGTTGTCATGGTGGTTAAGAATAGAGAAGATTAGGAAAGAAAATGTTTACATTGGAGGAGAATTCACGTGATGTCATAAGTATTTAGTGCTGTATTCTCCTATATGTTTGGTAGTGCTGAAAGACCAGTCAGCATATTGAATGTAGGGCTGGATCAGTACTCTGGCCGGTGTCTCATCTTCTCATCCCCCTCCTCCATATCTTAATTGGAAAAGTAAAACAAAACATGGCAGCTGGCGCTGACCACCACTGAGCAACTTCTGGGAATATATTATGTGCTGTTTGTGAAGCATTTTGTGCTGCACTTTGGTATTTGGTTCTGCTGGGCAGTATATTGTACTCCACTATGGTATTGCTGACCCCACCTGTTGGTGTTGGCCCCACATTTAGTCACTTTCAATCCATCTACAACATGGGGCTGCTTTTCGCTTTTTCCAGGGCTATGTTAAGTTCCCAGTCTGTCCCTGCTTGGCCCCTCCAACAAATGTCTCCATTCTTCAAAAGCCCACGACAGGACTTTATTTTCCATCTTGCATAACGGGAACCAGACGGATCTGTTATGTTTTCCCATAGACTTCTATTAGGACGGAGCAAAACGGAATGCCTCTTAGAGGCTTCCGTTTTGCATTCCGTCATAATGCAAGTCTATGGGCAGCAAAACGGATCCGCCCTTCCGTCTTATGGATTCCGTTATAACCCTGTTATAACGGAGTCCCTAAAGCTAGTGTGAACCCACCCTAACAGAAAAGCTATGATCTAACAGTGGATATTTCCTACTGATGACTTAAGGCCAGGAATACAGAATCTTACCGGTCCTCCGGATAAAGGGGTGCCACAGAGGCATAAGTTTGATACCCAATTATTTTTTCCAAATAAAAATAGCAACAGAATCAACAAAAGTCTGTATTGACAAAGATATACCATCCCATTTAATGTTAAAGGGCAATAACACAATTTTCCAGAGAAAAATTAAGTATGCCCAGTAAAATCTCCTGTTCTGTCCCCACATGAAGGCGATTGAAGGTGTAACTGATAATGACTTTGTGACTGGCCTACCTTCGTATCCAAGCAGTGGAGCAGACCGGACCGGCAGATGCTCAGGTTAGATGGATCCAGACGTAGACACGAGGATGCAATCAAACGTGGGTTTATTTGATCCAGAGCAGTGACATACAGTGATGCAATACAGGAATACAGTAGATGCTGTGATGTAGATGTCTTTCCTGAGGCTAACTGCTGAGGCAACTGCTGGTCAAAAACTGATGCCTTCACAAGCCGAGGTGTGTGTCTCCAGTCACAAAGGATGCAGCACTGAAAAAGGCTACAGGAAGTGACCAGGCCCAAGGCTGCTAAAACCACGCCCAGAGAAAACTTTATAGACAACGAACGAAGCGTGCAGCATACAAATTCCGGCCAGCAGATGGCAACAGAGAACAATAGATTAAAACAACATAGGTAAAACAAGAAATAATACAGTGCAGAAATTCAATATGAAAGGAACAGCACACTCCCCGTCTGAAATTCACTTAGGGGATTTCACTATGACGAATGTCCATAAAATATAAACAACCTGTAAAAAGAAAAACATGTTAGAATGCAAACATAGATAGTCCTGTTCACCCTGCAGGGACGTTCTCGACGGGTAATATTAAAATGAGTTCGTTGATTGGTCTTGAGAACGTTTTAAGCTCGCCTTTCCTGAAGATCTTCAACTCCACCTTCCGGACCTTGCCATCCTTGCTAGGGAAAACCTTTGAAATTAGTCCGATAGGCCAGTCAATCCTTTCGGTTTGTTGCTCTTTCATCAATACAAGGTCCCCTTCCTTCAAGTTTGGTTTGTTGTGTTGCCATTTTCTTCTTCCTTGAAGAATACTGAGGTACTCCTTTCGCCACCTGTTCCAGAAGTAATCTGCTAGATATTGTACACGTTTCCAGTGTTTTTGGTAGATGTTAGCATGAGTAAATTCTCCACTAGGTGTTAGCGTACTCTCAGTCTTTTGGGTAAGTAGAATAGCCGGAGTCAGTATGGCAGGTGTTTCAGGATCCATAGACACTGGCACAAGGGGTCTTGAGTTGATAATAGCCGAAACTTCGGCAAGAAGGGTGACTAGAGTCTCATGTGTGAGTCTTGACGAGTTTACATCCATCAGCATAGAATTTAAGATGTTGCGCGAGACGCCGATCATTCTCTCCCAGGAGCCCCCCATGTGGGAACTATGAGGAGGATTGAAAATCCAGGTGCAACCTTTTTCCGCCAACTGATCTTGAATGGACTTGGTGTCGATGTTAAGTTCTCTACAAGCTCCGATGAAGTTGCTTCCCTGGTCAGACCTCAATTGTTTTACTGGTCCTCTGATTGCGAAGAACCGTCTTA
This sequence comes from Bufo bufo, assembly GCF_905171765.1. Classification (NCBI taxonomy): domain Eukaryota; kingdom Metazoa; phylum Chordata; class Amphibia; order Anura; family Bufonidae; genus Bufo; species Bufo bufo. The sequence goes on along the minus strand of NC_053391.1, from coordinate 352,606,176 downwards.
AGGCATTGATAAGGCTGGATGTGTCCATAGATTCTATCACCTCTATGTGAACTGCTCGCACACTCATGCAAGTAAATAGTACAGCCCAACGCTTACTGTTTGCGTGACCGCCGCGAGTCCTGCGTGCGGATACCATCCATGGCCCAAAGACATCTAGGCCAACATAGGTGAAAGGCGGCTCTGTACATAGTCTGTCCGCAGGCAAGTCGGCCATTTGTTGATGTAGTTGTTTTCCTCTTGCTTTACGACAGTGCACACATTCATGCAATACTTGGGCCACGCGTTTTTTCATACCTATAATCCAAAGGCCAGCAGACCGTATTTTGCCCTCAGTAATTTGCCTGCCTTGGTGTTCGGCCCTTTCGTGGTAGTGTCGGATTAGCAAGACGGTGATATGATGTTTGCTGGGAATGATGAGAGGATTTTGTGCTGCAATTCCCAGGTGGGCTTGATTCAAACGACCACCAACTCTTAGCAAGCCAAAACTGTCGATAACTGGATTTAAGTTGGCAAGAGGGCTTTTTAAAGGAATCTGCTGTTTGTTGTACAAGCACTTCCATTCTATGTTGAAATTTTCCTGCTGGACGTGACGTAATATGAGGTACTCACTATGAGAGATGTCCTCAGCAGAGAAGGGTTTATGACAGGCATGCCAACCATGACAATCTTTATCTTGGTGAGTATTATGATAACATCTTGCAATGTGCACTAACCTTGCAATAGTTCTGACGAGTCTCATCCAGCTGGAGAAACGTTCAAAGCGCTGACAACCGAAGCTGGCGGTTTGCTTTGTTCCAGTGACTAATGCACTAACTTCAGCGCGGATTTCTGGATCATTATCCGGATCCTGGATGCTGAAAACTTCCTGTACACATTCGTCCGCCTCTTCAAGCAGAAACTCTGGACCTGTAAGCCAAGTAGAGTTAATAAAGGAACCTATAGACATAGGCCTAGTGGCGTGATCTGCTGGATTAAGTTCGGATGGTACGTAGTGCCATTGTTCAGGTTTGGAGGACCTCCTGATTCTCTCTATGCGGTTACTAACGTACACATAGAATCGCTTGGTCCGATTGTGGATGTAACCTAAAACGACCTTACTGTCGGTGTAATACTGGACTTCAGCTATGTCGACACCCAGTTCTTGTTGTATGAAATCCGCAATCTCAACTGCCAACACAGTCCCACAAAGTTCCAGTCTGGGAATAGTATGATCGGGCTTGGGGGCTAACTTAGCCTTACCAAAGACGAATCCAATGTGGTTTTGGTTGTTAGGTTCTGTCACTTTCAGATAGGCAACCGCTGCGATGGCCTCCGTGGAGGCGTCCGAGAACACGTGGAGTTCTTTCTTTATGCTAGAGGAAAGTGAAGTTTTAATATAGCATCTCGGGATGTGGATCTCATCCAAGGCACACAAGGATCGCTTCCAGGCTTCCCATTTTTGCTCTTTCTCGGAGGGAAGTGGGGTATCCCAATCCTTGACTGTTTCAGAAAACTGTCTCAGTAGAGATTTACCTTGTATGGTGATGGGCGCTACAAATCCCAGCGGATCAAATAGGCTGTTTACCACTGATAGGACGCCTCGTTTTGTGAATGGCTTGTCTGCACAACTTATCTGAAAACCGAAGGAGTCAGCCGAGAGATCCCATCTGAGGCCCAAGCTCCTCTGCACAGGTGGACTGTCCAGTCCCAAGTTAATGTCCTTGAATCCTGGTGCATGATCGCCTGATTCGAAGGCCCTCATAACGGCCAGGCTGTTTGAAGCAATTTTGTGTAGTCTAAGTTTAGCTTGGTACAACATACTTTGAGTCCTTTTGAGCAGATCGATAGCCGCTTCTTCAGTCGGTAGTGATTTGAGTCCATCGTCTACGTAGAAGTCCTTTTCTACAAAGTCTCTGGCGTCTTTACCGTACTCGGATTCTCCCTCTAAGGCAGTTCGCCGAAGGCCGTAAGTTGCCACGGCAGGTGAAGGGCTGTTTCCAAATACGTGTACCCTCATACGATATTCTGCCATCTCTGCGTTGGTGTCGTTATTCTTGTACCACAGAAACCTGAGGAAATTCCGGTGGTCCTCTCTGACTACGAAACAGTGGAACATCTGTTCAATGTCGGCGGTGATGGCAACGAGCTCTTTTCTGAACCTCATCAGCACTCCAACTAGGTTATTCGTCAGATTAGGACCTGTTAGAAGGACATCATTAAGAGATACACCTTGATGTTTGGCACTTGAGTCGAAAACAACCCTAATTTGATTAGGTTTCCGTGGGTGATACACTCCAAATGAAGGCAAGTACCAGCACTCGTCGTTCTTCCCTAAGGATGGAGCTGGTTCTGCATGGTTGTTGCGGAATATTTTGTCGATAAAGGCAACGATGTGTTCTCTCATCTCAGGCTTACTGTTCATGGTACGCTGAAGAGAGTTAAATCTAGACAGAGCTTGTTCCCTATTGTTCGGGAGTCTCACCCTGGTAGCTCGGAAGGGTAATGGAGAAACCCAGTGATTGGTTTCGTCTTTAAGGAACTCATTGTCCATTATCTTGATAAATTCTCTGTCCTCTACTGACAAAGCTACTTTATCATCGTCCTTGCTGGTATGAAAGACTAATCTTCCCAAGTTGTCAGCAAAGTAGGGAATGTCGTCAGGTGGTTGTATGAGGTCTGGAGGCTTCTCTTTCACCTCATAGTGATGAGGGCAAGGCTTAATGCAAGTTGTGCGTCCATCTCCACGCACGTACGTTTTGAATGAGCGGATTTTTGGTTGATCCAAGCATACATTTCCTATGACTACCCATCCCAAGTCCAGTCTCTGGGCGTATGGTGCATAGTCGGGACCATTACACTGTTGACGCACCTTGTGTACCCTTAGATTGTCTCTGCCAAGCAGGAGTAGAATCTCGGCGTTGTTGTCCATAGGTGGGATAACGTTGGCTAGGTGCCTTAGGTGTGGATGGTGAAATGCAGCTTCCGGGGTAGGAATTTCATCCCTATGGTTGGGTATTTGATCGCATTCGATCAGCGTCGGTAGAGGTATTTCCGTATTTCCACTGACGGAACAAGCGATGAATCCTTGTGCCCTCCTGCCGCTAGTCTCTATGCGACCCGAGCAGGTGTTTAAGATGTAGGGTTCTGATGGTCCCTTTATTCCAAAGGCTTCAAAGAATTTAGGTCCTGCTAGGGAACGGTTGCTTTGGTCGTCAATGATGGCATACATTTTTACTGCCTTTTCTGGTAGCCCCTCCGGGTAGACCTTGATTAGGCATATGCGGGCACAACATTTCTCACTCTGGCCCTCCCCACATACGTCCAAGCATGAGCAGGAAACAGAAGTGGCTGTGTTAGCGTGGTTCTGGGGCTCCCCGCCATGACTTTGAGCAGGACTGGTGGTGACGGCAGCAGGTGAATCCCTTGTGAGTGGAGTTGGGTGCATAGCTGAGGCATGTCTATCACTATGACACTCCTCACACTTGATAATGGATTTGCAGTCCTTAGCCATGTGCTCCAATGAAGCGCAGCACTTGAAACATACCCCAAGCTCGGTCAGGACTTTCCTGCGCTCCTGTATTGTTTTGGATCTAAATCCTCTGCATTTGTTCAGTGAGTGTGGTTTTTTATGAATGGGACATTCACGATTGAAGGCCTTGTCTCCTGATGAGGTAGTGTACTGTCTACCAGTGGGTACTGCAGATGATGGTAGGTTAGTCTTTCTAACATTCACGCTGCTCTTAAAGTCTCTGTGTTTATGTACAATACTTTCATACCTTGATGATGGTGTCACTGAGGCTGTAGTATTGAACTCCAGGAAGTCGAGGCTGGGGTCATTCCTCATCTGGGACTGTTCATCGATGAACCTACAGAAATGAATAAATGGGGGAAAAGTGACGTCATGCACTCTTTTGTACCTTGAGACTGATGCCGCCCACTTCTCTTGCAGGCTGTATGGTAGCTTTACGACAATTGGGTTCACCCCATGGGCTGTATCCAGGTAGCACAGCCCGGACAGACGAGGGTCTCTTTTGGCGAGCTCCAGTTCCATGAGCAAATCACTTAAATCCTGAAGCTTATGGACATCCTTGAGACTGATCTTGGGGACGTTCTGCAGTCTCCTGAATAGTGCCTTCTCTATTGCTTCTGCACTGCCAAAGGTGCGTTCGAGTCTCTGCCAGGCTGCAGCGAGACCTGCTTCTGCTTGTCCCACATAGACAGTTCTAAGGCTCTTGATGCGATTTGTGGAGCCTGGGCCCAGCCAGTTGATCAAGAGGTCGAGCTCCTGCTCTGCGGTTAGGTTGAGGTTGGCGATGGCGGCTTTGAAGGTTGCCTTCCAGGCTCTGTAGCTCTCCGCACGGTCATCAAATTTTGAAAGACTGGTGTTAATTAGCTCTCTGCTCACCATAAACCTGGCAAACTCAGACATATCTGATTTCTCACTGCTTGTTGCCATGACAACTTGTGATGCCCCTGGGGCGTATAGGCTGCGTGGCGTGAAAGGGTGAGATGCTTCCGGGTAGAATGATGTTGCTGCAGGGTTGAGCTGTGGTCTAGCCTCTGTAGATTCTGATGACTGCTGCTTGAGCTGTGGAGGTAGGCCAGCAAACACCTGGTAGCCATCTTGCTGTAATAACTGCCCTTGAGAGAGCGCGTCTGGGCAACTGTTATTGGATTGCTCGGGTGCTGTGGGTGTCGCTGGCCCTGCAGGTAGAGCTGACTTGGAGGTTTCAGTGTTGTTGGCTTGGACAGTACTGCACACTGGGGGTGGTGCAGATAACTGTTTCAGTATGTAGTCGCTGGTGCGATCAGCTGGATCGTCTATCTCCTCTGGTGGTAAGCAGACTGAATCAAGGCCTTGGCTCAATGCTTGCTCAAGTAGTCTTACTTTTGCTAATGCAATTTCCTCTTCCCTCTCTGATTCAAGGATCTTTATTCGAGCCTCTGCTTCTGCCCTCTTGGCTTCTGCCTCCGCTTCAGCCCTCTTGGCCGCCGCCTCTGCTTCTGCCCTCTTGGCTTCTGCCTCCGCTTCAGCCCTCTTGGCTGCTGTCTGTGCTTCTGCCCTCGCAAGGACTTCTTTTTCGGTGAAGGAACGTCTCACTTTGGATTGCTCTGCATTTATGCGGGCCTCTAGTAATCTGTCGCTCAGGGTGGAGCTTCTAGAGCATGATGATCTGTAGGACCGCGAGGAATGTTTGGATGAATGCGATCTGTGTGATCTGGTTTCTTGCAAATGAGAGATGCGGAGTTCCACTTTATCTTTAGCATCCAGCACCATGGCGTCTCTTTGTCTGTCTATTGATTCTGCCTTGCACAATTCTGATGGGGCTTCTTCAATATTAGAGTCTTTTAGAAAGGTTATATACCTTGTGGACAGTCTCTTGTATCTTTCATGGGCTGCATTCAGCCGCCCGACGGCAACTTGTAAACTGGTGGTGTCGCCTGAGGAGGACTTAAGTCCTGATATGAGGGAGGAAACTCGTCCCCATAGCTCTTCCAAGTTGTCACATAGCTCATCTTTCATGGTGTGATAGTTTTCTGTGATCTTTATAGTTGGTTTGAGAGAGCGCCTTGGTCGCGTGACTTGGTCTGCTGGAAGTGTGGGTTCTACCTCCAGCTCTTCATAATGATCAGTATCAGGTTGCATTTGCTTTATTTGATCACTGGGGAACTGTACGAGGTCCTTTTCGGCCATTTTGATTTAAGGTGCGCTGTCTCTTTAAGAAAATGAACTTTTGAATTGGGGGCTGAAAATTGCAGTGCGGCTCAGATGAGGCACCCCGATGAGTTTCCCAAGGTGTCTTGAGTGAATTGCGGGGTTTTGGTTTAAGGGAGGCCCTGCGTGCGTGAACAGTTCTTATATCATGCAAGCAAGGGTTAATATAGGATGTAATAAGTGGCTTGGCGAGTAGTGGAGGACTTCCAGGCGAGAGTATATCTACTGCGGACACGCCGTGCTTCCCCTTAGGCTTATGGGACGAGCACTGTTGCTGGGCAGATTTGCTGGGAGTGGGCCTGTTGCAGGGGAGGTTCCTGAGTGTGGCACTGGGCTCTGAGGGAATCTGTAGCCGGCATTGGACATTCAGACGGATATTGATTGGGGTATAAGGCTTTAAGGCAGTTTTTGACTGTTCTGTCCCCACATGAAGGCGATTGAAGGTGTAACTGATAATGACTTTGTGACTGGCCTACCTTCGTATCCAAGCAGTGGAGCAGACCGGACCGGCAGATGCTCAGGTTAGATGGATCCAGACGTAGACACGAGGATGCAATCAAACGTGGGTTTATTTGATCCAGAGCAGTGACATACAGTGATGCAATACAGGAATACAGTAGATGCTGTGATGTAGATGTCTTTCCTGAGGCTAACTGCTGAGGCAACTGCTGGTCAAAAACTGATGCCTTCACAAGCCGAGGTGTGTGTCTCCAGTCACAAAGGATGCAGCACTGAAAAAGGCTACAGGAAGTGACCAGGCCCAAGGCTGCTAAAACCACGCCCAGAGAAAACTTTATAGACAACGAACGAAGCGTGCAGCATACAAATTCCGGCCAGCAGATGGCAACAGAGAACAATAGATTAAAACAACATAGGTAAAACAAGAAATAATACAGTGCAGAAATTCAATATGAAAGGAACAGCACATCTCCCAATTATCTACTAGGCTTGGAGGTTTCCTGATTTGAAGGTACATTTTTGGGCAAAGTGCCCCTTATTACCAGAATACAATCAAAGACCTAACAGTCTTCTTCTCTCCTTCTCTGCCTTAGGGAACCTTAGGGGACCCAGTTGCATTGGCTCATCTTCACTCACCCTAGGATTAGAAAGTTCAACTAGATGACACAAAGTAGCCTCCCTCTGTGATGTTCTTTCCTTTATAATACCTGTCAATTTTAATGGCTAAAAAATTTAGACTAGCATGAGGAAATTTAACCATAGCATCTTTACCTGGTCAGACAGGACTAAATAATACTGACTATGGATGATAGTGTCATTCCAACCACTAACACTAACCCACCAATCTGAATATTCTTCAATTCCCTGTTTTAAAGCACAAATTTGAGCTGCAGCTGACAAAGCTGCATCAGGGTCATAGAGAACCCCCAAAACTGGGATAAATGCATCCACAGTTGGTAAAGCAGGATCTTCAGGCCTAAGAGTAAGGGGGGCATTTATTATTTTTTACATTCCACTTTTATGTCATAAAAAAGTCACATACCCTGTGCTTGCATCTTTCAAAAAAATCCCTGAGCTCTGACCTTATAAACACTCATTATAGCTCAATTCTTATCTTACAAAAAATGTGGCTTAGCTACTTTCATACTCGCGTTTTGGGCGGATCCGTCATGCGCTGATGGCTACACAGCCAGTTTCATTTTGCCTCTACCCAAATCTCTACTACTTCTGCAATATCCTAGGATACCCTCACCCTCTTCTTCTAACTAATTATATTTTGAAAACAGATTGTTCACAAGCTAGATCTGTGTATTTCACAATCTCCCAGCTGGCTCATTTGTTGCACTAGAATATCATATTCTTTTATTCCTCTCCAGGTTATAAATGCCATGTCTTGGTGGGAATATATGACAAAAAGAAACTATGTACACAAAGCACATAATGTATGGATATGCCAGCGTTCATTGTGAAGAACAATAGATCTTGTCAACATACAGTACTTTATATCATCTTCAGTCAACTATTTGAGTTCAGTTGAGATTTTCTCATCAGCTTAACGCCAAGTGTCCTAAGTAAATTTATTTACTAACACATATTTGGTTACACCTTGTTAGTAAATTAGTCTTTGTTTTTGACACTGTGCTATAGACAAGGGGTAAAACACACTATTATTAGGCAAGTTGTATTTTTGAGGATTAATTTTATTATTGAACAACAACCATATTCTCAATGAACCCAAAAAACTTATTAATATCAAAGCTGAATATTTTTGGAAGTAGTTTTTAGTTTGTTTTTAGTTTTAGCTATTTTAGGGGGATATCTGTGTGTGCAGGTGACTATTACTGTGCATAATTATTAGGCAACTTAACAAAAAACAAATATATACCCATTTCAATTATTTATTTTTACCAGTGAAACCAATATAACATCTCAACATTCACAAATATACATTTCTGACATTCAAAAACAAAACAAAAACAAATCAGTGACCAATATAGCCACCTTTCTTTGCAAGGACACTCAAAAGCCTGCCATCCATGGATTCTGTCAGTGTTTTGATCTGTTCACCATCAACATTGCGTGCAGCAGCAACCACAGCCTCCCAGACACTGTTCAGAGAGGTGTACTGTTTTCCCTCCTTGTAAATCTCACATTTGATGATGGACCACAGGTTCTCAATGGGGTTCAGATCAGATGAACAAGGAGGCCATGTCATTAGATTTTCTTCTTTTATACCCTTTCTTGCCAGCCACGCTGTGGAGTACTTGGACGCGTGTGATGGAGCATTGTCCTGCATGAAAATCATGTTTTTCTTGAAGGATGCAGACTTCTTCCTGTACCACTGCTTGAAGAAGGTGTCTTCCAGAAACTGTCAGTAGGACTGGGAGTTGAGCTTGACTCCATCCTCAACCCGAAAAGGCCCCACAAGCTCATCTTTGATGATACCAGCCCACACCAGTACTCCACCTCCACCTTGCTGGCGTCTGAGTCGGACTGGAGCTCTCTGCCCTTTACCAATCCAGCCACGGGCCCATCCATCTGGCCCATCAAGACTCACTCTCATTTCATCAGTCCATAAAACCTTAGAAAAATCAGTCTTGAGATATTTCTTGGCCCAGTCTTGACATTTCAGCTTGTGTGTCTTGTTCAGTGGTGGTCGTCTTTCAGCCTTTCTTACCTTGGCCATGTCTCTGAGTATTGCACACCTTGTGCTTTTGGGCACTCCAGTGATGTTGCAGCTCTGAAATATGGCCAAACTGGTGGCAAGTGGCATCTTGGCAGCTGCACGCTTGACTTTTCTCAGTTCATGGGCAGTTATTTTGCGCCTTGGTTTTTCCACACGCTTCTTGCGACCCTGTTGACTATTTTGAATGAAACGCTTGATTGTTCGATGATCACGCTTCAGAAGCTTTGCAATTTAAAGAGTGCTGCATCCCTCTGCAAGATATCTCACTATTTTTGACTTTTCTGAGCCTGTCAAGTCCTTCTTTTGACCCATTTTGCCAAAGGAAAGGAAGTTGCCTAATAATTATGCACACCTGATATAGGGTGTTGATGTCATTAGACCACACCCCTTCTCATTACAGAGATGCACATCACCTAATATGCTTAATTGGTAGTAGGCTTTCGAGCCTATACAGCTTGGAGTAAGACAACATGCATAAAGAGGATGATGTGGTCAAAATACTCATTTGCCTAATAATTCTGCACGCAGTGTACATAGCCTTTAAGCTTATAAAGGAGGTAACTTCAAAAGTAATTAACGTGTTTAAAGTAATTAAAAAGTATTAAAATAAATAAATAAAAATAATAAAAAATATAAGGACTTCATGGCTTATGCAGGTTAACTTTTGTATTGTAATTTGGAAGATCACATTCCGAAATGTTTAATACTGTCACGGCCATAGGCAGAGACATGAGCGTACTGGTCATAGACCCTACAGGAAAATTTCCCGGTGGGCCGATGCCCAAACCTCCTCTTGGCCGCCAGCCCGGTACCTAAAGATCTGATGCTCTCAGCATTAATTAATGTAGACAGTATTTTGAGCTACACTTTGGTATTTGGTTCTGCTAACCCTGCTTACTTCTGTTGCACCACCTTCTGTTAATTTGGACCCGCCTACAACATGGGGCCACTTTTAGTTTTTTTTTCCAGGGCTACTTTAAGTTCCCAGTCTGCCCCTGGTCAGGGAAACACTCACACTGTCAGCCTTAACTTGAACTCAACCAGCTGTCCCTGCCTACTTGCAGGGCAAGCCCTAAGTGGCAAGTCCACAATTGGTTGACCGTCCCTATGCTGGTAAGTGCAGGGAGCCAAACCAAGCAACCGAGGTTAAAAACTGTTCACACAACTGGAACCCAAAAATCACAGAGCGGAGAGTGGTCACAAATAGCTAAGCCAAGGGACAAAACTGGACGGGAAACAGGGTATAAAATCACTTAGCAGAGAGAGAGGTCCAAGTCAAGCGAAGTAAAATCCAAATAGCAAAAATCCAAGAATGCACCATAGCAACCGGAGCACAGCAAGGGGAAACCTATAACTGGCAAGGGTGTATTGCCAGCAGATGATTTAAATAGAGCACTGAGTCCCTGGATCAGAACCTGATAGGTCCAGGAACTCGGCTCCCCATTGGACCAGAAAACAAACAGTCCTGAGATAGACAGACTGAGCTGTCATTTATTCTACAGTACATTCTAAACATACAGGGGTGATACATATGGCTACTAATCTCCCACAGCATGTGCACTCACATCACCAGGGGGTGGTATGGCTTAAGCAACACACCATAAGGGGCGTGACTTGGGGGCTCACCAGGGGGCATGGCTTATGAAGCATGCCGCCAGGGGCGTGGTCTAGACGGCGCATCATAGGGGCACGGCCTGGCAGTGCGTCTCACTCATTGTGGCTGCACAGCAGCCCTAGAGCACGCTGCTGGAGCCTGGACTGGCAGGCTGGTGTCAGGTACAGTGTGTTTTACCCCTTGTCTATAGCACAGTGTCAAAAACAAAGACTAATTTACTAACAAGGTGTAACCAAATATGTGTTAGTAAATAAATTTACTTAGGACACTTGGCGTTAAGCTGATGAGAAAATCTCAACTGAACTCAAATAGTTGACTGAAGATGATGTAAAGTACTGTATGTTGACAAGATCTATTGTTCTTCACAATGAACGCTGGCATATCCATACATTATGTGCTTTATGTACATAGTTTCTTTTTGTCACATATTCCCACCAAGACATGGCATTTATAACCTGGAGAGGAATAAAATAATATGATATTCTAGTGCAACAAATGAGACAGCTGGGAGATTGTGAAATACACAGATCTAGCTTGTAGTAAGGGTAAAGAAGGAGGTAGGGAATGAATTTTACCCAGGTAGTGATCAGAATCAGAATCAGCTTTATTCGCCAAACACGACACAATCGATCGTGCTCGGAATTGGGTTAGGCACAGGTACAGGCATAGTACTGGGGGGGGGGGGGGGGTAAGGTTCTGCGATAGGCACATCAGGGGCGAGGGATTATGAGCGGGAGATGGGGCGTGGTGAGTTCAGCAGTCTGACGGCCATTAGGAAGAAAGTGGAAAATGCAAATGTGATCGCACACTGTTCATGAACAGGTAGGAACAAGAGTTAGGGACCACTCATGAGACAGCCTTGACGCGGTGAGTGGCTTACTATGCTTTGGCCAAAATATAAACCAATGTCTCATCCAGCATGGAGGGCAGAGTGCTGGATGTAGTGTGCGATCACATTTGCATTTTCCGTTTGTATATGTATTTCGCCATAGCGATCTGCACCTACAGGCAGGTTGTGCTGACCCAACCCCTTATTTTTTTCTATTAGGAAGAAAGTGTTCAGCCTCCTCGATGTCCTTGCAGGGATGGCCTGATACCTGCGGCTGGACTTTAGACGTCTGAAGAGATGATGGCCCGGATGGGAGTGGTCATTGGATATTTTTAGAGCCCTGGAGCGCAGTCTGTTGGAGAAGATAGAGTCAAGGGGTGGTAGTGGCAGTCGAGTAGTTCTCTCCGCCGAGCTGATGACCCTTTGTAGTTTGCGCTTGTCACTGGCTGATGAACCGGCATACCAAACAAGAAGAGACGAGCACAGTACCGACTCGATGGTGCAGGAGTAGAAGGACTTCAGTAGGTCCTGTGCCATGCAGAACTTCTTCAGTTGTCGAAGGAAGTAGAGCCGCTGGTGAGCCTTCTTTATGATGGACGAGATGTTGGGACGCCATGATAGATCCTCAGAGATTGTCGTGCCTAGGAGGCGGGCGCTGGGTACCCTTGCGACTTTAGATCCGTCAATGTAGGTCGGGGGGGGGGAACTACCCTTCTCTTCCTGAAGTCGATGACCTGCTCAACCGTCTTTGTGGTGTTTAGGACCAGATTGTGCATGCCACACCAGTTGCTGACCCTGTCAATTTCCTTACGGTAGGCCTGCTCATCGCTGTCGCTAATCAGGCCCACGAGTGTGGTGTCATCTGCGAACTTGATGACTTTAACTGAGGCCTCCTCCGATCTGCACTCGTTCGTGTACAGAGAGAACAGGAACGGCGATAGTACACATCCCTGAGGGGCGCCAGTGTTGGTGACCCTCTGTTTGGAGGACAGATTGCCTAATCTGACGACCTGCGACCTATTAGTGAGGAAGTCCATGAACCAATGTCGTAGTGTTGGGTGGACATCAAGCGCCGTGAGGTTCATCTGCAGGATACTGGGGGAGATGGTATTAAAAGCCGAGCTGAAGTCTAGAAGGAGGATTCTCGCGTATGTGTTGGGTTTGTCAAGGTGTTCAGTGACGTACTCTATACACATGTTAATCGCATCGTCAGTGGATCTGTTTGCCCTGTAGGCGAATTGCAGAGGGTCCAGCCGGTCCAGAGTGGCGGGCTTCAGGATGGAGAGGACCACCTTCTCTAGGGTCTTCATGACCACCGAAGTCAGAGCCACGGGCCGGAAGTTGCTTAGATCAGAATTAAGGGATCTGTCAAAGATTGGGGTAAGGGCCAGGGCCAGTTGGCCTGAGCAGTATTTCAGGCACGCAGGAGTGACACCATCTGGACCGGGGGCTTTCCTCGCATTTAGCTTGGACAGCAGGGTGCGAACCGTCATCACATTCACTGTAGGGGAGTCAGCGAACGGGCAAGATTATGTGGCAGCAGGGAATGGGGAGCCCAATCTGGGTGACATTGGCCAAGTTGCACCCACCTCAGTTGAGGTCTCGAATCTGCAGTAGAACCTGCCCAGCTCCTCTGCCAGTGCCTGACAAGGGGTAGTGAGCGCCGGGGGGGGGGAATTTGTAGTTAGTCGCGGACCTAAGGCCCTTCCAGACCGCCCTCCGGTCGTTCGAGCGTAGAGAATGGTGGATGCGTTCCGCGTATGCCAGTTTCGCCACACGCAGTTCCCGATTAAGGCAGTTTTTGGCCAGTCTGTACTCTAATTGATTACCGGATTTATGCACGGTTTCCTTGCGCCTACGTAGGTGTTTGAGCTTGTTCGTGAACCACGGTTTGTCATTTGGGTAAATCGTGTATGGTCTTGAGGGGACGCAGGAGTCTTCGCAGAAACTGATGTACGAGGAGACAACATCCGCCCAGGTGTCCAGGTCATTCTCTTCTAGGGCTCCCCAGTCTGTGCAGTCAAAACAGGCCTGTAGTTGTAGCTTGGCCTCCTCGGACCACACTCTAGAAGTTCTACGGATCGGTTTCAATGACTCTAGGCGACGTCTGTAGGAGGGGACCAGATGGACAAGGCAGTGGTCGGATGAGCCTAATGCGGCTCTCGAGATGGCTTTGTACGCTTTCCTTAGAGGCGTGTAACAGTGGTCCAAGGTGTTCGAGAGTCTCGTGGGACAATCAATGTGCTGGGGTAGCATGGTAGGACACGACAGAGGTCCGCTTTATTAAAATCACCCAACACGATGAACAGTGAGCCAGGAAGGGCCGACTCCCAGTGTGCGATGGTATCGCTGAGGACCTGTAGGGCATTACCGGTGTCAGCGTCGGGGAGGATGTAAACACCCACCAGCATGTACGAAGAGAACTCCCTAGGCGAATAGGCCGGCCTGCAGTTGATGAGGAGCGCCTCAAGGTTCGCAGTGCACATCCGTTCTAAGAGGGAGACATTAGGGCACCAGGTAGCACTGATGTAGAAGCAGATGCTGCCGCCTTTGGACTTCCCCGAAAGGGATGGTACGCGGTCCGCACGAACAATGTTAAATCCGTGGAGATGGAGAGCGTTGTCCGGGATGTCGTCATGCAGCCATGTTTCCGTGAGGCAGATGATCGGGGTGTGCTCCCCTTGACCATACTTGCGGACTATCAGACAGAGTTCGTCCAACTTGTTGGGGAGGGATCGGACATTCGCAAGGAGAATCGAGGGTACCGCTGACCTCAGACCTTTCCTCCTCAGTCTGACGAGAACACCGGCGCGGCGACCTCTAGGCCAACTATAAGCATGGGCTGTTGGCGTGGCTCTGGAGATCATTGCTGCATGGCTCCACACTTCGTCGAACAGCAGCTTGTGGACTTCCAGGAGGGAGGTGCCGCACGACTCCCAGCGGGTGAGTTCCGATCTGGAGAGGGGGGGAACCTTCGGGGCAACGGAGGAAGCAGCCATTGCAATTCTCCCAGGGGACGCCGTTGTTCCCTGATGTGGAGCTTGGCCGGAAGGGGGGGGGGTTTAACTTACATGCAGGCACGGAGGAGCCGCAGCAGCTTGGAAGTCATAGATAGAGCACTACTACTACTAGTGATAGAGCACTACTTAACCTAAGTATGGCTGAAGAAGAAGCTATGTAGAAGAATTAAAGAGCAAGTGTCACTACAAAATGCAGTGCAATCTTCAGGCACCATGTTGTAGAGCAGAAGACACTGATTAGATTCATATATAGTTTTGTGGGGAAAAATTCAGTACAACTTGTAATTTAGGCTACTTTCACACTCGTGTTTTGGCTTTCCGTTTGTGAGATCCGTCATGGGCTCTCACAAGCGGTCCAAAACGAATCAGTTTTGCCCTAATGCATTCTGAATGGAAAAGAATCCGCTCAGAATGCATCAGTTTGCCTCCGATCAGTCTCCATTCTGCTTTGGAGACGGACACCAAAACGATGCCTGCAGCGTTTTGCTGTCCGCTTGACGAAACTGAGCCAAACGGCACTGTAACGAGCCCCTGCTCGCTCTATTCTGCTCTCAAGACACTCCCTGATGTGACCACAATATCTGCTGGTTCCGCCGTTGATGATCCGGCCTCAAACGACCGCTCGTGTCGTTTTAATTCTCACAGAACTAACACCAGTCAGGCTGTATGTGAGTTCAAACTGACAAAATTCTTTATTGAATGCATCACATATATTTATATTGACAGTTGGAACACCTCTTTCAATTGGTAAATTGTAAAACCCCCTCTGATTGGCTATGCAAATGAGGTAAGCAGGGATTAGTTCAAGAGCTTGGCTGGGAGGCAGATGGGTGTGGCCATTGTCACAGAGAGATTCAAATCATGACATTACCCCCCCTCCTGGGAAACAGTACAACAGCCACAGTGGGACCCTCACCGGGTCAACTCGAGGATGTTGGAAAAGTAGTCTTAAGATTCCAGGTCCGTTTGCCAAGATAATCCATCTGCATTCCCGTTTTGAGGCCCTGGCGGATATTGTATGTTGAAATTGTAGGGTCGCAAAGCCAGGCTCCACCTTAGTAATCGGCCATTCTCTCCCGCCACCCGGTTTAGCCATATCAAGGAATTGTGGTCCGTCATGACGGTAAAAGAGCGTCCATACACGTAGGGCTGTAATTTCTTTAAAGCCAAACATATTTTTTCCACGGCAGCATATCCAACTTCACGGGGTAACAACTTGCGGCTGAGATACGCCACCGGGTGCTCCTTTCCATCATCGCCAACTTGACTTAGTACGGCTCCCAGTCTGAACATGGAGGCGTCTGTATGTACGACAAAGCGTTTGTTAGGATCGGGTGCCGCCAGTATGGGAGCTTGTGTTAGGGTGGTTTTCAACTGTTGAAATGCTGTTTCGCACTCCGGGGACCACAGGACCTGTCTAGGGAGATTATTTTTGGTCAGGTCCGTCAGTGGTTTGGCTATGTCACTATAGTGGGGTACAAACTTTCTGTAGTACCCAGCTGTCCTTAAAAATGCAAGTACCTGGGCCTTGGTTCTGGGAACCGGCCAGTTTAGGATGGCCTCGATTTTTGCAGGCTCCGGCCTCTGCTTCCCACATCCCACTCTATGTCCCAAATATTGTACCTCAGACATCCCGATATTACTTGTCTAGCTTCAGGGTCAGGCCTGCAACTCTGATTCTGTCTAGCACTATGCCCAGGTGTCTGAGATGCTCCTCCCATGTCTGGCTATAGATTGCGATGTCATCAAGATATGCGCATGCAAAATCCTGCAGACCACCGAGGAGTTGATCTATCATTCATTGGAAGGTAGCCGGAGCATTTTTCATCCTGAATGGCATTACCCGGAACTGGTAAAGGCCAAACGGGGTGATGAAGGCCGACTTTGGAATGGCGTCCGCCTCCAGGGGAATCTGCCAGTAGCCCTTACACAGGTCAATAGTCGTCAGATAATGTCCCTGAGCTATTTTGTCCAACAATTCGTCCACTCGGGGCATGGGGTAGGTGTCTGTCACAGTACAGTCATTCAGTCGCCTATAGTCCACACAAAATCGGGTCGTGCCATCCCGTTTTGGGACTAATACTACAGGGGAAGCCCAGGGGCTTGCTGATGGTTCGATCACCCCTAACTCAAGCATCTCCCTAATCTCTGCTCTCATCCCTTCTTGCACAGCTCTGGGAATCCTATAGGCTGATTGTCTCAGGGGCTTCTGCCCGAGGGTCTCCACCTTGTGCACTGCCAAGTGAGTGTATCCAGGGAGTGTTGAGAACATCTCTTTCCGGTCCGGGAGTAATTCCCTGACCTGTTCTTGTTCCTGGGGTCCTAAACCATCTCCTAACTGAACATCTTCCACCCCCCCAGAACGGTTACTGATTGCAGGAAGCTCCAGCATCGGCAGGTATTCAGAGTCCCCGGTGGCAGGAGCGCATATGGCGGCTACTGCCTCAGCCCTCTCGTGATAGGCCTTCATCATATTGATGTGGAATGTCCTCTTAATTCTTGTGTCTGCACAGCTGGCGACCACGTAGTTGGTGTCGCACAGCTGTTTTACCACCTGATAGGGGCCCTGCCAGGAGGCCTGTAATTTATTTTGCTTCAAGGGTTTTAGTACTAGGACCTTCTGTCCGACACAAAAAGTGCGATTCCGAGCAGATCAATCATACCAAACTTTCTTCTGACTCTGGGCTGATTGCATATTCTCATGGACTAGCTCAGTAAGTTCCCGCAGTCGATCCCTGAGTTCCAAGACGTAACTAAGGATGGGGAGGCCTTCCGGATCCTCTTCCTCTTCCCACTGGGCCCTCACTAAGTCTAAGGGTCCCCTAACCCTTCGCCCATACAACAGCTCAAATGGTGAAAACCCTGTGGACTCTTGAGGTACCTCCCTGTAGGCGAACAGTAGGTGGGGAAGATATTTCTCCCAATCCTTCCTACTCTCCACAAAGGCCCGAAGTAGCTGTTTTAGGGTCCCGTTAAATCTCTCGCACAGCCCGTTCGTTTGGGGGTGGTAGGGTGCGCTCTGGAGGGTTTTAATTCCAAAGAGGCTTTATTCTGCTCTCACGACGCTCCCTGATGTGACCACAATATCTGCTGGTTCCGCCATTGATGATCCGGCCTCAAACGACCGCTCGTGTCGTTTTAATTCTCACAGAACTAACACCAGTCAGGCTGTATGTGAGTTCAAACTGACAAAATTCTTTATTGAATGCATCACATATATTTATATTGACAGTTGGAACACCTCTTTCAATTGGTAAATTGTAAAACCCCCTCTGATTGGCTATGCAAATGAGGTAAGCAGGGATTAGTTCAAGAGCTTGGCTGGGAGGCAGATGGGTGTAGCCATTGTCACAGAGAGATTCAAACCATGACAGGCACAATCTGGCACAATAGAAAACGGATCCGTCTCCCATTGACTTTCAATGCAGTTCATGACGGATCTGTCATGGCTATGTTACAGATAATACAAACAGATCCGTTCAGGGCGGATGCATGCGGTTGCATTATTGTAACGGATCTGTTTTTGCAGATCCATGACGGATCTGCCCAAAACGCTAGTGTGGTGTGTCTGGTCTACATGTCTATGCATAAGTCTCTCTTTTTGTGGAAGTTTTTTCTTTTCTTTTTGGGCCGGTTTTTTTTTTAATTTGTGCAGAGATTTTCAATCGAGATGAGCAGCCCAAAATGATATTATATGTACCATAATTCTTATGTTGTACTTATGTATGCTATCATTTATTGTGTCTCAATAAAATTATTGAACAACAAAACGCTAGTGTGAAAGTAGCCTTATACATTTGCACCTCTGTTCTTTCTGAACTTAAAGTAGCTCTCCCACAAAAAAATGGTATTCTCTGACCTGTGAGATGACCTGTACACACCCTATGTGTAAGGAAGACATGCCTAGAAATGACAGGTTGTCTCACTTCTGGTGATATGGAAGTGAAGGGTTCGGCCATTTGGTAAACGGTGCAGGGAAAATAATTGTAGGGACTTGTAGGCTAGCTGCTCAACATTTTGGTTGGTACCCCATTTTATTCTGGCTTCTCAAGGTGATTTGGCACACTAAGCAAGGACTTCATTGGGGGATAAAAGGAGGGTGAGGCTATATGAACTTCTATGAGTCTTCAAACTTTGCTGAAAGTGAAAGTGAAATTCATTACTGAAAACTCATCATACTGTATAATAATTCCCAAAGCACAAGCTCAAAAATACATTTAATGGAGTGTTCCTGACAGAAAATTTGGCTAAATAAAATGGGTCATAAAAGTTTAAAAATCTTCATTCATCTTCACTGATCCACTGCTACTACTATTCTGACGCAACTCTTGTGCCGGCTGCTCTCCACTTCCTGTCCCAGTTCAACATGCTGGAAATGTCAGAAAAGATATGTTAGGACAGACATTGTGTCACTGCTAAGGCTGGTGATTGGTTGAGTGGGTCTTTCCTAGCATTATTGGTGTGTTGAGCCAGGACAGGAAGTGGAGAGTAGCAGGGACCGAAGCAGCAATGGTGGATCAGTGCAGGTGAGTAAAGCATCTATGTTATTTTTAACCAATTATAACCAAATGTTTAAACAAAATTATCTACCTGGAACAGCCCTTTAACCATACCTCCCAACTTTTGAAGAACATGCAGGGGTGGATTGGGGACTTAAAGTAGTCCTGCAAAATCTAGAAGTGACCCCATGTTGTGTTGTAGGCAAAGCCAAACTGGTGAAAGGTGTGACCAAATAGGTGGCGGGGTGGGGGGTTGCAGGGCAATCTTTAGTTTTTATTGATACCATTTTGGAATGTATATGCCTTTTTGATCACTTTTTATTCAGTTTTTTGGGGGAGATAAAGCGAAAAAACATTTCAAATCCACTAATTAGATTTTTTTTTCCATTATGGCATTCATTGCATGGAATAAATACATTTGTATCTTAAAGAGGACCTTTCACCAGAATAAAACATCTAAACTAACTATACAGACATGTAGAGCGGCGCCCAGGAATCCCCCTGCACTTACTGTTATACCTGGGCGCCGCTCCGTTCGCCCGGTATAGCCTCCGGTATCTTCATAGTTAGGGTCCACCCAGGGGAACCTGACGGCGTCTCTTTCTCCTATGCTGTAGCGCTGGCCAATCGCAGCGCTCAGCTCATAGCCTGAGAGTTTTTTTTTTCTCTCAGGCTATCAGGCTATGGCCAGCGCTACAGCATGGGAGAATGAGACGCCGTCAGGTTCCCCTGGGTGGAGCCTAACTATGAAGATACCGGAGGCTATACCGGGAGAACGGAGCGGCGCCCAGGGATAATAGTAAGTGCAGGGGTATCCCTGGGCGCCGCTCTCCATGTCTGTATAGTTAGTTTAGAGGTTTTATTCTGGTGAAAGGTCCTCTTTAATAGTATGGTGTAATGACCGGCGTCACGCACAGTCAGTTGTAATTGCTGCTGTTGCTGGAGTACCGACGCCTTCAATCCTGCCACCTCCAAAGACAGGCCATGAAATTGTTTGGACAGAGCAGCAATTTGATCCATACTGGATTCTAAGTAGGTTTTTTACCTACACAAAATAAGGGCCAGATATAATGTAATGACCGGCGTCACGCACAGGGAGGGAAAAGGGAAAGCCCTGCCCAAGGGAGAGGGAAAGGTGGTGACCCCTGACTCACCTTGCGGCTGGCACCTGACTGCCCTGACGTCCCTAGACGGGTTCCTCACCCGTGCGGCGATCACGTGCCTAAACCCTGGCTTTCCCTAAAATGAGCCCTAGATAGTGAACGGGCCGGTGGGATCGCTAGTCTGCACCACTGACACTAAGAGGGAAACACCAGGGAGAGGACAGACAATACAGACAAACACATACACCCAGGTGGGCGACCACAGCAGACCACAAAGGTCCAACAGGGATCCGGAGGGTAGCGTTCTGGACCAACAACCAGAGAACGCAGCAACACAGCTCCAGAGGGTCAGAATAGATGTCCAGGCAGGAAGCTCTATATCTGGCAACCAGAGAAGTGTGAGAGGGGAATATAAGGAGGTTGGGAGTGCTGGACAAGGAACAGCTGAGGAGAAGGAGCTACGGATCCCTGAGTGAGCCAAAAGGGTTGCAAAGCAAACCCAGAAAGCTACCATAAGGAAACAGCCCTATCTTACATAGAGCGCGCAGCCAACCGCTGCGACTTCCTGACCCCGGGTATAACGGAGTCAGGCATGGTTCTTGACACCCTCGTGACATATGGGCATTTTGTGTGCAACAGTGGCAATGATCTGAATTGCTTTTTCGATCTCGGCATGGGAGATACGTTGGGACCCCGGAGCACAGAGCTCCAGGGGAAGGATGCCTCAGGTGCCGTGGTCGCAATTTACCATAGTATGTAGGGATTAAATGTATATGATCTGAGTGGGCACCATGTTTAAAGTTCCAACTTCCACTGTACATGTATGGTAGAGGTCAGGAAGATAAATTAAAAACAATTCCCCCACATAAATACGGCTTTCAGCATTATACACTGCCTGTCGCAAAAAAAAAAAAGTCACCACCAAAAAAAAAAAAAAAAGATTCTCAATGGGGTTAAGGTCTGGACTCTGTGGTGGTCAATCCATGTGTGAAAATGATGGCTCATGCTCCCTGAACCACTCTTTCACAATTTGAGCCCGATGAATCCTGGCATTGTCATCTTGGAATATGCCATCAGGGAAGAAAAAATCCATTGATGGAATAACCTGGTCATTCAGTATGTTCAGGTAGTCAGCTGACCTCATTCTTGGAGCACATACTGTTGCTGAACCTAGACCTGACCAACTGCAGCAACGCCAGATCATAGCACTGCCCCCACAGGCTTGTACAGTAGGCACTAGGCATGATGGGTGCATCACTTCATCTGCCTCTCTTCTTACCCTGATGCGCCCATCACTCTGGAACACGGTAAATCTGGACTCATCAGACCATATGACCTTCTTCCATTGCTCCAGAGTCCAATCTTTATGCTCCCTAGCAAATTGAAGCCTTTTTTTCGGGTTTGCCTCACTGATTAGTGGTTTTCTTACAGCTACACAGCTGTTCAGTCCCAATCCCTTGAGTTCCCTTCGCATTGTGTGTGTGAAAATGCTCTTACTTTCACTATTAAACATAGCCTTGAGTTCTACTGTTGTTTTTCTTCGTTTTGATTTCACCAAACGTTTAAGTGATCGCCAATCACGATCATTCAGGATTTTTTTCCAGACACATTTCTTCCTTGAATACGATGGGTCCCAACTATCCTTCCAGTTTTTAATAATGCGTTGGCCAGTTCTTAACCCAATTTTAGTAGTTTCTGCAATCTCCTTATATGTTTTCTCTGCTTGATGCATGCCAATGATTTGACCCTTCTTAAACAGACTAACATATTTTCCACGACCACGAGTCTTTCGACATGGTTGTTTAAGAAATGAGAAGCAACTCATTGCACTAGTTGGGGTTAAATAACTTGTTGCCAGCTGAAAGATAATCGCCATGCAGTAATTATCCAATAGGAGGCTCATACCCATTTGCTTAGTTAAATCCAGGTGGCGACTTTATTTTTTTGGACAGGCAGTGTAATAGCGCTTGAGAACATCCCTGTGTATTTAAAAACTTTTATTCCCTTTTACCCAAATTGTCACTGCTGGGTCTTGAACCCAAGACCTTCTGTATGAGAGGCAAAAAATCTTACCAGCTGAGGCACAGATTTGACTGTGATGGATGAGGGAATTTCTCTAACTAAAATTGTTCACTAGTATTAATTTACAATGCACTGATATGTACAGATACATATTTATATGCCATGACTGGGATAACAGCAAAATGTATTTAGTAATAGCAAAAAGCAGGGGCGGTTGCTAGGCTCTCAAAAGATTCGGGGCCCAAGCCCCAATGAATATGGCCCAGTTCTCTAAGTCACCATCCCCTACCCCCACACACCGCATTTTGCTGTACTTGCTATATAGCAGCACATTCCTGTCACATCCAGTGCCTCCAGGTGACGTCTCCTCTGATATAGATCTTCTCTGTCATCATCTTCTCCGTTTGGTCCAGACAACTTCTCTCAGCCGCCTTGTCTCTGCATTGTGTGACACACAGACATCTTAGCTTCCTCACTTTTCTATCATCATCCCCCAACCTGGAGTCCCCACAGTGTTATCCTGCTGCTCGCTGTGCTCCCCAATACCCCCAAATACTATACTGAAGAAAAATAGTAATACTGCCCACTACAGTGCCCCCAAACATGATAACGCTCCCATGAGTGCCCCCATTAGTAGAAGAGCCTTCCAGTATTAATAATACCCTCACAGAGCCCCCAGTAGAAATAAGGCCCCCTATTGTTCCCCCAGTGGTAATAAAGCTCTCTGCAAACCCCTTAGTGCTCTTAGAAATATAGAAATAAGGCAGATCTATAAGTCACTCCTATAGAGCCCCCAGTAGTAAAAAGAACGCCTAATTTCCCCTGGATTTGCAGTGCTCCCTGTAAATCCTCCCTCCACCATACAGTCCCATGTAAATAACATCCCACCATCTCTCCTGCCCCCTCCAAAATACTATCCTATGTAAATAGCATCAATCCCCTCCCTTCAGCCCCTCCAACACATAGTGTTATTTACATGGGACTATTTCTCTCGCTCCAAAATAGAGTCCCATGTAAATAACATCACACCATCTCTCCAGCCCCCTCAAATATACAGTCCCATGTAAATAACATCACCTCCTCCCCAGCCACCTTCAACATACAGTCCCAAGTAAATAATATCACCCCCTCCCCAGCTGCCTCGAACATGCAATCCCATGTAAACATCACCTCCTTAACATTCAGTCCCATGTAAATACATAATTCCCCCACCAGCCACCTTCAACATACAGTCCCATGTAAATAACATCATCCCCTCAACATTCAGTCCCTGTAAATAACATTACTCCCTCCCACAGCCGCCATTAACATACAGTCCCATGTAAATAACATCACTGCCTCCCCAGCCTCCTCCGACATACAATCCCATGTAAATAACATCAGTCCCCTCCACCAGCCGCCTCCAACATACAGTCCCACGTAAATAACATAATCCCTCCCACAGCCGCCTTGAACATACAGTCCCATGTAAATAACATCACCCTGCCCCAGCCCCCTTCAACATTCAATCTCATGTAAATAACATGACTCCCTCCCACAGCTGCCATCAACATACAGTCCCCATGTAAATAACATCACTCCCTCTCCCAGCCCCCTCCAACATACAGTCCCATGTAAATAATATCAGTCCCTCCTACAGCTACTATCAACATACAGTCCCATGTAAATAAACATGACCCCATCCCAGCCACCTCCAACACAAAGTTCCATGTAAATAACATCCTCCCTTCAGCCCTAACATACATCCCAGTTAAATACCATAACTCCCAGCATTGCTCTGCTCTCCCTTTACTTACCTCTCTCATGTAGCAGACCTCACTACAGCTTTTCCCCCCAGGTCTTCTCCTCTTCACTGCTGTCCTCTCCTGCACTGACCACATGATGGTGACATCATTGCAGGTCCTTCTTAACCACTGCCTGTTTTACTTGGTCACATGACCTGTGAGGTCACCACAGGTCCTTCAGCTCTTCCACTGCATTAGATTCAATTGTATTGCTGTCCTCGGCAATACAGTTGTATTTTAGCAGGCAGGCAGGACATTCGGGGCCTGGGACAAAACATTAGGGTCCCAGGCCCAAAATGTTTTAACCTAGCAACGCCCCTGTAGCACACTAGTAAGTTGTCAGTCTTCCATACAGAAGGTCATGAGTTTGAGACCTGGTAGTAAAAATGTAAAAGTTGAGACAGATACATTTTAAATCACATGGTTATCCCCATATACTGTCAGAATGCTAACAGTGTTTTGTGCATACCTCCAGAATTACTATATATGGAAACAGCCATATATGGAGTCAGCATGGGACTCCTACAGCAATATATTCATATAAGCTGTAAAAGGGAATATTAATTATTGATATTTTGGGTAATCTCAATAATTAATATTCATAAATAGGCGTGAGTCGTCTAGTAATGACTTCGCCAATTTATACCTAAAATACAAATAACTCTCCGGCTATTTATACTTTAAAAGGAAATATCTCTATTAGCTAATTGTCTAGTTAACTAACTATCTCTGTTGCCTCACACTACACAGATCTACGTGCGACTACTACTGCTCTACGGCAGCAACCATAAAAGACTATACACTGTATTATGAACATAGGTAAATTTATTAACACGTCTACAGTCTACTAATACACTATATCTATATATATATTTTATAATTAAGGTTATAAATATATATACATATACAGTCGTGGCCAAAAGTTTTGAGAATTACATAAATATTGGAAATTGGAAAAGTTGCTGCTTAGTTTTTATAATAATAAATAACTAAATAAATAAATAAAATAACTCCCCTCCCCTCGGCCCAAGATATTATCTCAACTATACTCTAAATTGACTTTAGATCTCTCTCATACCCGACCCTATTTCTTCGAATGTGGGAAAAAGAACTTTGGGTGTCCTTGTCCGACGAGGATGTCAAATTTATCTTAGACACTCACATGGTTTTCCAAGTTGTGTTCGCCTACAGGCAAATTCATACAAGATTATTTCAAGATGGTATAGAACCCCTAGCTTTCTTTACGGCATTAGACTTCGCCCACTGATGAATGCTGGAGTGTATGGCGGATTCAGGGAACTATGTCTCACATTTGGTGGTATGTGATAAAATCAAGGTGTTTTGGAAGGGTGTTGAAGATACTATCATAAAATTTGTAAGAAGGTCCTAACCCTTACACCGGAACTGCTTTTGCGTTGGAAAGATTTTAAACAGAAAGATTTTTAAACCCAAAGTCAATTGCCTAATTACACGAACATGATTGTAGCTGCAAAATACATCATACCCACCAAGTGGAGGGATTAGAACCCCCTACCCTAAAGGAGTGGATAGAAAGAGTACACAAATCTGCCTTATGGAAGAATTAGTGGGTTGGGATAGGGGATGCAGAAAAACCTTTCTAACAACATGGCAACCTTGGCTAAACTTTTATAAAGAGGAAACACAAACCTAAAAGTGTACCAAACTTACAATGACTCAGGTTCATGATATTTCTTTGTATTCCTGAATGCTTATTTTTTCATTCTTTCTTTTCTTTTGAATTCTACCTATGTACCTATACTAGCACCCATGATATGAAACGTGTTCTAATTTTTGACTCACTATAAGATGGCCCATACTTGTCAAACAATAATTACCCGTAACTCCTTCTCTAGCCATACTCTTCCAGAGAATAATAGATATATTAACACTTTCTAAATAGGAAGGTCTTAGTGGATATATGATGACCCATGTTCCTGTTCTACTATGTTTTCTTTTATATTCCTTTGTCTTTAATTTCACGGTACATGTACCTTTTTGGTAACCCCCCAAAAGGCTTCCATTATAAAAAGCGATCCTGTTCATAAGCACCCTCATGCTATACACAATATCACCATAATTGTATTAGGTTTATGTGTATTGACCTGAACTTTAATATTTGCAGGAACAGTCTTTAAATACACATTACCTGTAATTGAAACTTGTGCCTTGATATGGAATGCCGAAAATACTCTACTGCATTTTTCTGTATAAATCTGACCAAAAGTATATGTAACAATGTTATGTTTTGTATCGCTGTTACTTTCACTATGAAAATTCTTGAAAAATAAAGAATTTACAAAAAAAAAGTTTTTATAATAGCAATTTGCATATACTCCAGAATGTTATGAAGAGTGATCAGATGAATTGCATAGTCCTTCTTTTCATGAAAATTAACTTACCGTGGGACTAATGAACAGCGAGGCTTTGGAGATACTTCAGCTTTATGCAAGTCAACAATTCTTAATCATAGGTCTTCTGAGAGCTCTTTTGTGCGAGGCATCATTCACATCAGGCAATGCTTCTTGTGAAAAGCAAACCCAGAACTCGTGTGTGTTTTTTATAGGGCAGGTGTAACCAACACATCCAATCTCATCTCATTGATTGGACTCCAGTTGGCTGACACCTCACTCTAATTTACTCTTGGAGTCTAGGGGTTCACATACTTTGTCCACCTGCACTGTGAATGTTTACATGGTGTGTTCAATAAAAACATGGTAACATTTAATTCTTTGTGTGTTATTAGTTTAAGCAGACTGTGATTGTCTATTGTGACTTAGATAAAGATCAGATCACATTTTATGACCAATTTGTGCAGAAATCCATATCATTCCAAAGGGTTCACATACTTTTTCTTGCAATTGTACGTACAGGGGGGTACATAATCCCACCTGGGGATATACAGGGGGACACACATCCTCACGGGCTATTGAGGCACAATATACAAAATATGATTTTTTTGACATTTTTCAAGTGGTCTTAAACTTTTGATCAGGACTGTATGTGTATATACAATTACAGACCAAAAGTTTGGACCACACCTTCTCATTCAAAGAGTTTTTCTTTATTTTTATGACTATGAAAATTGTAGATTCACACTGAAGGCATCAAAAACTATGAATTAACACATGTGGAATTATATACATAACAAACAAGTGTGAAACAACTGAAAATATGTCATATTCTAGGTTCTTCAAAGTAGCCACCTTTTTGCTTTGATTACTGCTTTGCACACTCTTGGCATTCTCTTGATGAGCTTCAAGATGTAGTCTCCTGAAATGGTCTTCCAACAGTTTTGAAGGAGTCCCAGAGATGCTTAGCACTTGTTAGCCCTTTTGCCTCTCACTCTGCGGTCCAGCTCACCCCAAACCATCTCGAATGCCAAGAGTGTGCAAAGCAGTAATCAAAGCAAAAGGTGGCTACTTTGAAGAACCTAGAATATGACATATTTTCAGTTGTTTCACACTTGTCTGTTATGTATATAATTCCACATGTGTTAATTCATAGTTTTGATGCCTTCATAGTCATGAAAATAAAGAAAACTCTTTGAATGAGAAGGTGTGTCCAAACTTTTGGTCTGTACTGTATATACACATACAGTCCTGATCAAAAGTTTAAGACCACTTGAAAAATGGCAAAAAATCATATTTTACATGTTGAATCTTAACAAGGTTCCAAGTAGAGCTTCAACATGCAACAAGAAGAAATGAGAGTGAGAAAACATTTTTTGAGCATTCACATTTAATGAAACACGAATAAACTGAAACAGGCTGTTTTTAAGCTGATCAAAAGTTTAGGACCCCACACCTCCAAAAAAAAACTAAACCCCCGGCCCAAAACAGAAATCCAACTTCCAAACATGAACTCAGTAATGAGTAGCTCCGCCGTTATTGTTTATCACTTCAAAAATTCATTTTCGGCATGCTTGATGCAAGCGTTTCCATGAGGGTGAGTGGAAACATTTTCTCCAAGTGGTTAAGGACGGCCGCACGAAGGCCATCTACTGTTTGGAATTGTTGTCCATTTTTGTAAACTTCCCTTGCCGTCCATCCCCAAAGGTTCTCAATCTGATTTAGATCAGGGGAACACGCAGGATGGGCCAAAAGAGTGATGTTATTCTCCTGGAAGAAGTCCCTTGTCCTGCGGGCATTGTGTACTGTAGAGTTGTCCTGTTGAAAACCCCAGTCGTTACCACACAGACGAGGGCCCTCAGTCATGAGGAATGCTCTCTGCAACATCTGGACATAGCCAGCGGCCGTTTGACGCCCCTGCACTTCCTAAAGCTCCATTGTTCCACTGAAGGAAAAAGCACCCCAGACCATTATGGCGCCCCCTCCACTGTGGCACGTAGAAAACATCTCAGGTGGGATCTGCTTGTCATGCCAGTAACGTTGGAAACCATCAGGACCATCAAGGTTAAATTTTTTTTCATCAGAGAATAAAACTTTCTTCCACCTTTGAATGTCCTATGTTTGGTGCTCTCTTGCAAAGTCCAAACGAGCAGTTCTGTGGCGTTCAAGGAGACGAGGTCCTTTGAAGAAGTTTTTTGTTTTGAAGCCCTTCAGTATCAGATGCCGTCTGATAGTTATGGGGCTGCAGTCAGCACCAGTAAGGGGTCTTAATTTGGGTCGAGGATCGTCCCAGAGTCTTGACGGACAGCCATTGGATCCTCCCGGCTCAGTGTGATGAAATTCTTTTGGGTCTTCCAGTTGACTTATTTGTTCCATAACCCTCAGGATCATTTAAGAAATACCAAATGACTGTCTTACTGCGTCCCATCTCAGCAGCGATGGTGCGCTGTGAGAGACCTTGCTTATGCAGTTCAAAAACCCGACCATGTTCAAGAAGGAGAGTTTTTTTGCTTTGCCATACAACGTCCTAAAATTTTGGATCAGCTGAAAAACAGCCTGTTTCAGTTTAATCGTATTTCAATTAATTGAATCTGTCAAAAAATGTTTTGTCACACTCTCATTCTTCTTGTTGCATGTTGCAGCTCTACCTTGGAACCTTGTTAAGATCCAACAATGTAAAATATGATTTTTTGCAATTTTTCAATCAGGACTGTATGTATTCATACACTCACCTAAACAATTATTAGGAACACCTGTTCTATTTTTCATTAATGCAATTATCTAGTCAACCAATCACATGGCAGTTGCTTCAATGCATTTAGGGGTGTGGTCCTGGTCAAGACAATATCCTGAACTCCAAACTGAATGTCAGAATGGGAAAGAAAGGTGATTTAAGCAATTTTGAGCGTGGCATGGTTGTTGGTACCAGACGGGCCGGTCTGAGTATTTCACAATCTGCTCAGTTACTGGGATTTTCACGCACAACCATTTCTAGGGTTTACAAAGAATGGTGTGAAAAGGCAAAAACATCCAGTATGCGGCAGTCCTTTGGGCAAAAATGCCTTGTGGATGCTAGAGGTCAGAGGAGAATGGGCCGACTGATTCAAGCTGATAGAAGAGCAACGTTGACTGAAATAACCACTCGTTACAACCGAGGTATGCAGCAAAGCATGAAGCCACAACACGCACAACCTTGAGGCGGATGGGTTACAACAGCAGAAGACCCCACCGGGTACCACTCATCTCCACTACAAATAGTGGAGGCTACAATTTGCACAAGCTCACCAAAATTGGACTGTTGAAGACTGGAAAAATGTTGCCTGGTCTGATGAGTCTCGATTTCTGTTGAGACATTCAAATGGTAGAGTCCGAATTTGGCGTAAACAGAATTAGAACATGTCACCATGTCACAAAGCTCGAATCATTTCAAATTGGTTTCTTGAACATGACAATGAGTTCACTGTACTAAAATGGCCCCCACAGTCACCAGATCTCAACCCAATAGAGCATCTTTGGGATGTGGTGGAACGGGAGCTTCGTGCCCTGGATGTGCATCCCTCAAATCTCCATCAACTGCAAGATGCTATCCTATCAATATGGGCCAACATTTCTAAAGAATGCTATCAGCACCTTGTTGAATCAATGCCACGTTGAATTAAGGCAGTTCTGAAGGCAAAAGGGGGTCCAACACCGGATTAGTATGGTGTTCCTAATAATTCTTTAGGTGAGTGTATATGATGAGGCATATATACATATGTAAATATATTTTAATCTTCTCCTTCCCTCTACAATAGCTAACTCCATATGGAATTAGCCATATATGGAGTCAGGCAGGGAACTCCTAAGCAGCGCAGGGACTCCCAACACTGGCATATAGCACAGCGGTGCTGTCTGGCAGCCCACTGCATGTAAAAGGCAATCAGCCTACCCAGAAAATTCCTGGTTAGGTACATTGCCAATATGACCCTAAATAATCAGCTGCACATAACGTGCAGTGACAAATTTGCTTACACTAAGCCACACTTCAATCTCTGCTCAATGCCTATCTATTAAACTGGGACTCCGATCGGAACTCTCCGCTGCCACCAATGATGGGGGAACGTGATTTTAACTAGGGGGGGGGGGGAGATGTGAGGCCGCACTGGCCACCAATGATGGGGGAACGTGATTTTAACTGGGGGGGGGAGAGGTGAGCCCGCACTGGCCACCAATGATGGGGGATTCGGAACGTGATTTTAACTGGGGGGGGGGGGGGGGGGGGGGCCGGTTCTAGGTGAAATGGGGCCCTGGGGCGGAAAACAATAAGGGCCCCCCCCCCCCCCACATGACACTTGCTGACTTTAATGTCCCGTATTGTAAACAAATACAAGTGGCAAAGCAACATGTACAAGTAAAAATCCCCCCAAATGCACATTTCTCCAGTCCAACTGACTCCAAACAGAACCAGGGCGGGCTAGTACACTGGCACGGGTGAGATGGTGCCTGGGATGGATCCAACCCAGTTTAATCAACCAACCTACCAGTAACTGGCCCCCTTCCCCCCCAAATGCACATTTCTCCAGTCCAACTGTCCAAACAGAACCAGGGCGGGCTAGTATACTGGCACTGGAATGGGTGAGATGGTGCCTGGGATGGATCCGATCCAGTTTAATCAACCAACCTACCAGACTGGGATGGATCCCGATCCAGTTTAATCAACCAACCAGTTACTGGTAGGTTGGTTGATTAAACTGGGTCGGATCCATCCCACCCGTCCCAGTGCCAGTATACTAGCCCCGCCCACCCTGGCTCCCGGCGGTGTTCAGCATATATTGACAAGAATCTGGGGCATTACATGATGTAATACCACCCAACTTTCCTGCTGTCCAGCATTGCACATGTGCAGAGACATGAGAAAAGTTTGAGGAAGTGAGTGCCCCCCTTTCCCCATCCTCTGTGTCATGCAGGACAGCTGGGAGACACTGACATTACTTGCTATCCTGCATGGCACATGTGCAGAGACAGGAGTCTCTGGGAAAGCTGAGTGAACCCCTCTTCCCCTGCCTTTCCATGTTCTTATCTGCATTTATGCCTTGCGAACTCAAATCCGATGGTATATTGGGGACGCTTCAAGTTAAAATATACCATCAGATTGGAGAAAACTCTGATCCGATGGTATAATAGGGACTCCTGACTTTACATTGAAAGTCAATGGGGGACGGATCCGTTTGCAATTGCACCATATTGTGTCAACGTCAAACGGATCCGTCCCCATTGACTTGCATTGTAAGTCAGGACGGATCCGTTTGGCTCCGCACGGCCAGGCGGACACCAAAATGACTTTTTTTTCATGTCCGTGGATCCTCCAAAAATCAAGGAAGACCCACGGACGAAAAAACGGTCACGGATCACGGAACAACGGAAATCAGTTTTGCGGACCGCGTGCATGAGGCCTCAGGGTTAGGTTATAAAAAAATATCCAAATCTTTGATGATCCCCTGGAGCACCATCAAACCTATCATAACCAAATGGAAAGAACATGGCACATGGCACAGCAGCAAACCTGCCAAGAGACGGCTGCCCACCAAAACTCACGGACCGGGCAAGGAGGGCATTAATCAAAGAGGCAGCACAGAGACCTAAGGTAACCCTGGAGGAGCTGCAGAGTTCCACAGCAGAGACTGGAGTATCTGTACATAGGACGACAATAATCCGTATGCTCCATAGAGTTGGGCTTTATGGCAGTGTGGCCAGAAGAAAGCCATTACTTTCAGCAAAAAACAAAAAGGCACGTTGTGAGTTTGCGAAAAAGGCATGTGGGAGACTCCCAAAATGTATGGAGGGAAGGTGCTCTGGTCTAATGAGACTAAAATTGAACTTTTCGGCCATCAAAGAAAACGCTATGTCTGGCACAAACCCAACACATCACCCAAAGAGCACCGTCCCCACAGGGAGACATGGTGGTGGCAGCATCATGCTGTAGGGATGTTTTTCAGCAGCCGGGACTGTGAAACTGGTCAGAGTTGAGGGAAAGATGATGGTGCTAAATCCAGAGATATTCTTGAGCAAAACCTGTACCACTCTGTGCGTGATTTGAGGCTAGGACGGAGGTTCACCTTCCATCAGGACAATGACCCCAAACACACTGCTAAAGCAATACTTGAGTGGTTTAAGGGGAAACATGTAAATGTGTTGGAATGGCCTAGTCAAAGCCCAGATCTCAATCTAATAGAAAATCTGTGGTCAGACTTAAAGACATTTGTTCACACGCGCAAACCATCCAACTTGAAGGAGCTGGAGCAGTTTTGCAAGGAGGAATGGGCAAAAATCCCAGTGGTAAGATGTGGCAAGCTCATAGAGACCTTATCAAAGCGACTTGGAGCTGGGATTGCCCGCAAAAGGTGGCTCTACAAAGTATTGACTTGGGGGGGTGAATAGTTATGCACATGACTTTTTCTGTTATTTTGTCCTATTTGTTGTTTGCTTCACAATAATAAAAAAATCTTCAAAGTTGTGGGCATGTTCTGTAAATTAAATGATGCAAATCCTTAAACAATCCATGTTAATTCCATGTTGTGAGGCACCAAAACACAAAAAAAGTCAAGGGGTGTGTGTGTGAATACTTTTGCAAGGCACTGTATGCCCATGTAGGTCTCCCACAGAGTAGAATGCCTCCTTAGTGCCCTCACACAGTAATTATTCCCTTAGTGCACTCTCACAGTGAGACAGTCCTGTTACTGACCCTTCACAGTAGCTATGCCTTAGTGGTCCCTCACAGTTAGTGCTCCCATAGTTTTGCCCTCTTAGTGCCCCCACATAGAATACTCCCTTAGTGCCCCCACAGAGTAGAATGCCTCATTGGTTCTATCACATAGTAGTTATGCCTTATACTGTGTAGCTTACATTTGAACTGGGCTTACCACAGGAAGCCAGTAAAAAAAATCCCATAGACTGTTATAGTATACTATTGCAGTCTATGGTAAAAGCAATTAAAAAATCGCATGCTCAAGTCCCCTTAGTATGTACTGGTTACTTGTGTTTTCCCTTCCCATGTGCATTACTTTACAGTTAGTATTAAACCTAATTTGCCACTTCTTTGCCCAAGCTTCCAATCTACTCAGATTATAGATGAGAGAATTTCTTGAAATTTGTTTTATGTCCAATTCATCACATTTAAAAAAAAAAAACAATTCATGCCTAAATTGATTCTATACAAATCAAATATGCTGTGGTTATACAGGAATTTAAAAAAATGAAAATACTTAAATATTATTTTATAATAAATATATTCACAAATACCTTTCATTACTTAGAATGGCTTGTTTTGTCTATGGAGCAATCATTAGGAGAAATAAAATGACCCCCGTCCTATCAGTACACAAAAAACCTGTCCTAATCACACAGGAGGACAAGTTACTTCACCACAATGAGCCATAGTGCTGCCTCATACCCCTCTCTGCTTGTCAGGATTAATGATCCTGAATACAGGTGAATCTCTGTGGGAATGGAAATGATGAGGAGACATGAGAGGAGGGTGAGGTGTGGCTAATGAGCAGCAGTACTTGTATGCAGTCTCCATTACCACAGCAACACATTACCACAGCCTGTCACTGTCCTGTCGTCCTTCTCTGTACTTCATGTCTCCTCAAGAACTAAATTCCTAGAGATTCAGCTAAAAATCTTATCATCTGTATTCAGGATCATATCCCATGACAAGTAAAGCAGAGAAAAGGGTAAGGCAGCTCTTTACCTCAGTGTTGTAAAGTAACTTGTCCTCATGTGTGATCAGGACAGGTTTTGTGTGAACTAATGGGACAGCAGCCATTTTGTTTCCCCTGATGATTGCTCCCCAGACAAAACGAGCCATTATAAATAATGAAAGGTATTTGAGAATATATTTATGATAAAGTAATATTTAAGTATTTTCATTTTCTTAATTCCCAGAGAACTCCTTTAAGCTCTTGAATGCAATGATAACAATAGCAAATAATGTCAGAGTGACATTAACATATATAGCTATGGATAAACACATGGTAGACAGTGTTAACAAACAACATGTTTAAAAACACACTGTGCCGCTGCTGTGAGGGTTAAGACTCCATGTTGTGTCCTCAGCCTCTATGTTTGTATTTCATACTGCCATTTTTTATGTAATGAACTGTGAGCTTCTTGTGGGAAGTTACTATAACTTCAAGGTCACTCCTAGCCCCCACCAACGCTTGTTAGAAAGGAAACTTAACAAGCATTAGGAGTACTAGTATGTGACTAGCACCCACAGTTAAGATTAAGGAGACGTTCTAGGAGTATAGCCAAGAAGATGCTCATTTCAGATTGTGTTTTTATTGAGTTAATGACGTAAATGTTTGACTACGTCTTCAGTTGGAAATGATCCAGAAAATCACTTAATTAACCTCTGCTTTCTTTAGTAAAGTTTAGAAACTCTTGATACACAGCTCTATGCTTGTGTTGTTTTTTCTCTATGGGTACCCATAACTTCTAATTCGGAGTCCACCGCTCCCGGGATTGGGGTCTTTGCCCCACAGAAAACTGGCGCCTGACAGGTGGGGCATGACTAAGTCCTTCCTGTTAAGACCTCCGATGCCTGGACGTGCTACACCGGGACAAACAAACGAAAATCAGCGCTGAGGTAAGAGCTTTTTCTTACAAGTAGTCTGTACCTCCCTGTCTTGCATTTGTCTTGTTCGAGGGTCCGGCAGAGTATAAGGTAACTTTACAGTCGTGCCTAATTTATGTTTAAGAATCTGTGACCCTGATAAAGGGCTAGCAGATAACCGCATGAGTGGTGGATGGATTTAAACCAGGATTTTATCTGGGAATTGCTTGGGATTGTTCTGGGATTAACTGTTTATATATTTGTCATTGTTTATTGTGTGTGTAGAATCTGTCGGGAAGCTAGGGGAAGGGGCCAGAAGCCCAGAGAGGCTTTGGCTTTAAAGTAACACAGTAGGTACACCTGGAAGGACAGGGTGGGCAAGCCACTGTGGGAGAAAATAGACGTCTAAGGTTCCCCCTAGTAAGCACAGATTCAGGAATAGACAATAGGTAATCAGAACAGCGTTCCCGAAGAGTATGAGACAGCTAAACAACTGGTAGGAAAGACAGGTGGCAAAGATGCGTTAAAGAAAGTTGACAAAGTGTTGGAAAAAGTAGGTATGAAGCATTGAAACCTCGATTTAGAGGTTTGGGAAAGGTTCAAGCACACCCACAGTGGGTGGATTAAGGATCATTCATGTGAAGATGTACGTTAACATTTGGACTAGGTAGCAAGAGAGATAGAAAGACCGAACGGTTGGAAGCCACAGGTTTACAGGGGAAAGTACGTACTACAAACCCCTGAACGAAGAAACTGAAAAGGTACCAGAGGATGGATATGCAGGACACTGCGGGAATCAGAATCCAGATTGGACTGAAACCTGCTGAGTGTGTGGTGCCCCCCAGATAAAGCACTGGATTAAATCCAGTGCTATTGAGAACCAGGGATGATACCACAGTCCCCCAGGCGCCCACCACCGATGGAGGAGATGGCCAAGTACGGCCAACAGGCAGCACAACCTCCTCAGGCTCCACATTATTTTCAATAGCACTTATACAGTATTGTTCCATGGAGTCCTAAGACCAACTGGGACTACTGTCACAGGTACCTGACCCACCTGACGCGACCCAATGCCTACATCCGAATGTTACAGGCAACTTACAGAGCAACATGGGCAGACTTGGTAGCCCTGAAGTTAGGGGAGGCACAGTATAGCTCGGTTAAGAATACCCTAGAGGGCGACAGAGTGAAAATGACCCAAATGTGGCCTGGAGGGATTGGGAGAAGACAGAACAGTCAGGGACAGAGTACTGCAGGACTTTTGGTAGATGGGCCAGGACAAAGGAGGATGAGAGTTCACGAAGCCTGAAGGAAGTAATGCAGGAGGCTAAAGAGGATGTAGTCTCCTTTGAGTCATCAAGACTAAGAACTGTCTGGACTGACATGGGGTGAGATGCTGCGGGACAAATGGGAGAAAAAACTTCTCACATCTGCCTTCATGGAAGGACTTAATTTAGAATTTGGGGTGTTAAAGTGCCTGGTGAGCCAGACCCAAATCCTGGGATTGGACGGAGACAGACCATGGGGACCATACCAAGTAAGTCTGGGGAGAAAAAGAGAAAAACTGACAGACAAATAGTGAGAGAGAGAGTAGAAAAAAGACAGTAGAGACGTATGCAATTGGACTGCGGACGATTACAGGATGTGATTCAAATGGAGAACTGAGTGTGGAAACTTTCTTGGTGCAGCGCAGAGGAAGTATTATGTCTTGCCTGTCCATGTATCTGTGTGACCTGTTGCCCGGGGAATATGTCGCAGAACCCGTAGGAACTCTGTTTGCTGAGATAGAGAACATATGGTGACGGAAAGCTGAGTATGAAGAGTGAGACAGAAGGGAGAATGCAGGGGCTGCTTGCAGCTGCGGGGGAGTGACGTCACGGCATTGGAATGTGTGATAGCGAGAACACTGTCTGCAATTTTAAGAGAAAATAACAAGGCACTGTATGTGAGGTACTTAGTGTGAGTGTATGGAGCTCCAGAAAATGTTATTTGTTAATAAGTTCAAAGACTTGTGTGTGTGTGTGTTAATGTATGGGAAATATTTATTTATGTCTGTGTGAGTGAGATCAGCTTTACTGATGGAGTCATCACAAAAACAAAAGGAGGTATGTGCTCTAGTTTTAGGTCAAAAGGAGTGAAATTACTTTATTCTGGATATACTTTATACTGTGTATCTTAAGTCAGGATGTCAGCTCCCTCGAGTGAAACAGTACACCCCCCCCCCCCCTCCCTCAGTCATGCTCAGGAGAGAGCAGTGGCCAGTCAAATTGATCGCTTTTCCTCCAGCCCTGGGTATTCCAAGCATGTGTCCACGACTATGTTCATGGTCTTGACTCTTAGAGCTGCATGCAGTTGCCTAGCAGTCAGTTTGGTTGTTCACCGCAGGTGAGGGCTGGTGAGTTGTTTGCCCTCACGTGTGTGTTGCCGCTGGCAACATGATGTTGTTGGCAGTGTAGCAGCCCTGAGCTGACTGCTGGGCTGCTCACAGTCTATGCATGCGGTTTGCCTCTGGCAACTTGTGTAGTGTATGTGTGCATTTTCCCTGTTTGGTGTGCACCGGGTTTAGTTGTGTGTGCATTTCCCCTTTAAGTCGCTTCACTACCCTGTCTGGTGTTGGAAGGGCTAACTCCCATCCTAGTGTGTGTGTGAGTGGGTGTGGCTGCTTGGGCTATTTAGCTTCCACTGGATGCCTGAACCTGAGGGGTACTCCAGCCATGCCTTATGCTGGAGTCATCCTCCTGGTCTTATACCCTCTGTCCAGTGGGGGCCACCCTTGTGGTCATACTGTCACGGCGGAGAGTGGGGGAAACCCCCCGCCGTGCGATGTTAAAGGGATAGTGGGAAGCTGCTAGGCCAGGACAACAGAATCAGGGAGCAGGTAACCTCCTAAAGCGTCCCTAACTCTGCCGCCGTGACAGTATGACCACAATGGCTCCTTACTGGGTTTCCTTCGAAAGAGGGTGCTGCATGTATCGCCATCTGTTGATGGGATGCATGCGTGTTCTCCGGAGGGAGAGCGTTTTGGGAGTTTCACCGTTAACGGCGCAGGTGAGTGGCTTATCCCCACCATTCGATTCTCACCGTTGTCTGTATTGGTGCCCCCTTACTTTGTCATTCCCCTCCCCCATTCCATTGTTTGTTGTGCCCCACCAACCTTCCCCCTTTGTGGTTGGGGGGGGGGGGGGGGTTTTGAGGGGTGGGAGTGTCTCTGCCTTCAGAAGAGGGCACAGCATGTGTCGCCTGCTGTTTTCTGGCGCACATGCTTATCCTCCGGAGGGAGGGTGAAAGGGGAACTCTGTTACAGTGCAGTTCTCTGTAGCAATGGTTGCAGTGTGTGTGAACTGGCACTTGTGCTTGGGTCTCCCCCTCGTTCCACGTCTCAGTGGTTCTCTCTCTTGTGGTCGGTGTGGCTAGCTGCCAGTCCTTGTTAGACTGACTTAGGTGTATGCTGGTGGTGGATGCATGCTGGCAGCGACTTGGTGGGAAACCGTGGCTGAGAGTGGACGCAGTGTTCAGTGCGGTCCTCTCGGGCTGTTTGTTTGCCTGGCCGCCCTGGTTCTGTGTGTTGCTCATGGTGCTGGGCAGTCGGCCGGCCCCTGGTTCCTGTGTGTTGCTCCAGGGTGCAGGCAGCAGTCCTGGGGAGACTCCCTGGCACTGACACTGTTCTTCTGCTACTTTTTTCCCTTCTCCCATCCTGTTTTTGCTTTCCTCACTAGTTTCCCCTTTTTTTTTGTGGGGGGGCTTTGAGGGGTGGGAGTGTCACGGCCTATGGTCGTGACTCTTTGTGTCACATGCAGTTGTCAGCGGTCTGCTTGTTGTCTACTGCAGGTTAGGACAGTTTGTATGTTTGTCTCACGTGTGGTTTGGCGTGTAGCAGCTGAGTGGGTTGCTAGGCGGCTCGCTGTCAAGGCATGCGGTTGCTTCTAGCAACATTTGTATGTATGTGTTCACTGTCTATGTTTGGTGAGCACGGGTTATGTGTACATTTCCACTTTAAGTGTGGCACCTTCCTTTTCTTGGTGTTGAAAGGGTTAACTCCTTTCCTAGTTTTGTGTGTGTGGGTGTGGCTACTTGGGCTATTTAGCTCTGCTGGATCCTGTAGCTGAGGGGTACTCCAGCCATGGCCTTATGCAGGAGTCATCCTCCTGGTCTTATACCATCTGTCCAGTGAGAGCCACCCTTGTGGTCAAAAAACATGCCACTGATGTTAAGCTATATGTTTGTGTGGTGTTTTACCTTATTGCAGCTATGGATCTGGTTCCTGTGTGTTTAATGTTTGTGTCCTGTCTCCCTTTGTGTTTGGTGTGGACCAGCATTTGAGCACGGGTTCCAGTCTGTGTGTCTGTGGCAGGTAGGTGTGGAAGTGGTTTCACTCACCTGCCATATCCATATGTTGTATATGTTTTCCTTTCCTTGCAGCTTGGCCAATTTAGATTCCTGTTCGTCAGTGTCTAGGAGGAACAGGTCGTCTTACCCTGCTCCTAGTCCAGGGATTTCCTGAGGGCTAGTAGGGACCCGAGGTTCCTGAGTATGAGCCCTCCTACCATCTGGGTTGGCTCATACGGTTAGGAGTCAGGGTCAGAGT
Source organism: Bufo bufo (assembly GCF_905171765.1). Classification (NCBI taxonomy): domain Eukaryota; kingdom Metazoa; phylum Chordata; class Amphibia; order Anura; family Bufonidae; genus Bufo; species Bufo bufo. The sequence goes on along the minus strand of NC_053391.1, from coordinate 352,566,917 downwards.
TAGGGACGCTTTAGGAGGTGACCTGCTCCCTGATTCTGTTGTCCTGGCCTAGCAGCTTCCCACTATCCCTTTAACATCGCACGGCGGGGGGTTTCCCCCACTCTCCGCCGTGACAGCATGATGAGGAATTTAACCTGTTCTGTTTAGAAATGCAGGGTCACAGTACTGCTGTGCTTACTCAGAAGCATGGTGAACGTCAACGCCCAGTGGCATACTTCTCAGCTAGATTAGATCCTGTTGCTCGAGGCGCTCCCCTCCTGCGTCAGGGCAGTCGCGGCAGTGCAGGCAATGATTGAAAAAGCCCCAGAAGTAGTGTTGGACTACCCGGTGATTGTGCAAACTCCCCATGACATACAGGGCATTCTCACACAGGTGCAACCAAAACATATTTCTATGGCTAGACAACTCAGACTCCAATGTGCACTCCTCATGCCAGACACTATTTCTTTCACAAGATGTACTACTCTGAATCCTGCGAAAGTAAAGGCTCACACAAGGTTACCACGGCAGAGGTAAAAGGCAATGACAGAGCTGATAAGGCAGTCAAGCTAGCTGTGCTCCGGCTACTGAGTGCTGATGCCACCCCGGTAAGAGCCTTAAAACCTGTGAATATATCCAAAGACACTCTGATCAAATTGTCTGAGCAGGCCCCACCTGAAGAAAAAAAACTATGGACTAAACAAGGGGCTGGGCCAGATGACCAAGGACTATGGAGAAACAAAGACAGAATCTGCCTGCCACGCCCTCTGTACTCAGTTATGGCTCAGGAGGCCCATGGACCTACACATCTGTCAAAAGGTGCCATGGTAAGTGGTGTGGTAAATATTGGCTGGATTGCTCCAGGGTTCTCTACAGTTGCAGCCGTTTTGTGCAAGGATGTATGGTCTGTGCATTGAGTAATCCAGGGCAAGTGGTGAAGACTCCAAGCAAGCAAGCACACCCCTAGACCACTTTACCCGTTTCAGAGACTGCAGATAGACTACAAACAACTACCAAAGGTAGGAGTGTATGAGTTTGTTTTCGTGTGTGTTGATCTCTTTTCAGGTTGGCCGGAAGCCTTCCCAATAGACAAGGCCAGTGCCAAGAACACTGCAAAGAAACTGGTCAGTGAACTGATATGCAGGTATGGTGTTCCTGAAGTTATTGAGTCAGACAGAGGTTCCCACTTTACAGGTGAAGTGATGAGAGAGGTTATGCAAGCATTAGGGGTGACCCAAGCCTTTCATACAGCTTACCATCCCTAGCAGTCGCCGAGTTCAGCGCCTGAATGGCACATTAAAACTGAAACACAGAAGGCCATGCGGGAGACCCAGAGGCCCTGGACAGAGTGTTTGCTTCAATGGAGACACTAAAATATGTTTTTTTAATTTCAAAACAGCTATTATTGCATTAAACTTAAATAAATAAGAAAAAGTATACATATTAGGTATTGCCACGTCCGTAACGAACTGCTCTATAAAAATGTCACATGCGTGACCCGCATCTGCTGTGTTTTTAACCCGGAATAAAGCCGCAAGTGGTAAAAGATTTGGTGAGTGCCGCTATTCTTTTGTTCTTAGTTCACCAAAATGCCACCTGACCTAACTCCTCAGGTGAACTCTGTAAAAATAAATAAATAAAAACTGTGCTAAAACAACCAATTTTTTGGTCACCTTGCCCCATAAAGTGTAATAATAAATCATCAAAAAATCATATGTACCCAAAAATGGTATCAATAAAAACGTCAACTCTTCCTGCAAAAAAAGAGCCCCTGCACAAGACGATTGGCAGAAAAATAAATAAAAATATGGCGTTCAGAAAATGGAGACACAAAAACATTATTTTCTTTTCAAAAATGCTTTATTATGTAAAACTGAAACAAAGTAGACATATTTGATATCACTGCATCCGTAACAACCTGCTCTATAAAAATAGCACATGATCTACCCTGTCAGATGAATGTTGTAAAAATAATATAAGAAATAAAAACTGTGCCAAAACAGCAATTTTTTGGGTTACCTTGCCTCACAAAAAAACTTATTATAGAGCAATTAAAAATCATATGTACCCCAAAATCATATGTACCTCAAATGGCACTTTATCCCCTAGTTTCCAAAATGGGGTAACTTTTTGGGAGTTTCTACTGTAAAGGTGCATCAGGGAGGCTTCAAATGTGACATGGCATATAAAAACCGGTCAGCAAAATCTGCTTTCCAAAAACCATACGGCGCTACTTTTCCTTCCGCGCCCTGCTGTGTGCCCTTACATCAGTTTACGACCACATGTGGGTGTTTCAGTAAACGAAGAATCAGGGTAATAAATATTGAGTTTTGTTTTGCTGTTAACCCTCGATGTGTTAAAGGAAAAAAATGGATTAAATGGAAAATCTGCCAGAAAGTGAAATTTAGAAATGTCATCTCCATTTTCCTTTAACCCCTCAGCCCCCATAGCTTAAACACCCCTGAAAGACAGGCCACTTTTTACACCTTTGACCTACACTACTTTCACCGTTTATTGCTCGTCATGCAACTTACCACCCAAATGAATTTTACCTCCTTTTCTTCTCACTAATAGAGCTTTCATTTGGTGGTATTTCATTGCTGCTGACATTTTTACTTTTTTTGTTATTAATCGAAATTTAACGATTTTTTTGCCAAAAAATGACATTTTTCACTTTCAGTTGTAAAATTTTGCAAAAAAAACGATATCCATATATAAATTTTGCTCTAAATTTATTGTTCTACATGTCTTTGATAAAAAAAAAATGTTTGGGTAAAAAAAAAATGGTTTGGGTAAAAGTTATAGCGTTTACAAACTATGGTACAAAAATGTGAATTTCCGCTTTTTGAAGCAGCTCTGACTTTCTGAGCACCTGAGGTTTCCTGAGGTTCTACAATGGCCAGACAGTACAAACACCCCACAAATGACCCCATTTCGGAAAGTAGACACCCTAAGGTATTCGCTGATGGGCATAGTGAGTTCATAGAACTTTTTATTTTTGTCACAAGTTAGCGGAAAATGATGATTTTTTTTTTTCTTACAAAGTCTCATATTCCACTAACTTGTGACAAAAAAATAAAAACTTCCATGAACTCACTATGCCCATCAGCGAATACCTTGGGGTGTCTCTTTCAAAATTGGGTCACTTGTGGGGTAGTTATACTGCCCAGGCATTCAAGGGGCCCAAATGTGTGGTAAGGAGTTTGAAATCAAATTCTGTAAAAAATGGGCCGGTGAAATCCGAGAAGGTGCTCTTTGGAATGTGGGCCCCCTTTGCCCACCTAGGCTGCAAAAAAAGTGTCACACATGTGGTATCTCCGTATTCAGGAGAAGTTGGGGAATGTGTTTTGGGGTGTATTTTACATGTCTTTTGCCAAGATATTTCTCTCACCCAGCATGGGTATATGTAAAATGACACCCCAAAACACATTCCCCAACTTCTCCAGAATACGGAGATCACCACATGTGTGACACTTTTTTGCAGCCTAGGTGGGCAAAGGGCTTATATTCCAAAGAGCAACTTTCGGATTTCACCGGTCATTTTTTACACATTTTGATTTCAAACTCCTTACCCACACATTTGGGCCCCCTAGAATGCCAGGGCAGTATAACTACCCCACAAGTGACCCCATTTTGGAAAGAAGACACCCAAGGGTATTCGCTAATGGCATAGTGAGTTCATGAAAGTTTTTATTTTTTGTACAAGTTAGTGGAATATGAGACTTTGTAAGAAAAAAAAAATAAATCATCATTTTCCACTAACTCTGTGACAAAAAATAAAAAATTCTAGGAACTCGCCCATGCCCCTAACGGAATACCTTGGGGTGTCTTCTTTCCAAAATGGGGTCACTTGTGGGGTAGTTATACTGCCCTGGCATTCTAGGGGCCCAAATGTGTGGTAAGGAGTTTGAATCAAATTCTGTAAAAAATGGCCAGTGAAATCCGAAGGTGCTCTTTGGAATGTGGGCCCCCTTTGCCCACCTAGGCTGCAAAAAAGTGTCACACATCTGGTATTCCGTATTCAGGAGAAGTTGGGGAATGTGTTTTGGGGTGTCATTTTACATATACCCATGCTGGGTGAGATAAATATCTTGGTCAATGCCAACTTTGTATAAAAAATGGGAAAAGTTGTCTTTTGCCAAGATATTTCTCTCCACCCCAGCATGGGTATATGTAAAATGACACCCCAAAACACATTCCCCAACTTCTCCTGAGTACGGCGATACCACATGTGAGACACTTTTTTGCAGCCTAGATGCGCAAAGGGGCCCACATTCATTTTTATGAGGGCAATTTTTAGACATTTGGATCCCAGACTTCTTCTCACGCTTCAGGGCCCCTAGAATGCCAGGGCAGTATAAAAACCCCCACATGTGACCCCCATTTTGGAAAGAAGACACCCCAAGGTATTCATGAGGGGCATGGCGAGTTCATAGAAATTTTTTTTTTTGGCACAAGTTAGCAGAAATTGATATTTATTTATTTTTTCTCTCACAAAGTCTCCCCTTTCCGCTAACTTGGGACAAAAATTTCATCTTTCATGGACTCAATATGCATATTTTTCAAAATTTTGGTAAATTTTGGATTATTTTATAAATAAAGGTGAAATATATCGACTCAAATTTACCACTGTCATGAAGTACAATATGTCACGAGAAAACAATATCAGAATGGCTGGATAAATGAAAGCGTTCCAAAGTTATTACACAAGAATGACCGTCAGATTTGCAAAAATTAGGCTTTCAGGAAGCGGGATAAATGGCTCGGATATGGAGTGGTTAAATCACAAATACCAGCAAAATCCTAGCAGTCTTGTTGTAATACAGGAGACAAGAGACCAACAAAAAACCAGCTACAACAGTATCAACCATAGCAACCAACATGACGCAGGTGTAGGAGCATATTAATAAAATTAGAGGGTTAATCGGAGGGAGGTCAGGGGAGCAAGCATACGGAACAAGGAGGTCAGAGTATTAATTATACAGAGTACGGAGGGAGAGGAAACAAACAATATCAGATTGAAGGGGGCCCCGACTGCTGGCACCCCCTTCCCCCAATCAACTGTTTGAAGAGAATGCCGAGCTCGTATGAGTGCGGTGCTCTCTTCTCTGTTTACCCTGCTTGCAGTCAACATTGCAGCAACAAGCGGTGTAATTACAGCTCTGCCATCCCATTCACTTCAATGGGACGGCTCCCACCTATTCACTATTCTGAGTATGTACCATTAATAACTGTTTTCTATCACTGAGCCAGTTACTTACCTGCATACACACATTTCCTCCCACTCCAAGCATTCTCATTTTATGTACTAACCTTTTATGTGGCACAGTACAAAAATCTTTGGAGAAATCAAGATATATGACATCCAATGACTCACCCTGTCCAGTCTAGAACTTACCTCTCACAGAAACTGATTAGATTAGTTTGACAGGGGCCTATCCCTCAGAAACCATGCTGATATGGCGTTATACACTTATTTTCATTTAGATACTCCCGGATAGCATCTCTTAGAAAACCCTTCCAACAGTTTAACCACAATAGATGTTAACCTTACAGGTCTATAGTTTCTGGGCTCAGTTTTTAACCTCTTTTTCAATATAGCTAAGCGCCAATCCTGTGGAACAGACCCCTGTCATTATAGAATCCTTAAAGGGGTATCACAGATTATTTTTTTTATTTGGTTTTATTTAATAGGAAAATTATACAATTTACTAATGTACATGTAGTTAAAATTCTGCATATATACATGTCATGGCTGTTGACCCCTATATGCAGTAGAATGGTATAGCCAATGTATCAGTCCTATGTAATACATCCATGACCTAACTGAAACAGCATCAGTCATGTTCACCCTAACCATGCCACTAAACAAAAAGTGTTACATGACATATATATGCTAGCCCTGCACACCAGGACACATCCATGTGATAACCAAATAGGGACTAGTGGTGGAATCGTGATTTTTTTTATTGTAGTTATTTTGATTACTATATCACTGTGTATATTCCATGGACGCCTGTCTCTAGGTGATTTGTAAAATGACTGCCTGTCTTTAGGTAATGTTATAAAATGGCTGCCCTGTCTCTAGATGATGTTGTCACGTTGTTCATAAAGTTAAGTGTAAAAAACACAAACACAACACACGTGAACCTACACAGACACTGACACAATTATTACTACAGGCAGTAATACTGTATATACTGTGTCTATTCTGTTCCCTTAATTCACTACTATACACCATTAGGTACCAGGACAGTTAACTGAAAAGCCAGGTCAAACGACACATGTGAGAATCACATACTGATGCCATATTTAGTCTAATCAGCTCTCCCTATGGATACATTTTACAGGACTAAAACAGGCCATAGCGTTTTGACTATTCCGTGGAGCAAAATTTTTAATAGATACTAGAAAATTGTTTGACTCCTATTTCCTAATAAATGCAATCATTAAACTGGAATACCTCTTCAAATATAAAAAAAAAAAGGTTCTATTACATTACTTTTAGGATATGGTGGAGTATGTCCCTCTGGACCCAGTTAATTTGTCTATTTAGATCTTTTCAGGACTTCTGCATGGTTAGACCAGGCCACATATTAGTTATATTAGTTGGCTTATAACAAATCCCTATTAGTATTTCATTATTACTTTTCCCACATGTATTTTTACTCACAGTGACACCACATATTAATTTCCCTCACGTAATATATTCCCAGAGTGTGGGCTTTAGACAGGACTTTACATAAAACCAAATCCCTTCCGCTTTCCATTTTTAACTGATTCATTAGCTGAGTGTTTACCCCTCTTCCTTACCAGGCCAATTTTTCAGTTTTAGCAAGGGGCCTATCTAACTGCAAAATAACTACCGTATTTAATTTCTGAGCCAACCTACATGTTTATAATTGATATTATTTTCCACTGGACCACTTAGACCTTTTTCATGCCATTAGGAAAAAAATTATATATGTACAGTACAGACCAAAAGTTTGGACACACCTTCTATTCAAAGAGTTTTCTTTATTTTCACGACTATGAAGGCATCAAAACTATGAATTAACACATGTGGAATTACCGTATATGCCGGCGTATAAGACGACTGGGCGTATAAGACGACCCCCAACTTTTACACTGAAAATATAGAGTTTGGGATATACTCTCGTATAAGACTACCCCCTTTTTCAACACACAGCAGTACATTACTGCATCCCACCACCATCCCTGGTTACCTCTGCCATCCCTGAATCCCACCACCATCCCTGGGTACCACTGCCATCCCTGCATCCCACCACCATCCCTGCATCCCACCACCATTCCCTAGATACCACTGCCCATCCCTGCATCCCACCACCATCCCTATGTACCACCGCCATCCCATGGTATCACCACCATCCCTGCATCCCACCACCTTCCTTGTCCTCCCTCCCTGCCTCCCAGACCCTAAACATGTGCCACCTATACCCTGAACATGTTTTTGTTATGTTATTCTTCATTTTCACATTCACATATGCACATCTGCGCCGCACTTAGATACGCCGCACGGAGGATCTCGCACATGCGCAGGAGCGAGATGCGAGCCGGCCGTGAGGATCCGTGTATCCACGCTCGCCGCATGAAATCTCGCACATGCGTAGGAGCGAGATGCGAGTGGCCGGGAAGGATGGTGGTACAAGGAGCATACAAGGTACAGAGCAGGGGGAGGCATACAAGGTACAGAGGCAGGGGGCGGTATACAAGGTACAGCGCGGGGGGCATATGCCGTGGGTTACATCGCAGCTCTCAGCTGCTGGGGATACAAGGCAATAGCCCGGGCTCTCTCTGTTGATAATTCGGGCGTCCCGGCACTGCAGCCGCCCGCCATACCCGGCGTAAAAGACGACCCCCGACTTTTGAGAAGATTTTCATGTGTTAAAAAGTAGTCTTATACGCAGGAATATACAGTATATACCATAACAAACAAGTGTGAAACAACTGAAAATTGTTAATATTCTAGGTTCTTCAAAGTAGCCCACGTTTGCTTTGATTACTGCTTTGCACACTCTTGGCATTCTCTTGATGAGCTTCAAGAGGTAGTCCCCTGAACTGGTCTCCAACAGTCTTGAAGGAGTTCCCAGAGATGCTTAGCACTTGTTGGCCCTTTTGCCTTCACTCTAGCGGTCCAGCTCACCCCAAACAATCTCGATTGGGTTCAGGTCCGGTGACTGTGGAGGCCAGGTCATCTGGCGCAGCACCCCAGCACTCTTCTTCATGGTCAAATAGCTCTTACTTTCAAAGTTTTCCCAATTTTTCGGCTGACTGACTGACTGACCTTAATTTCTTAAAGTAATGATGGCCACTCGTTTTTCTTTACTTAGCTGCTTTTTTCTTGCCATAATACAAATTCTAACAGTATATTCAGTAGGACTATCAGCTGTGTATCCACCCTGACTTCTCCTCAACGCCACTGATGGTCCCCAACCCCATTTATAGGCAAGAAATCCCACTTATTAAACCTACAGGGGCACACACTGAAGTGAAAACCATTTCAGGGAACTACCTCTTGTAGCTCATGAAGAGAATGCCAAGAGTGTGCAAAGCAGTAATCTAAGCAAAAGGTTGGCCTACTTTGAAGAACCTAGAATATGACATATTTTCAGTTGTTTCACACTTATTTGTTATGTATATAATTCACATGTGTTAATTCATAGTTTTGATGCCTTCAGTGTGAATCTACAATTTTCATAGTCATGAAAAATAAAGAAAACTCTTTGAATGAGAAGGTGTGTCCCAAACTTTTGGTCTGTACTGTATATTTTTCCTTTATTATAAAAAAAAATTCTGTTACAAAGATTTGAAGGACAAAATAATTTGTAAAAACAGTTCCGTATATTGTACTATGAAAATGGACGCTAATTATGTAATTTATCTACCGGCTGCAGTTCACAGCAAGATTTAAAAGCACTAGGATGTATTTTGGATTTCGGTGGTCCATTTTTCTATTGCTGGTTGTATTGCACTATACTGACAGAACAGATGTTCCTCAGTAAGGAAGCTACACGCAAAATACGCGTCAGGGTTTTGAGCCTTACTGGGTTGGTATCATTTATCACAATTATTTCTTCTTGATATTGTTACCGTACTTATGGCACTTTGCACATTATAGTGGTATATGTCATTTCTGTGATGCTCGTTCTTTACTATTAATCACCTGCCCTTCATTTGGAGATTTACTTATTGGCAAATTGTGTGAGTCCTACACGGTTCTTCACCTTGTCGCAGGCATTATAGACACGGATATGAGCATTATAATCAAGAAGCTTGGATGTTTGATATGTGACTTATGTATAGTTCTTTTTCTTTCCTGTATATACATGCTGAGCTGCTACATATTTTTATCTATGTGTCTGTCTAATATGTATTAAAGGGAGTCTGTCATCAACATTTCACCTTTGTAACCCTTCCCATAGGTTTCTAGCATCCTTACAGTTAATAAAAACGTTACCTTTAGCATCAATCCTGGACTTATAAAACCGGCAAAAAACATCTCTGTAGCATATGCAAATGAGGGCTCGCAAGTGCCCAGTGGCGGCGTTACCCTCGTAGGTGCCCTGCTAGCTCAGCCTTTTCTTCGCTTCCCCCCGCCCCTTCCTTCCCTCCTCCGGCCCATCCTTTCCTTCTGACCGCCTATCTACTAACTTGTTGTTTCACAGAGATCCCGTGCCTCCGCACTTAGTCTGTCGGCCGGCGCATGCGCACTGCGATGCCCATTCCTTGTACGGCATCACAGTAATTAATGCGCATGCTGCGGGTTAAGGGCGCGAAGCCGGCGCATGCGCATTAATTACTACGTGGGGGCCCCTCCCTCTCTAAACCCTGTAAGTGCTGCGGTCAGCGCTGACTGAGGCATGTGAAAGGGTTAATCCCCCGGCACCCGCCCGATCACATCACGTACATGCACGTGAGGATGCGGCAAGAAGCAGCATTCCCTCACATACATGTACGTGACAATGCGTGAAGGGGTAAGCTTTTTCTTTTTATTACCATTACACTGTATAAGGTGTTGCTGGTAACCTTTTTTTTTTGATCTACAAGTATTGTGTACCTCACTGTTGATGTCCAAAGGCTAAAAGTATTTCAGTGACTAAGAGGGAGGAGATCAGGACTTCCTGTCTTATGTGACTCACACACTGGATTACTATAGTTATTATTCATTAGGAAACATGAAATGAAAAATCCATATATGTATATATATCCAGTGACAGTATAAAGTACCCTTCACTTTTAAATGTCCTCTATTTTGACTGCCACAGTACATGATTTTTTTTTTTATTCTTACCCATAAGGACCCAAACCAATTTTGGTCTTCAGGAGGCAGGGGCATTCGTCATTTCTCCTCACTGCGTTCCAACAGCTTTTCATTATTTTTCCATGGCCAGGGGCGGACAATGTACCAATACTGTGGCAGGGAATGGGAGCCGGTGACTCCCTGCCATTTACCCTACAGACTTCCAGACCTAAAATCTATGTGGCAGTAGAACAGCACAGGCGCTCAGAAAACCATGACATCCTCATGACCGCCAGGACGCAAGTGGTGCGATGACGCCATCACTATTGCCTGCATGCATCTCAAGCTCCAATCTGAAAAAGACTTGTGGCCCGCACCATGGGAGGCGGCATGTAATGGGACAGGTATTCGATTTTTATCTTTTATTTTTTTTTACTTGGGCACCATAGGAAACATTACTGATAGAACACTTTTAATACTAGAGCACTATAGGAGGCATTACTGGAGGAACTATGAGGGAATTTTTAATAGTAGGGACACTATAGGGCAGTGATGGCAAACCTTTTACAGACCAAGTGCCCAAACTGCAACTCAAAAGCCACTTATTTATCGCAAAGTGCCAACATCTTCCATGTACTTTATCATTTAGCTATAATAGCCTGCCTACATTCAGAGTCCTGCCTGTGCTGTTCATAGAGTGCCCTGCACTGATGAATGGAAGGAAAAGTCTAAGACATATTGGTAGACCATAGACTTTTTCCATGGTGCGGGTGCCCACAGAGAGGGCTCTGGCACCCGTGCCATAGGTTCGCCACCACTGCTATAGGGGGCATTAATGGAGTACTATAGTGCATTACTTACTGGGGCACAATATAAGAGAGCATTACTGAGGACTTTTAAAAATGGGCACTATAGGGAACATCTCTCGGGCACTATAGGGGGTCATTATTAAAATGTAGCTAAACTTTTGTACAGTTTTATTTAAAACTATTCTAAATGCACAATAATTAATTTCTGTAACATACTTTTTTACTGTATTATGGACAAATTAGGCACCTGAATTTCACGGTGTCTATAACGCTTTGAAATCCACTTACTTGTACCCTGCTGACATGTATGGATGTACAGATTCCATTGTACTGCGGTCATAGGGGCTGCAGTGAGCGATGTACTGGCAGGAGGACACACTGCTGCTCCTTTCGGTGCCAACTTCAATGGAGCCTGGCATAGCACATGAGTACAGGGTCTCCTGCAACGATGTGCTATGCAGAGCTTTTAGCGGCGTGGGCACAGGCAGGAGCAGTACAGTATGACCGCAGTACAATGGAATCTGTACACTGGATAGATGTCAGCAGTGTGCTGGAGTACAGATTCCAAAGCTCTACAAAGCTCTATAAATATGAAAGGATGTGCACGGTTAATTCTTCTTTACTATTTGTTTTTGTGTGTTTTGGAGGCATTCAATTAGTCCTTTACAAATAGAAATGGTACTGCCACAAATACACAGGAAAGAAAATGCAACGTTTCAGTAGTTAATTTTCTAGACGGTGGAACTTTCCATATAATCATGGTAAACAGACAATCAAAGCACAAAAAGCAGCACTTTGTAACCTTCACCACTTCTCTACTTGTGCCTCTCCTTGTATTGCTTTAAAAAAAAAACACTACGCATGCAGGTCTTCTTTAAATAAAGCGCCAGATTTAGAAACAGTGGAATGACTACAATAACATCTATGCCAGTTCTGGCCACAGTTTCCTAACAAGCCCTTGCTTTATTTAGTGTCGCACTGCTGTGTGCTGTCTGGAAATTTCAACTCATGTTCTTCTCAAGTCAGTGCTATAATAGTAAACTCTCAGAAGAGTGATGAAAGGAAAAAAAAAACAGAACAAATGTCTCTAGAATTTAAAGGGCATGGTTTCTTGAAAACATGCCCTGTCCATACGCCCTTTAGTGCTATAGAGAGGGCCTCCAACTCAGGATTTCCCTCTTTGCACCTGAATAGAGTCCTGTTCTATGAAAGCCGCTCCGCTTCAGGCAGACTTAAAGGAAATGTGTCACCCAAAAAGTTTTCTGCCAGTTAAAACCAGATAGTAGCAAGTATGCTTTTTTTCTAATCAGTTTTTATTTTATGAATGTAGATATTTTGGATTATGGGGGCGGCCATCTTGCCTGAGCTTTTCTTAACGCCATTTACACAGCATTAATAAAACCATAGACACAATGGTCTGGAGGGGACCTTATTGACTTCTATGGGAGAGTTTTCTGGGCATGCTCTGTGACCTGTGCAGAGGTCATTGTACAAGGAAAGAATAGATAAGTTCTGACAATCACCTATTGTGTATAAGCAAAACTTCGTGGCACTCTGCCGTCCGTTTGCCGCTGGAAGTCGGGTTCCCACCCCGTTTCAACAATAATATAAGAACTCCAGCAATAGCGTTGCAAAAAAAGAATCTTTTAATAGACATGTGCGGCTGTGTACAATTCATGACGTTTCGGCCCTATACTGGCCTTCATCAGACTACAGCAAAAAAGGAAAAGAAAGAAAAATAAGGAAAATAAAGTAAATAATGTGATCACATCTTGTATATACCTGTACATATTTATATAGTGTGCCAAGGCAAGTGACATGGAATAAGACACACAGGTATAAAGCAATAATCAAGGTCCAGAGGGTTCTGTAATCTTGTCCACCTGTCACCTATTGTGAGTGGTGGATCCTGTCTTATCTGTCATTATAATTATGCCTATAATGATATCACTAGAGATAAGCGAATTTCATATTTAGAAATTCGTTCAGGCTTCATTTGGTGGTAAAAGTAGAAATGCTTTATGGATTCCGTTACCACGGACCATAACGCAATTCTATGACAGAATGCATAACGGAATGCCTTTAGAAGCATTCCGTTATTCATTTCTTCATAATAGAAGTCTACGGACTGCAAAACGCATCCGTCCCGTTTCCGTTATGCAGGGGAGTCCTCTCCTGGCTCATGGTCTGTATTGTTCTCTACCTTTGCACTAATTGTTCATGGATGTTTGTTTTGCCCTATACTGAATTATATGGTGTAGTTACTCCAGCTGATCAGGTTTATTCCCTGTTGGGACATTTCCTGAAACGTTACTGCAGTCACTGGCACTGCTGCTTATGGGAATTGTGCATTATTGTTTGTAGCTAGATGGGTGTACATGTGTGCCTTATAGGATATTAGTGACACGAAGGACCAACACCTTTTGGCACAATATACCCTACATAGATGTAACAGTGCGGTCTAATACTGTCATAGTACCTTCATATATTGCTGCTAATTAAATTATTATGTGATATGTTATTTGTTGTATGATTTGTCTTATCAATAAACTATGGTGTTATATTATATGTGAGTCTTTGATTTGGTGATGATATTTCCGCATATATTGCAGTTATTTTTGATTGCTATACTTGGTGGTTCAATCTTTTAAACTATGTAGCTTTAAAGGGAATGTGTCACCAGTGACTTTTGTTGATTTCAGGCTCAGGCATGTTTTTTTAATATGCAAATTAGGCATTTGGTGCGACCATTGCTCTTGCTGCACCCAAGCTCCATTCATTTCTAGGGTCAGCCCCTTGCTCGCTGCCTTGTCACAGCCTGGCCAGTCAATCAAAGCAGCCAAGGCTTGGCTGGCCACAGAAATGGGTGGCGCTTAGGTGCTAAAAGAGCAGTAGTGATAGCCTCATTACACCAAAGGACTGCGTAGTAGTAGTATAAGGCCCCTTTCACACGGGCGAGAATTCCGTGCGGGTGCAATGTGTGAGGTGAACTTGTGCGTTGTGTAAAAATCGCAGCATGCTCTATATTGTGCGTTTTTCACGCAACGCAGGCCCCATAGAAGTGAATGGGGCTGCGTGAAATTTCAAGCATCTGCAAGCAAGTGCGGATGCGGTGCGATTTTCACGCATGGTTGCTAGGTGACGATCGGGATGGTGACCCGATCTTTATTATTTTCCCTTATAACATGGTTATAAGGGAAAATAATAGCATTCTTAATACAGAATGCTAAGTAAATTAGGGATGGAGGGGTTAAAAATAAAAAATTAAACTCACCTTATCCACTTGTTCGTGAAGCCTGGCTCATCTTGTTTCTTCTTCTTTGAGGACCTGGGAGGAAAAGGACCTTTGGTGACGTCACTGCGCTCATCACTTGGTCCATCACCATTGTGACAGACCGTGTGACGGACCATGTGATGAGCGCAGTGACGTTACCACAGGTCCTTTTCCTCACAGATGAAGACAGAAGAGAAGCCGGGCTGCGCGAACAAGTGGATTAAGGTGAGTTAAATTATTTTTAATTTTTTTTAACCCCTGCAGCCCTATTGTACTAAGCATTCTGTATTAAGAATGCTATTATTTTCCCTTATAACCATGTTATAAGGGAAATTAATAATGATCGGGTCCCCATCCCGATCGTCTCCTAGCAACCATGCGTGAAAATCGCACCGCATCCGCACTTGCTTGCGGATGCTTGCAATTTTCACGCAGCCCCATTCACTTCTATGTGAAAAACACACAAAATAGAGCTTGCTGCAATTTTCACGCAACGCACAAGTGATGCGTGAAAATCAACGCTCATGTGCACAGCCCCATAGAAATGAATGGGTCCGGATTCAGTGTGGGTGCATTGCGTTCACCTCACAAATTGCACCCGTGCAGAAAACTCACCCGTGTGAAAGGGGCCTTAGAGTGCATAAAGCCAGGATTTAGCCATGGTGTTATGTGTACTCATGGTGAAAATGCAGTGAATTCAAGGACACACTTAGATTTTACTGTAATCACTAGCAAATAGGGCTGAAACGATTACTCAAATTAATCGATTAACTCGACACAAAAAATCCTCAAATCAATGATTCGTTTGGGCCATTTGACCACAGAGTGTAAGTGAAGAGCTTGCTATTACTCACACTCCGTGGTCACCTGCCTGCTCGCACAATGGTGCACTGGATCATGACCTACACACATCATCAGGACATTTTAGTTCACTGGCGCTGCGGCTGGGTTCTGATAGCTAGGAGGGGGAGTGGGGGGAACTTATGGCAGTGGGGGGAGCTGGTGGCATTGGGGGAGTGGAGATGATGGCACTGGGGTGGGGGAGTGGAGATGATGGCACTGGGGTGGGGGAGAGTTGATGGCACTGGGTAGGGGAGTGGAGTTGATGGCACTGGGGTAGGGGAGTGGAGCTGAAGGCACTGGGGTGGGAGAGAGCTAAAGGCACTGTGGGAACGGAGCTGATGGCACTGGGGGATATTGGAGCTGATGGCACTGGGGGGAACTGATGCACTTGGGCTGATCGCACAGGGGGGAACGAAGGGTGTTGGGGACTGATGGCAGGGGGTCTGATGAGTTTTTATAAAGGAAAACAGTCTATTAATTCTTTTTTTTCTTATTAGAATACTCGATTAATCGTAAAAATAATCGACAGATTACTCAATTTCTAAAATAATCGTTTACTGCAGCCCTACTAGCAAACCAGTAGAGCCACCAGATTAAGTAGAAATAGCAGTTTCCATAGAGATCAAGACACAGAAATCCATTGCACCATGCACAGTGAGCGCTTGAAGCCGAGATGTATACGCTCAGGATCCCGGCAGTGGAACGAGGTCTTATGCGCCAACACAATATTTTGCACGCCTAGACAGGACCGGTCTAGAACAGCAAAGTGGATGAGATGGTGAGCATGACACGGTGACTCTCCTCATTCACTAGCTACAGTACATATTGAAAGTTGATTTTTCACATAAAAACACTGTGGGCCAGATTTATCATTAGCTCAAGTCAAAATAATGGAGTGAAAAAGTCGCTAATTTTTGTGCAATCGCTAAAACTGCGCAAAAAATTGCGACTTTCACTTCAGTGGGAACCATGCTTATCTTATGCGGCTTTTTAATAGAACAAGGGACTTTTTCGTAAAGACGTGCGACTTTTGTAAAGCTGCTTACTGAAGGATAAACTGCTACCGTCAAACTACATTTATCATAGTATTTTGTTTCAATCGTTTTTATTGGCATTTCAATGTAATACACAATACAATAAAGATGCATTACAATTCTTGCATTGTCAGTTGAGTTGTTTATAACAAATATAGTGCAGTGACATAACCATTGTCAAAGTAAACAAAATTCCATAGATGACATCCATGTTAAAGCCTATTCAGCCCGTAAGCCGAAACCTTTATGTTTTCCGAACCATAGGCCCCCGCTGTAGAAGCATGCGAAAAGAGTATCCACCACCTCCCCATTACACTCGACCTACTTTATAATCTGAAAATTTATTCTTTATTGTTTATTGGTTGTCCAACGCTCACATGAATCTGTATCTGCTAATTAAATTTCAAGGTAAGTTTCAGGGAATGTTTTCCCTCTTTCCTTCCCATCACTTTTTGCAATGTGGAGATGACATCCATATTTGCCACACTTTCAAGAATTTTTGAAAAGTGCCATTCCCTAAGGCTATAATTCTTTCATAGGCAAAGGTAGTATTAATTGCTGACACTAGGTCTCTCAGATGTGGAATATCCCGAGATTTCCATCTCTGCAATAGCATCAATTTAGCCTGGACACAGAAAACACAAACCAATTTCCTGTTTTCCGCATGGATATCCGCCACTCCAATCAGTAGTAGAACAAGTTGCGGTGACCATACCAACCTCTGTGGGAACAGTAGGCCCAACATCTTTCCACATGCCTCCCAGTACTCTGAAATCAATGGGCATTGCCAGAGAATGTGAAGAAGCGTCCCTCTTCCTCCACATCCCCTCCAACACTCGTCGGACACCCCCTCATACATATGTTGCAATTTTTCTGGAGTATAATACCAATGCAAGATTGTTTTTAAAGCTGATTCTACGTGAGAGGAGCACTGCAAATGTGAATGGATCACTCTGATTGATCTCTGCCAATCTTTCTCAGTTATGCTGATATTCAAAGACCTTTCCCATTTACGCATGGGGTGAGATTTTTTAAATTGGATTGGCTGAAGTAATGCCTCATATAGTGTCTTAATCCCTTTAAAATTACCCGAGATAAATGTCATGCCTATTCGATTGTAATTCAGATTGGCAGGACGAAGTGATTGTAGCAAATGTCTAATTTGTAAGTATTTAAAAAAAATCAGACTTGGGAACCAATAACTGTTCCTGCAATGCTTGGAAGGTTTTCAGCGTTCCATTCTCATACAATAGTTCAATTGTACCCTCAGTCCTCAAAACCCACCCTGAGAGATCCACGTGTGGAAGTAAGGCTTTTATGAAAGAAAATGGCAGTGATATCACTGTAGGCGGGTGTCCCTCATTATCTATACTATGAAATTGTTGCCAAGCTGAAACAGATGCAACAATTATCGGGTTCATATTCTTAGGGATCTGAATGCTCCAAAAAGGTAAATGGAATAAGTCTGGCAAACTAAACAGAGCCGCCTGTGCTTGTTCTATTTGCACCCAAGGGATTTCCAATAGTTCTCGTTTCCAGCTTCTAAGCATGGATACCAAAGTGGCCAGGTAATACGCTTTCATGTCTGGAACCGCGAGGCCACCCCTATCTCTGGGTCTCTGAATAATATTTTTAGCCACCCTTGGTTTCTTGTTTTTCCATATATATTTGGATATTATGAGTTGCACTTTGCTAAAAAACCTTTTTGGTAGTGGAATGGGGACCGTATGGAATAGGTATAGAAAACGGGGGAGGATAAACATTTTAAAAGCAGCAATCCTACCTAACCATGATGTTTCATGCTTATGGAAATTGTCTAGGTCTTTACCTACTTCTGTTAGTAGGGAATCATAGTTAAGACTATACAGTTTGGACAACGAGGGAGTCATACTAGTTCCCAAATATTTAATACTGTCTGTACACCAGTCAAAGTCCCATTTCTCTTTAAAGGACCTAGTTAAGGTGTCCGGGATATTGATCGGCAATGCCTGTGTCTTGGAGGAATTTAAATGGTAGTATGATATGTTTCCATATATTTCTATTTGGCTCATAACCGCTGCTAAGGACGTTTCTGGATATGATAGAGTCAATAAAACGTCATCTGCGTAAAGTGAAATTACATGCTCCTGGCTTCCAATCATAACCCCCGGGATGAGGGGGTCCATTCTTATAGCTTGAGCTAATGGTTCCATGGCTATAATAAAGATCAAAGGGGACAGTGGGCAACCCTGTCTAGTGCCGTTTGTTAAACTAAACGACTCTGACAAGGCCCCATTTACATATACCCTAGCCGTGGGGTTACTATATAAGGCCTCTATTGCGGACATGATTGGGCCACTAAATCCCATGCTCGAGAGCACCGAGAATGCGAATGACCATCTTATTCTGTCAAACGCCTTCTCGGCGTCTAAAGCCAGAACCAACATAGGACTCTTCTGCTGTTTGACTTGGTGGAAAATGCCCAGCATTCTCCTAGTGTTGTAATAGGACTGGCGGGTTGAGACGAAACCGGTTTGGTCAGTGTGAATTATGGAAGGGAGTATTGCAGCTAACCTAAGAGCCAGAAGTTTAGCATAGATTTTAATATCTTGGTTTAATAAAGATATGGGCCTAAAGTTTTGGGGTTTATCCGCTGGTTTACCCGGTTTTGGTAAAGTGATGATAGTGGCTTGTAAGTTTTCTTCAGGGAAATTACCAGAGTTCAGGGCGGATTGGCAAAAGTCCCGTAGGAAGGGGCTTAAGATGTGTGAGAGCTTTTTATAGTAATGACTCGCAAACCCGTCTGGGCCAGGGGCTTTATCTTGAGGCAAAGATGTTATCACTCGTTCGACCTCCTCAGTTGTTATGTGAGTATTGAGGGTGCAGAGTTGCTCCCTGGTTAGAGTAGGTAAGTTAAGAGTATTAAGGTATCCTCTTATCTTGGTGATCAGGTCTGGGGGAGATGGAGTTGAGTCCTTCAGATTATAAAGATCATGGTAATAGGTCTGAAACCCCTCTGCTATATCTAATGGGGAATACATTTTTGTTTGTGTACTAGGATGTAAGAGATACGGTATTCTACTTTTTATTCGTTTTGCCTTAAGGCTGGCCGCTAGAAGTTTCCCTGCTTTATTTCCCTGGGAGTAATAGCGTGCCTTAGATTTCCGGAGCCCTTTTTCAAAGGTTTCTAACATGTGATTCCTCAGATCCTGCCTAATCTGTTTTAAGGCTTCCCTATCGGAGAGTGAGGGATTATTCTTATTCCTATCTTCCAATTGTTTCAATTTGTCGAGCAACTGTGTTATGGTCTCTTCTAATTTCCTCTTTCGCACCGCCCCCTGTTGGATGAACGTCCCTCTTATAAATGCCTTATGGGCATTCCATAGTACCACCGGATTAGTATCCTCTAGTTTATTAAGACGGAAAAATTCTTTCAGGTCAGATTCAATACGCTGACCATGCTGTGGACAAGATAATAAGATGGGGTTGCTCCTCCAAAGATATCTTGGGGAGTAATTGTTTTCTTCTGACAATTTCATTGTTATTACAGCATGGTCAGACCACTTAATCTGCCCTATTCCTGCATCCATAACCTTTGTCAGTGTCTCCCTTTCTATCAAGAACATATCAATGCGGGAATAAACAATGTGTACCCCTGAATGAAACGTAAAATCCCTATCTGATGGGTGTTTAATACGCCAAATGTCAAACAATTCTGCTTTCCACAAGGTATCACTTAGGGACTGGTTGGTTCTACTTGGTGAAGAGGATGTATCAATTTCTGGGTCTGTAGTTAGATTGAAATCCCCAAATAATAAAATTTGCCCCTTCTTTTTCTTACTAACTACTTTCAATACTTTTTTTAGGAACCGAGTTTGACCCTTATTAGGAGCATAAATTGATACCAGAGTGAAAAGAGTGTTGTTTAAAGTGCACACTAGAATTACATATCTCCCTGCTGAGTCGCTGATTTGCTCTATTAGTGTGAATGCTAGAGAATTTTTTATAGCTATCATCACCCCTCTTGTTTTGGAGTTGGAATGGGCTTGAAAGATGTGGGGAAATTGTGCATTTTGTAATCTATGAGCATCCTTAGCTAGTATGTGGGTTTCTTGTGCCCCTAGAACATCACAATTAAGAGACCTAGCCTCCCTCCATAGGTGAGATCTGCGCATTGGACTGTTCAAACCGTTTGTATTAATGCTTGCAAAAGATATTACCATAATAAAGCAGTTTAAAGCGTAAGGTAAAGAAATCGCATAATATACTGTAAAAAAGGTGCAGGAAGCCTCCCAGCCAGCGCGCCCGCCACCAGAACACGGAGGAGGTGGACCCTTGTACAGGCCTACGTATGGTACTATTCATGGATGTAACATCATATAACAGTAGTAAAACATAATAATAACACATAACTAAAATCATAACTTATAGGTATACCCGTAAGAGCCAACAGGCTCTCCGTAAACCTAAAAGAACTCGGGGTATAAAAGTCCTGTCTGAAGCCTAAGTAGTGACCAAATTGGACAGGCACTCAACCCCGGCATTAGCACTGAGATCAATTCCACCTTCTGGTGAACCCTTGTTTAACGGACAGTATCCCAGTCCTTCTGGATTTTGTCAGGTGGAGCCCGGCGTTGTTCCGTTATTAAGTCCATTGGGATGTCCCAGCTCTGCAACAAATCCTTGCCTTCTTCTATAGACTTTATAACGTAGAATTTCCCGTCCTGATGGATCATGAGGCGCTCCGGGAATCCCCATCTGTATTGAATCTTGGCTTTTTGTAGTGCCGCTGTAATAGGTATCAAGGCCCTTCTTTGCCTAAGTGTTGCAGCCGATAGATCTGCATATAACGAAACATGATGGTATGGAGCTGGCAGTCCCCCATTTTGCCTAGCAGAGGACATTAGTTGCTCCTTGATAGAGTAAAAGTGGACTCTGGCCAGGACGTCTCTAGGAACGTTTTCATCCAAATGCCTGGGACGCGGGACTCTGTGGGCCCGATCTATCTCTAGGTCTTTGTCACTGCTTTGAGGCAAGACGCATTTTATCAGCACCCTTACATATGAGGGAATGTCCTTGGAGGCAACACTTTCTGGTATCCCTCTTAGCTTTATGTTGTTACGCCTGCTGCGATCCTCCATATCCGCCATTTTATTTTTCAAGGCCTCCACTTCAGCTTCTAACGCATAGTGAGCGTCGATGAGGTCGTTATGGGAGCCTGCAAAGTCCCCAAATTTGCGTTCTAAGTGATCCGTTCTCGCCCCCAGGTCTTCCACCTCTAATCTCAAAGGGGCCACTATGGAGCGCATATCATGCAGGAGAGAGCGCCTCTGTATCAGCAGCATGTCCCTCATAACAGTGTCCGTCAGGGCCATGTTAGTAACTGGCAAAGCTAAAATTTCTGCCTCCCCTGTATCTTGTAAGTCCCCATCTGTTCCCAAAGTACCTGTTTGGGTAACCTCCCGTTCCGGAGATCTGATGCGTTGTGGGGAATGTGGGGAATCTGCTGCTCCTGTTGCCGCTTTTCTCCCCTGCGCCTGGATAGAAGTGATCGCATCGCACTCACTCTCCTGCCCTGTAGAGGATTCTCCTTCGTCGGGTACAGGTCTCGGTATCTTCCCTACAGCCAGCTCTCTGTCTGGGTCCGAGCCATTAGCTGAGTGGGTGGCGACCGTGCGTTCGCTTGTAGCTGCGCTCCGGTCTCCGGCGCCATCTTGGGACCTTCCCGCTTCCCTTGTGAAGTAAAATTTTGTCAACTTCGGGTGCTTCACCGCCTTTTTCTTTCGACCCGTCATCTTCAGGAAGGGTTCAGTAACTCTCCCTTCCAGTATTTAGGTGTCCACCGTGGATTTAGTCGCTGTGTAGGTCGCTGAAATGCAGTGCTAGCTCCGGAGCTGTACCACACTACATCCGCGCGCCTCGGCAGCCAGACCACGCCCCCATTTATCACAGTATTAAAGGACCATTAATAAATCTGACTTAGCCAAAATTGACTTTGGACTTATGTAAAAGTGGAGTAAGATGTAAGTGTAATGATAAATCTGGCCGTGTGTGTGTACTTCAAGAAAAGCAGTTTCTGAATGTTGGCAGTTTGACCCGTGCAAACATGTAAATAGCTCAATAGGCTTGTTCTAGGGAGAGGTACACTAACTTAGGCTACTTTCACACTAGTGTTCGGGTGTCCGCTCGTGAGCTCCGTTTGAAGGCTCTCACAAGCGGCCCCGAACGCATCCGTCCAGCCCTAATGCATTCTGAGTGGATGCAGATCCGCTCAGAATGCATCAGTCTGGCAGCGTTCAGCCTCCGCTCAGCAAGCGGATCCGTCCAGACTTACAATGTAAGTCAATGGGGACGGATCCGTTTGAAGTTGACACAGTATGGCTCAATCTTCAAACGGATCCGGCCCCCTATTGACTTTCAATGTAAAGTCTGGACGGATCCATCTGAAGCTTACTTTCAGACTTAGAATTTTTTCTACTATATAATGCAGACGGATCCGTTCTGAACGGATCCCAAGTCTGCATTATATGAGCGGATCCGTCTGGGCAGACACGCTAGTGTGAAAGTAGCCTTACTGGATAGCTCCATTCACCCTTTGAATACAACAGTTAACAAAAAAAAAGCTAGATTTGATTAAAAAAAAAATAATGAAAAGATGGACAACATTGACATAGGACATAAGATCATGTGCCATTTTATACAGGAAGAACACAAATCTTCGCTTCAGCAGGAAAACTTGTATATGCCCTTTAAACTGAATTTCCCTCTCAACTCATGAGTTTAGATCCAACATTATCTGTCAATTAATTTCTTAGGGCTCTTTCACACTTGCGTTCTTGTCTTCCGGCATAGAGTTCCGTCGTCGGGGCTCTATGCCGGAAGAATCCTGATCAGGATTATCCTAATGCATTCTGAATGGAGAGAAATCCGTTCAGGATGCATCAGGATGTCTTCAGTTCCGGAACGGAACGTTTTTTGGCCGGAGAAAATACCGCAGCATGCTGCGCTTTTTGCTCCGGCCAAAAATCCGGAACACTTGCCGCAAGGCCGGATCCGGAATTAATGCCCATTGAAAGGCATTGATCCGGATCCGGCCTTAAGCTAAACGTTGTTTCGGCGCATTGCCGGAGCCGACATTTAGCTTTTTCAGAGTGGTTACCATGGCTGCCGGGACGCTAAAGTCCTGGCAGCCATGGTAAAGTGTAGCGGGGGAGCAGCATACTTACCGTCCGTGCGGCTCCCCGGGCGCTCCAGAGTGACGTCAGGGCGCCCCAAGCGCATGGATCATGTGATCACATGGATCACGTCATCCATGCGCATGGGGCGCTCTGACGTCATTCTGGAGCGCCCCGGGAGTCGCACGGACGGTAAGTATACCTCTCCCCCGCTCCCCGCTCCTACTATGGCAACCAGGACTTTAATAGCGTCCTGGGTGCCATAGTAACACTGAACGCATTTGGAAGACGGTTCCGTCTTCAAATGCTTTCAGTACACTTGCGTTTTTCCGGATCCGGCGTGTAATTCCGGCAAGTGGAGTACACGCCGGATCCGGACAACGTAAGTGTGAAAGAGGCCTTACTGTATCTTTATACAGGTCAGAGCATTTTTTTCTTTTATACCCAGCTAAACAGCAATAGTAGATCCAATTCTGTCAGGCTTAGGAGTATACCGTTTAATAAAACGGTTTCAGTAAAGTCCCTCTAGTGGTGACTAGAGTTATCACAATGAGTATGCAGGCGGAGGTAAAAGTGCAAACCTTTGTGGAACCTTTATAATTGGGAGTAGTGTGAATATGAAGTTCTGCTCCTGCAAGGGACCAGAATGCAGAGCTTCACTGTGAAGTGCTCTCTACAGCAGCTGTAGTAGTCTCCTAGGTGGATGCTACACAGCGGCAGATTGGCCATAGACCTTACAGGGAGATTTCCTGCTGGGCCGACGCCCAGGGGGCCGCCCAAGCCCACCTCTCTGCTGCTGGCTGGGTATATAATGAGTGGTAATTAACGCTGTGAGAATCAGGTACTCAAGTAATCGGCCAGCGACCACACATACCCTCCTGAGTTCAACTGCTGTGACCTGCATCTCACCCCCTAAGCCAGGGATGGCCAACCTGAGGCTCTCCAGCTGTTGCAAAACTACAACTCCCAGCATGCCCAGACTGCCTACAGCAGGGCATGGTGGGAGTTGTAGTTTTACAACAGCTGGAGAGCCGCAGGTTGGCCATGCCTGCCCTAAGCCCCCTGCTCCATATCTTAATCAGAGACAGCTAGAGGAGGAGGACCGAAAATGGCATTTATTAATGGCCACCACAGAGGAACAGCTTTTGGGGCAATATATTGTGCTGCTCTGTGGTATACGTATGATGGGACAGTATTTTGTGATATGGTATTGCTGACCCCATCTACTTGTGTTGTCCTACCTTCTGTCAACTTGGCCCGCCCTACAATATGGGCCAATTTAGGTTCCAAGTCCGCCCCTGATATTACAGATGTAGCTGAGCAGTGGGGAAGGACTGTGAAGCAGCTCAGTGCTGAGCACTTGACAGTAAAGCTCCAGTGCTCGAATGAGCATAATCTGGCAGAATGAACCTTCATATTCACACTAGTACTCATAAGAAAAAGTTCCATAAAAGCCATGTCTGTACTTCTCTCCACAGCCCCGGAAAAGGGCAAAAAAAAAAAAATCTAAGCTGAAGCACTCAGTTTGCCGTGCCATACAAAGTCATAAAAACCAATTGTGACATAAACCAGGTATTTATTAGCAACATCCCACAATTCTCAACAACACTGCCTGACTGCACAGTTTAAAGATGTTTCCAGCTTTATAGAAAAAAAATCAGAATAAAGCATCCCCCATTTCACCCCCCCCCCCACCAAACTAGTCAGTGCTTGTTCCCCCATCTCACCATCCCCAAACTAGTCACCATGCTCATTCCCCCATCTCACCATCCCCAAACTAGTCACCATGCTCATTCCCCCATCTCACCATTCTGCCAACATCCCCAAACTAGTCACCATGCTCATTCCCCCATCTCACCATCCTGCCAACATCCCCAAACTAGTCACAATGCTCATTCCCCCATCTCACCATCCTGCCAACATCGCCAAACTAGTCACCATGCTCATTCCCCCATCTCACCATCCTGCCAACATCCCCAAACTAGTCACAATGCTCATTCCCCCATCTCACCATCCTGCCAACATCCCCAAACTAGTCACCATGCTCATTCCCCCATCTCACCATCCCCAAACTAGTCACCATGCTCATTCCCCCATCTCACCATCCTGCCAACATCCCCAAACTAGTCACCATGCTCATTCCCCCATCTCACCATCCTGCCAACATCCCCAAACTAGTCACAATGCTCATTCCCCCATCTCACCATCCTGCCAACATCGCCAAACTAGTCACCATGCTCATTCCCCCATCTCACCATCCTGCCAACATCCCCAAACTAGTCACAATGCTCATTCCCCCATCTCACCATCCTGCCAAAATCCCCAAACTAGTCACAATGCTCATTCCCCCATCTCACCATCCTGCCAACATCCCCAAACTAGTCACAATGCTCATTCCCCCATCTCACCATCCTGCCAACATCCCCAAACTAGTCACAATGCTCATTCCCCCATCTCACCATCCTGCCAACATCGCCAAACTAGTCACCATGCTCATTCCCCCATCTCACCATCCTGCCAACATCCCCAAACTAGTCACAATGCTCATTCCCCCATCTCACCATCCTGCCAACATCCCCAAACTAGTCAGCATGCTCATTCCCCTCTCACAATCTTTCTCCCACACCCAGCTAGGCACAATGCTCATTCCCCCATTTCACCTTCCTCCCCACACCCCAAAACTAGTCAAAGAGCTCATTCCCCTATGTCCCCCAAGCTCCCTTCATCCCCAGTCAATTCACATACCTTTCTGTGGCAGTCCTGAGGAGGAGCATCACAGCAGCGAAGTAGAGAGTAGTAGTGTAGTCCCACACTAGCTATCATTCCTCTGTGCAGGCTGGGGTGAGAGGTGGGCCTATAAGACGTGTCATGTGTGACTCAACTGAAGTTTTTATTTTATTTTTCATTAATATACAGCGTGGCGGCAGAGCAAGTAACAAATGGTGACAAGACTGAAAAAGTGCCGTCATTTGGTGACAGCTGGCATGCAAGCAAAATGTGGTCTCAGCGCTCCAGATGGCGACCAAAATGGTCGCCAATGAGACTTAGAATTTCAAAATGGTGACAACTTTGTAGTCTTTTCGCCATCGCTCTGCCTCTAAAAATTTTCATCCAGCAGACACACGCTGCTGGGTGAAGATCCACCATAGAGGGTGGGCAGGGATCAGGTTGCCACATCCTGGGCTCCAGCTTCCAGTAATTTCCCACATCTCAGCCATCACTTGTGCGGTCAACGCCCCCTTCACGTGTATTCGCTACTGCACAAACGCTTGTTTCTATTGGACGGTTGTGAGTCTCCACCTGTGTCCTGTTCTCTCATTGGCTTGCGAGTGTGGTGGGCAGAACAAGAGTCACCTGTGTGTTGTCCCAGCTGGCGTGCACATAGATCCTGAAAAGGGAACTGGCCAAAAAGTGACATGTGCTTGTAATGGTGTATATTGACGCTGACCTGTCCAGACCAACCTTTATCTTCAAAATGGAACTCCCTCCCTTTCCTCTTGCCACACTGCGTCAAATTGAAGATGTCCAGTTGTAAATGCCATGCTTTATCTACACTGATACATTGTAACGGAACCTCAGCTGTAATAAGTAAAAGGTTAAGATAGTTTTCAGTGTCCCAGTGGCTGACTGCAAGCAGAGTTTGAAAATAGTGAGGTAGTAACACAGTGAATAAATGCATAGGTAGAGGCTGAAAACCCAATCCGGTGACAGAGCTGTGGGTTTGTTACAATGTGTCAGTGTAGCTTGGTGGTGTACTCCTGGTTGAGGGAAAGAAGGGATGTACCCCAGCGCCTCTTAGTGGCTAAAAGGTTGGCGAGGAGAACATAGCATCCAAATCTAAAATATGTGCTTTAGGGCTCATGCACACGACCCTCTGTGTGCATTCCGTATTTTGCAGAACTGAACAGCTGGCCCCTAATAGAACAGTCTTATCCTTGTCTGTAATGCGGACAATAATAAAACATGTACTATTTTTTTGCAAAACGGAAATACGGCCAGCACACAGTAACTTAAGAAAATACATTTGTGTGCATGAGCCCTTACTCTGTCAAGGAAAGTTTTTGTTTGGTTGAGATTCTCAAAAAAAGCAGACAAGCAGCAGAGGCCTGGAAGTGATTGAGCCAGGACCCAGCACCTAGGGATTACCAACGCAAATCTGGGTAGTCTGACAGGTTAACTGCGTGGGCTATAGCTTAGAAAAACCATGCTCCCAGCTATAATATATGCATTTTAAATTTGGCTCCTAAATTTTTCAAGTTAGGAGCCAATAGCTCCTTGATATTTCTTTTTTGTCTGGAGGTTACCAACCCCTGCCCTACACAGTGCTATGAGTAGTTTACTATGGTTAAAACTGCTGAGATTCCATTCAACCAAAACTAGCACAGGGTTGACATCCACTCCAATGGTTTTCTCTGGATTCCATATGCAGAAACCACGAGAGACTTAGAAAGCAATAGAGAGTTTGGGTAAAGACCATAATACATTTGAGGCAAAAAACTTGACAACTATAGTCTGCTTTATGTCACCTCAATTTGTTTATATGTTAATATGGCAAAATGGACCTCTAAGGTCCACTGCACATCACATTCCAAAATTCCATCTTAGCAAAAGGACGAGAAGGTGTAAACATTTTCCAAGTTAAGATTAGAGAATACTTCCATTATCTGCTTGTGCTCAGAATGGATCCTTCCGAGCAGACAATATATGTTTGGTTTCAGTGGATCCCGCATCCCAAACATGCTTCTCAAGATTCATGAACAGTCGTAGCCACCTTTCATTCTAGAAAACGGATCCTTGAAAATCAACTTGTGTGCATTCCACTTTTCCCTCACTCCCATCAATAGGAAGGGCTGACCTACATGGGCAGTGTGCTATCCATTTAAAAGCAGATGGCACAATGAAGGCAAATTAGGTCATGTGCATGAGACCTTAAATGTATGGGCCAGAGGTTGCAAGATAGTGGCATGCCTTAAAAACAAAAAAGGTCACCAATAGTGTGGAGCGAACTTGTGTTTGGGTTATGCAAGGATTCCGCTACCACAGACCATAAGTTATGGTCCGTGGTAGCGGAATCCATAAATAACCCAAACCTTGTACGCTGAACTTGAAAACACAAGTTCGCTCATCCCTAGTCACCAACTAAAGGTGGCCATACAAATTTGGTATGTGAAATATACCAAAAGCCTTGGTACTGAGATTATAAATGTACATACTGGAATTACCTTTTCCTTAAGAGCTACCTAAAGGTTGTGCATAAGTCATTTCATGGAGTGTGGATGAAGGATGGGCTATACCGACAGAAGTTATGCAACTTTAGAAACTTAGGCAACAACCCATCCCTTAAAAAAAAAAAACTTTAATAAAATAAAAGTGAAATTCCAGTGTTCCATGTTATGGTCTATTTAACAAAATGTGTCCACAAGAGTGGAGAACAGAACATGTGTGGAGTATAGCAGATTTTAATGTAAACTGGTTTTAAACAGCCCCATATACAATAGAAAACCATGGCCATATTACAAATATGTTTATTAAAGAGGTTTCCCAGAGAAATACTTTATACCGGTCCAATTGTGGTGTTTTGAGTGATTAGTGTGCATTAAGCATTTGACACCCCCTCCCCAGATTGGTGAGAAAATGTATGTGTGCAGGAACTACTCAGAGTGGGCAATGGGAGGCTCCTTTAGCTTGGAGATTCCAATGCGCAGGACCTAATCAATGATACTACTAAAAATAAAAAAAACTGACTCTGGAAAACCCTTTTAATGGTTTCACATAACTGTCCTTAGATTGCAACCCTACTCCGAAGCCACCTTCTAACACATCATATGCTGTTCATGTAATGAAAATAAACAACAGTCTGTACAATTTATTAAATCTGGAAAACTCGTGGCATGACAATGGAAATATTAAAAGCAGAAAAAGGGGAACATTTTACCAATCAAATGTCAACCATGACAGTACAGGATTGAGAAAGTACAAATGTTCAACGAGTGCACAAACAGTTGACTTCCACTCCCACTATAGCTGCAGGTGTTAAACCTCTCCCATCACTGTATGAAATGATCAGGAAAATGTAGTAAATCCCAACCTAATAACTGGAATAATCTAACCTTCCAAATGAATTAAGCCATCTGAGAAAAAAAAATGTAAAAAACAAACAAAAACAAAACAAAATACAATTTACACTTTGCAAATGAGACGTGAACAGAATTAGGACTGAGGGGAAACTTGCGCTTTTCTCATGGAACGCAGAGCCTTCTCTCGTAAATGCTTCTCCAAATCGTCTAGAGTTTCTTCTCCGTCACTTTCAGTCTCCTGGTGGGGGGGAAATGTATAGGATTTGTGTTTAGGGAGGTACACGCCCGGCATCAGTAGAATTTTTATTACGCTGCAGCAGAAGACAGAAAAGGAGGCAGAACAGTGATTGGTGACCAAAACTAGTTAATGGGGCCCACTACATTACCCACCACCCAAGTTATTGCGTGCAGGAAAAAGGCAAAAAAAAAATTTTCTAAGCCTCATGCACACTGACCCGTATCAGATTTTCAGTCCGCACAAAAAAAAAAAAAAAAAAAAAACAACATTTAAAACATAGGATCCTTGAAAAACAGCTTCCATGTGCATTTCATTTTTTCTTACTCCCAAAAAAAAAAAAATTGTATGGGTCAGAGTGCCATCAGTTTAAAAAAATACGGCTGTATGCATAAGGCCTTAGGGTACTTTCACACTAGCGGCAGGACGGATCCGACAGGCTGTTCACCGTCGGATCCGTCCTGCCGCTATTTCGCCGTGCCGCCGCTCTGTCCCCACTGACTATAATGGGGACGGGGGCGGAGCTCCGGCACAGCACGGCAGTTCGCGGTGAGATGCCGCCAGACTAAAAAGTCAGACAAGCAGCACTTTTAGTCCAGCGGCCTTTCGCTGTGCTGCGCCGGAGCTCCGCCCCTGTCTCCATTATAGTCAATAGGGACGGAGCGGTGGTCCGGCGAAATAGCGGCAGGACGGATCCGACAGGGTGAACAGCCTGTCGGATCCGTCCTGCAGCTAGTGTTAAAGTACCCTAAGTGAGATAATTTGATGCTAAATGGAGACCACTGACAGGAAGGGGTTAACCTTACCTTCTTTGCTTCAGTTTCCACATTTGCCTCAGTGACCTCTGGAGAAGCAACTGCTGCAGCCTTCTCTTTCTTATGTTTTTTGTGTTTCTTGTGCTTCTTTTCTTTTTTGTGTTTCTTGTCCTTTTTCTTCTTTTTCTTTTTTCCTCCACCGCCCTCTTGATCTGATGTCTACAAGGTAGAAAGATATGGTATATTTGTAGCAGCAAATAAAAAAAAAAAATGAAGATTCCTGCATCTCTCACTACTAAGCTATAGAACCGATTTCTTGTCTATGTGATGGAAAACCTAAACAAATAGTAGCAAACTAGAAGCTAGGTATGGAACCACAAAGTTAAATGGAAATGGGCCTATTGACAGTATAAAAATTAACCATATGTGGAAAATGACTAAGCTCTGGAGGAAATCTGGATACCTGAGCAAGAGATGGGCTTGGTGTGGCACTCTTGACTTTCTTAGCTGGGGCTGGAGCTGGAGACCAGTTGGCAGAGCGTGATCGAGACCGAGATGGTGACACAGCTTGAATTTTAGGAGCAGGTTCAGGGGATCGAGAAACAGATCTTGAAGACGAGCCTCTTATCGGACCTGGACTGGGAGAATCCCTGCAAAGGGAGGAAAACAGGCATATTAATATTAAATTAATAAAATAAAACAAAAGTAGGCAACTTTAAAAAAAATTATTACTTTTTCAGTTTTTTCGGTTCTGGTGTTCTGGACACTCGTCGAATAGGCCGTGTACTTGGAGAAGGGGACTGTTGGATCCTTGGAGGTGAAGAAGATGGTACCCTCCTATGTACTGGAGGGCTCTCAGGGCTACGTGCAACTCTTTGACGTGGAGAATGTGATAAACGTTTAGGCTGTAGAGGAGAACGTGCCTCTCTTCCAGATCTACTTGGGGATGATCCTTTTCTGTGCTTGGATGGTACAGATGGAGACCGTCTTTTTCCTCCAGGAGATCCTTTATGTTTTAACGGAGGTGAATGTGATACTCTGTGTTTTGATGGAGGAGGTGACTGTGATACTCTGCGTTTTGATGGAGGAGGTGACTGTGATACTCTGCGTTTTGAAGGCTGCTGAGCTAGTGGTGAAGAAGTTCTCCTTTTAGGAGGTGGAGAAGGAGAGTATCGTCTTTGAATTGGTGGTGAGTACCGTCTTTGAGAGGGAGACTGCCTACAAGGAGAAGGGGACCTGAGTAAATTACAAAAAGTAACTTATTCAGCTAAACTGTGAAATAAAATAAATTTAACCCCCTAATGACTGGGTCTATATTGAATCCTAATGACCAGCAATTCTTTTTTCAATACCACATTCCACATAGCTGTGTAAGGCCCTTTTTTTGAGAGTTTTTTTTTTTTTTTTTTTTAAATGGAATAATTTTAAAATACATTTATTTTTGAAGGTGTGGAAAGGAAAAAAAAAAAGTTTTGGGGGTTTTGTTTTTATGGTGTTCAGGGGGTAGTATAAAATAAACTAGCTTTATTCTCTGGCTCAGTAGGATTCCATTGACAATTTCTTTTTTGTTTAACCATTCTCGCACAATAAAAAAACAAAAAAAACAAAAAACAAACACACCACAATCTCAGACCCACTACACTTATTTTTCAGTGGATGGAGCTGAATGAGGGCTTGTGTTTTGCAGGATGAGCTATAGATTTTATTGGCACCATTACTTTTTCGTTATGCTTTAGTACTTTCTTTGGGAGCAGAATGAACAAAAAAAAAACTGTTAAGCCTGGCATTCTTTTAAATTTTTTTCCCTAACTGTCCAGTTTAAAAGGGGTTGTCCCACAAAACATTCTACAGTTTTCAAACCAGCACCTGGATCTGAATACTTTTGTAATTGCATGTAATTAAAAATCTAGCATAGCCACTGAGATATTCAATAAAATGTATTTGTACAGCGCCACTTGCTGTTCTTTGTTCTCATTTCTTCGACCTGCTCACTGAGAAGGCTGCACATGCTCAGTATCATCCTGCAACTGCCTCCTGAGCTGCAGCAGAAAAGACACTCCCCCTGACCTGCCAGCCTGATATAAATCTAGCAGAGCAATGAATGTGGAGATCTCTGGATCCATGTGAGGTACAGGGCTGCTTCTAGCTTTGTTAGAGATTGTCATGTCCTATACGGTGTCTGATGTTCATGTTTTACATTAATCATGGGATAATCCCTTTAAACAGTGCGATTTACTCTGTGTCAATACCAAATTTATTGTTGACAGAGAAACCACCTTTCTGTGAAAACCACTTAGATACTGAAGTTGCTATTGACCATGGCATCTAAGGGGTGAAAAGCCCAGGATCGCAAGGCTCTCTGAACCTTGGCCATTAGATCAGGAGCCCAGCAGTCATTGGAAAGCCAAGCACCCGCTCTTACAGACACGGGACACCTGTACAACAGTTAGTGTAGACTGCTGTAAGGCCTCTTCACACGAACGATACAGATTGTGTTAGGAGGCGTTCAGTGAAACTCGCACCATTTTGCAAGCTAGTTCAGTCCGTTTTGTCTGCAATTGCGTTCAGTGTTTGTTTTTTCCACGCGGGTGCAATCAGTTTTGATGCTTTCAC
Organism: Bufo bufo; assembly: GCF_905171765.1. Lineage (NCBI taxonomy): Eukaryota > Metazoa > Chordata > Amphibia > Anura > Bufonidae > Bufo > Bufo bufo. The sequence continues at coordinate 352,533,883 of NC_053391.1, read as the reverse complement.
ACGCATGAGAAAAAATAAATAAATAAAGATTTACAAACATCCTGACAACCATCAGAAGCCCCATTCACTTCTATATAGAACATGCTGCGATACGCACGCAACGCAGAAATGTGTGGTACATTGGACAGCCGCTGTGTATGGCTTAGCAGCTCAGCCCCTTAAACTTGAATGGGGCTGAGCTGCAACTACGCCATGTGACCGATGTACGGTGACGTCACATCGCCTATTGAGAGGCGCTCGACGCACCGGCCTCTTCTACTGATGACCTATACTTAGGATAGTTTGTCAATATAAATTCCTGGATAACCCCTTTTAATGACTGCCACAAAAAGAGCACATCAGTGGTCACTAAGCTCATGATTAGGAAAACCAAGTCTACTTGAGATGAATAAATGTCTATTTGCTTACATAAATCCCCTCCACAAACTAACAATCTAACGAGTGTCAGTGGAAAATAAGCTTCTCTCACTGGCTATTGAAGGATGCACTCACCGAGGTCCACTGCAACAAAGTTACATTCAATGCTTACAATAATGGTACATATGAACATATTTTGAGCGCTGTTGAAAATGAAAGTAGTGGTTTTTTTTTGTGGCGCTTTCCATAAGGGGCCCTATAAATCAACTGGGTGGTTGTATTTAGGGAGTAGAAGTAATTTTAAGTTATTCAACTCATTAACCATTTTGCAACTATGTTACTGCAATCATTACCTGCGCCTCTGTGGAGAAGGAGAACGTCTTCTCCTCGGGGGTGGGGCAGGGGAAGGGCTGCGTCGCCTTCTGGGTGGGGGTGGTGGTGGAGGTGGTGATGGGCTCCTCCGCCTGCGGCTAATGGGAAAAAATAATAATTAAAATTCCAGTTCACTTAAACACGCCTTCCTTTTGCAGTTAAAGGGGTTGTCTCATCATAGACAATGGGGGCATATCATTAGGATATGCCCCAATTGTCTTATAGGCGCGGGTCCCAATGCTGGGACCTGCACCTATATCGAGAATGGAGCCCCGTAAGGCGGTGGCTTGGAGAACTCTGGTCTGGCCAACCACCAAGCCGGCTCCCCATAGAAGTGAATGGGAGTGTACCGCACATGCGCGGGCCCCCGCTCTCATTCATTTCTATAGGGCCGACGGAAATAGCTGAGCCAGCCAGCGCTCAGCTATTTTCACTGGCCCCATAGAAAATGAACGGAGGGTGGCTGCGCATGCGCAGTGTCGTCCTCCTTCACTTGCGGGGCTCCGTTTGATATAGGTGCGGGTCCCAGCGGTGGGACCCACACCTATAAGACAATGGGGTATATCCTAGCGATATGCCCCCATTGTCCATGATGAGACAGCCACTTTAAGCATTTTTTTATGTATCTGTCTGGATGGTTTCATACAGTACTAACCAGTGCATAAACATTTCAGAGTCCATCATTTTCACCTATACTATTAAAAAGTTTTAAAAAAAAATATATAAATATTGGTATGTTTAAAAAGGGAATGCCAGTATATTTTTTCTGTCAGTTAAAACCAGATTGTGACGCACATCCTTTTTTTCTAATTGCATTTCTAATAGTTTTTCTTCCGATTGCAAAATGTTCCCTCAACACGATTATGGGGGCAGTCATCTTGCCCGAGCGGTTCTTAAAAAGGACCAAACATTTTTTTTTTTTTTTTTAAAACCTTTACATGGAGAGTACCCTCTGCTGATGCTGCCGAACTTTCTTTTTTTGAAAAAGACCTGTGGTCTGCCCCACTGCGATCACTGAATTTCTGTCGCCCAATATGTTTTGATGCAGAGCATCGGTACAGGGAGGAGGGGACGTTCGTATTTCTGAGTGGGCGTCTCCTTCTTCCTGGTTGTGGTGCGGTCTAATAGCAGAAGTCTTTAAAAAAAAAAAGAAATTCTGGCAGCATGGGCAGAGGGTACTCCCCATGTAAGTAAAAATACGCAGTTAAAAAAGATTTAAAAAAAAAAACTATGAAAAGGTCCTCTTTAACGGCATTTAGAGATATGCTTTACAAAACAGCCACATGGCACCCCCGATATCAACTGTTTGATGAGAAAGCAGCGCTCGTACTTCACCGTTTGCCTGCTTGTCGTCAACATTGCAGCAGCAAGCAGATGTAATTACAGCATCTTCATCCCATTCACTTCAATGGAAAGGAGCAGACGAAGTGTAACTGCTCCTTCCCATTCAAGTAAATGGGATGGAGGAGCTGTAATTACACTGCTCCTCGCTGCAATGTCAACGACGAGCAGGTAAACATTGGAGAATGTTGATCGTCAGGGGTGCTGGTAGTCTGGCCCTGCTGATGACCTGTTCTGAAGATAGGAGACCGATCGAAGATAGGAAACCAGCCAACCCCTTTAAGTTACTGTGAATCATTAGGCAAGGAGGATATGTTATGCTTAAAAAGTATAAAGGATAAAAATAAGTCTGGTCGCAGCAATAACTAAGGTCATGTTCACATGTTTTAGATTTCCATATTTACTTTAGGATCTAAGGAAGAAATTAGAGGCCAATGTGCCATAAATCCACAAGAGTATTAGCCACATGCTTCTTAGATTTACAGATTTCATTTCCGGTGTCATGGACAAAAATCTGCACAGAAACCTTCTGTACCACTGAGATGGGTTGCAAAAACCCCATTCATATGCACAAGATGAAGAATGTTTGCATTTTCCCCCCACAAAATCCTGAACTTGTGAACAGACCCTTACACATGTAAAATGTAAGAATGAAACTGGATCACACATCCTCAATACTATGCTTTTATCTGATAACTGCTTCTCAGCATAATTAACATCGCTTCTCAGCGCAACCTATAGTATCTACTAGGCAACGACCGATATTGATTTTTTAGAACCGATAATCTGGGAACTTTCAGGCCGATAGCCGATCATTTATACAGATATTCTGTGAATTTTTTTATATATATATATATAAAAAAAAAAAAAATCCTACACAAATCTGCTGAAAATGAATGTTTATCGTTAACTTGTATATTTTTTTGTAAATATTTTTAATTTATACTTAATATTTTTTTTAACTAACTTTTAGCCCCCTTAGGGACTAGAACCCTTGTCCTATTCACCCTGATAGATCTCTATCAGAGTGAATAGGACTTCACACTCTCCCTGCTGCCCTGTGCTTTGTGCACACGGCAGCAGACTATGGCAGCCAGGGCTTCAATAGCGCCCTGGCTGCCATGGTAACCGATCGGAGCCCCAGGCTTACACAGCTGGGGCTCCGATCAGAAGCTGCCAGTGAGGAAGAGGTGAGAGGGGACCCTGTGGCCACTGCCACCAATGATTAATACTAATGATTAATACTAATGGTGCAGCTCCCCCGACATGTTTCACCGCGAGATGCGGCTTCTTCAGGGGGGTAGTAGCTCCTTACCCCCCTGAAGAAGCCGCATCTCGCGGTGAAACATGTCGGGGGAGCTGCACCATTCGTTTTTAATGATTATGGCAGGGCAAAAGAATGATTAATTGGACGGCGATCTGCAGACGCCGCTTATACATGTATATTATAGGGGCAGAAAATAGGTACAAGTGCGGGCGGTAGGAGCCGCTATGAGTGCTTGATAAAATATATCGGACTTGGACAAATATAGCACTGTAGGTAGGGTAATAATCCTACGAGCGTCAGCTGCAAGGTGTCTGATGTCGGCTGACATTAGACACGCACTTTGCAATCATTTGCAAGAGATAAATAAAGATCTCAGCTCACCTATAGACAAGCAGTGGATGCTAAGCCTATAGTCCCCTAACCGTATTGCCCTCCATATGTTGTTTTAAATTTATATGTTTTTTTGTGGCTATATCGTTTATTAAAGGAGAAATAAAAGTTATATTTTAAAAATTAGAGAAAAGGCCAGAAACAGGAATTATAGTCCCAGACTATTGAAACCGTACTTCTTGACCTCCTGGGTCCAGTGGATCACTTGTAAATATCATGTACAGTATGCAACATAGGGTTAGGTATACTATATATCGCGCTGAGAAGCGATGTTAATTATGCTGAGAAGCATTTATTCGATGAAAACATAGTATTGAGGATGTGCGATCCATTTTCAGTCTAACATTTTACAGACCCTTAAAGATAGTTTTAATTCATTAACAAACAAAGAACTGAAACACAAAGGGGGAATTTATAATTCTCCAATGCCAGTTTTTTGGCGTAATAGTCACAAAACTTAGTTTTGCAAATTTAAATGCCACTGTGACTGTCACAACTGGCATATTTACGCAGCCCTTCCCAGGTTTCTGAAAAGGGGGGGTGGCAAGGATGGGGCCATCAGCCACAGCACATTCATTATTTATGCCAGAAACTGGTGTAAAAAAAAATTAATATTCTGAGGCTCCGAGCTGTCAGATTTCATTTTAAGGCACAGACTGCCATAGTAAAAACAGTACCAAATTCTAATCGACTACATCTAGTAGTAGACTATTATAAAGACCTACACCAACCTTTTAGGCGGAGGTGATTGCCACCTTTTCACAGTCTGCATCCTGACAGCAAGGAGGAAACAAACAGATTCAAGTTCAAGCGCATTTATAAAAAAAACAAAACAAAAAAAAAAAACACAGCATCCTTCTGCACACCAAAGATGGTGGAGGGCTCTCATTGGGACCAACTAACAAAAAGGACCCTTCTAGCATTGTTGGCTTTTGGATGCCAGGGAAAATCTGCCTCATGAAAGCCAAAATGCCTGGCAACAGCAGCACCCTGACAGCTACAGGTACACAGCTGGAGGCCAAAAAAGCAGAAGCCAAGAGACTTGCGCTTCATAATTAAATTATGTTCTCACTGACAATTTTTTAGGGTTGGTTTACATCAGGTTTTATGCCTCTGACCTAAAAAAAAAGGGATTAAAAAAACGCAGCACACCATTCTTGTATCCTGCAGTCTGGTAAAAAAAAACAAAACTTTTTTTTACAATGGTAAAAATAAAAAAAATGCATACTTTTTCTTCACAAATGGAACTCTACGGTGAACGGATGGGGGAAAAAAAAAGTGATGGGAACCCAGCTAAACTGTTAGGCCCCTTTCACACGGGCGAGTATTCTGCGCGGATGTGATGTGTGAGGTGAACGCATTGCATCCGCACTGAATATCGACCCATTAATTTCTATGGGGCTGTTCACATGAGCGTTGATTTTCACGCATCACTTGTGCGTTGCGTGAAAATCGCAGCATGCTCCTCTTTGCACGTTTTTCACGTAACGCAGGCCCCATAGAAATGAATGGGGTTGCGTGAAAATCGCAAGTATCCGCAAGCAAGTGCGGATGCGGTGCGATTTTCACGCACGGTTGTTAGGAGACGATCGGGATGGAGACCTGATCATTCATTTTCCCTTATAACATGGTTATAAAGGGAAAATAATAGCATTCTGAATACAGAATGCATAGTAAAATAGCGCTGGAGGGGGTTAAAAAAATATATTTAACTCACCTTAGTCCACTTGATCGCGCTGCCCGGCTTCTCGTCTGTCTCCTTTGTTGAACAGGACCTGTGGTGAGCATTCATTACAGGAACAGGACCCGTGGTCATGTCACTCCGGTCATCACATGATCTTTTACCATCATGTGATGGATCATGTGATGACCGGAGTGACGTCACCACAGGTCCTGTTCCTGTCATAAATGCTCACCACAGGTCCTGTTCCTGTCATAAATGCTCACCACAGGTCCTGTTCAACAAAGGAGACAGACGAGAAGCCGGGCAGCGCGATCAAGTGGACTAAGGTGAGTTAAAAAATTCTCTTTTTTTTTTAACCCCTCCAGCGCCATTTTACTATGCATTCTGTATTCAGAATGCGATTATTTTCCCTTATAACCATGTTATAAGGGAAAATAATACAATCTACACAACCCCGATCTCAAGCCTGAACTTCTGTGAAGAAGTTCGGGTACCAAACATGCACGATTTTTCTCACGCGAGTGCAAAACGCATTACAAATGTTTTGCACTCGCGCGGAGAAAAAAAATAAAATCACACGTGTTCCCGCAACGCACCCGCACATTTTCCCGCAACGCCCGTGTGAAAGGGGCCTTAGGGTCCATTTACAGGTCTGTAGTGCATTGCAGATCCACAATACACCTGGCCGGCACCCACATAGAACTGCCTACTCTTGTCTGCAATTGCGGACAAGAATAGGACATGTTCTATTTTTTTCCAGAGCTGCGGCCCGGAAGATCGGGGCCGCACTCGGGAAATGCGGATGCGAAGAGCACATAGTGTGCTCTTTGCATCCATTTCTGCCCCATTGAGAATGAATGGCTCCGCACCCGTTCTGGATATTGCAGAACGGATGCGGACCCATTCCACAGATGTGTGAATGAACGCTTAATCGGTTTGGTCACTTTTATAAAAAACGTAAAGAAGCACTTCTGTTAAAAATGGGCTGTTCATTTGAATTATACTTTCTGATTGGAATAAATTCAGTTAGTTTCTTAGTGGCTTTTTGAAGGAAGGACAGAAAAAAAAAAATTCTCCTTTGATCTGTTCTAAACCAAAGATGTTAGTGTGAACAGAGTCTAAAAGATTTCTATAGTCTCATAACCGACAGTGCTCTCCCATATACACACAAATTTGGTGCTGCCAAGTGTGTGTTTTTAATCAGTGGGAATAGAGGATAAAAGTTGCATAGGCTTATTTTTAGGAGAACAAAAAGGAGTGGATGAGGAAAAAAAAACAAAAACAAAAAAAAACACAATGGTCAGAAACGGTCCCCATACACATTAGAATGTTGCCTGAGCCTGACATTCTCTGCGGTTTGCACAACCTTACACTAAATGTTATTGGGGCCTAAACTGCTAAGAAATATTTATGAGCATTTTCAGATTTCCATTTTTAGCAGCAGGTATAAGACTTGTATTGCCAGAAGAAAACTCAGCTACAGAGGTACTCACTGTGGAGAAGGATCCTTGGGCCGTTTTCGAGAAGGGGATGGACTTCTTGATGTAGACTGCCTACGTCTCCTGCCAACTTCCCCATTCTTTACTCCTGCGCGCTTTGGCCGTTCATCTTCTGATGAGGAGGATGACCCAGAATCTAGAATGCAATAATATTATTCAGAGGTTTCCATTGCATTTAAATGAAAAGATCTGTGAAGCAAGCCAAGGTTCTAGAAAGGCATCAATTTCTACTTGCAGTACTTAAAGAGGACCTTTCACTTGTAAAAACAACGTGAACTAAGTATGCTGACATATAGAGCGGCGCCCGGGGATCTCACTGCACTTACTATTATCCCCGGGCGCCGCTCCGTTCTCCCGTTATGCCCTCCGGTACCTTTGCTCTGTAAGTTATAGTAGGCGGTGTCTTCCCTTGTCCTGTGGGCGTCTCCTTCTCCTAGGCTGTAGCGATGGCCAATCGCAGCGCACAGCTCACAGCCTGGGAGAAAAAAACCTCCCAGGCTGTGAGCTGTGCGCTGCGATTGGCCAGCTTTGCAGCCTAGGAGAAGGAGACGCCCACAGGACAAGGGAAGACACCGCCTACTATAACTTACAGAGCAAAGGTACCGGAGGGCATAGCAGGAGAACGGAGCGGCACCCGGGGATAATAGTAAGTGCAGTGAGATCCCCGGGCGCCGCTCTATATGTCAGCATACTTAGTTCACATTGTTTTTACAAGTGAAAGGTCCTCTAAGTTTTTCACAATGTTTACTTTTTAGAGCATCACTATCTCTTTCTCCATAACACAATTACCTGATGAGGACTGCTGATTTTGTCTCCTATACTGACGACGCTGCTGTACGGAATCAGATGTTCCCATTTTGCCTCCCTTATCATCATCTGCAAAATCAAAGTGGGTCTTAAAATTCAAATTGGAAAGTATATATATATATGTTCTGCAGAGAGTGGCGGGCAGTAAGTGTGCAGTCACCTAATGCAGGGAAAAGAGCAGAGTAGCATGACATTTAAAAGGGACAATCTTAAAAAATATTATTCACCATCCACATGTGAATATTCTATTTATTTTTTCAACAATAAAAGATTAGCGGATGCTTTTCTGGATAAAATTCTTTGAAGTCACTCCATTCTACTTTTAGCACAGCAAGCAGTCTTGCTTGACTTTTCATAGTTACTGTGGCAAGACTTGACAAAGATTTAGCTCTACACTTTAAAGGGTGAAAGCCACAATGAAACGAGTATGGATTATAACTGCTAAAAACGCATTCACTTTGCTGGTACAGTACGCTGTGGATTAGGGCTCATGCACACGACCGTTCAGTTTTTTTTTTTTGCTGTCCGCAAATTGCGGATCCACAAAACACGGAAGCCGCTCGTGTGCCTTCCATAATTTGCTTAACGGAACAGGCAGCCCATTGTAGAAATGCCTATTCTTGTCCGCAAAACGGACAAGAATAGGAGATGCTATATTTTTTTTGCGGGGCCTCGGAACGGAGCAACGGATGCGGACAGCACACGGAGTGCTGTCTGCATCTTTTGCGGCCCCATTGAAGTAAATGGGTCCGCACCCAAGCCGCAAGAACTGCGGCTCGGATGCGGACCAGAACGGTCGTGTGCATGAGACCTTAGCCTCATGAAAACCCACGACGGAGATCCGCAGCATTTCAGATAATACAAGCAAAACAAAGACAACTTCTCCTATACCGGTTTAATAGGGCCCAATAAACAACTGCCCTCTATTACAGGAGACAGATTTACAAGGTTGGTGCCATAGATGCAGATATGCGGTACCTCTCAACCAATGGGGCCAGGCTCTACCATTAATATAAAACTGAAGTCATACATTATATTGGGGAATAGACACTAATGTAAACTTTATGACCTACCAGACTCTGATATTTCCCTTCTGCGTGGTTTTGGAGGAGGTGATGGCGTTTTCCGCTTCTCTATAATTTTGTGCTTTGATGCTGTAAAGAAATACACCAAAACCTAAATATAAACTAGGACAGCAACAAATAGATTACAGCACACAGCAGGGTACTGAATGGTATCGCTTAGTAACTATGCCAAATGTTTGTGATTACCTGAAGTATGAGCAGGTGAAACGGACCCTCTAGGCTTTCTTGAACGTAATGACTGCTGTGGAGATGGGGAACGCCTTTTCTGTGGAGGACTTGGAGGTGGAGACTGTCTATATCGTCTTCGTGGAGGACTAGCAGATGGAGATGAGCGGCGTGGCTTACGTGGTGGGCTGGAAGAAATTCTTTTGGGTTGCTTCTTAGGAGGTGGTGGCGGTGATCTGGATGAAGATGATGAGCTACTACTTCCAGACAAAGATGCTGATGAACGTCTCCTACTGAGCATTTGAAGAAAAAAAAAGTCATAATATATATATATTTATTTTTTTAAAAAGCCATTGTTCAGTGTAATAAATGTCAGATCATGTATATACTAAAAACTGACAATGACAATCACCATTAACAAAGATGAACAAAAGATTAGCAAATACCGTCTAACAGGACTTCTGCTTCTCTTGTGTCTAGGAGGAGGCGGCATTCGTCGAGGGGGGCTTCTCCGTCGAGGAGATGGTCTACGTCGGGGGCTAGGACGCCTCCTTGGACTGTAAGACCTATTATATAAACCTTGTATTAAAGGCAATGTACACCTTTGGGGGCATATTTTTATTAGTGCATACTAATGAGCTAAGAATCATTTTTTCAACTGGTCATTATTAGAAATATGGAGCCTTTTTCCTGTACATAGCTGAGATGCTCTTGTAGCAGCCTCTGGATTCTCTCTTTTCCGTCCGGGCTCCTCATCTCTGCTCTGACATTATAAACACTCATAATAGCTCAGTTACTAATAAGAATGTAGTTACAATGTTTATGACCACTTAGTAGTTTAGAGAAAAGGTTTATTAGATGACAACACAAAGAGAAAAGTGAAAGTACCAGTTAGAAAAACAGTTAACCCTTTATGACAGAACAGCTCAATTGTTAATAAAGGCCAATTGAAAATATGATTTTTTTTTTGTCAAAAATTAGTAAAATGCAAACAAAGGTTTCCTCCAAAGATGTACATAGCCTTTAAGATCTTTAATAAGACTAAAGATCCAAGTTAAATAAAATCACCTTAATAATCAAAGCACTAAGAATGGAAAAATAAAAAATTAAAATCACAAAAAGATTCAACATCTACCTAGATCTCGAATGATGCCGTCTCCGTGGTCTAGAATGGGAAGGGGAACGAGACCTGGACTTTGAACGTGTACGAGACCTGTGGCGATGTCGCTCCTCTTTAATTTTCCGCAAATTTGGCTCTGGCGATACATCCTTAGTTTCTGGTGCAGAATCAGGTTTAGAGATCTTAACTATGTCACTGGAAGAAGAGAACAAAAACACATGGATGCCAAAGCTTGCTCCAAGGGAAAGCATGAAATTAGGTAGACACGTCTATGAAAGGCTTCATGCACAAAAACAGTAGTGCTGTCCACAGCAAGGTCCAACAGATTTCACTTTAAGTAAAAAAAACTATTTAAAAATACTAACAATTTTTGTATAAACTGCATACACAATTCACTAAAACTATTAAACAGATTGTTATTTTTTAGAGCAAATTCAAGTATTCGTATTAGAGTCTGAAGCAGTGGTAAATTCAGTTTCTAATTGCAGATTTTTTTATTTTATTACCTGAACATGATTATGGGGGCGGCCATCTTGCCTGAGCTGTTCTTAACAGCATTTACAAAGCAGGCTGACTTCTATGGGAGTTTTCTAGGCATGCCCTGTGACCTGTGCAGAGGTCATTGTACAAAGAAAGGATAAGCTCTGACAATCAATTGGATCCTGTCTTATTTACCATTCTAAGGACCCTAATACACCTGCAGTTTAAGCAGGCCATTTTTCGGGAAGGATGTGTTCCTTCTGGCAATTGCCTGCTCGCTAGCGGAGGAGACTGCTGCTATTATATGCAGCAATCTCCTCCACGGTATGGGAAGGAGCGATCTTATGCCATCGTTTGTCCCCATACTAAATCAGTTTCCAGCAGCAGATAGTGCTTACACAGCACAATCTGCCACCGACAAATTTTTCCAATTACCTGATTAACAAGCAAACGCTCGTTCATTGGGCAATTGGAATCTTTTTTAGTTTTAAAAATAGTTTGTCCGTGGCAGTGTGCGCTGTGTAATCGGCAGTATTACACTGCCAGATGATCGCTAACTAGCATTACTAAAATATGCACTGCATTAGTTTCTGCTGTGGATTTTTTTGCAACACATGGATGAGAATTCCTGGTACTGTACAAAGCTGTGCATATATTCACAAAAATCCACAATAGCAAATCTGCTGCATTTCAGTCACATGTGGACGTACCAAAAGGGCTACAAAAAGGTCAGTTCATTCATAGTTACCTAGATGATGTTGCCTCTTGTACAAATGGCTCCTTTACTTTTAGAGATGGCTCAGGTTCTTGAACTTCCGGCTCTCCCTGGTCAAGAACTGGAGGAGGAGGAGAAGGACTAGGGCTTTTTGTTTTGTGCCGTGGAGAATGAGAGGGGCTTCTCTTTCTCTCTCTTCTACTTGGAGACCTCCTTCGCGGTGAGGATGATCTCCTCCTTGGTGAAGATGACCTAGATTTTCGCCTAGAGAAAATAAAACAGTTAAGGCAATTCTATAACGGCTTAAACTTTTAGACCACACAGATAAGCAACAAATGAGTGTTGATTTAAAAGTCACCTTCTTGGACTTCTAGATCGATCTCTTTTATCTCTGTCCTCTTTATCTCGTCTATCTTTATCATCGTCTTGCTTCTTCAGAGTTGCCAACTTCTCCTGCTCAATCTAGGCACAAAATCAAGATCAGTGTTTTAATGGAGAGAATGAATAGATACACACACACACCGTATAGTACAGGTTGTCATGGACGAGAAGATACCAAACAATATCAGTTTATGCTTTAAGACTTATTTAAAAAGGAGTTGTCCAGGTCTAGATAGGGATGACCTATGCTCAGATCGGTGGGGCGGGAGTCCAACACCAGTCACCCCCAGTGATTAGCTATTCTCAGCAAGTGCGGGAAAAAAAAAGAAAAAAAAGAGAGGCAGAAACAGAAAGCTCTGTCTGTTGTATAACTGCTCCCAGTCTAGGCAATGCTCTGTGCACTTATTACAGTATATAAGACTCTGCAGAGATCTTTCTGCGAGTCTGCTATGATGCATCATTCTGATTACTAGAACTAGGCATGTTAAATTAATAAACTATCTGTAAAAAAAAAAAAAAAAAAAAAAACACCTGGAGAGACCCATGTAACCATGTTTGAACCCCTTCACTGCCGAAGATATCTCTAATCTATCATGACTTTAAATGCTTCCTACAGGTAGAGTTTAGATCTGGTATGATAGTAAAGTCCTAGAAAGTGGGAAGCAGGAAGTTTACATCAAGAAGACAGATCAAAACTCTGCTGCAGGCCATCAATAGATTGGTGGCAGTCAGACTGCCAATCAGCTGTTCTGCAATATCTTCAGAAACGGATGGAGCTGGTTACTGTGAATGGGAGCAATGTAGAGCTGCAACGAGTACTCGATTAAATTGTCGAGTAATATGAAAAAAAACCAAAAAAAAAAAAAACAACATAGGGAGGTAGCGACTAAACTACTGTTCCAAGCCAGGAAATGCATAGTTGGACATGGGGGGGGAGGGACACACAGAAGGACCGAATGCGCCACCCCCAGTAGGAAGGTCCTCACCGGACCGAGCAGAGACAGAGACCGCTGAAAGAAAATGGCCAGAGTAGAGACCTGACCATTCAGAGAGCTCAGGGACATTCCCATCTCAAGACCCGACTGGAGAGAAGAAAGGATCACCTGAACGGAGAAACAAAGTGAAAAAAACACCTAACTTCTCGCAAAAAGGCAAGAAAGGCCTTCCAGGTACGATAGTATATCTGGGAGGAAGCTGGTCTCCTGGCTCTTATCATGGACTTCACGACAGAGTCTGAGAAGCCCCTCTACTTCAAGATGGAGGTCACAGACAGCAGGTCCTCCCTGAGAGGAAGAGGCCAGGGAATGTCTGCCAGCATCCGAGTGCCTTCCGAGAACCAGGCGTGGCAAGGCCAAACGGGGGCGATGATTATGGTCGGGATCCCTTCCGCCGCGACCCTGCGAAGAACCGTTGGGAGTGAGGCAGTGGTGGGAAGACAGAGGAGCGCGGCAGTGGTGGGAAGACAGAGGAGCGCGAAGTCTCGCCACGGAGACACCAGAGTGTCCACCCCGTACGCCTCAGGATCCCGAGCTCAGGCCAGGAACCTCGTTGTTGAGCCTGGACGCCATCAGCGCCACGTCCGGGCAGCCCCAACGGCGACAGACGTCCTCGAATACGTCCTGATGCAGAGACCACTCTCCCGGATCTACCCTGTTGCAGCTGAGAAAGTCTGCCGTCCAGTTTTCGACCTCTGGGATGTACACTGCAGACCATATTGGAACATGAGCTTCCGCCCACTGGAGGATCCTTTTCACCTCTTGCATCACCTGTCCGGCTGCGGGTTCCGCCCTGAAGATTGATGTAGGCCACAGCTGTGGCATTGTCCGACTGGACCCTTACCAGGAGACCCGCTAGGAGGGGGGTCCAATGAGACAGAAAAAAATTACTCCGAGCTCCAGTATGTTGATCGGAAGGCGGTCTTCCACTTCTGACCCACCCTCTGAACAGTCCGAGCCCGGAAAAAGCCACCCCAACCCTGGAGACTAGCATCGGCGATTGGGAGGAAGGATCTCCCTGAAGCCAGATTCTGAGGGGACAGCCACCACGGGAGTCCCATGCGAACCCGATGCGGTAGGCGGATCTGAGTGTCCAGACCCCTCGATGTCCTGTCCCAGAAGGACAGGATCGCCTGTCGCAGAGGCAGAGTGTGAAACTGGGCAAAGGGAACAGCCTCGAAGGAGGCCACCATAAGCCCCAGAACCTGCATGCAATTCCTGATGGAGATACACAGAGAATGCAGAAGGCGAGACACCGGCTCCCGTATCCGACTTGTAATCCGGAAGGAATACCCGGGCTGCAGTGGTGTCCAGAATCATCCCCAGGAAGGTCACCCTCTGGGCAGGTTGGAGAGAGGACTTCGAGAAGCTGATCAGCCAGCCGAACTGCTTCAGAGTCTGAACAGTGAACCTGACGCTGTCTTCAGCCTGGGGACGAGAGGGAGCCTTTATCAGTATGTCGCCCAGGTAGGGCACCAGAGATAATGACGGCCGCCAATGGCGAAGCGCAGGAATGTGTGGTGAGATTCTGCAATAGGGACATGCAGATAGGCGTCCCAGATGACCACTGACGCAAGGAACTCCCCTGAAAGAAGAGAAGCAATAACGGAGAGGAGGGATTCCATCCGGAACCTCCGCACCCGACGGGACTTGTTAAAGAGCTTCAGGTCTAGGACCAGACGTACAGATCCCTCCTTCTTTGGCACCACAAAGAGATTTGAGTAGAACCCTGTTCCTCCAGAGGAACTGGGGCAACTACACCCCGGATCAGAAGGTAAGAGACCACTTGTAAAAGGGCCGAGGCTTGGGCCGGATCACTCGGAACCCGAGAAGGGAAGAAACGTTCCGGAGGTCTGGAAGCGAATGCTAGCTTGTAACCAGAAGTTACAATTTTCAGGGTCCAGGCGTCTCGAACGTGAGCTCTCCAGACTAGCTGAAAGGAGATCAGGATTTTGATCACAATGAAAAAATGCATTGGAAAAAACGGACCCGCCATTTATGGACTAACTTTTTTTTCTCATTTTTCGGGTTTAACATGCAAAAGCCAGATCCGGTTTGACGGAACACACAGCGCCGGATCAGGCGTTAATGCAAGTCAATGGGAAAAAGGCCGCATCCGGCGTTCAAAGTGTTCAGGATTTTTGGCCGGAGGTAAAAATACAACATGCTACGGTTTTCTGAAAAGCCTGATCAGTCAAAAAGACTGAACTGAAGACATCCTGAACAGATTAGGGCTCTTTCACACTTGCGTTATTGTCTTCCGGCATAGAGTTCCGTCGTCGGGACTCTATGCCGGAAGAATACTGATCAGGATTATCCTAATGCATTCTGAATGGAGAGTAATCCGTTCAGGATGCATCAGGATGTCTTCAGTTCCGGTACGGAACGTTTTTTGGCCGGAGAAAATACCGCAGCATGCTGCGCTTTTTGCTCCGGCCAAAAATCCTGAAGACTTGCCGCAAGGCCGGATCCGGGATCAATGCCCATTGAAAGGCATTGATCCGGATCCGGCCTTAAGCTAAACGTCGTTTCGGCGCATTGCCGGACCCGACGTTTAGCTTTTTCTGAATAGTTACCATGGCTGCCGGGACGCTAAAGTCCTGACAGCCATGGTAAGTGTAGCGGGGAGCAGCATACTTACCGTCCGTGCGGCTCCCCGGGCGCTCCAGTGACGTCAGGGCGCCCCAAGCGCATGGATCACGTGATCACATGGATCACGTCATCCATGCGCATGGGGCGCTCTGACGTCATTCTGGAGCGCCCGGGGAGCCGCACGGACTGTAAGTATACCGCTCCCCCGCTCCTACTATGGCAACCAGGACTTTAATAGCGTCCTGGGTGCCATAGTAACACTGAAAGCATTTGGAAGACGGTTCCGTCTTCAAATGCTTTCAGTACACTTGCGTTGTTACGGATCCGGCAGGCACCTCCGGCAACGGAAGTGCATGCCGGATCCCAACAACGCAAGTGTGAAAGAGGCCTAACTCTCCATTCAGAATGCATTAGGATAAAACTGATCAGTTCTTTTCCGGATTTGAGCCCCTAGGACGGAACTCAGCGCCGGAAAAGAAAAACGCTAGTGTGAAAGTACCCGTAGAAAGGACCTTGGCGACTCCCATGAATGAGGAATGTCACTGCCTCTGGTGCGTCACCCCTTCTGGAGTGGAAAAGGGGGAATTCCTGGCTACTAGAAGAAGGAGGTTCCCCCTGTATGTCAAAGGTGTCACGGACCGCCGTGACCAAGTCTGCCACCATGGTGGAGAGCTTAGGCGAGGGTTCCGGTTCCGTGTCCTCGTCCGAGCCGGACCTTTCCCCTTCAGACCTGCATTCCCCACGAAGGGGAGAGGCTGAATACGCCTCCAGGCGAGGGGGAGAAGCAGAGTCATCCAAGGAGGGATGCTGCTGTGCACGCTGCCTCTTAACGGTCGAGCGTCCTCTGTGGGGGGCCTTCCATAAAGGCCATGGCCACGTGAGACTTGGGACAAGTCCGCGGCCGCCCTAGCTATGGCAAAGGCCCAGGAGGGCTCCGACTGGGCTGGTTTGATGGAGGGGGGAGGAGGAGATGGATGATGCTGTCCCGAGGCAGGGCAAGAGTCACAGGAGCCTGTAAACGATAGTGGCAAGCAGCATACCTTACAGGATCCCAGTGGGACCTGAGGTGTCGCTATAGATTTTTGGGGGGGCGCCCGGCCTGGCATGACGGCGGCAATCCCGGAGTCAGGGTCTCCTACAGTTTTGAGGAACACCATCTGTCCTACTGTGACCTGTGAGGAGCTGGAGTAGCAGCCAAGCGTGGAGAAGTGCTGAGGCAAAGTGGAAGAGCCCCAGTCGCGTCACAGATCGCGCAAAAAAAAAAAAAAAAAAAAAAAAACCCGCGGTAAAAAAAGTGCGCGCGGGAAACATGAAGAAAGGCAGACCCCGGCTCCGAAAATGGCACCCGCCGCCAGGATGCAAATATTTTAGAGTCTGAAAGGGGCTTTGAACACTGGACATGGGGTACAACAGAGCTACCAGCTTGCCTTGTATAACGAGTCCTCCGAACAAAACGGGAAAAGGCGCAGCAGCATGGTGCTGCGAATAGCCACTGCCCCAAGAAGGAATCCCTCTTCCCTCTCAGCCAGAAGGCCCTCTCAGATCCACAGGTAAGCCCTGAAGAACCATGTCACAGTGTGAACACGGGGGGAGGGGGAGCTGCAGGAGAGCCGATGTACTTATCCGAGTCCTGCAGTCTTCCCCCTCTGTTCCGGACCAGCATGTGGTCACCTCTTCAGTCATCTGGCACAAGGAGTGGCAGTGCACTGGATAGAGGGCAGGACTAGGTGACCCCGGATCTGGTAGGCCACCGGAGCTGCAGGTCGAGCCCGGTTCCACTTATCTTCTGGGGGGAAAGGGAGGTAGCCGGGGACGTCCATTCGACCCCGGCGCTTGCTCCACTGAGAGACCAGGTATGCACCATGCGTCCTCTGTTTAGAAAAAAACAAACCAGAGAAGAAAAAGACTACAGGGACAACCCTGCAGGAGCAGGAATGTCACCTCCTTATCCGACACTAAGCTAAAACTGGGGTCCTCCTGTTGGAGCATGGGGGGTATAGCCAGTGGAGGAGCTGTTTTTTCTTATTTGCATAGTGTCTCCTCCTAGTGGTGGCTTAAGCTATACCCATGGTCTGTGTCCCCCAATAGAATCGGCGAGAAATATTTATATGTAATGTAATAATGTAAGAATAAGATGATTATTGAACAATTATGTAAAAATTAGAAAAATGTAATAAAGATTTATTATAAAAAAAAAAAATATATATAACAAAAAAAATTCTCCATGCAAATTTTTTGCATCGAGGATTTGTTTGTGCCACGTGACCATGGAGCAGGAGTGAATACTCACCCCTTTCCAGCAGGGGGGCCTCCGGACACTCCACAGCACGTCCATGGTCCTGCTCTGTACACCCTGACGTACGCACGCCGTGACCTGACAGTGTGTGACGTCAGGCCCAGAGAAGCGCGGAACGATTGTGTCGGCTGCGCCCATGCTGGAAATGCAAGTTGGTGACACCGAGGAGGTGGGGCCGCGACTATGGCCGGGCGCCCGAAGTGCACAGCGTCATAGCAACCAATGACACGGGTGTCAGGAGGGCAGGCTAGGCTTTCACGGACCGTGCGTCCGTGGTTTAACTGAAGAGTGGCCTGGCCTTAGGGGAGAGATGGCACTGGGTGGGGAAGAGATGATGGCACTGGGGGGAATGAAGGGTGTTGGGGACTGATGGCAGGGGGTCTGATGAGTTTTCATAAAGGAAAACAGTCTATTAATTTTTTATCTTTTTCTCATTAGGAGTACTCAATTAAATGGGAAAAAAAAAAAAAAAAAAAAAAAAAATTGGTAGAATACTCGATTGCTAAAATAATCTTTAGCTGCCGCCCTAGAGCAGTGCTGCAGTAACTAGCTCCGAACATTACACTGTGGACTGGGCTGAATCCAGGACCAAAGAATAAACCCAATATGCACAATATCTCCAATATCTGTCATCAAAAACGTTCTGATGCCCCAACACAGACATAGCACACAAATGAGTCTAGCATTTGCATGTAACCTTTGCCATCACAATCAACATACCTGTCTCTGTTTTATTTCTTCTTTTTTTAATTCAAGAAATGCAGTAGGAATGCCAGCAATATTTTCTTGTGCACTCAAAAGAAGCGGCCACAACTCTCCCATAAATTCCCGGGCATTTTTGCCATTTAGAAAGCCAGTCAAGTTAATCTGCATCATTTTGGAATCTGGGTTCTGCAAAAGAAACCACAGGAAAATTTACAGGTGAGTACTAAAAGCATTACTTTACAGAGAGTGTGCTTTTTTATATGCATCTAGTTTTGTACAGTTGTGAGAAGCAGTTTAGCTTTCCCTATGTCTTTGTGGCTTATAGTCTGGCAAAGATTGAATATTTTGCCTTATTATATTGCCTGTTAATCCTTTGTGGATGTTGGCAAAGCTTGCAGTAAAATGCAAAAATTACTTAGAATCTATCCTACCTACTCACTAAGAAGTGGTACTCTTTACTGAAATCACTTGCTATAATAGAATGGGTTTCATGCATTCCCCTGCAACGTACACAGTCCATAGACTACACTGGTGGGTGACACGTTCAGAACAGTTATAGTCCACAAAGGCTTAAAAGGTTTCTCAACACTGGACAAATTCACACATCGCTTGCATAGTGAAGCAATAGGGGTCCTTGTGACAAGCAAAGCACAGATTCCAGCAGTCTTCAGCCTCTTCTTGGAACCTTGGGGAGGTTTTGGGTATCTCCAAGTTCCCCTGGAGAGAAAGGCGTTCGCTTGGCTTGCTTCCGACTGCCTACAGCAACTCAACCACCTTGAGTTTAATGTTATACCATTTATCTAAATTGCAAAAAATGAACAAGCAATAATGAGTACACAGCCACAAATATAAAAAGGTTATCAAAGATCTACTCTTTATTTCAAAAGCATGAGTTTAAACAGAAATGTATAAAAGTTTTCTACTAACCCAATTAAATCAGACCTGTGATGATTGCAGCCCGTGACTGCTGTTTGGTGGCAGTGCAGAATAGAGCATAAAAAAAATTAACTTATTCAAAATTAAAACAGGCACGCAAGGTGCTACAATTAGATCCAAACAACCACTTTATATGGGTTAAGGGCTGATTTAGACGACTAGCTAGGTCCAGGAACAGAGGCCTGTGTGTCGGCCACATCTCCCAAACTGACTGCAGCTCAGGACATGCGGCTGACACATGGGCTGTGTTTTCCGGTCGTGTGAATCAGCCCTAAGAGTGGACCGGTTAAGGAATAGGGAGGCCTAATAACAAAAAGTTAAAACTAAAAGCCAACATAAAAAATAAAAAAAAAACTCAGAAGGGACACAGAAATGCATGACCTATCGACGAAATTGCTGATAACTAATCAAGCGCTGTGGCCATGCATTTGCACTACCACTCCATTCACTTGATAAAATGGCAGAGAATTGTGCTTGCCATATCCACCAGTCCCAGACAGCAAATGGACCACCTCTCCATTCAAAAGAAGGGGGGGGGGGGGGGGGGGCGGCTTTGGACAAGACCCCTTTTCTCGATCAGTGGGAAGCACAGCAGTGGGACTTCCAGCGATTAAACACCCATCACTTATCTTGTGGAGAAGGTATACTTTGCTATGGTGGGACTATTTAAGGGACTATCCCTTCAAGTGATTGCATATTGCACCAATTAAGTGCTGCACTCCCTTCACTATTTGCTTGGCTCTGCACAGTAGTACTCCCAGACACCCGACAGTTGTGCTGCTTCATTCTCAATGAAAGGCGACTCAGTGCTGCACCCACTTGAGTCTATGGATCAGTGTGTGTGGGGGGCAGAGGTCAGAATCCCCAATGATCATAATGTGGTATTCTAGCTATAAAAGTAATCCCTTTAAGATAAGAATTATTTAAAATGGACATTGTTCTTTATAAAATAAATGGCACAAGTATGAAGGATACTTTAAACTTTTACTGTCCTGTGCCAAGTGCAAGCTTTTTTTTTTTTTTTTTAAAGCTACCCAACTCTGTGCGATGTCCCCATCCTTTTTATTGAGCTTATTCTAGGTGACTAACAATCATTTGCCCGCCCCATCTGCTCTGTGTTCAGAGGTTAGCAGCACTACGCCACAAAACAATATTCTCTCTCCAAACTTTTCATTTCCGAGTGTAATTTTAGTATGGATTCTTCTCCCCCTTTATAAATGGTACATAGTTTTACTGTGCCTTTGCTCATCCACTGTAACACAACTCACCTCCAGAACACACACTGCATCAAGAGTTGGGTCAGAGCGACATTGGACACTCACTCTGCTGTGCCCTAAATAGTTGATGGTGCTATACGTCACACGAAAGGAATAACTTCCAATTTGGTTCAGGCCTTTTAAATCATAAATCACATCATCATTAGAAAACTGCCATCTAACCCATTTCACACAGCAAAACAAAAACGTCTTCCTGACTTGCAGTCTGAATACCACGTACCACCATCTAAACTTAAGCCACGACAATGGTTTTTAAACGATTTGAATGTTCACACAATGTACATGCTAAGTAAAAAACAGATATCAATGTCTGAAACCTTCAATGAGTTATACCTTCACTTCCAGCTGGTTGAAAATAAAGTCTATAACCACATCATCCTCGAAGCCCAATATTTCTGTCACACGCTTCGTTATCCAAGGTTTTATGACCTCCAGATTTACTTTGCTCATTTCCACCTGAAACAGAAGATATACCCTTTAAAAAAGTTTTGCACTTACAAAGACATAATTACTATAAAAGCTAGAAAGCTACCAATAACTAGAATGGACATACCGAGTCCCCTGCTCCTACTCAACACAGCGCTATGGCAGTGAGGAGGAAAAGGAAGCTTAAAGGGGCATTTATCATGTACAGAAAGTTAATACAAGGCACTTACTAATGTATCGTGCTTCTATTTTGCTTCCTTTGCTGGATGGCTTTATTTTTCCATCACATTATACACTGCTTGTTTCTATGGTTATGACCACCCTGCAATCCAGCAACGGAGGAAAAAGCGCCAGTCTAGGCTCACTCCCACGGCCCCGGTCACCAGAAAGGCCAGCACTTTTTCATATAGTGTGCAAGCACGACCACCGCTGCTGGATTGCAAGGTGGTCATAACCATGGAAATGAGGAGTGTATAATGTAATGGAAAAATTAATCAAGCCAGCAAAGGAATCAGGTTAATGATGACCTGTCCTCGGCCAATCAGCTGTTTCAGGGAGGCACCGCACTCTCCAGAGTTCACGGACTGCCGGCCGTTTCTAAGAGCTGCTCGGCAGGGGTTCCAGGAGTCAGACCCCCACTGATGTGATATTGATGAGCTATCCAGAGGAAATATAAATCCTCAGATAACCCCTTTAAAAGGGGTATTCCCATCACATACAATGGGGGCATATCGCTAGGATATGCCCCCATTGTCTGAAAGGTGCGGGTCCCAGAGGTGGGACCTGCACCTACAACGAGAACGGAGCGGGGAGAGCTGTGGCTGGTGGACCCCGGATTTCCCAGGGTCCGTCCACCACCAAACGCTGCTCCCATAGAAGTGAATAGGAGCGCACTGGGCACGCACGGCCCCTGCTCCTATTCATTTCAATTGGGAAAGACGGAAATAGCCGAGCCAGCGCTCAGCTATTTTTGGCAGCCCCGTAGAAATGGAGGATGGCTGCGCATGCGCAGTGTGCCCTCCGTTCATTTCCCCGCTCCGTTCTCATTGTAGGTGCGGGTCCCAGAGGCGAGACCCTCACCTATCAGACAATGGGGGCATATCCTAGCGATAAGCCCCCATTGTATGCGATGGTAAAACCTCTTTAATGCTAGGCAGGGAAGTCCGATTTAAATGGACGGCGCAGGCGCGTGATTTGCGGGGCACCAAGGAGACCGAGGATGTCAATCATCTTTACAAGGGCGTCAAATGGTGAGAGGACGGAGCCTCTGGGTGCCGAATCAACGCCCCACTAGCACCTAGAGGCTCATTTGCATATTATAAAAGTATTAATATTTTTTGCGCGAATGGCGGCAGACAGGGAGATATAAGTCACACAGTTATGTTCTGCTGACATTAGCACATCGCTGATGTCAGCCAGATACATAACGATTTTGCTGATTACAAACCCTTTAATTTAAATCAATTCATCAATACTATGCGCCATTGAGGATGCTTACCTTCTTTTCCAGGCATTCTGCAAACTTAAGCTGCTTCAAGAGCTTCTTCTGCTTGTTGCTGAAACGATTATCCTGCTCCGCACTGGTGCCCTGTGCAACAGAGGAGAAAAGAAAATTCAAAAAGGGCAGCAAGACAACAGCTGTACTTCAATTACCACATTTTATTTTGGGCAGACCTGGGATTGGGAAGGTAGATTTGTCATCTTCTTTGCCTAAATGGGATGCCCATTTTAAATGTTTTTAGTGATAAGAAGCAATCGACTGAAATCTGATGGAACCCGGCAATGCCCCTGAAGTGTACGGACTGCACTTTCACACAACCATGTCCAATTTTCCATACGTGTTAAAACAGATAGCACATTCTCATACTTGGAGAGAATCGAATCCACAACAATGAACCAGAATAGGATATGCACAGAGTTTCTCATACTAGGGAAAAGGAGCCATGAAATCAACGGACGTGTGAATAACATTTTTATAACAGAGAAATGGTGGTGTGAATAAGCTCTTGCACAGAGACACTAGACAATCAGTGCCTGCAGTATATTCATATCCCGTCACTGGTTGTCCAGGTCAAACTGACTATAAATGCAGATCTGAGACGACTATGGAGATACCGGCTGTGTAAAAGACACATTAAAGAGCGTCTGTCAACCTGACCAACCCTACTAAAACCTGGCATATGCTAGAGTTGATCATGCTGATTAAATGGATACCTTTTGTTTCTAGAGTGAACCACTGCCATGATCTCTAATTAATATGCAAATCAGTTATTTTGCACACCGAGGGGCTGGCACCACTATGCTCTATACCAGGGATCAGCAACCTTCGGCATTCCAGCGGCTGTGAAACTACAAATCCCAGCATGCACACTTACTAAGCTATTCTTTAACTCCCCCTAGAAGTGAAGAGGATTCTGGGAGTTGTAGTTTCCGAATAGCTGGAGTGCCGGAGGTTGCCGACCCCTGCTCTATACACCCTCTCGTCTAGCTCAGTATTCTCACGCACGCTCCGTGGCTCACAAGTAATCATTGGTGGTCCAGTTACTAGTGTACCCAGTGATTGTGTCCATGTGTTTTAGCAAAATCATGCATCCCACTAGGAGTCGCCAATCTTTATTTTCATTAATATAAACGACGCATCTCCACAGAATATGCGGTAACGCTACCAACGACCTCCTTTTACTGGATTACTTGCGGACTGGGCCGGGTCCTTGCACCAGAAGTCGTCCAGGCGGTGCTGGCGTGTTCTCGCTATTCTCATTCCACAACTTGTGGGACTTTGTAATGTGTAATGGCCCCATTTAATATTTCATACAATGCAGTGGGGAATAATTCCAAATTGGGTGGAACTGGAAAAGAAAAATTTACTTTTTCCAAAGTTTTTATTTTCTAGTATTAAAGCGAGATAATCGTTCTAAATGTTGTATCGCTGTAATCGTACTGACCCAGAAAATGAAGGGACAGTTTAACCTCATAGGGGCCGTCATAGAAACAAAACCCATAAAACTATGGAGGAATTGAGCTTTTCTTTGCATCGCCATATTCTGACCCCATAACTTTTTAGTTACATGTACTGAGCTTGTCCCAAGCAACCTGTAGTCTTTATTCATCACTTTCAATTCTTTTGGGAGGTGAAGCAAAGAAAAACAGTGAACCAGCCGATTCTTTTCCGTTACAGTGATCACTGACGGGGATAAATATTTAGATTTTTCACTTTCATCCAATTTGACATTAAGGGTCCATTCACACGTCCACAAAATGGAGCCGCATCCATTCCGCAATTTTGCCGAACAGGTGCGGACCCATTCATTTTCAATGAGGCTGAAATGTGATGTCCGCATCGGCGGATCTGCAAAAAAAATAGAACATGTCGTATTTGTCTGCAATTGAAGACAAGAAAAGGCATTTTCTATGAGAGTGACGGCTGTGTGCGGTCCGCAAAATGCGGAACATACATTGCCGGTGTCCGTGTTTTGCGGATCCGCAAAACACATACGGACGTGTGAATGGACCCTAAATGTTTTCCCAATACCACAATCCAAAAGGTGAAAACACGGAGTACGTAGCCAGTACCACAGAATGTAATACAATCCGCCCATGTGGAGAATGCCACTCCTTCCTAACGTCTACGCAGAAGATTCACCCGAGTTCAGACAGTGTCTTGGTCCTGCCAATGTTTAGCTATTCATTTCCTTGTCTGATACAGGAGACGCTGCAGAGCCAACTTACCAGAATCAACCTGTCATCCACCCAACCTAACAGACAAGTCAAATACATTTACATAGAACGGGCGTTTTGGGACAACAGCGCTGCAAATTATTATTTCTTATTATTGTTTCATTTTAATACATGGAGAGTGCGGCGATTAGAATTTTTGTACTTTAAGATATTCATTATTTAGCTCTTCAGAAGCTCCGTTTCTGTTCTGGCGTCTGAATGTTTCAGTGGCTCCACAGAAATACAGGCCCAGCATGAGCAGTGACTTGATGGCTAGTTTAGGCCGTACGGTGGATGCGGGTATTCTACCAGCCGTGCGACACAAGTCAACTCAAGAGACATGTATGAGCACATGCTTTCCATAAAGCAGCTGAAAACATACATGTACCAGAGGACTTGTGACTAGTTAGTGCCCAATGACTAACAGGCGGCAGACTGCACGAAACTAATCATTTTCCGGACCCATCCACAGTTCATTAGTAAGCAGCACCTCGCCATGTCCTTGGTTCATACAGTGCACAGGCTGGAGACCCACCACTGGCACCTGACATTTAGGGTTGCTTCCTTCTAGTGTCAATGAAGGACCTTACTAAACGCCACGCCAGCAACAACTCTTAACAGCTCTGTGTTTGGCAGTGTGAGCGCGGATGGACGATAACACCCGATGCTACCCGAGTCATCCCTCCCATGTTCAGTCCGGTTGATTATTTTATGCTTTACAGACATTAGCAGAGCACCAGTGCTTACCACTGAGCCACCATGCTGCCACACCCCTGATTACACATGTCACAGACAAGCGGGCATCCTCATCCTGATGACAGGCCCCATCAGCCACCACTTAGCTGATTGATTGTATGGACCAGTTATTGGGAGCGCACGTTCCCTATAATAAGCCCTAGGTGCAGATATTCATGCTGCCAAGATAACACACAGTGCTGTACAGATCTCACTATGCCCACAATGCAATTTCCCCATTTCAAGCACACTTGTAGAAAGCTAATTAAATGGATTGTCTTGTGACCAGCTCACAACGAGGTATTGACCAATCTCCTGCTGTTCTGTACTTTCTTATCCCCCGGGAACACAGGAAGTGCTTTCTCAGCCAATCACAGGCCGAGGGAGGCGACATGCCCAGTGCAATCTGATTGTATGAGGATGTAACTACGTAGAGGGCCATGTATCCGGCACCTGTCACAGGCATTCCCTCCAGTTCTCTCCCTTTAAATTCACTGGAGCTGACCCTCAGCTCTCAGACATGCAAACCGCGCAAGCGAGGAACATACTGTGGATGTTATAGCACGTGTGAATGGGGCAGACTTCCACAATAATGACACTGCAGCACCGCTACTATGCAGGTACACACAGAAGAGGCTGAAACTCCGGAGCGCTGTGGCCCCTTCAAACAGCGGATTGGCAGGGGCCCCTGCACACCTGATATGGATGACCTATGCTGAGGACAGGCCAACAATATTTAGAAGCAAGAAAACCCAGGATATAGTAACTTTTAGGGAGTTTGTCACCTCCAAAGTAAGCATACCGCCATGTAGGGTAGGTGCCCCCAAAAAACAACCATACCGTTCTTGTGAAAATGAGAAATGCTTTTTTTATGCAATGCACCGTGGGCCCCTGCCCTCCATTCAGGGCACCGCGCTTCTGCCAGTAAAGCTGCCCCCTGTCCTCCATTCAGGGCACCGCGCTTCTGCCAGTAAAGCTGCCCCCTGTCCTCCATTCAGGGCACCGCGCTTCTGCCAGTAAAGCTGCCCCCTTGTTTGACTGAGTTTCCGAGATTCCAGAACAGAGATCAGCAACCTCCGGCACGCCAACATGCCCCACACTCACTTCTATGTGACTTCTGACAACAGACAAGCAAGTGTGCATGCTGGGAGTGGTAGTTTCACCAGAGCTTGCCGATGCCTGATACAGTGCTATTTTGTCCAGCAGAATGGCGGTACTCATGCTGGAAAACACGCAAACCCCATTGCCGTGGATGGGATCTGTCATATAACCCCTATAGTGAATGGCGCCAGGTGTGTCCAGCATACAATGGGTCCAACAATTCCAGTACGTCTGTTCCTACGCCAGAAGAGAATACTGGAATTTAATTGGCTATATGAAACTAGCTTAGACTACTTTCACAAAAGCGGTAATATTTTCCGGTATTGAGATCCGTCCTAGGGGCTCAATACCAGAAAAAACGCTTCCGTTTTGTCCTCATTCTTTGTCAATGAGTTTACCCATCCCTGGTCTATGGTCAAGTTCACACTTCTGTAACTGCCATCTGTTATTGTGAGCCAAAACCTGTAGTGAAGCCTGAAGAAAAAGTAGAGTTCCTCCTGTTTTTGATCACAATCACTGACCAATTGAAGTGTGAGCTCATAGGGACCTAAGGAGGATCAGTTACAGTCAGTCCTCACCTGAACGGCTCCCCCACTTAGAGGAATACTTGTGCTGGCCCTTAGTGATGGGATTCCCGGGCATCTGATCATTTGATATTTTCGGGGGGAGGTGGTAGCTCTGGATTCCCGCTCGGCGTGCAGCACACTACAGCTGCCAGCAGCGGCCAATGCGGCAGAGTGCAGGCAGGGACCCCCGGGACCCCCCACATTCCTGTCCCAGTGCTGGCTTTATTACCACAGCACGGAGCACACGAGGCTCAGTCCTGTCCGTCCAGCGCACCAGAACAGGCCTCGACCTCCGCTCACAGGCCTCTGCCCGATAACGCAGGCTGTACAGGCGCCGGTGTGATCCACACCCCGTACACGAGCCCACGTCCCGCCATAATGTTCCCTGTACCGCCCTCCCCGCCTAGAACACCCCGTACTCACGCGGAAGAAGCCCGCGTCCATCTTGCCTCGTTCTCGCCTCCTCACGCAGCTTAGCTCCCCGTTTCCCACAAGGCAGCGAGAGGTAAAAAGGCGGGGTCTCACGGTCACGTGGTGAATTGGAAACAGGCAGGGAGTGACGTCAGCAGTAGTAACAGCGACGTTTCGGCCGCCTGAGTGCTGGCGGGTAGTCACTGCTGGCGGGTAGTCACTGCTGCCGTCACCGTGCACACAGGCTGGAAAATAGCCTCAGTGCCACCCAAAGCTTTACTTCACCAGGGTACGTGCCTGCCTTACAAATCACACGTGGATTTTCATGTAAAAATAAAATACAGAACCGTACCTACACTTTGCATAGAAATGTGAACGGCCGAGGGAAAAAGTACACTAAATGTCACTGATATTTCGGATAACAAACGTTATACAGGAGATGTAACTGTCCGCAGCGGACACCGTCTACAGAAAAAGTATACTGGATGTCACTGATATTTTTAGGCTGTGCACACAGGAGATGTAGCGCAGATAATGTCGCTGTCACCAGTGGTGAAAAAAATTAGACTGAATATCACTGATATTTCGGATACGCAAACGTTATACAGGAGATGTAGCACAGATAATGTCGCTGTCACCAGTGGCGAAAAAAAATTAGACTAAATGTCACTGATATTTCGGATAACAAACGTTATACAGGAGATGTAGCGCAGGTAATATAGCTGCCACCAGTGGCGAAAAAAATTAGACTGAATGTCACTGATATTTCGGATACGCAAACGTTATACAGGAGATGTAGCACAGGTAATGTCGCTGTCACCAGTGGCAAAAAAAAATTAGACTAAATGTCACTGATATT
Organism: Bufo bufo; assembly: GCF_905171765.1. NCBI lineage: Eukaryota > Metazoa > Chordata > Amphibia > Anura > Bufonidae > Bufo > Bufo bufo. The sequence continues at coordinate 352,505,604 of NC_053391.1, read as the reverse complement.
TCGGATAACAAACGTTATACAGGAGATGTAGCGCAGGTAATGTAACTGTCCGCAGCCGACAGTCTACGGAAAAAGTATACTGGATGTCACAGATATTTCGGATGCGCACACGTTACACAGGAGATGTAGTGTAGGTAACGTCGCTGTCACCAGTGGCGAAAAAAATTACACTATGTCACTGATATTTCGGATGCGCTAACATTATACTGGAGATGTAGCGCAGGTAATGTCGCTGTCACCAGTGACGAAAAAAATTAGACTGAATGTCACTGATATTTCGGATACGCAAACGTTTTACAGGAGATGTAGCGTAGGTAATGTCACTGTCACCAGTTGCCAAACAATTGCAAGCTATTTAGCGCAGGTTGCGCTAAAAATATATATGGCTGCCAGATACAACTATAGTCCTTAAAAGGACAAGTTTTAGCAATTTAGCGCAGGTTGCATTAAAAATATATATTGCTGCCACACACAGCACCTCAATTTCCCATAGACATCACTGGGGTTGTTAAAGAGGACCTTTCACTAGAATAAAACATCTAAACTAAGTATACAGACATGGAGAGCGGCGCCCAGGGATCTCCCTGCACTTACTATTATCCCTGGGCGCCGCTCCGTTCTCCCGGTATAGGCTCCGGTATCTTCAGATTTTCGGCTCAACTGGGAGGAGCCTGCTCTTGTTCTCCTGGGCGTCTCCTTCTCCCAGGCTGTAGCGCTGGCCAATCGCAGCGCTCAGCTCATAACCTGAGAGGTTTTTTTCTCCTGGGAGAAGGAGACGCCCAGGAGAACAAGAGCAGGCTCCTCACAGTTGAGCCGAAAATCTGAAGATACCGGAGCCTATACCGGGAGAACGGAGCGGCGCCCAGGGATAATAGTAAGTGCAGGGAGATCCCTGGGCGCCGCTCTCCATGTCAGCATATTTAGTTTAGATTTTTTATTGTAATGAAAGGTCCTTCCCACAAAAATTGAACTGAAACAACGATAAAGGCCTCATGTGCACGACTCCATTTTGCTGTCCACCAATTCTCAATCTGCAAAATACCTGATGTAGTTCGTGGCGGATCCGCATTTTTTGCGGACGCGTTGACTTTTACTTAGGACCCGTGCTATCTCTTTGCAGAAAGGACATATGGAGGCAGAAAGCACATGGAACGTCTGAGTGCTTTGCTCATCCGTATGTCCATTCCACAAAAATAATATGTCCGCAAAACGTGGAACACAGACCAATTGAAAACAACAGGTCTAGGAACAAAATGCAGCACACAGACTGCATCTGTATTTTGTGGATCCGCCATTTGCAGATCACAAAGCAGATATACAGTCAGGTCCATAAATATTGGGACATCGACATAATTCTAACATTTTTGGCTCTATACACCACCACAATGGATTTGAAATGAAACAAACAAGATGTGCTTTAACTGCAGACTGTCGGCTTTAATTTGAGGGTATTTACATCTAAATCAGGTGAACGGTGTAGGAATTAAAAACAGTTTGCATATGTGCCTCCCACTTGTTAAGGAACCAAAAGTAATGGGACAATTGGCTTCTCAGCTGTTCCAAGGCCAGGTGTGTGTTATTCCCTCATTATCCCAATTACAATGAGCAGAAAAAAGGTCCACAGTTCATTTCAAGTTTGCTATTTGCATTTGGAATCTGTTGCTGTCAACTCTCAAGATGAGATCCAAAGAGCTGTCACTATCAGTGAAGCAAGCCATCATTAGGCTGAAAAAACAGAACAAACCCATCAGAGAGATAGCAAAAACATTAGGCATGGACAAAACAACTGTTTGGAACATTCTTAAAAAGAAGGAACGCACCGGTGAGCTCAGCAACACCAAAAGACCCGGAAGACCACGGAAATCAACTGTGGTGGATGACCGAAGAATTATTTCCCTGGTGAAGAACACGCCCTTCACAACAGTTGGCCAGATCAAGAACCCTCTCCAGGAGGTAGGTGTATGTGTGTCAAAGTCAACAATCAAGAGAAGACTTCACCAGAGTGAATACAGAGGGTTCACCACAGGATGGAAACCATTGGTGAGCCTCAAAAACAGGAAGACCAGATTAGAGCTTGCCAAATGACATCTAAAAAAGCCTTCACAGTTCTGGAACAACATCCTATGGACAGATGAGACCAAGATCAACTTGTACCGGAGTGATGGGAAGAGAAGAGTATGGAGAAGGAAAGGAACTGATCATGATCCTAAGCATACTACCTCATCAGTGAAGCATGGTGTTGGTAGTGTCATGGCGTGGGCATGTATGGCTGCCAATGGAACTGGTTCTCTTGTATATATTGATGATGTGACTGCTGACAAAAGCAGCAGGATGAATTCTGAAGTGTTTCGGGCAATATTATCTGCTCATATTCAGCCAAATGCTTCAGAACTCATTGGACGGCGCTTCACAGTGCAGATGGACAATGACCCAAAGCATACTGCAAAAGCAACCAAAGAGTTTTTTAAGGGAAAGAAGTGGAATGTTATGCAATGGCCAAGTCAATCACCTGACCTGAATCCGATTGAGCATGCATTTCACTTGCTGAAGACAAAACTGAAGGGAAAATGCCCCAAGAACAAGCAGGAACTGAAGACACAAAAGCTACAAATGACTACCAGACCGCTTATAAATGAATGTCATTTTATTACATGATTAAATATATTACACAAACATGATTAAAAGAACATGGGTGCAGGGAAAAAGAGACATCATCTGGAGGATAAACACAGCGGATACTACGTCCATAAATCAGTCCATCTGTATAATATGATAGAGGATAAAGTGCAAAAAACATGTTCATTCACAATCAAAGGACATTGAATGGTTACCCATGCTGTGCCTCCTCCAGGATGGCGTCAACCCCGACGCTCGTTTCGGTGAACCTTCGTCTGAGGGTGGCGTCATCACTAGGGGGCACAGGTTAAATACACCAGCGAACCAATCACCACACATAAAAAATGGGTAACCGTTCAATGTCCTTTGATTGTGAATGACATGTTTTTTGCACTTGCATTTTATCCTCTATCATATTATACAGATGGATTGATTTAATCATGTTTGTGTAATATATTTAATCATGTAATAAAATGACATTCATTTATAAGCGGTCTGGTAGTCATTTGTAGGTTTTGTATCATGGTGTTTTGCCATAGGCTCAGGGCCGTCTTTAACAAGGGGCAAAAGGGGCAGCTGCCCCGGGCCCAGTTGCTCCTGGGGGGCCTAAGGCAGCTGCCTCTTGAGCCCTGCTAGCCACTGCCCCGGGTGTCAGGCTGTCAGCTACACAGGGGGTGCTGCCATGCCTGCCGGCACTTTAGGCAGCGTACTGTGAGAGCTGTGATTCTTTAGGACCTTAGATGACATCATCACCATGTGACCAGTAACCTAGCAATATTACTGGTCACATGGCTATGAGGTCATCAAGGTCCTTTCTACCAGGAGTGTTGCAGGAGAAGTTTGCCTTAACTGTGGAGCTTTTTTTGTGAAGATTACATCAGAAAAAGGTGACAGGGGCTGTTATGCTAATATACTGTAAACTACTGTATAGTGGGGTGCTGTATAGTGTGGGGGCCTGTATACTGTGGGTGCTGTATATTGTGGAGTGCTATACTGCTGTACTGTATAGTGGGGGGGGCTGTATACTGTATACTGTGGGTGCTGTATATTGTGGAGTGCTATACTGCTGTACTGTATACTGTGGGGGCTGTATAGTGTGGGGGGCTGTATACTGTGGGTGCTGTATATTGTGGAGTGCTATACTGCTGTACTGTATAGTGTTGGGGGCTGTATACTGTATGTTCTGTATATTGTGGAGTGCTATACTGCTGTACTGTATACTGTGGGGGCTGTATATTGTGGAGTGCTATACTGCTGTACTGTATACTGTGGGGGGCTGTATACTGTGGGTGCTGTATATTGTGGAGTGCTATACTGCTGTACTGTATACTGTGGGGGGCTGTATACTGTATACTGTGGGTGCTGTATATTGTGGAGTGCCATACTGCTATACTGTATACTGTGGGGGGCTGTATACTGTATACTGTGGGTGCTGTATATTGTGGAGTGCTATACTGCTGTACTGTATACTGTGGGGGGCTGTATACTGTATACTGTGGGTGCTGTATATTGTGGAGTGCTATACTGCTGTACTGTATACTGTGGGGGGCTGTATAGTGTGGAGTGCTGTATACGGTGAGGTCCTGTTGTAGAAATATTAATAGTTGTAATCCGCTCTCCAATGTCTTTGTGTAAGGAAAGGCAAAAATCTCAACCACAGTCAGTGGTTGACACAGGTGTTACCATCTTGCTTGAATTCTGAGCAACTCCTCCTTCCCCTTGCCCAGTCTGTTTCTTTTATTTACTCACAAAAGGTGTAAAAGGGGCTGGCCATAACAAGGATGCAGGAAGGGATGACATAGGAAGATGAGAACATAGCCAGCTCACAAACACATGTATACAATAACCACTGGAGCGAACTTTATCTAGCCTTGCTCAGTGATCAATGCCAGATAAAGTTACTATGATCCTCATGCATGTTTATTTACAGGACAACGTCATTATCTCCAGCGGCTGATCAGGCGCACTAGAGACAACAAACGCACGTTCCTTTCATATATTGTTCTCTTAACAAATGCATCCACGCCAAGCCAATAAATCTGCATCTTGCGCGGGGGCCCTAGCCGGCGTCCATACATCAGCCAACAAAACACTGCTCTGCTGAACACATCAGTCTCCCCCGGCCCACAGCCCAGTGCATAGCACATGGACCATTCGCCGACGGAGACCTCTGCGCCCAGCAGCTGTGACAGGACATACACGGGGAGATATCCACTCCAATGGTTTACCCTGACACTGAGAGACATGGTGACAATACACAATATAATAAATACACATCCTAATAAAATTTCCACAACAGTGCTATACTGCTCTACTGTATACTGTGAGGTGTTGTATACTGTGGGGTGCTGTATACTGTAGGCTGCTATACTGCTCTACTATATACTGTGGGGTGCTATACTGTACTATATACTGTGTGGTGCTGTATACTATAGGGTGCTATACTGTATACTGTGGGTTGCTGTATACTATAGAGTGCTATACTGCATACTGTGGGTTGCTGTATACTATAGGATGCTATACTGCATACTGTGGGGTGCTGGGGTGCACTGTAACACTAGGGTGAGCCGAGCCCTGGTCTCCTTCCTGCAGAGCGGTGCCCACTTCCAGCCTGAGCCCAGCTGCCCAGAGCACTGATCCTGAGCCGCTGGAGTCTTCAGAACTGGAAGTATTTACAGTCATTCACTGTACTCTACCAGATGTGTGGATTTTTTGTGTGTGTGTTGTGGTGGAGGGCGTGATTGAATACTAGGGTGTGGGAAGGCGGGATCCAGGGGGCCCAAGTACATTTTTTCCCAGGGTCCAATCAATATTAAAGACGGCCCTGCATAGGCTTATGCTGGTTGTTTACTTTTTGAGTAGCAATAGATTCCCTGGTTGGGGCATATATTGGGTTTTAGGAACTGAAGACAGTTGCAGTAGAGGCCTGGCAGAGCATCACCCTCAAATTAAAGCTGACAGTCTACAGTTAAGGCTACTTTCACACTTGCGTTTGGGGTTCCGCTTGTGAGATCCGTTTGAGGGCTCTCACAAGCGGCCCCAAACTGATCCGTTCATCCCCAATGCATTCTGAATGGATAAGGATCCGTTCAGAATGCATCAGTTTGGCTCCGTTCCGCCTCCATTCTGCTCTGGAGGCGGACACCAAAACGCAACTTGCAGCGTTTTGGTGTCCGCCTGGCCGTGCGGAGCCAAACGGATCCGTCCTGACTTACAATGCAAGTCAATGGGGACGGATCCGTTTGACGTTGACACAATATGGTGCAATTGCAAACGGATTCGTCCCCCATTGACTTTCAATGTAAAGTCAGGAGTCCCTATTAATATACCATCGGATCGGAGTTTTCTCCAATCCGATGGTATATTTTAACTTGAAGCGTCCCCATCACCATGGGAACGCCTCTATGTTAGAATATACCATCGGATTTGAGTTAGATCGTGAAAACTCAGATCCGACAGTATATTCTAACACAGAGGCGTTCCCATAGTGATGGGGACGCTTCAAGTTAGAATATACTAAGAACTGTGGACATAACGGCCCCCTGCTTCCTGGCAGCACCCGATCTCTTACAGGGGGATGTGATCCGCACAATTAACCCCTCAGGTGCCGCAGACCCCCCTCCCTCCCCAGTTTTAAATTCATTGGTGGCCAGTGCAGCCCCCCTCCCTCTCCAATATTACATTTATTGGTGGCCAGTGCGGCCCCCCCTCCCTCCCCAATATTAAATTCATTGGTGGCCAGTGCAGCCCCCCCTCCCTCCCCAATATTAAATTCATTGGTGGCTAGTGCGGCTCCCCCTCTCCCCCCCTAATTAAAATCACCCCCCACCCATCATTGGTGGCAGCGGAGAGTTCCGATCGGAGTCCCAGTTTAATCGCTGGGGCTCCGATCGGTTACCATGGCAGCCAAGACGCTACTGCAGTCCTGGCTGCCATTGTTACTTAGCAATTTTAGAAGCATTATACTTACCTGCGCTGTCTGTGGCCGGCCGGTCGCTACTTCTACTGGTAAGTGAAAGGTCTGTGCGGCACATTGCTTATAGCACAGACCTTTCACTTACCAGTAAGAGGAGCGACCGGCCGGCCACAGACAGCGCAGGTAAGTATAATGCTTCTAAAATTGCTAAGTAACAATGGCAGCCAGGACTGCAGTAGCGTCTTGGCTGCCATGGTAACCGATCGGTGCCCCAGCGATTAAACTGGGACTCCGATCGGAACTCTCCGCTGCCACCAATGATGAAGGCGGGGGTGATTTTGATTAGGGGGGGAGAGGGGGGCCGCACTGGCCACCAATTAATTTACTACTGGGGAGGGAGGGGGGGGCCGCACTGGCCACCAATGAATTTAATATTGGGGAGGGAGGGGGGGCCGCACTGGCCACCAATGAATTTAATATTGGGGGGGGCGCCGCACTGGCCACCAATGAATTAAAAACTGGGGAGGGAGGGGGGTCTGGCCCCTGCTGCCTGGCAGCACCTGATCTCTTACAGGGGGCTATGATATGCACAATTAACCCCTCGGGTGCGGCACCTGAGGGGTTAATTGTGCGGATCACAGCCCCCTGTAAGAGATCGGGTGCTGCCAGGCAGCAGGGGGCAGTTATGTACACAGTTCTTAGTATATTCTAACTTGAAGCTTCCCCATCACGATGGGAACGCCTCTGTGTTAGAATATACTGTCGGATCTGAGTTTTCACGATGTGAAAACTCAGATCTGAAAAAGCTGTTTATGCAGACGGATCCGTTCTGAACGGATGCAAGCGTTTGCATTATAGGTGCGGATCCGTCTGTGCAGATACCAGACGAATCCGCACCGAACTCAAGTGTGAAAGTAGCCTTAAGCACATCTTGTTCGTTTTATTTCAAATCCATTGTGGTGTATAGAGCCAAAATTGTTAGAATTGTGTCGATGTCACAATATTTATAGACCTGACTGTAGTCATGTGCATGAGGCCAGATAGTGTGGATTTATGTACGTTTTATTATGCAGTTTTGTTGCAGATTTCATGAGGCTTTTCTGCATATAAATACACAATGTGGGGGATTTATCAACTAGTGTAAAGGAAAACTGGCTTAGGCTACTTTCACACTTGCGTTTGGTGCGGATCCATTTGTATTATCTGTAACATAGCCAAGACGGATCCGTCTTGAACACCATTGAAAGTCAATGGAGGACGGATCTGTTTTCTATTGTGCCAGATTGTGTCAGAGAAAACGGATCCGTCCCCGTTGACTTACATTGTGTGCCAGGACGGATCCGTTTGGCTCAGTTTCATCAGACGGACAGCAAAACGCTGCCTGCAAAGCGGAATGGAGACTGAACGGAGGCAAACTGAGCGGATCCTTTTCCATTCAGAATGCATTAGGGCAAAACTGATCCGTCTCACAGATGCCCCCATAAAAGTGCCATCCACAGATGCCCCCATAACAGTGCCATCCACAGACCACCATTAGTTCAAAACCCACCCATATTTTTTTTCTTATTTTCCTCCTCAAAAACCTAGGTGCGTCTTATGGGCAGGTGCGAAAAATACGGTAATTAATTATAACTTTTTGTGAATTGGGACATTTAAACTTGCTTTTAAAATTTTTTATTCCAATTTAACCACCTCAGGACCGCCGAACGCAGGATTGCGTCCTAGCGGCGGCCCTGTTATTCCTCCTGGACGCGCCGATGTGTCCTCTCGCGAGACGCAAGATTTCCTGTGAACGCGCGCACACAGGAGCGCGCGTTCACAGGAACCGGAGGTAAACGAGTGGATCTACAGCCTGCCAGCGCTGGCAGGCTGTAGATACGATTTTTTTAACCCCAAAAAGATATATTAGACGCTGTTTTGTTAATAGCGTCTAATATACCTGCTACCTGGTCCTCTGGTGGTCCCTTTTGCTTGGATCGACCACCAGAGGACACAGGCAGCTCTGTAAGTAGCACCAAACACCACTACACTACACCCCCCCTGTCACTTATTAACCCCTGATCACCTCATATAGACTCCCTGATCACCCCCCTGTCATTGATCACCGCGCATCCGCAAAACACATACGGACGTCTGAATGAAGCCTTACAGGGGGGTGATCAATGACAGGGGGGTGATCACCCCATATAGACTCCCTGATCACCCCCCCGTCATTGATCACCCCCCTGTAAGGCTCCATTCAGACGTCTGTATATGTTTTGCGGATCCACGGATCCGCAAAACACATACTGTCACGGCTGTGTGTGAGCAACAAGAGCATGCACAGAAAATAGAGCTACTGACCGGACCCAAACTAGGGAGGATAAAGGGTGACCCCTGTCCGACCCTCAAAAGCTCTCCCTATGCTGCTAAGCCCATGCCCGGATCCAAATGGTGGAAGGCGGCATGCCCGCGTACCTAAGACTGATGGCCACTGTAACCCCTACAATAGTGGAAGGGGCACGGCCACCGGTGCCCTGCTCAGTATATGGAGGGAACCGTGGTCGCCTCGGATCCAGTCAGAAAACACATAGATACACAGCAATGTCTGCACACTTAGCTGAAGGGCTGCAGCCGCAGTGAAGACGGATCCAAAGACAGGCTGGCAATATCCGGAGTACTTGCTGCAGCAGAACACAGGTCCAGTGAAAGGATAGCATACAAGGGAAGATACTCAAGCAAGAGCTACAACCCAAATGAGAAATATAATCCACACCTACAATAGGAGGAGGGGGAATATAAAGGCAGGGAAATCAAACGGAGGAGAAACAGCTGGGAGGAAGGAAACAGAAAACTCCTCCCAGCTCTAGTAGTGACATCATCACAGGGGTGGAGAAACAGAGCTGTGAGAACGTCCCAAAGCTCTGGTAGTGACACATACGAACGTCTGAATGGAGCCTTACAGGGGGGGATCAATAACAGGGGGGTGATCACCCCATATAGACTCCCTGATCACCCCTCTGTAATTGATCACCCCCCTGTAAGGCTCCATTCAGACGTCCGTATGTGTTTCGCGGATCCACGGATCCGCAAAACACATACGGACGTCTGAATGGAGCCTTACAGGGGGGTGATCAATGACAGGGGGGTGATCACCCCATATAGACTCTCTGATCACCCCCCTGCCAGGGCAGTATAAATACCCCACATGTAACCCCATTTTGGAAAGAAGACACCCCAAGGTATTTCGTGAGGGGCATGGCGAGTTCATGTAAAATTTTATTTTTTGTCACAAGTTAGTGGAATATGAGACTTTGTAAGAAAAAAAAATATATATATCTTTTTCCGCTAACTTGTGACAAAAAATAAAAACTTCCATGAACTCACTATGCCCATCAGCGAATACCTTAGGGTGTCTACTTTCCGAAATGGGGTAATTTGTGGGGTGTTTCTACTGTCTGGGCATTGTAGAACCTCAGGAAACATGACAGGTGCTCAGAAAGTCAGAGCTGCTTCAAAATGTGGAAATTCACATTTTTGTACCATAAGTTGTAAACGCTATAACTTTTGCGCAAACCAATAAATATACACTTTTGCATTTTTTTTATCAAAGACATGTAGAACAATACATTTAGAGAAAAATTTATATAGAAATGTAGTTTTATTTAAAAAAAATTACAACTGAAAGTGAAAAATTTCGGTCAATTTCGATTAATAACAAAAAAGGTAAAAATGTCAGCAGCAATGAAATACCACCAAATGAAAGCTCTATTAGTGAGAAGAAAAGGAGGTAAAATTCATTTGGGTGGTAAGTTGTATGATCGAGCAATAAACCGTGAAAGTAGTGTAGTGCAGAATTGTAAAAAGTGGTCTGGTCATTAAGGGGGTTTAAGCTAGGGGGGCTGAGGTGGTTAAATCTAGTAGGAGTCGGAGTCAGTTCTTTTTTTGCCAATCAGATTCCTCATTTCATTTTTCAGAGCTCCTTTGGAAAATGAAAGGTGGAATCTGATTGGTTGCATCTGCCACTCCCTCTCCACTTTGAGTGACAGGGCCAGATGTGACGACATTTTCACTGCCTGGCCCTGTCAATAAAAGTGCAGAGATTACTGCAATGCGGGCACATATGAACATGGGACCAACACAGATGCCTTCAGCTGCCAAGCGCACATGTAACAGGTCAGCCAGTGTCATAGGTACTGTAACGGATCCGCTTCCGTTAATGGACGCTTCCTAGCTTGCGCCGAGGACCACACCGCACTGGACACCACATCCACCGCACACTCCACAACCGCCGTAGCTTAACTGGAGCAATGCTTCTTGTGAAAAGCAAACCCAGAACTGGTGTGTGTTTTTATAGGGCAGCTGTAACCAACACCTCCAATCTCATCTCATTGATTGGACTCCAGTTGGCTGACGCCTCACTCCAATTAGCTCTTGGAGATGTCATTAGTCTAGGGGTTCACATACTTTTTCCACCTGCACTGTGAATGTTCACATGCTGAGTTCAATAAAAACATGGTAACATTTAATTCTTTGTGTGTTATTAGTTTAAGCAGACTGTGATTGTCTATTGTTGTGACAGATGAAGATCAGATCACATTTTATGACCAATTTGTGCAGAAATCCATATCATTCCAAAGGGTTCACATACTTTTTCTTGCAACTGTGTATCTACAAGGCACTGGAACTGCCATGGGCAGAAAAATGGCACCACACTTTTTTGGCAAAGCTAGAAAGTATCATCTTGTTATCCTGCTCATCAAACCCTTGGCCTACTTCCGTTTCATTGATGACATCCTGACAATCTGGACTGACTCTTCACATCAACTAATACAATTCTATTAACAATTCAATACATTTCATCCCACCATGAAACTGACCCTTAAAGGGGTTTTGTCACTTCAGCAAGTGGCATTTATCATGTAGAGAAAGTTAATACAAGGCACTTACTAATGTATTATTACCCATATTTCTTCCTTTGCCGGCTTGATTTTTTTTCCCATCACATTATACACTGCTTGTTTCCATGGTTACGACCACCTTGTAATCCAGCCTCTTTGGTGGCCGGGAGCGCACACAGGCTAGCTCTTTTTTCTATAGTATGCAAGCACGGCCACCGCTGCTGGGTTACAGGTGGTCGTAACCATGGAAATGAGCAGTGTATAATGTGGTGGAAAAATGAATCCAGCCAGCAATGGAAGCAATATCGACAATCATAATGCATTAGTAAGAGCCTTGTATTAACTTTCTCTACATAATTAATGCAACTTGCTGAAGTGACACAACCCCTTTAACTATTCAAATACAGAAATCGGCTTTATGGACACCACCATAAAGCTTCAAACCAGCTCAATACAGACATCCCTGTATGGTAAACCTATTGAGTGGCCTACATACCTCAAAGGGGACAGCTTCCACCCTAAGCACATTAAAATATCCATCATCTACAGTCCCGCCACCAGGTATAATCGTATCTGTTCCAGCCCATCAGACAGGGATGCGCATTTACAACATTTGAAAAGGACATTTTTAAAGAGGACCTTTCACCGCTCCTGACATGCCAGGTTTAATAGTTTCATGCATTCCCCATGTTATAACAATTCTGGAACATCTATTCTTATGGCTCAATGATGTGCCGCTCCTTTATTATTTCTACTAGAAGTTATGAGTGAATTGCTAGCAGTCTGCAGTAAGGGTATATGGGGGTGGTAACCAGTTCAGCCATAAGAATAGATGCTCCAGAATTGTTAGTACATGGGGAATACATGAAGCTATTAAAACAGGCATATCAGGAGAGGTGAAAGGTCCTCTTTAAATCGGGTCCATTATCCTACTTCAATAAAAGGGGTTATCCAAAGTCCCCCCAATGCCAAGGCCCCTCGTGTACATTACATTACTTACCTGCTCCCCGCCACCGGTGTCACTTTTTTCTCTTAATAATAGCACTAAACTACTTTTCTACTTGTTAACATGGTGGTGCCACACTTTTTCATTTATTAGCTTGCAAATAGGATTGTATTTTTTACATTTTTGTTTTGAGGGGGGGGGGGATTAGATCCCAGAGAGCTGAGTATGATACCAATGTTATCCTGGAAATAATGGAAAGATTTGCACTCCCAAATCCTGATGGAAATCACTGAGCAATTCACTGAAGTGTGAACTAAGCCTTATTCACATGTCAGTGAATCTGTGTTCTCCATGGACTACACACGTGTGTATTCACACATCCATGTCTTTCCACTCACTATGAGTCAATGGAAAAACAAAGGAGACATGCACTACTCTAGCCCATGGTGAGGAGAAAACATGCCCTTAGAAGTCTATGGCACCTGTGTTTTGTCACTGACCATTGGTAAGAGATGTTCTGTAAATCATTGGGGTCATTTATCAAACTGGTGTAAAGTAGAACTGGCTTAGGTGCCTATAGCAACCAATCAGATTCCACCTTTCATTTTTGACAGCTTTTTTGGAAAATGAAAGGTGGAATCTGGTTGCTATGGACAACTAAGCCAGTTCTACTTTACACCAGTTTGATAAATGACCCCAGTTTTCAGCCTAGCATTGTGGGTGGAATAGAGATGACACATAGACCAATATCGGACCCTTCACAGACATCTTTATGAAGATAACACTGAAAATCTTGTATGGACATGTGAATGAGGCCTAAGGCAAGGGCTACACGGCGACACTGGTCACATTACACCTGTCGTGGCCAGAATCGCTGAGAAGCCGTGATCCCATAGAAATGGATGGGATCACAGCGGGAGTCGCAAGAAATCCAGCCATTTCTATGGGATCACCGCTACTCAGCAATCCTGGCTGCGACAGTTTTCGCTTGACCTGTGTTGCCGTGTAGCCCTTGCCTACTGCTACAGGGCTTTAAAGGATTTCTGTCACTAGAATTTTCAGTATTAAACTGGCTGACATTAGTGATGTGCTAATGTCAGCTGCACCTAACTCTGCTTTTCTAATGATTATCCGTGCCACCATTACTGTAGAATTCCTACTTTTATAATATGTAAATGAGCCTCTAGGAGCAGAGGGGGCATTGCTCCCGCACCTAGAGGCTCCCATCTCCCACCTCAAGTCACGCCTTCCAAGTGTTGATTGACAGGGCCAGGCATCGTTCGCATCCTTCTGCCTGCTCTGTGTCCTGGGGAAATCTCGCGCCATTTGGTATTCTGCGCACTCATTCATGTCACTTTTTTATTGTAGATTTTGAATATGTTTCTGAAGTAAATGTTGGCGCACAACTTGGGTGCCTGAAGTAAATTTTAACCTCTTTGTAACAAATTTTAAGCTTAACCTCTTAGGGACATAGGGTGTACAGGTATGCCCTGATGTCCCGGTACTTAAGGACACAGGGCGTACCTGTACGCCCTGTGTATTTCCGATCACCGGCGTGCGGCGGGCAGTGATTGGAACAGAGTGCCTGCTGAAATCATTCAGCAGGCACTCTGTGATAATCCCGTATCGGCGATTGCTGCAAACCGCAGGTCAATTCAGACCTGCGGTTTGCAGCGCTTTCGGAAGTTACGGACCGCGGGGATCAGAAACTTCAAAATGACCTAACTATTCATTTTTAACCCCCCCCCCTGAAGCCCTCATTCTTATGTGCCGGCGGGCTGTGCGGTGGGGGAAGTGCAGGCGGTGCTGGGGGGGAATGGGCGGGCTGGGGTAGGGGCCACAGCCCAACATGGGGACTCATGTTACAACTGGAATCGCCTGACCAACGATGCCAGCCAGTTGAAATCCTCATATACCTTGGCCAGCTCTATATCACCACCCCGGTCCTTTCTCTAGCTGCTGGAACATATGGTTTACACAGTTGCTGCGGAGGGGACGCGATCCTCGCTCTCCTGGCGATTGCCCCTTCTCCCCAGCAATGATAGACCTTACCGGCGCCTGTGCCCTGGATTGGTGCTTCGGGCGGGAGGCGTTCCCATAGCCAGGATCTGCCCCCTGACCTCGGCAACATCGGATGTCACAGACGCCCGATTTTTCTATTGGCTGCCTTAGGATCCCTCCCCCTGTGGGTGTGGGGACACGGCGCATGCGCATGTGGATACAGAGTACACCGGATTTAGGCGCAAATTCACTCCTGAATTCAGCGTTGGTTTTCACATGGACCCTCCTTCACCAGTATCATTCAATATTATGTATAGGAAATGTATAGATGGTGTTATTAGCTTCACTAAGTCACTCCAGATGCAGGATTTAGATCATGTGATGTAACGTCCACACCCCCAACAAGGGACACACCCACTGACCCACTATTTAAAGGCACATTTCACTATGTGATTTCATAGCTGGGAAAGAGAAAGACATGGTTGAAACGTTGCTATCTGTATGCTGCTGTTACTAATAAAGCAACCGGATTTTACACCTGAATTGAAGAGTGCTGTGGATTTCTCTATATTTTGTTACCATGGCAACCGGACACCTTCACAGGCTTACGGCTTGCCATGGTAAGGCTAAGTCTGATCAGACTTCTGCTAAAGACAGAAGTCTGATCAGACTAAGTGTAAAGTGAAAATACAGTACAGTACACTATATAGTGTACTGTATTGTATTATACAGACATCAGACCCACTGGATCTTCAAAAACCAAGTGGGTCTGGGTAAAAAAAATGTAAAAAAAGTGAAAAAAGTAAAAATAAAAAAACACATTTATCACTGATTAATTATTTTTTTTTAAATGCACTACACATATTAGGTATCGCTGCGTCCGTATTAACCTGCTCTATAAAAATATCACATGACCTAACCCCTCAGGTGAATACTGTAAAAAAATAAAAATAAAAACGGTGTAAAAAAAAGCCATTTTTTGTCACCTTACATCACAATTAGTGTAATAGCAAGCGATCAAAAAGTCATACGCACCCAAAAATAGTGACAATCAAACCATCATCTCATCCTGCAAAAATCATACCCTACCCAAGATAATCGCCCAAAAACTGAAAAAACTATGGCTCTCAGACAATGGAGACACTAAAACATGATTTTTTTTTTGTTTCAAAAAGGAAATCATTGTGTAAAACTTACATAAATAAAGAAAAAGAAGACATATTAGGTATCGCTGCGTCCGTAATAACCTGCTCTATAAAAATATCACATGACCTAACCCCTCAGCTGAATACCGTAAAAAATAAAAAACGGTGTAAAAAAAAACAATTTTTTGTTACCTTACATCACAAAAAGTGTAATAGCAAGGGATCAAAAAGTCATACGCACCCCAAAATAGTGCCAATCAAACCGTCATCTCATCCAGAAAAAAATGAGCCCCTACACAAGACAGTCACTCAAAAAATAAATAAAACTATGGCTTTCAGAATGTGGAGACACTAAAGAATCATTTAAAAAAAAAAATGCTTTGTTATGTAAAACTGAAACAAACAACCAAAAACAAATTGGTATTGTCACGTCAGTGGCAACCTGCTCTATAAAAATACCACATGATCTAACCTGTCAGATGAATGTTGTAAATAACAAAAAATAAAAACGGTGTCAAAACAGCTATTTCTTGTTACCTTGCCTCACAAAAAGTGTAATATTAAGCAACTAAAAATCATATGTACCCTAAAATAGTACCAACAAAACCACCCTATCCCGTAGTTTCCAAAATGGGGTCACTTTTTTGGAGTTTCTACTCTAGGGGTGCATCAGGGGGGCTTCAAATGGGGCATGGTGTCAAAAAAACAGTCCAGCAAAATTTGCCTTCCAAAAACCGTATGGCATTCCTTTCCTTCTGTGCCCTGCCGTGTGCCCATATAGTAGTTTATGACCACATATGGGGTGTTTCTGTAAACTACAGAATCAGGGCCATAAATATTGAGTTTTGTTTGTCTGTTAACCCTTGCTTTGTAACTGGAAAAAATTGATAAAAATGATAAATCTGCCAAAAAAGTGAAATTTTGAAATTTTATCTCTATTTTCCATTAATTCTTGTGGAACACCTAAAGGGTTAACAAAGTTTATAAAATCAGTTTTGTATACCTTGAGGGGTGTAGTTTCGAAAATGGGGTCACTTTTGTGGAGTTTCTACTCTAGGGGTGCATCAGGGGGGCTTCAAATGGGACATGGTGTCAAAAAACCAGTCCAGCAAAATCTGCCTTCCAAAAACCATATGGCATTCCTTTCCTTCTGCGCCCTGCCGTGTGCCCGTACAGCAGTTTACGACCACATATGAGGTGTTTCTGTATACTACAGAATTAGGGCCATAAATATTGAGTTTTGTTTGGCTGTTAACCCTTGCTTTGTAACTGGAAATAATTGATTCAAATGGAAAATCTGCCAAAAAAGTTAAATTTTCCATTAATTCTTGTGGAACGCCTAAAGGGTTAACAAAGTTAGTAAAATCAGTTTTGAATACCTTAAGGGGTGTAGTTTGTAAAATGGGGTAATTTTTGGGTGGTTTCTATTATGTAAGCCTCACAAAGTGACTTCAGACCTGAACTGGTCCTGAAAAAGTGGGTTTGGGAAATTTTCTTAAAAATTAGAAGATTTGCTTCTAAACTTCTAAGCCTTCTAACGTCCCCAAAAAATAAAATGGCATTTACAAAATGATCCAGACATATGGGGAATGTAAATTAACAACTATTTTTGGAGGTATTACTATGTATTATAGAAATAGAGAAATTAGCTAATTTAGCTAATTTTTCCAAAATATTTGGTAAATTTGGAAAAAAATTATTATTATTTTTTTTTTTTACTCCATTTTACCAGTGTCATGAAGTACAATATGTGACGAAAAAACTATCTCAGAATGGCCTGGATAAGTAAAAGCGTTTTAAAGTTATTCAGGTCAGGTTAGCAAAAAAATGGCCTGATCCTTAAGGTGAAAATGAGCCCGGTCCTTAAGGGGTTAAAGGGGTTGTCCAAGTTATTTTTTGTCCTTTGTATGTTTCTAACTAGACAGATGTAAGGGCTTTACAATGCACTTACTTTATTTGTAGTGGCTCCTTTCTCAGATTTCACTGAGGTTCACACGACCTGTGATGCCAGCTTTTTTCCCTGCTCTGATGATGTTTCATGCACAAGCCTGGGGAGCAGGTCTGCGCACGAGACGTCACTGTACTGGCCACGCTGCCCTGTGTCTCCCTCTCCCTGGATTCTGCAGGAAACTGTAACCCCTTGTGCAGCACAGACTTAGGGATGGAGGCTTTGCTGAGCAGCTACAGGTAGTGAAGAGAGAAATGCTGGGCACAGGAGCTGACAGACTGGAGGAGCTCTGCAGAGCATTGCACAAGAACAGGTAGTGGGAAGATCCTGTGTGTATCAGCAGTGTCATAGTACAGCTGGGACTTGTAGTTCCACAAATACAACATGAGTATCCCAGCAGTCAGACATTTCACTCAGGACAGCACTTTTATTCACTCCATTTGCAGAGCAGGGGGAGGGGCACAAATATTCATGAGGAAAACATCAGAGATTGTTATTACTGCAGGTAAGCAGAGGCCAGAACTGAACTATTGAAATGAGGAAATAGGATTTTTTTTGCCTAAAACTTGCTTAGCTTATGTCTATATATCTGACCATCAGATTAAGGCTACTTTCACACTAGCGTTCGGGTGTCCGCTCGTGAGCTCCGTTTGAAGAGGCTCACGAGCGGTCACGAACGCATCCGTCTGGCCCCAATGCATTCTCAGTGGAGACGGATCCACTGAGAATGCATCCGCCTGCCAGCGTTCAGCCTCCGCTCCGCTCAGTGAGCGGACACCTGAACGCTGCTTGCAGCGTTCGGGTGTCCGCCTGGCCGTGCGGAGGCGAGCGGATCCGTCCAGACTTACAATGTAAGTCAATGGGGGCGGATCCGCTTGAAGATGACACCATATGGCTCAATCTTCAAGCGGATCCGTTCCCCATTGACTTACAATGTAAAGTCTGAACGGATCCGCTCAGACAACTTTCACACTTAGAAAATTTTCTAAGTTTTAATGCAGACGCATCCATTCTGAACGGATGCGAACGTCTGCATTATCGGAGCGGATCCGTCTGATGAAACATCAGACGGATCCGCTCCGAACGCTAGTGTGAAAGTAGCCTTACAGTGCAATTTCTTTTTTATATATCTCGGACAACCACTTTAAGGACCAGTAACATTTCCCCCCTCTGTGTTCCAGTGGTCATAACTTTTTTAATTTTTTCTTCAATTTAGCTACAGTCCTGATCAAAAGTTTAAGACCACTTGAAAAATGGCAAAAAATCCTATTTAGCATGGCTGGATCTTAACAAGGTTCCAAGTAGAGCTTCAACATGCAACAAGAAGAAATGGGAGTGAGACAAAACATTTTTTGAGCATTTAATTTAATGAAAACAACGAATAAACTGAAACAGGCTGTTTTTCAGCTGATCAAAAGTTTAGGACCACATGCCTTTAAAAGGCCAAATCTGTGCAAAGATGTGGATTCATTGTCATTTTCTGTCAGGTAGTCACACGTTGTGATGGCAAAGGCAAAAAAACTCTCCCTTTTTGAACGTGGTCGGGTTGTTGAACTGCACGAGCAGGGTCTCTCACAGCGCACCATCGCTGCTGAGGTGACAGGTGGGACGCAGTAAGATAGTCATTTGGAATTTCTTAAATTCTTAAATGATCCTGAGGGTTATGGAACAAAAAAGTCAAGTGGAAGACCCAAAAAAAGTTCATCAGCACTGAGCCGAAGGATCCAATTGGCTGTCCGTCAAGACACTGGACAATCCTCGACCCAAATTAAGGCCCTTACTGGTGCTGACTGCAGTCCCATAACCATCAGACGGCATCTGAGACTGAAGGGCTTCAAAAACAAAAAACGCCTTCAAAGACCTCGTCTCCTTGAACGCCACAGAACTGCTCGTTTGGACTTTGCAAGAGAGCACCAAACATGGGACATTCAAAGGTGGAAGAAAGTTTTATTCTCTGATGAGAAAAAATGTAACCTTGATGGTCCTGATTGTTTCCAACGTTACTGGCATGACAAGCAGATCCCACCTGAGATGTTTTTCTACGTGCCACAGTGGAGGGGGCGCCATAATGGTCTGGGGTGCTTTTTCCTTCAGTGGAACAATGGAGCTTCAGGAAGTGCAGGGGCGTCAAACGGCCGCTGGCTATGTCCAGATGTTGCAGAGAGCATTCCTCATGACTGAGGGCCCTCGTCTGTGTGGTAACGACTGGGTTTTTCAACAGGACAACGCTACAGTACACAATGCCCGCAGGACAAGGGACTTCTTCCAGGAGAATAACATCACTCTTTTGGCCCATCCTGCGTGTTCCCCTGATCTAAATCCAATTGAGAACCTTTGGGGATGGATGGCAAGGGAAGTTTAAAAAAATGGACAACAGTTCCAGACAGTAGATGGCCTTTGTGCGGCCGTCTTCACCACTTGGAGAAATGTTCCCACTCACCTCATGGAAACGCTTGCATCAAGCATGCCGAAACAAATTTTGGAAGTGATAAACAATAACGGCGGAGCTACTCGTTACTGAGTTCATGTTTGGAAGTTGGATTTCTGTTTTGGGGGGGTTTAGTTTTTTTTTAGAGGTGTGGTCCTAAACTTTTGATCAGCTGAAGAACAGCCTGTTTCAGTTTATTAGTTGTTTTCATTAAATTGAATGCTCAAAAAATGTTTTGTCTCACTTCCATTTCTTCTTGTTGCATGTTGAAGCTCTACTTGGAACCTTGTTAAGATCCAGCAATGCTAATTATGATTTTTTGCCATTTTTCAAGTGGTCTTAAACTTTTGATCAGGACTGTATATGAGACCTTTAATTTTGTGGGACAAGTTGTATTTTTTTAAAACTATTTTGGAGTACAGCCACAGCCACAGTGCTCCCCGCTTCGTTCTCGTTGTAGGTGCGGGTCCAAGCGGTGGGACTCGCACCTATCAGACAATGGGGGCATATCCTAGCGAAATGCCCCCATTGTCTGAGATGGGAATACCTCTTTAAGTTACAGCATCCTCTGTGTTGTATAAGTAATATGATAGCTTTTTTCTGTGGGTCAGTACGATTATGATGCAAAATTATGCCTTTTTTATTAGTTATACTACTTGCATAATAAAAACACTTGTTTTTACAAAATAATCTGTTTTTTGTGTCACTACATTCCAAGACCGAGAACATTTGTATTTTTCTGACAACATAACTGTGTGAGGACTAATATTCTCTATTGATAATTGTTACTATGAGAGAAAAAAAATGTGTCTCCTGTACTGCAGGCTATCAACTCCCTTACTGCTTCCCCTCTCCTTCTCCTCCACCCTGGTTGAGATCACGGCTGATTTGGTCCTTCATATTTCGGGCTCTGTAGAAGTTAGCAATATGGGCCTAGTCTTGTTTGAAAGCTAATATTATTATCATTTATTTTAAAGTGCCATTAATTCCATAGTGCTGTGCATCCAGACAGGGTTCCACAATTATAAAAATACAAGAAAATATTAACAGACTGGTACAGAGGGGCAGAAGAATCACATCATTTGTTCCTCTACATCAGGAAATATAGCCTTTAGAGATAAGGTCAGGAGTTATAGCAACAGAATGTGAAAGCAGTTTTTAGTTGCTTTAACTCCTGACCCTATTTATAAGGCTATATCTCCCCCAGACGAAGGTTTGCCGAAACGCACGTCGGGGTTGGCGCCATCCTGGAGGAGGCACAGCATGGGTAATACATTCTGCCTTGATGATTGATTGTACTGATGTAATTGCACTTGCACTTTATATTTTTTTTTACTACTATGTGGAGCAGTATGAATTGTTGCCAGTGTGTCCTCCTCTGGTGATGTTGCCTTGTCCCTGCACTTGTTTTGTTTGTCTTATCATGTAATGTCCTTAAATCATGTTCAATAAATTGGTATCGTATTTTCATGCGGTCTGGCAGCTTTCTTGTAGGTTTTATATCTCCTGATGTAGATGAGATAATGCTTTGATTCTGGTCTTGTTTTAAAGCTGAGATTACCAGCTTTAAAAAAAAAAAAAAAAAAAAGATTTCTCTATCTTCTACAGAACCCAAGAAATAAATGCTTGAAGCAACCCCCCTCACACTGCTATCCAATGGATCCCTAACTTTTTGTGAGTAGCGTATATTTGTGAAAGAATGTGTTGTTCTAAAGAGCTCACTGAATTTGAGGTGGTACTGTAATAGGATGCCACTGTTGTAACATGTAATTTCCTGAAATGTCTTCCTTCCTTGATGTTCTGGGATCAACTGTGAGTAGAAGCATTTATAAACCAGTGTTACACATCTGTTTACTGTGCGCCATGTGTCGGTGTAGCAGTGCATAACCTCCTCTGTTCTATGCGTACTGGTCACAGATTTCCTGTGGGTGTGAATAGCTTTATTGTGATGTGTGCTTTTTCCAATCTGGTTTCTTAGGGGTTAATTCCCCAGTCTGTGTCTGAGTCTGCCTGAATCTACACCCGTTGTCCATGTACTTTTTAAGTTTGCTACTAAGTGCTGTCAATTTTGGGTTGAGTTCTGTCTGATGTGTGTGTCCAGACCCTGGCTGTGCAACAAGGCCTGCTCCTTCATCCTGAAGCCTGTTCCCAATGTTTGTTCCTTAAGTCCTAGGGCTGTTCCTGAAGTCTGTTTCCTGATGTCGACTCTTGGTTTCAGAGGACTGATCCTGAAGCCTGATCCTGTAGCCTGGTTCCAGAAGCCTTGCCTTGTGTCAAATGTTTCTGCAAAGTGTGTCGGGGTTCCTGAAGTTCCATGTCGGCCTGTGTCATTCTGGTATGTTCAATTTCCTGAAGTTCCGTCTTCTGAATGTGCCATTCTGGTATGTTTGGGTTCCTGAAGTTACTGCCATGTGTGAACTGGTCTCTGTAGTTAATACTGTTTGGACTGGTCTTCTGTGATACATCTGGATTCCTGAAGTTCCATGTCTGCGTGCTGTTATCTGGTATGTCTCTGTGTGCCTGGTTTTCAGAAGTATTTTCAGTCTGCATGTGTTCATGGTCTGTCTGGGTCTTTTACAGTTTTTTCTGGTTATTAGGCACAATGGTTCCACATTATCTGTAATACACAGCAACTCAGCCACAAAGTGGCAGTCTACATAAAGTTACAGAGCAGGGTGGCCCATTGCTGAGGCACATAGTGGATAAAAGCCACTGAAGTTCTGCAGAGTTTCAAACCTCCTCTGGCATTAACATTAGAATAAAGACTATTCATCGGTAGTTCCATGGCATGGGTTGCCATACTGAGCAGTTGCATGCAAGACTTACTTAATGTGGGTGTCCTAATACTCTTGATTATATAGAGTACATATAGGTAAAGGTGTGATCACCTCTGTGATATGGAGCCTTAAATGGTCACTAACTTTTCACACAACTTTACATAAATCAATAATAGAAGCAACCCTAAGAAACTTTGCAATATGTCTTATCAGAGAGAAATCTTTAGTTCTGCAGGACAGACAAGCTCACTGAAAGATCAGATTACACATGTAAGTACACAGTAACAAAGGAAACTGGGCACTCTCAGATATCCAAACCAATCCTGAATTTATTAGAATAAATAAAACCTAGTCTTACCCCAAATATGGGTAGACTGATAGAACCACAATAATGATGGGTAATAAAATCAGCTAGAACAATACACCAGCAGTGTATAATACAACAATAATACCATATAAGTACCACAACAGGAGGTGTAATTAAAATCGATAGATGTACATAAAGTGCATAGAATCAATGTCATATAGCAGCAAACTAGATTGTGCAGTAGGTAGCACTAGCATATAGCAGCAACCAAAGACAGTGTAAATACACCTCTAATGAGATATGTCCATAGGATCTAGATGGATAACCAGTAAAATGTTTTGGAACAAAGGTACTGTCTTTTAATCCAATGAAAAAATCCTTCAGATTGATATAAATTCGAATGACAATTGAAATCGATATAAATTAGAATATAGGTTACTTGGTAAAACTTTCATTCCAACTTAAACACATAGGAAAACTTGTATCGAATTTTTCTCCATCATGAGCAATGATAGCGGCGTCCCGCTATGATGAAGTATCAGCGGCGTCCTGCTGAAGCAATTCACTATGTAATCTCGAAACTCTTATGCCGGCATAAATATTAGAACAGTCTTACCATGCAATGTAGACATTTTCCCTTCACTTGCGGTTGTCCGCGGCAACGTGTGGTGTTGTGTGCATGTGGTGGCAGTGTCTCGGCCTGCGGGCTGATTCCCAGGACATGATTGCCACGCATGCCGTTGCCGGCGGTAACAGGTGCAGTGTGATTTATATGTGTGCACTTTCCCTGTTTGTTGTGTACGAGGCTTAGGTATGTGTGCACTTCCCCTTTAAGTGGTTTCACTTCCCTGGTTGGTGTTGGAAGGGTTAATTCCCTTTCATAGTGTGTGTGTGGGTGTGGCCGCTTGGGCTATTTAGCTTCCTGCTGGAAGGCAGTTGCTGAGGGGTACTTCAGCCATGCGTTTTGCTGGAGTCATCCTCCTGGTTATTTACCATCTTTCCAGTAAGGGCCACCCTTGCGGTCATAAAAAGAATGTCTGATGTTAAGTTGATGTGTTATCCTTTCTATGTTTATTACAGCTATGGATGTCCTGGTTACCTGTGTGTTTTGTGGTGTGCTGTCTCCTTAGTGTTTGTGTGGACAGCAGTACTGGTGCATGGGTTCCAGTCAGCAAGGCTGTGGCAGGTAGGTTTGGAACTAGTGTTGTTCACTTGCCATCTCCATATGTCTGTATTTGTTCCCCCTTCCTTGCAGCTTGGCCAGTGAGACTCCTGTTCGTCCGTGTCCTGGAGGAACAGGTCGTCTTACCCTGCTCCTAAGTCCAGGGATTTCCTTAGGGCTAATAGGGACCCTAGGTTCCAGAGTATGAGCCCTCCTACCTTCTGGGTCGGCTCATACGGATAGGAGTCAGGGTCAGCATTAGGGACGCGATAGGAGGTGACCTGCTCGCTGATCCTGTGGTCCTGGCCTAGCAGCAACCATCCATCCGCTAACATTGCACGGCTGAGAGTTTCCCCCACTCTCAGTTGTGACAACATCCAACAGATATCAGGGAATGTTAGAAGTTGTAGTTTTGCAACAGCTGGAGGGCCGCAGGTTGGGGATCCCTGATGCAAACTGTTTAACCACCAGAAATCAAGAATTTGGGGAGATTATCCCTGGATCCATATTTTTCACCAGACATAAACTGGACTTAACCAAGTTTGCACGAAAAAGAGTGTCTACCATATTAATTAACCGTTTCCAAGAACAATTCTAGTGATTGTCCAGTGTCTGGACTATTCAATGTGTACTAACATGTCATCAGCATATCAAGATAACTTTTCTTTAATGGCTGCTACAGCCCATCCCTCTGTATGTCATTTTTATTAATTATTGCAAATAATGGTTCCATTATCAAGGCGAAAAGCAAGGGTGAAACAGCCACCCATTCGGAGGAGAAAAGGTTCTCAAACATACTCTACCTATTGACTCTAACTCAGGAAGTAGGACCATAATACATCCAGAGGAACTGCTTTAAAAAACTGGAGTGAATCCCCATCCTTCTTAACTCCTCCTTCATAAAGCCCCACTGGACCGACTCAAATTTTTTTTCATTGTCCAAAGTGGCAATGACGCATCTCAGAGAATTATTGTGCTTAACCTGTAAGTTTGTATACAGTCTCATGCCTTCATAATACCTGAATACCTGCTCACAGGAGCGCAGGTGCCTTCTCAAACAGCTGATCGCCGGAGGTCCTGGGTGTCGGACCCCTACCA
The DNA here is from genome assembly GCF_905171765.1 of Bufo bufo. Lineage (NCBI taxonomy): Eukaryota > Metazoa > Chordata > Amphibia > Anura > Bufonidae > Bufo > Bufo bufo. The sequence continues at coordinate 352,480,380 of NC_053391.1, read as the reverse complement.
ATCAGATACTGATGACCTATCCAGAGGATGGGTCATCAGTATAAAAATCCTGGAAAACCCTTTTAACGCTAAGACAAAAATGAGTAAAAGTCAAAGTGAGAGTAATATTTAAAAGCATACTATACTTAAATTTTTAAACTAAAACAAGGTCTGCAAATTGCAGACGCCTTTTGTATGAAAATCTCGGAAACCCCCTTTAAAGAGTTTGGAAAAGGTTGAGTACAGTCCTAGGAGATCTCAGAGTGTCTTAAATGACTTTTCAGGGCAGTGTGCCCTTTCGAGTTAATACCCGAATCAAGTCTGCCAACCGATTCATTACAATTAGTTAAGAAGTTGCTCATGCCCACTACTAGCTTTTCGTTGAAGGGAGCAGGTGTAGGTGACAAATTATTCCACATGTGGATTTTGCGACAGATTCATTGTGTATTATAATATAGGGGAGCAGAAGTAACCCCTATTCCTGAGTGGCCAAATTCACTTGATACTACATAAAAAAAGTTTTTTTTAATACTCTGCATGAAAAACTTATTTTGCGCATTTTCCTTAATGCTAAAAAAATTACTGTTATGAAAAATGATTAACAGATAAAGATGGTGACATTACTTGGATAACTGTACAAGGAAAAAAGCTATAGCTGTCAGATGCAGTGTATTAAGAAAGATCAACTGTGTCCTGTTAAAAATAGGAGAAAATATCCTGTAGTTAAACATGTTAACGCCTCATGCACACGACCGTTGTTTTATTCCGTGTCCGTCGTTCCGTTTTTCGTAATTTTATGCGGACCCATTGATTTTTAATGGGTCCGTTGAAAACTCGGCTAATGCACCGTTTGCCATCCGCGTCTGTGATCCGTGGTTCCAGTCTGTCAAAAAAATATAACCTGTCCTATTTTTTCCGCGGAAAACGGTTCGCGGACCCATTCAAGTCAATGGGTCCGCAAAAAATGCGGATGCACATTGGAAGCCTTCCGTATGTCATCCGCATTCGCATTTTTTGCGGATCAGTTGCCTGGCAACCTGTCTCCAAGTCCTTTTGGCAATAAAATTTAAAAAAAATGTACAGGAAGTTTAAACGACCAGATTGGCAAGCCTTGTGTGGTGATTTGGCAGACACATAATTTTTGGCTGTAATAATTTTGATATTTTTCTGTTCCACCAAAAAATGCCAAGGTGGAATGTTGACAAACTCATCACTTGTCCATGAAAGGCCCGAGCTGTGGGAACCACGGTCCCCTGTGTAGCTGGACCGTGTGTGCAAGGAAGTTTTGTGGGAGAAAGTGACCCGTCGCTTAAAGCCGAGCGAATGGGATAAAGCGGATCACCGAGGTCGTGCAGAATTAGGTAAGCAGTGGCGACTCTAGGAACAATATATAGGGGGGGCACAAAGATACCACAGTCAAAAATGGGGGGGCAAAAACACAAAATAAGTATATATAAATAATATTACAAAATACGAGAGAATTGCGGTATGCAGGGATACCTTTATAATAAAACAATTTACTTACAAAAGTAAAGTCGTCTGCTGTGCCGTCCTCTGCTTGCTTCCGCAGGCGTACTGTTATGGTGGACCTGTGGAAGACACACTGTTATGGGGGCATCTGTTGATGACACATTATGCCTCTCATTAGCCCTCATTATGCCTCTCATATCAGCCCTTATGCCTTATTAGCCCCCATATCAGCCCTTATGCCTCATTAGACCCCATTATTCCTCTTATTAGCCCCCATTATGCCTCATTAGCCCCCATTATAAGCCATTATGCCTCTTATTAGCCCCCATATGCCTAATTAGCACCCATATGCCTCATTAGCCCCCATATGCCTCATTAGCCCCCATATGCCTCTAATAGTCTAATTAGCCCCTATTGTGTCTCTAATTAGCCCCCATTATGCATAATTAGCCCCCATATGCCTCCAATTAGCCCCATATGCCTCCAATTAGACCCCATATGCTTCCAATTAGCCCCCGTATGCCTCCAATTAGCCCCCATATGCCTCCAATTAGCCCCCATATGGCTCCAATTAGCCCCCATATGCCTTCAATTAGCCCCCATATGGCTCCAATTAGCCCCCATTATGCCCCCAGCAGCCACATTTTTTATAAAATAATAAAACCACTTACCTCTCCTACTCCTGGACGGACGCCGCCTGCAATTTTCTCCCTCCTCAGTCGACTGTGCTCTAAACTGGCGCGCACAGCGTGAGGCCACAGAGCGTCCTCATTCTGTGCACAGCCGACAGCCGAGGACCAGGAAGTGGTGAGTACAGAGCGTTCACCACTTCCTGGTCCTTCGGTACTAATGAGTCCTTCCATAATGGAAGCGCTAATTAGATGGTATTCACTTGGGGGAATCAGCGGTGGGGCAACCGGGGGGGCAAAGAACAACATAGGGGGGGGCGCCCCCCCTCGCCCCCCTCTAGCGACGCCACTATAGGTAAGTGCAAGCTATGTAGTTTTGGTGTTCTGTCCTTGTGTTGTCCCTAATGATTTTGCAGCTACTTCAATGAGTTCAGAATCATGTCCCTTTTGTGGCCAGGCTTAATTGTGTAGTGCAGGGATGCTCAACCTGCGGCCCTCCAGCTGTTGTTAAACTACAACTCCCACCATGCCCTGCAGTAGCTGTAGGCCTGCTGGGAGTTGTCATTTTGCAACAGCTGGAGGGACGCGTTGAGCATCCCTGCTCTAGTGGTATGTACATGTAGGGGCCTAGCTATAGGGGAAGCAGGGGAAGCAGCTGCTTTTGGACCCTGACCCAGAAGTGGCCCATCCTGGAGGAGGAGGAGGAGTAAAATACTTTGTCAGGGCCCACTCAACAGTTTTAACACATTTATATACAGTGACAGTATAGACAGTGTATAAAACTGATGGAACTGCTGCCCGGCCTGGTATAAGAGAGTGATCTTTACTAGCCACAGGAATGGGGGCGGCATGAAAGGAAAGTGTAGCGAACAAATTACTGTGGGAGGGGGGCCTCATTCGCAAATTTGTGGTTGGGCCCAGTCATTTCTCTGTACGCCACTGTGTCCATGTTTTGTTAGTTTTCCATGAACTTTTTACCATACCACACCATGTTTTAATGTCTGTTCAGACCTTACCTACTGGCCACAGTCGTAATGTCTACGCAGGATGTGTTTTTTTTTTATTTTGGACACATGTGGCCCTGTTGGAATTGATCATTAAACATCTGTCTACTTCCAATATCATAAAGTAGTCTTTTTTCAAGTCAGTGCACAAATAATTTCCTCTAGTAATTTTTGTACATTATATGATACCCACAACTGCCCGACTGTACGATGTGCTGTGCAATTTCCCCTTTTGCCATTATTGTAAAGTTATTTATTTGACTTTTGATTTGTGGATGTTTATTATTATTTTTTTGGTTCAATTTTTTAATTTTTTGTTGGTTTCACAGTTAAAAACACCAAGACGAGGTGGAATAGCTGCAGGAACCAGTTCCAGAGGGAACTAAACGAAAAGAGCCGCAGTGGGAATGGTGCATCCAAGAAGCGTATATATATATTGAACAACTAAGTTTTCTACGCCCTGTGATGGAGTTGAGGCCGTAAGTCTTGTTTATTTAACAATCAATGTATTGAACTGTATATATGTTATTGTACACAATGCGAATATATATAACAGACCTTTCTTCCAGGTTTGATCTGCTATATATGATGTTGGTGGTGTATTTCAGATATGTTAGGGGTGCTTTTAGACAGGATGCCCTGTTCCACCAATTTTTCAAACAAATATGTCTTAATTCTCACTTCACCTTTGTTGTTACTCCTTTTTTGAGGTTAGGCCCAAAATTGTGCAGAGACATTGTTGGTAGTTAATTTCAAAAGGTGTTCAAAAGGTGTTTACTCATCTCATCCAATGGGGGCATATTGCTAGGATATGCACCCATTATCTTACAGGTGCATGTCCCACCGCTGGGACCCGCACCTATATTGCGACCGTAGCCCTAAAAGAGAAGGAGGCCGCATTGCGCATGCGCAACATCCCTCTATTCATTTCTATGGGGACACATAAAACAGCTGTTCGCTGGCTCGGCTATTGGCATCTGCCCCATATAAATGAAGGAGAGCATGGCCCATGCATGTGCGGCACCCTCCCATTCATTTCTATGGTAGAGGCGGGGATTAGCGCTTGGTGGTGGACAGACCCTGGAAAATCTGGGGTCCTCCAGCCACAGCACTCCGTGCTTCGTTCTCCATAACTAGTTGCATGTCCCAGCGGTGGGACACACACCGATCAGACAATGTGGCCTTATCCGAGCAATATGCCGACATTGTGTAATAAGATGGGAATACACCTTTCAAATTTCTACAGTACAATTGGAGATGCAACGGATGTGGTTGTAATTATTTTTGAAACTTTACGTGTTTTGGATATATTCCATTACTGTTTAGCCCTTTAAAATATGTTCAATGTTTTTTTCACACCCCCAAAGTAAAAAAAAACTAATTGTCTGTTTTTCAAAGTATTCACAAATAATGTAAATCTCATTCTCCCATTTTTAACTAAACCAGGGTTGCTCACCCTGCGTTGCTCCAGCTTTTTGAAAAATACAACTCCCACCAGGCCCTTGTGTAGGCTGATTCATTTACGCCAGGCATGTCCATACTGCGGCCCTCAAGCTGCTGGTAAACTACAACTCCCAGCATGCCTGGATAGCTTACAGCTATTAGGAGATGCTGGGAGTTAAATTTCCAAACATCTGGAGGCACATTGGTTGAGAAGGCCAGATATAGAAGGACGGAATATCAGCACTTGGTTAGCTCCTGAATGTGTCTACAAGTTTCTGATCAGGCTACCAACCAACACCCCAACATTTTTTGGGTTAACTTATGTTATTGGCACACAGTACAAAGCAACAGTTCTTCAATGGTTAGGTTAGTTTATGCTATGTGTCCTTTTTTAAAGTTTTTCTGACTTCAACATTTTGAACCCTTTTTGGATATATGTTGCCTCACCTTATATATAGTAGGCATATATAATTTTTGAAAAATAATAGGATTCTGTATGTTGGTTCTGTGATTTTTGAATACATTAATATATATTACAATTTTTCTTCAACCTACAGTACTGTGGACAATTTGGAAGAGACAGAAGAATCGGATTTGGGTGGTGAAGAAACCCCAGCCGTTTTTTCACCAGAATCCAGCCCACAAGCAACACCAGCAGTGGAGGCCACAGAACCGCCCATGGCAACTAGTGGCGGGGAACAAGAAAGGCCACAAACATCACAGCAGCCCAGGAGAAGGAGGAATGTCCGCCGGTCTTCCTCTGAGCTAGCAACTCGGGAAATGATAGATGCCCGAGTTATCAAGTTCCTAGCTCAGAGGAGGACTGATGGTCAAGAAGAAGCAATGTTGAGGGGGCTTGCGCCACTTATGAGGCATGTCCCGAGAAAGAGCCATCATCATTGTGTTGCCTCCCTTTCGCTAGTGTTCAAAATGTATTCTACCCCGTAACAGGGAGACATACATTTGTAGATTAACAAGTTGCTACAGAAAATAATGATGTCTGCCTCTCAGCAGCCTACATATCCACCCCATGGTCCACCTTTGCCAGGACCAACTTTCCGTGGGTCCCAAGACCGCAACACCCCCCCCCCCCCCCTTGCCCAGTCCATTAATGTGGGCATGTATTCTGCTGGGGCACCAGATCCGACACAGGTACGCCCAGGATCTTCCTTTGCCCCTGGCCCCTTCACTCGAGAGTTATTTGAAATGTAAATTATATATATTTTTTTTTTTATTTTGTCTGAAACATTTATCTGCATTTGGCATCTACAGCGGAATTAGGTTTATTTTTTAAGGGGTGATTGCTTGGGTTACAGTAAAATTGTTTGGAAAAATGTCAATTGGCTTATGTTCTTTATTCTACAACACATTATAACACTACTACAATTTTTATCAAGAGACACACACAACACTTCAAGTACAATCACTTTATTAGGCTACATAATTGGTTAATGATTAATATTTAAATGAGGTAGAAGGTTTTTGGAAGCATATATAAAATTTCATCATGATGTTTTTAAAAGTAGACCAACATAAGAATCTTTAGTAATTAGATTATCGATTATTATATTTTGGATCCAAAAACCTCAGCCCGCAAGCCCACATCAATGGTCCTCATTCTCTTGCGAGTCCCTACACTTAACTACGACATAAATTACACAAGCTATCTAGAAAACAATAAACAAAACTATTGAGCACAGAAGAAATTAAACACTGCCACGAATCGGTCCCTCTGCCATGGCAAGGACCCCTCTCGGCTTAAAAAGTAGTCTGCATAGAGTTCCCGAACTGCAATGCCTGCAGTCCCAGGTCGTCTATGCATGGTCCTATCCAAACCCAAACCTGTTGATGGAGGAAAATCTTCCATCTCAACAGAAGAGGAATCCTGGTGAAGTTGTGTAGAACAACACAAGCCTCAATCACCAGGGTAGCATTCTCCGGATCCATCTGTATGGATGACAAAAACACCCTCCACTTGCTAGAGAGTATCCCGAAAGTGCACTCAACATACCGACGGGCACGAGTCAACCGGTAGTTGAAAGTACGCCTCCTGACATCCAATCCACGCTTTGAAAGGGCCGCATAACATGGTGAGTCAATGCAAAGCCTTCATCCGCCACGATGACAAATGGAGCCGGCGGACCAGCAGATCCGGGCAGTCTTCTGGACTCGGGCAGGGCAAGCTGGTTGGCACGAAGCCGCTCACCCATTCTAGAAGCACTAAAGATGCGAGCATCTGCTGTGCTTCCATAGGCCCGATATCAACCATTATAAACCGGTAGTTACTGTCAGCAACAGCCATAAGCACTACCGAAAAATATTGCTTATAATTGAAGAATCGGGACCCTGAGTGAGGAGACTTCTTCACACGGATGTGCTTGCCATCCATTGCCCCAAGGCAGTTGGGGAACTGCGCAGAACGATTGAAGCCCTCAGCAATCCGAAACCAATCGTCCGTCTTGGGCTGTGGCATCACCGTCTCTCGGAGTTGGTGCCAGATGACATGGCAAGTGTGACGCACAATCCGAGAAATTGTTGAGGTGCCCAAAAGAAACTCAAAATGCAGGGATGCAAATGAGTTCCCAGTTGCCAGGAATCTGTTGAAAAATCCAGAAAAAAAACATATCAGTAACCAGCTTAAAAAAGTGCTTAAAAAAGACATTATTTTTGGCTAATGTTTGATATGAGACATATGGCTACAACTCACCAAAACACTTTCCGAAATTGCGGTGTGGGCACTACTCACACCAGCTATGCTACAGAAACTGTATTTACGACATTTAAATGCAGAATGTATGGGCGAATGAAAGGATGATGTGAACACTCTGCATGATGATGACATTAGGCAAACAAACACAAATAGTTTACCTGTTTAAAATACACGTCTACCTTTAACCAGGCCATGTTATGTGTCACTGATTTAACACCAAAAAAAAAGGTAATTTAGCCCAAAAATAAGCACATGTCTAACACCAGCCATTTCCTGAAAAATTTAACAGATGACATAAGCCATGCACATTACTGTTTGAACTATGAATAAAAGTTATAGCTTACCTCAATGTGACAACGAGCCTTTCCTCAGGAGAAATGCTGCGCCTCATATTGGTGTCCATGAAGGTAAGGACAGTACGTAGAGACAACAGCAACCAATCAAATGTAGACACTGACATCCGACAGAACGCCCCAAACTTCTCAGGATGCTGCTGTAGATCTTGGTAGAGTGTATGAAAGTGTCCTTTCCGGTAGCGTTGGGAAACAATCGGATGAACCCAAAATCGCCGCCTTCTACTCGGTTCCTCGTCCAACAAAAGGGAGCGCTGTCCCCATCGACGAGAAACTAGCCAGTGCAGTACAACTTCTTCCTCAGAGTCATCCGCCATGGTGAAACCAAGACGCAACAAGGAAAAAGCAAAGAGCAGCAAAGCAACCAAACGCACCTCTGTACCCTATAAAGACTACAGAAAATGGCCACCAAACAAACCACAGGTGAACAGCATTTATACCTGTATCCTGGGTGTGGATATATTTTTTATTTTATTTGTCTGTTTTGGACCATTCCTTGATTTTTTGCGGTCCGCAAAAAAAACCAGAAGACACACGGAAACACAACGGATCCAAAAACGGAAACGGATCACGGAACAACGGAACACCATTTTGCGGACCGCATGAGGCCTAAGGCTACATAAACACAACCGTTGTGTGTTTTGCGGACCGCAAATTGCGGATCCGCAAAACATGGATGGCGTCCGTGTGCGTTACGCAATTTGCGGAACGGCACGGATAGCCATTAATATAACTGCCTATTCTTGGCCACAAAACGGACAAGAATAGGACAGGTTATATTTTTTTTTCGTACCACGGAACGGAGCAATGGATGCGGACAGCACACAGAGTGCTGTCCGCATCTTTTGCGGCCCATTGAAGTGAATGGGTCCGCATCCAAGCCGCAAAAACTGCAGCTTGGATGCGGACCAAAACAACGGTCGTGTGCATGTAGCCTAATAGAAACATAGATAATAGTAATCTTGGATGTAGTGCAGTTGATGACCAGAAGGTGGCATGCATAAGCCATTTAAATTTGTACTTCACTTTATAAGCAGCAGGTGGCACAAGTTCCTCAAAAAAAACATTACTTTCAGTTAGGACAGCAGAGCTCTGTGCATGCAGACTGTAGATCTGCATTAACCTTTATTCACACGTCAGTGTTTTGGTCAGTGATTTCCATCAGTGATTGTGAGCCAAAACCAGGAGTGGAGGCTACATAGGGATAAGGTATAAGGGTCCATTCACACGTCCGCAAATGGGTCCGCATCCGTTCCGCAATATCGGGAACGGGTGCGGACCTATTAATTCTCTATGGGGCTGGAAGAGATGCGGAGAGCACACTATGTGCTCTCCGCATCTGCATTTCCAGAGCGTGGCCCCGAACTTCCAGGCTTCGGCCCCGAACCTCTGGGCCGCGGCTCCGCAAAAAAATAGAACATGTCCTATTCTTGTCCGCAATTGTGGACAAGAATAGACAATTCTATGGAGGGTGTCGGCCGGGTGTACTGCGGATCCGCAATACACTACGGACGTGTGAATGGACCTTAAGGCCCCTTTCACACGGACGAGAATTCCGTGCGGGGGCAATGCATGAGGTGAACGCATTGCACCCACACTGAATCCGGACCCATTCACTTCAATGGGGCTGTTCAGATGAGCGGTGATTTTCACTCATCACTTGTGCGTTGCGTGCAAATCTCAGCATGTTCTATATTCTGCCCCCATTAAAGTGTATTCATTGTATTATTTTCCCTTATAACAGAATGCTTACTAAAATGTGGATTGAGGGGTTAAAAAAAAATAATAATTAACTCACCTTATCCATGAAGTACAATATGTGACGAAAAAACAATCTCAGAACGGCCTGGATAAGTCAAAGCGTTTTAAAGTTATCAGCACTTAAAGGGACTCTGGTCAGATTTGCAAAAAACGGCCTGGTCCTAAGGTGTAAAAAGGCTGTGTCCTTAAGGGGTTAAAGGGTTTCTGTCACCCCGCAAAACTCATATTTTTTTTTTGGATAGTTAGATTCCTCATAGCGCAATATAGGAGAATATAATGCTCTTACTTACTTTCATGCGGCCGATTCTTTATAAAACGAACTTTTATAATATGTAAATGAGGGCTCTACCAGCAAGTAGGGCGTCTACTTGCTGGTAGCTGCTGCAGAAAACCGCCCCCTCGCCGTGTTGATTGACAGGGCCAGCCGTGATCTCCTCCTCCGGCCGGCCCTGTCAGTAATTCAAAAATCGCGCGCCTCTGGTCATTCGGCGCAGGCGCTCTGATATGAGGAGGCTCGTCTCCTCAGCACTCCCTCAGTGCGCCTGCGTCGATGACGTCTTCTCTTTCGGTGATGTCATCGGCGCAGGCGCACTGAGGGAGTGCTGAGGATACGAGCCTCCTCATCTCAGAGCGCCTGCGCCGAATGACCAGAGGCGCGCGATTTTTGAATTACTGACAGGGCCGGCTGGAGGAGGAGATCACGGCTGGCCCTGTCAATCAACACGGCGAGGGGGCGGATTTCTGCAGCAGCTACCAGCAAGTAGACGCCCTACTTGCTGGTAGAGCCCTCATTTACATATTATAAAAGTTTGTTTTATAAAGAATCGGCCGCATGAAAGTAAGTAAGACTATTATATTCTCCTATATCGCGCTATGAGGAATCTAACTATCCAAAAAAAAAAAAATGAGTTTTGCGGGGTGACAGAAACCCTTTAACCCCTTAAGGACACAGCCTTTTTACACCTTAGGACCAGGCCATTTTTTGCAAATCTGACCAGAGTCCCTTTAAGTGCTGATAACTTTAAAACGCTTTGACTTATCCAGGCCGTTCTGAGATTGTTTTTTCGTCACATATTGTACTTCGTGACACTGGTAAAATGAAGTCAAAAAATTATTTTTTTTTGCACCAAAAAATACCTAATTTAACAAAAATTTGGAAAAATGTAGCAAATTTCAAAGTTTCAGTTTCTCTACTTTTGTAATACATAGTAATACCCCCTAAAATTGTGATGACTTTACATTCCCCATATGTCTACTTCATGTTTGAATTGTTTTGGGAATGATATTTTATTTTTTGGGGATGTTATAAGGCTTAGAAGTTTAGAAGCAAATCTTGAAATTTTTCAGAAATTTACAAAAACTAAATTTTTAGGGACCAGTTCAGGTCTGAAGTCACTTTGCGAGGCTTACATAATAGAAACCACCCAAAAATGACCCCATCTAAGAAACTACACCCCTCAAGGTATTCAAAACTGATTTTACATACGTCGTTAACCCTTTAGGTGTTGCACAAGAGTTATTGGCAAATGGGGATGAAATTTGTGAATTTCATTTTTTTGTCTAATTTTCCATTTTAACCCATTTTTTCCACTAACAAAGCAAGGGTTAACAGCCAAACAAGACTGTATCTTTATTGCCCTGACTCTGCCGTTTACAGAAACACCCAATATGTGGCCGTAAACTACTGTACGGCCACACAGCGGGGCGTAGAGTGAAAGGTGCGCTGTTTGGTTTTTGGAGGGCTGATTTTGCTGGACTGGTTTATTTACACCATGTCCCATTTGAAGCCCCCTGATGCACCCCTAGAGTAGAAACTCCCTAAAAGTGACCCCATCTAAGAAACTACACCCCTCAAGGTATTCAAAACTGATTTTACATACGTCGTTAACCCTTTAGGTGTTGCACAAGAGTTATTGGCAAATGGGGATGAAATTTGAGAATTTCATTTTTTTGTCTAATTTTCCATTTTAACCCATTTTTTCCACTAACAAAGCAAGGGTTAACAGCCAAACAAGACTGTATCTTTATTGCCCTGACTCTGCCGTTTACAGAAACACCCAATATGTGGCCGTAAACTACTGTACGGCCACACAGCGGGGCGTAGAGGGAAAGGTGCGCCGTTTGGTTTTTGGAGGGCTGATTTTTATGGACTGGTTTATTTACACCATGTCCCATTTGAAGCCCTCTGATGCACCCCTAGAGTAGAAACTCCCTAAAAGTGACCCCATCTAAGAAACTACACCCCTCAAGGTATTCAAAACTGATTTTACATACGTCGTTAACCCTTTAGGTGTTGCACAAGAGTTATTGGCAAATGGGGATGAAATTTGAAAATTTCATTTTTTTGCCTTATTTTCCATTTTAACCCATTTTTTCCACTAACAAAGCAAGGGTTAACAGCCAAACAAGACTGTATCTTTATTGCCCTGACTCTGCCGTTTACAGAAACACCCAATATGTGGCCGTAAACTAATGTACGGCCACACAGCGGGGCGTAGAGTGAAAGGTGCGCCGTTTGGTTTTTGGAGGGCTGATTTTTATGGACCGGTTTATTTACACCGTGTCCTGTTTCAACCCCTCTGATGCACCCCTGGAGTAGAAACTCCCTAAAAGTGACCCCATTTTGGAAACTACGGGATAAGGTGGCATTTTTTGGGGACTATTTTTAGGGTAAATATGATTTTTGGTTGCTCTATATTACATTTTTGTGAGGCAAGGTTACCAAAAATTTAAATTCTGAAATTTCATCTCCATTTGCCATTAACTGTTGAGGAACACCTAAAGGGTTAATAAAGTTTGTATAATCAGTTTTGAATACCTTGAGGGGTGTAGTTTCTTAGATGGGGTCAGTTTTGGGGAGTTTTTACTCTAGAGTGCATCAGGGGGGCTTCAAAAGGGACATGGTGTCAATAAAAAAGGCCATCAAAATCGGCCTTCCAGAAACCATGTCAGTCCTTTCCTTTTGCGGCCTCCCTTTTACTGATATAGCAGTTTACGACCACAAATGTGGTTTTTCTGTAAACTGCAGTATCAGGGTAATAAATATTAAGTTTTGTTTGGTTGTTAACCCTTGTTTTGTTACCGGAAAAAACGGATTGAAATGGAAAAGTGCCAAAAATAGCTGTTTTGGCACAGTTTTTTTTTTTTTTTTTTAACCGTGTTAATCTGGGGGGTTAGGTAATGGGATATTTTTATAGAGGAGATTCTTACGGACGCGGCAATACCTAATAAGTCTACTTTTTTTACAATTATTTAGGTTTTTGACTATATTATCTTTTTTGATACAAATCTTTTTTTTGGGTATCTCTAAAGTCTAAGGGTCATTTTTTAATTTTTTTTTTATCCAATTATCTCATGTGGGGGCTCATTTTTTGCGGGATGAGTGGACGGTTTTATTGGCACTATTTTGGGGGCTATATGACTTTTTTTTCGCTTGCTATTAAACTTTTTGTTATGTAAGGTGACAAAAAAATTCTTTTTTTGCACCTATTTAATTTTTATTTTTTGACCATGTTAATCTGGGGGGTTGGGTAATGGGGTATTTTTATAGAGGAGATTCTTACGGACGCGGCAATACCTAATAAGTCTACTTTTTTTACAATTATTTAGGTTTTAGACTATATTATCTTTTTTGATACAAATTATTTTTTGGGTATCTCTAAAGTCTAAGGGTCATTTTTTTAAATTTTTTTTTATCCAATTATCTCATGTGGGGGCTCATTTTTTGCGGGATGAGCGGACGGTTTTATTGGCACTATTTTGGGGGCTATATGACTTTTTGATCGCTTGCTATTAAACTTTTTATTATGTAAGGTGACAAAAAAAAACTTTTTTTGCACCTTTTTTTTTTTTTTTTCTTGACCGTGTTAATCTGGGGGGGTTGGTCATGGGGTAGTTTTATAGAGGAGATTATTACCGACGCGGCGATACCTAATATGTCTACTTTTAATAAATTATTTTAGTTTTTTTGGGTGTCTCAGGTCTGAGAACCATTTTTTTTTATCCGATGTCAGTGCTAAATTGGGATATAAATTTAGTACTCCATGGAAGTGTGATACTCCCTGAAGCAACCATCAATGCAGAGGCCCGGATGATCGGGGCACGTGTCGCACTGAGTAGTCGTGTCCTTCCGTATCCCCCTCCTGCGACACACTCTGCACTTTTTTTGGGTTCGTCCCTTCTTTCCAGTATGGGGGACCACACCTGGAAAGTGTTGGCCAGGGACGATCCGGGCACCTACAGTTCCCGAGGTACTCCGGCCTGCTCTTTCCCGGTCCGAAAAGATCAGGGCCTTGAGGACTGCCTCATAGAACTGGAGGAATGTCCCTGTGCTGCCAGCGCTTCGGGATAGTACAAAAGAGTTGTACATGGCAACCTGCACCAAGTAGACCGCAACTTTTTTGTACCATGCCCGGGTTTTGCGCATGGCATTATATGGCTTGAGGACTTGATCAGAGAGATCAACTCCTCCCATATACCGATTGTAGGCGACGATACAATCGGGCTTGAGGACCGTTGCCGCGGTACTTCGCACAGGGACAGGGGTGATGCCGTTACCATGAATTGTGGACAGCATAAGGACATCCCTCTTGTCCTTATACCTGACCAGCAACAGGTTTCCAGTGGTAAGGGCACGGGTCTCACCCCTGGGGATAGGTACCTGGAGGGGGGGGGGCAGGGAGGCCGCGTTGATTTTTCCGCACGGTCCCACAAGCGGACGTGGATCTGGCGGCAAGGGACTGGAACAAGGGGATACTGGTATAAAAGTTATCCACGTAAAGGTGGTAACCCTTATCCAGCAGTGGGTACATAAGGTCCCACACAAGTTTCCCGGTAACACCCAGAGTGGGGGGACATTCTGGGGGTTGAATCCGGGAATCTCGCCCCTCGTACACACGAAATTTGTAAGTGTACCCTGAGGTACTCTCACAAATTTTGTATAGCTTTACGCCATACCTCGCCCGCTTGGAGGGCACATACTGGCGGAAAATGAGTCTCCCCTTGAACGCAATGAGAGACTCATCAACCGCGACCTCCCTTCCAGGTACATAGGCCTCCATGAATTTGGCCCCAAAGTGATCGATGACCGGCCGTATCTTATACAGACGGTCATGGGCAGGATCACCTCGGGGGGGACATGCTGCATTATCGGAATAATGCAGACATTTCCGGATGGCCTCAAACCGGGAGCGTGTCATGGCTGTACTGTAAAGTGGGGTCTGGTATAGGACGTCCCCACTCCAGTACAGCCTAACACTGGGTTTTTTGACCAGGCCCATATGCAGCACGAGGCCCCAAAATGTCCTCATTTCGGCTGCACTGACCGGCGTCCAGCCACCGGGCCTGGCCAAAAAGGAGCCCGGGTGTTGAGCGACGAACTGTTGGGCGTACAGATTCGTCTGCTCCACCATCAGATTTACCAGTGGGTCACTGAAAAAATGACAAAAAAAGTCATATTCAGTGTAGCCCACTGTGGAAATCTGGATTCCTGATTGGCCTACAAAATCAGGAATCACAGGCTCGTATCGCTCTGGGCTACACCAGACAAGTTCAGCGGCAGGGGGCTCCGGTGGATTTAACTGGTGGGCCGGGAAACCAGTACGAGCCCCAGAGCTGCTCGTACTAGTGTGGGCCACAGGGTCCCTAACATGGCGGTCCCCTTGCTCCGCCTGGCGGCGTCTCCGCCGCCTTGGGGGCTCATCATCATCGCTAGATGATGAGGAGGATGCGGATGACAACAGGAATGTGGGGTCATCCTCATCCTCACTGGGACTCTCGGAGTAGGAGGCAAGCTGGGCGTATGCCTCCTCGGCCGAGAACGTCCGGCGGGCCATAGAGGAGTGTGTGTCTGCGTGTATATGTGCGTGTGTGTAACTCTTTATTTTGTGTGCGTGTGTGTGGGGGCACGGGTGTTCACGAACTCACCCTAAAACTAACAGAAAAAAAATAAAATAAACTAACTAAAAAAAATGCAAAAAATGTGGGGAAAAAAAATCAAAACCGCTGATCAACCGTCCGAAGTTGATCAGCGGTGGGGTGTGCGATGCGCTAACAGTGGCCGGACACTAAGTGCCGGCCACAATCAGCGTACACAAAAAAAAAAAAAAAATGCACCCCAAAAAAGGTGGGGGGGGGGGGCAAGTGGCAGCACCCCTGGGGGGTCTAGGACCCCAGACACCCTAACTTAGGGTGATGCAATAAAAGTTAGAAAAGTTCAACTAACTTTCCCTTTTTTTCCCCTGCCTAAACCAAACTTTCCCTATGCTGTCCCTATGTACCTGATGGGGGGTGCTGGGGCACAGATCGGGTCCTGGGGGCACAGATCGGGTCCTGGGGGTGCTGGCAGACACACGTGCAGGCAGCTCCTCTCTCCTCCGGCTCCGGAACACAAAAGGAGGAAGAGAGGAGCGCCTGCCTCTTTTGAATTTGCCGCCGGACCGCCCACAGACCAATCAGGAAGCGATCCTGAGTGGTGATGTCACCATCACCACTCAGGATCACTGGATGGTGATTGGTGGGGTGAAATCACACCACCATCACCATCCTGTTCCGGGTTATCGGGTCTTCAGAGACCCGAACAACCCGGAAACGCAGAAAACCGCAGGTCTGAATTGACCTGCGGTTTTCTGCGATCGCATACATGGGGGGGTCACCGGACCCCCCGGCGCATTTGCCCCAAGTGCCTGCTCAATGATTTGAGCAGGCACGGGGTTCCGATCACCGCCCGCCGCGCGGCGGTGATCGAAAATACACAGGGCGTACATGTACGCCCTGTGTCCTTAAGTACCAGGGCACAAGGGCGTACCTGTACGCCCTATGTCCTTAAGAGGTTAAGTTTTACACACGAATAGCATTTTTGAAACCAAAAAAATGATGTATTAATGTCTCCATTGTCTGAGAGCCATAGTTTTTTTTATTTTTTGACCGATTGTCTTAGTTAGGATCTCATTTTTTGCGGGATGAGATGACAGTTTGATTAGTACTATGGGGGGCATACACCATTTTGATCGCTTGGTGTTGCACTTTATGTGATGTTAGGTGACAAAAAATATTTTTTTTGGCACGTTTTTTTTTTTTTTTTTTTTTTTTACGGTGTTCACCCGAGGGGTTAGGTCATCTGATATTTTTATAGAGCTGGTTGTTACAGACGCGGCGATACCTAATATGTATACTTTTTTTTAATTTATTTCACTTTACCACAATAATAGCATTTTTGAAACAAAAAAATGATGTTTTAATGTGTCCATGTTCTGAGAGCTATAGTTTTTTTTACTTTTTTAGTGATTTTCTTATGTAGGGAACTTATTTTTTGCGGGATGAGGAGACGGTTTTATTGGTACCATTTTTTAGGACATACGCCTTTTTGATCACTTGGTGATCGCTGTGTATACAGCGATCTGGGAACTGTCTCTGCCTTCTCTCTGGGTTGCCCTGCTGACAGCAGGCAACCCGCTCTGCAGCTGCACGATTAGCTTCAGAAACGTCTATAGAGATAGAGATAGAGATCCACCTCCCGGACGTTTATAGTCAACGAGCGGACTGGAGGTGGTTAAAAAACAGAAATGTTAAAAAGGTTGTGTCACTTCTGGAAGTGGAATTTATCGTGTAGAGAAAGTTAATACAAGCCACTTACTAATATTTTATTTTCCATATTGCTTCCTTAGTTGGCTGGATTCATTTTTCTATCACATTATACACTGCTCATTTCCATGGTTACGACCACCCTGCAATCCATTAGCAGTGGTCGTGCTTGCACACTATAGGAAAAAGTGTTGGTCTCTCTGGTAGCCAAGACTGTGGGAGCTCACATAGGCTGGTGCTTTTTTGTGAAAACACAGCCACTACTGATGGATTGCAGGATGGACGTAACCATGGAAACGAGCAGTCCAGCCAGCATAGGAAGCAAAATGGACAATCACCATAAATTAGTAAGTGCCTTGTATTAACTTTCTCTACATGATAAATGTTATTTGCTAAAGTGACACAACTCCTTTAGGCCTAAGACTTCTTTCACATTAACGTTAGGATTGTCCGGCAAGCTGTGTTTTTTTTCCGGCTGCCTCTCGGCATGTTTGCCGTGCTGCGACCGCATCCCCAATCCGTCCCAATTATAATGAATGGTACCAGAGTGGACTTCTGGCAGCACACGTGTCCCAGCATTAGTACAGATCCGGCAGGCTGTTCCTCTGCTGGAACAGCCTGCAGGACAATCCTAATGCTAATGTGAAAGAAGCCTAAATAATGGAAATGTGAATTTAAACATTGCCACAGTTTTTTTATATATGAAAAAGCATTTATACGGAAATAACAATTGATGACCTAACTCTAGGATAGGCTATCAATATCAAATTGACGTGGGTCCAACACCCTTCACCTCCGCTGATCTTCTGTTTGGAAGTAGCGTTGGTGCCAGATGTTACAAGATGTATGTGGATCCACTGTGTCTACCGAACAGATTTGACTTGGGGATTCTGTAGTGTACGGGAACTGTAATACCCGTCACTACCAAAGTGTCACTTGGTGTGCTGTCGTCCCTCCTTAACTATGGAGAAGTTGGTATATGTCAGTTTTATAAAATGTCATGTAATGTAATGTTATGTATTTCCCTGTTACTGTGAAACTTGCATGTACAGGCCTGCAGGGGTGTCATTCCAGCTTCTAGTCGCTAGAGGGAGCTAGAGAGCCCTAGTTTATATAAGGCCCAGACAGGGAAGCAAAGGCCAGTCTAGACCACAGCTCAGAAGTTTCTAGAGCCTGAGGAAGTGTCCAGAAGTTGAGAGAGACAGAGAAGCAAAGATCAGGAAAGCAAGAGGTACTCAGAAAGACAGAGGAGGTACTTATTAAAGCTATAGCCAAGGAGATAAAGCCAGAACTAGGTTAATGGGCCTTGGTGAAGATATGCTATATTCCAGGATCAGACAGAAATAGAGTGCTAGCTCCTGTGCTGCAAGTCCTGTGTTCAACACTCTGTAATCACCTTGCTGTAACTGAATTGCCTGCATCGACCGAATTGCAAAATCGACTGTATGCCAAGGAACTGCGATTCCAATATTGTCTCTGCTTGAAAACTACTAAAGTTGGAGTTCTGTTTTAATACTACGTTTCCTCAATTTATTCCTGCATCCGCAAACGGCGTGCCACTGTTTACTTGGCACTGGCGTCACAAACTATTTCTACCTATACCTGCCCTTGCAGAGAGTCAGCTGTACCAGGTTAGTGTATATTGCACTACATCACCCAGAAACACCTATTGCACACAACTTGAGTACGCTGCACCTCTCTTTTGGCGTTCACAAACAGGATACGCACGCTTTCTAGTGCAAGAAGCGTGAACTTTGTGCCTTATACAGTTGCCCTGTGACCAAAGTGACAATTTGCCTGTTTTATTCAAGTGGACTTTGTGGACTGAAAATCATACCCAAAGTGTGTCAAAAACTTCTAAAAAGCGCTGTGCAGTGTTGCGCTATCAAGAGGAAGAAAATCGCCGCATTGGAGTGTGGTTTTGTGGACTTTTAACAATCCTGCTTGCTGTCAGTGAATGGACAGCGTTTTGCTAAAGATGGCCACCAGCTGCCTGGAGTAAAGTTTCCCGCGCCGCTGAGAACCTTCGTGGGCGGATCCCTGCAAAGACACAGAGAGTCCCGCCCCTCTTGATCATCGCACCGCCGCGGCCCTGTTTCTTCTACGTCATCGGGTGCTCAGGACGTCCGGAACCTCGCGAGACTTGGCCTGCGCAAGACCAGCGATAACGGTAAGCACTGGTAACCGGAGGGAAGGGGAGTGTACCGGCCCCTTTAGTCACCAGCGGCCACATCGCAATAAGCTGCCATGTCAGAACCGGGAGTGCCTGAGCAGCCGGCCCCGGGAGAGCTTGCGGCTCCTAATCATCCTACAGCCCCCAGCATGATGCCCTTTACCATGCCTTACTACTTCGGGGCCCCATGGTTCCCTCGTTACAGGGGAGAGACCCATACCCTAAGGGACTTTAAAGAAAAGTTGCTGGCATTATTCAAACTGTACCCTATAAATGCCGACCAGCAAATGGAAATCCTGCTGGCACAACTGGAGGGAGCTGCCCGTAGAGAAGTGTTATCCTGGCCGGCTCCTGAGCGGAGTACTATAGAACAGATATTCACCCGCCTCAGGGCCACTTTTGAAACTAGGACTGCCTCAGAGATAAAGATGCATTTCTTTGGCAAGAAACAGAAGTCCGGTGAGTCCCTCCGTGACTATGCCCTATCACTTCAGGAGGCTTTAGGGGCTGTAATGCAGATAGATCCCAAAGAGGCTGATAACCAAGACCAGACCCTGAGGGAACAATTTATCAACGGGGTGTCTAGTGAACAAATAAGGACCCAGTTAAAGATGCTGTCTGCCCAGCACCCTAACAGTACCTTTCTGGACTTTAAAGAACTGGCTATAAAAATTCTGGGGTCCTCAGTATCTCCTGAGTTGAGCACCCCACCTGAGTCATCAGCCTGCAGGCCAAAACCGCTTATCACTAACCGAGCTGAGGCCGGCCAAGCTGTTCAAGTGTCAGCTACCGATACTATTGCCATGCTGACAGAGCAAGTAAATCACCTCACTAAAAGTCTAGAGAAAGTGTGCAGAAAAATAGAGGAATGGGAAAAACCCATAATGCTAGAAGAAGAGTTCCTGTCACCTCCTAGGCCGTTCCCACCTCCATACCAAGAGACTCACCCCAGGGATCCTGGGAGGCGTAATAGAGGTCGCAAGAAGCCCGTGTGTACATACTGCAAAAAGCTGGGACACACAGAATCCACGTGCTGGCAGTTAAACGGGCAACCCCTGAGGCTGAGGACCAACCCTCGGGAGGTAGAACACTAGGTCCAGAGGATCCAAATTGGATGCCACGTTATGTAGGATCCCATCCTAAAATCAATATAGAGATCAACAGGATCCCCTTTGAAGCCCTATTAGATACTGGGTCTCAGGTCACTACTATTCAGCTGCCTGCATTTGAAAAGTTCTGGGACACCAACCAGTTGACCCAACCGCCTGAATCCTGGGTGGAAATTATCGCCAGCAATGGCAAACCAGTAAAGGTTCATGGATACTGGGAACCCACCCTGCAGGTGGGAGAAGTAACCCTGCCTCAACAGGGAGTGATCGTAGTACAGGCCGGTGACAGAGGAGGACATCCTGTCATTCTAGGCACCAATGTCTTCAAAAACTGTTATTCAGAAATACTTGCTGTATTACATCAGACTTTGCCCACTGCTTCCTCTGCATCCAGGAGGGTGATTCAAAAGACTATTACTGTGTTAAGTGCCCAGCAGAGGTTTGCTAATGGGAAAGGAGAAATTTGTACTGCCAAGATCCGTGATAATAAGCCTGTGACTTTGCCTCCTAATTCTCAAACTCTTTTATGGTGTCGTGCTGTCCTGGGAGTCGAAGGCTGAGATTATCCAGCCCTGGTGGAACCAATCCAGATGGAGGATTATCCTTATGTGAGAGCTGCCAAGTGCCTGGTGAACGTCTCCCAAGGTAAAGTACCTGTCCGTCTGATTAACCTGAGTAATCATCCCGTTGCGCTTACTAAGCATTGCCCTGTTGCCCAGCTGTCCCAGGTGTCCTTCCAAGACATCATTCGTCTTCCAGTGACAGAAAAGCCGCCAGCTGCAGACAGCGGATGTTCGCCGGTGACCCAGCCACAAGTGCCCTGGTGGGAAGAGCTCCATGTCGGGGACGAGAATACCCCCCAACGGCAACAAGAAGGGATTATACAGCTTGTCAAAGAGCACCACCAGGCCTTCAGTAAGCATGCCACTGATTATGGAGAGGTGAGTGCCATACAACACACTATACCTACTGGCTCTCATCCTCCTATCAAGGAGAGGTACAGACCTTTACCGCCTACTTCATATCAGACTGTAAAGGAAATGATCCAAGAGATGAAGGACTCTAATGTAATCCGGGACAGCCGTAGTCCGTGGGCTGCACCCCTGGTCCTTGTAAAGAAGAAGGACGGTGGTATCCGTTTCTGTGTGGATTATAGGAAAATTAATCAAATAACCCACAAAGATGCATACCCACTGCCCCGCATTGAGGAGTCACTAACTGCTCTGGGCTCCTCTGCCTATTTCTCCACATTGGACTTGACCAGTGGCTACTGGCAAGTACCCATGGCCCCTGCAGATAGGGAAAAGACTGCCTTCACTACTCCCATGGGCCTGTTCGAATTCAATTGTATGCCGTTCGGGCTATGTAATGCCCCAGGAACTTTCCAGAGATTAATGGAGCGGTGTTTGGGTCACAAAAACTTCGAAACAGTGCTGCTGTATCTAGATGACGTTATTGTGTATTCAAAAACATATGAAGACCATCTGAAACATTTGGCAGAAGTATTTGAAATCCTTATCAAATATGGCTTGAAGGTAAAGCCATCCAAGTGTCACCTGCTCAAACCTGCAGTAAGATACCTGGGGCATATAGTAAGCGGAGAGGGAGTGCAACCTGACCCTGATAAATTAGCAGCTGTCCGTAATTGGCCGGTTCCTACTACCGTCAAAGAGGTGAGGAGTTTCCTTGGTTTTGCCGGCTACTATAGACGTTTTATCCCCCATTTTGCTCAAATAGCTGATCCTATCCAGGAACTCTTGAGGGGGCAACCCAAGAAAAGCCCTAGAACTCCTGTGCCCATTGAGTGGAATGAGAAAAGAGAGATAGCGTTCCAATTGCTAAAAAAGAAACTGACCGAGCCTCCAGTGTTAGGTTATCCAGATTATAGCAAGCCCTTCCATCTCTATACTGATGCTAGCAAGCGAGGCCTGGGAGCTGTGTTAGCCCAGATCCAAGAGGGAAAAGAGAGAGTGATAGCATATGCAAGCCGCTCCCTGAAAGGAGCTGAGAAAAATGACCAGAATTATAGTTCCTTCAAACTAGAGTTCCTGGCATTAGTGTGGGCGGTGACAGAAAAATTCAAGGATTATCTAGCCGCCACCCCGTTCATTGCATTCACTGACAATAACCCTCTGGCACATCTCAATACAGCTAGATTGGGGGCCTTGGAGCAGAGATGGGCCTCTCGCCTTGCCAACTATAATTTCTCTGTAAAGTATCGTGCTGGACGTACTAATGATAACGCTGATGCTTTATCCAGGCTTCCCACAGAGACAGCTCCTGATGATGTGCGAGATGCTTGGGAAGATGTAGAGATGCCGGCTTTCTATAACAAATTTGCTCAACAGGATCAGGCTCGAGCTACCAATAACAGAGCTGCAGTTCCTTCACCCTCCAGTAGGCCTGAACCTAAGGAAGAAAGGTGGGTGAAACTACAGTCTGAAAGTAGAGTGCTGGGTGAGTTGTTGGACTTCATTACTAGTGGCAGAGCCCCTGAGAGGATCCGGCGTAAGAGTGCAGATCCTGAGCTCATCAAATTGTGGAGACAGCGCCATCAACTCTTCATACAAAAGGGCCTATTGCTACGGAGAAGCCTAGACCCAGTGTCCAACGAGAGAGTGCACCAGATTCTCATACCCCGACGAGATGCAGGTATGGTGTTGGAGATGTACCACAATCAATCCGGTCACTTTGGGGTCCAAAAGACTGAAGCTACTATCCGCCAGCGGTTTTACTGGGTAGGCATGAGAGAAGACATGGAGAAGTGGTGTCGAGAGTGTGTAGCCTGTGCCTTGAAACGAAGTGAGCACCATGATCAGAGGGCACCACTGAGACCCATTGTAAGTACCCGTCCTCTTGAACTTGTCGCCATCGACCATGTAAAACTGGAGCCTAGTCGCTCAGGGTATGCTTATGCCATGACTATTATTGATCATTTCACCAAGTTTGTTGTAGCAGTGCCTGTGAGAGACCAGACAGCCAAGACTACAGCCGAAATGTTCTGGAAGCATTTCCTCCTGCCCTATGGATGTCCAGAAAAGATCCTCACCGATCAAGGACCTGCTTTTGAGTCCCATCTGTTCCATGAACTGTGCCGCTTACACAACTGTAAGAAGATCCGGACGACGGCCTACCATCCTCAAGGTAACGGATTATGTGAAAAAATGAATCAGACCTTGATAGAGATGCTGAGGGCCGTGCCTCCTGAAAACAGAGGAGATTGGCCCAGTCTGTTGCCACAGCTCATGTTCACATACAATCATACCATACATTGTTCCACCGGGTATACCCCTTTTTACTTGATGTTTGGGCGCCAAGGGACATTGCCTGCTGATCATTCATTGGACATACATGTGCCTGATTGCATTAACCCATTACCTAACACCGACTGGGTTGCTGAGCACCAAAGGCGATTAGATGCAGCCAAAGCCATTGTTCAGGAACGTATGGACCTTGCTAGAGACCGACAGCAGAGAGACTATGATCAGGCAGCCCAGGCAGAACCCTTGACCATAGGGGCCGTGGTATGGTTAAAGAATAACCGTCGTACCAGCAAATTGGACAGTAAGTGGGAGCGAAGTCCCTATGTTGTCACTGCAATCCCAAATGTTGGAACTCACACTTATGAGATCACCCGGGAAGACAAGGGATCCCAAATTGTACACCGAAACCGGTTGAAGCTCTGCCTGACACCAGAACCTAGTGCCGAGAGTTCCGGATCTGAATATCCTGTGTCAGAGTCAGCAATACCGCCCGAGGATCCTATGCAGGCTGTCAGTAATCTCAGGTATGACGCTGATCCCATGCATTGGCTTCTGACACCGTGGTTGAACTTGCTGGTGCCTGCTCCGGCACCTACTGTAGTTTCACCTCCAGAAGAGCCGGTTCAAGATTCCCTGGATCCAGTTCCCCCTGTAGTGGATATTGTTGTTCCTGTTGTTCCAGTTGTTCCTGTTGTTCCAGTTGTTCCTGACCGAGGTCTCACGGATGGAGACCCTCCTGTTGCTCCTCTCCCTTCTACCTCGTTGCTAAGGGAAGAGGAGACCCCTGTGTTGAGAAGGTCTACCCGGATGACCAGGGGACGTCCGCCAGTCCGTTTAGGAGACTTTGATTATTCTGGTGGTGTCTCCTCCCAGACAGTTGCCATGGGAAATACCTTACTTGACATTTGTGCGCAAGAATGGACTCCTCCACGTGAGCCCTTGCCTGTGATACACCCACGGGAAACTCCTGGGTAGTTCCGTTATTTTGCTGTCCTTTTATTGTGCAACTTCATACTAAGGAACCGTGCCCGGAGACAGACTCAAAAGTACCTGAGCCTCTGAGATTCTTACTCTTTTAAAAGTAATGTGCCCAGAGATGGACTCCACCGAATGAGAGCCTCTGTGATTAATAAGAAATAACCTGGGTACGGACTCATGTTTGTTCTTTGAGCCTCCAAGAACTTTTATACTGTTTTATCCATTTTGCTGTTCTATCATGGACTTATTCATTGTCATGGACTATCCTGGTTATAATGTTACGCTGTGCCAGGTCAGCGCCCCCGTTCCATTCACTATCCTGAGAGAAGAGAACGACGCCCCTTGTCACTACCCTTCACTTTTGCCAATTGGACCTGATGTAAATGTAAATGCAGATGAATTACATGTATGTATGCCTGCATGTCTCTATTTTCTATTTCAGGTAGAGATTCCAGTTGGGCGACCCATGATGGAGTACGAGGTCGTACTCAGCTTAAAGCAGTGGGGTATGTAGTGTACGGGAACTGTAATACCCGTCACTACCAAAGTGTCACTTGGTGTGCTGTCGTCCCTCCTTAACTATGGAGAAGTTGGTATATGTCAGTTTTATAAAATGTCATGTAATGTAATGTTATGTATTTCCCTGTTACTGTGAAACTTGCATGTACAGGCCTGCAGGGGTGTCATTCCAGCTTCTAGTCGCTAGAGGGAGCTAGAGAGCCCTAGTTTATATAAGGCCCAGACAGGGAAGCAAAGGCCAGTCTAGACCACAGCTCAGAAGTTTCTAGAGCCTGAGGAAGTGTCCAGAAGTTGAGAGAGACAGAGAAGCAAAGATCAGGAAAGCAAGAGGTACTCAGAAAGACAGAGGAGGTACTTATTAAAGCTATAGCCAAGGAGATAAAGCCAGAACTAGGTTAATGGGCCTTGGTGAAGATATGCTATTTTCCAGGATCAGACAGAAATAGAGTGCTAGCTCCTGTGCTGCAAGTCCTGTGTTCAACACTCTGTAATCACCTTGCTGTAACTGAATTGCCTGCATCGACCGAATTGCAAAATCGACTGTATGCCAAGGAACTGCGATTCCAATATTGTCTCTGCTTGAAAACTACTAAAGTTGGAGTTCTGTTTTAATACTACGTTTCCTCAATTTATTCCTGCATCCGCAAACGGCGTGCCACCGTTTACTTGGCACTGGCGTCACGAACTATTTCTACCTATACCTGCCCTTGCAGAGAGTCAGCTGTACCAGGTTAGTGTATATTGCACTACATCACCCAGAAACACCTATTGCACACAACTTGAGTACGCTGCAATTCTCCTTAGGGAGTTATCTAAGTAGTCCCCTCGTCTTCACCCTTTACTCCCTGGACTCTGCTGCTACCTCTTGGAGCAGTCTCTGTTCGGTGATTGCTGACCCATGGGGATCAAGAAACAGTGGTGTAGAACCTGAGGGATCAGGCAAAATCATAGTCAGGAACAGACCAGGGTCAGGGCAGGCAGCTCTGAGTCAGTATGGAAATCAGGCATCATTCAGGCCAGGCGGCGAAGGGTCAAATTCAGAGGCAGGCAGAGGTCGATACATGGAAAAGCGAGCAAGACAAGTATCACACTTTAGCAGGAAAGTAGACAACTAGAACTTACAGTTCAGACACCCTCCTACTGGGGGAGGTGCCCTAAATACCCTAGGATGGCCAGCTATAGGCTTGGGAAGATTATGGTTTCCACCTGCTGGCCCTTTAAGAGCCAGAGAGAGCGTGTGCACCCTATGGGCAGCAAGATGCAGAGCTGACGGGAAGCAAGCCTCAGCCTATGTGGGGTCGGCGGAGCAGCTCTTCCCTGGCTACCCTGCCCACTCGGAATAAAAATAGGGATGCCGGCGAGCATGGGCCGCTGGAGAAGCGGAGCATGCAACCAGGTGAACGCTTTGGTGGCTGTGCCCAACAGAGAGATGGTGGTGGGCACTAGCCCCCGGACACAACCACAGAACTACACAGTTCCTTCCCTTCTGAAGTGAATGAGAGCAGGGCTGCAGTAACCAGCACCTTCAACTGCACAATGGATGTTACTGACAGAAACCCTGGGTTACCATAGTAACCATAACCCTACAGTAACTTACAATGGGTGGTGTACGGTAGTGACAGTGGTTGGCACAGTACTACGGTATGATACCGGTACAGTACTCTGGCAGGCAATGCCACACTTCTTTCTGGTACGTACACTGCCCCTGAGCCCCTAGGCAGCAATTTGTACGTTACGAGGGAGATCCGACACGAGAGATGACAGGGTGCTGATTGGTGGAGGAGGGGGAGGGAGCAGGACGCGCTCACCACCAATCAGCACCTCCAGCTCCAGGCAGCAGAGAGGAGAAGGACATCCTCCTGCTGCCTCATTCATCTACGGTAGTGGTAAGTTAGAACGTGCGGGCTGGCGGCAGTACAGGGTAGAGAAGCCGCCCAGCTCGCCCAGCGATGTACCCGTATGGTACCATAGATGGAAGCGCGGCTGCCAGCATGTATTCGCGGGCTAGCGGCTTCACTGAAGGCTAAGTGTTGGCAGCCTGCGCTGCTGTAACTCCTTCCCGCCTCCGATCAGCTGGGAGAGCGCCGAGGTCCTGCCCGCCCGCCCTGGCAGTTTAGGAGCCATTAGTGAGCGCTCCTGAGCTGCTGAATCCATAAATATAAAATTTATCTAGGGCTTATTTTTGGAGTAGGCCTTATATTTAAGCCCTACTCCCAAAACCATGCAAAATAGGGCTAGGTCTTATTTTAGGGGTAGGGCTTAATTTTGGGGAAACACGGTAGTTACCCCAAGGAGAACTCACCTGTCCACCCAAAATGTGGAGAGACTGACCTTTGTCAAGATGAATCAGGCTTGGATCAGCCAGGATTTCCACCCACCAATGCCTGATGCATCAGATTAGATCATCCATGTTGCCTCACCCAAAGCTTGACAAAAGAGACCGGTTTCTTCTGGCTACCTGCTTCAGCTACTATTCTGATGCTGCCACCCTCCTGATGCCACACATATGATGCCAAGTGCTCCTTCTTACACCCACCATCGTCAGCGGGTACTGTTATTGCCACCCAACTCCCCACCTTTGTCACCGGGTCACTCTGTGGTCTCCTGATGCTGCTGCCAGCTCATCACTCAGGTCTCCTCATGCTACTGCTGCCACCTCCTGTCACGGCTGAGGATGGGGGAAATCCTCAGCTGTGCGGTGCTGGAAGGTGTCCAGTCGCTACTCGCCAGGAACACAGAATTAGGGAGCAGGTCACCTCCTGTTGCGTCCCTAACGCTGACCCTGTCTCCTACCTGCATGGGCCGACCTTGATGGTAGGAGGACCCATGCGCAGGAACCTCGGATCCCTGACTTACCCTCCGACCGGTCCCTGGGCTAACGAGCAGGGTAAGACAACCCACTCCTCCTAGGCACGGAGGAGCAGGAGTCTCACTGGCCAAGCAGCATAAAGAAGGGGGTACATAAACAGGACTATGGATAAGACAGGTGAACCAAACAGTTCCACACAAACCTGTCTCAGCCTTGCTGACTGGAACCTGTGCTAAGGAAAGGCTGTCCACACAGACAAAGGTAAACAGCACACACATGAAGACACACAGGGACCAGGACATCCATAGCTGCACAAAAACCAAAGACACAAGACATCAACAGTACATCACGGTATTAGAACTTATGACCGGAAGGGTGGCCCTTACAAGAAGATGGAAATCACAGGAGGCTGCAACAGCAAAGCATGACTGAAGCAACCTACTGAGCCATGCCAAAGTGAGAGGCTTTATAGGCCTAAGAGGCCACACCCAACGGTCAGACACACCCAGTGACATCACACACACTGGGAAGGGAGTTAACCCTTCCAGCACCACAGGAAAGGGAAAACACAAACTTAAAAAGGAACAGTGTCCAACACAACAAACACACTGTGGTTGTTGCCGCAGGCAATGACATGGGTGGCAACCGTGTCCTGGAAGTCAGCCCCAAGGCCGGGACACTGCCACCACATGTACACAACGAGAAACGTTGCCACGGGCAACCACAGTGCAGGAAAGGTGTCCGTGCACACCACACAATACACAGAGTGCACACAGACTAACAACAGTGCATACATACACGCACACAAACTCCAAAGGGACCGCACACATACCTGTTGTCCGCGGCAACCGCACTTGAGGCATACAACATCAAGCCTCAAGCTGCGGTTGAAACAACAACCCAAACCGCGGGCAACTGTATGCGGCTCCCAAGGAGTCACGGCCAAAACCGTGGCCGTGACATCTCGCCACTCTGTCATTGTGCCACTCTGTGGCCTCCTCATTCTGCTGCTGCCACCTCCACACTATGTCACCTTGCCAGTCTGTGGCCTCCTCATGCTGCTGCTAACTGAATGCTATGTCACCTTGCCAGTCTGTGGCCTCCTCATGCTGCTGCTGCCACCTCCACACTATGTCACCTTGCCACTCTGTGATCTTCTGATGCTGCTGCCACCTCCACACTATGTCACCTTGCCACTCTGTGGTCTTCTGATGCTGCTGCCACCTCCACACTATGTCACCTTGCCACTTTGTGCCCTCCTAATGCTGCCACCACCTTCACACTGTCATTGTGCTACTCTGTGGCCTCCTGATGATGCTGCTGCCACCTCCACACTGTCATTGTGCCACTCTGTGGCCTCCTTATGCTGCTGCCACATCACACTATGTCACCTTGCCACTTTGTTGTCTCCTCATGCTGCTGCTAAATCAACACTATGTCACTGGGCCACTCTGTGGCCTCCTCATGCTGCTGCTAACTGAACACTATGTCACTGGGCCACTCTGTGGCTTCCTCATGCTGCTGCCACCTCAACGCTATGTAAATGGGCCACTCTGTGGTCTCCTCATGCTGCTGCTGCCACCTCCTCACTATGTCACTGGGCCACTCTGTGGTCTCCTCATGCTGCTGTTACCTCAACACTATGTCATTGGGCCACTCTGTGGACTTCTCAAGCTGTTCTCCCACCCTCCCCACTCCATGACTGGGCCACTAGTTTGCCTTTTTGGCCTGGTTGACATCATCATTTATTTGACCCGTCTTCTGATCCGTCAAAAGGAAGATAAAATAAGACGCACAACGGATCCTGTCTGTGTAGCAGCTGTAAGGCCTGTATGGTCCCATCAGAATTGGCTTATGATTTGGTAGCCAAAAGCAGGAGTGGGTACAAAACACAGAAGACATGCAAATATTCCATTCACGTGTCATCTCTGTTTTGGATCCACTCCTGATGGACTACTGACGAAACGCTGACCGAGTGAAGGCGTATGCTCAACAAACAGGATCTGTTTTTTGGGGGCTTTTTGTTCTTACGGATCAGAGGAAGGGCAAAATAATCAGTGACGACGTCAACACAAACTTACTTGCTGACACCCTCTCCACTCTGTCTGGGGGAGGGGGCTCTACTTGTATAAGCGTTTAATAGAACAGGTTTTGTAGACATCTATGAGGAATCAGCTGACGACGGTGTAAAAGAAGTGTGCTTTTTTATGCTACAGTAGGATCTCTGGCTTCTGCACAGTTCTTTATACCTGGTGCTAACATCGACCTATAAGGCTGAGTTCACACGGGCGAGATTTCCGTGCGGGTGCAATGCGGGAGGTGAACGCATTGCACCCGCACTGAATCTGGACCCTTTCATTTCTATGGGGCTGTGCACATGAGCTGTGATTTTCACACATCACGTTTCGTGAAAATCACAGCATGCTCTATATTCTGCGTTTATCACGCAACGCAGGCCCCATAGAAGTGAATGGGGCTGAGTGAAAATCGCAAGCATCCGCAATCAAGTGCGGATGCGGTGCGATTTTCACGCATGGTTGCTAAGATGACAGTCTATTCACTGTATTATTTTCCCTTATAACATGGTTATAAGGGAAAATAATAGCATTCTTTAATACAGAATGCTTAATAGGTGGTCAATTGAGGGTTAAGAAAAAAAAAAATAATTAACTCACCTTCTCCTCTTGATCGTGTAGCTGCCGGTCTCTTCTTACTTCTTTAATCGTGTGCTGCCGTCTAAAGATCCTGTGGTGACGTCATATCACATGGTCCAATCACATGATCCATCACCGTGGTATCAGCTTTCCTTCACATGCCCTCAGAAATGCTCTTCTATGAGTTTTGCTCAGTGATTTCATCTCCTGTGAGAATCTGTTGGCGTTCCTGTTGATTTCACATGCACCAGCACAAACTCTGCTGCCCCGCCCCCACATCCTGCTACATAGCACAGTTAGCAGCCACTGAAATATAGGCTGCTGGAACTTGCAAGTAACTTGGTAGTAAGATTTCATTCCAATCCACAACATGGCGAGTCTTACAATATGCTACAGCTTGTAATCAGCAGATCTATTTCTCACTTTGCATTCTGTAGAAAGTCCATTATTTGTAGACACAATAGATATTTCTGCTGATAATTTTAGTGCAGTGATCTACAGTCAGAACCATGGCGTTATAAGCAGGATATAGATCTCATTACTGACAGCTCTCACTACATGCACTCTCCTCTCAATACAGTATTGTGTGCAGTCCGCACAGTGAGCTGTCACTTTTCCCACACAAATTAGTGACGACACACAATGCTATGTACACATATAAGTACACAGTGGGGGAGATTTATTAAAACTGGTGTAAAGTAGAACTGGCTTAGTTGTCCATAGCAACCAATCAGATTCCTCCTTTCAGTTTCCAATGAAGCTGTGAAAAATGAAAGGTGGAATCTGATTGGTTGCTATGGGCAATTAAGCCAGTTCTACTTTACACCAGTTTCATAATATATATATATGAAAAAAAAATGACAGCACTCTCAAACACTTTATTCACTCCTGTGGTCGCAATGTTTTCAGCTCATTCACAGAGTCTCTTTTCAAGCTATGAGCTAAAACTTTGCGATTAGTGTTGAGTGAACTTGTGTTTTAAGTTCGGCGTACGAGGTTCAGGTTATCTAAGAATTCCATTATGGATTCCGCTACCACGGACCATAAGGGTCCATTCACATGTCTGCAACTGTTTTGCGGTCCGAAAATTGCGTATCCACAAAACACGGACACAGGCACTATGATAGAAATTACATGCTCTATTTTTTTTTTGCGGGCCCGCGGAACGGAAGTGCGGATGTGGTGGTGCTGTCCGCATCTTTTGCGGCCCTAATAAAAATGAATGGGTCCGCACCCCTTCCGCAAAATTGAGGAACGGATGCAGACCCATTATGCGGACGTGTGAATGGACCCTTAGTTATGGTCCGTGGTAGCAGAATCCATAACGGAATTCTTACATAACCCGAACCTGAAACTTGTACGCCAAAACACAAGTTAGCTCATCCCTATTTGTGACCACAAGGTTGAATAAAGTGTTTTTCTTTTCACAATTTTTTTGTGAGAATGCTACACTTACATATTCAGATGATGGATTATCTGTAAACTCACTGAGAGCAGCCTGCTGTGGATAGGAAGCACAGCAGGCTGTAGAACAAAAACGAAAAAAAGATAGATAAAAAGAACCTTCCAGAAGTTTTAATCTAAACAAGCCTGATGCATTTTGTCCTGTGGCCCAATGAGGTTAAAATAGAATTCTTTGGCCACAATAAGCAAAGGTATGTTTGAAGAAAAAAGGGCACAGAATTTCATGAAAAGAACACCTCTCCAACTATTAAACATGGGGGTGGATCAATCATGCTTTGGGTTGCAAAGAAAAAAAGGGGGTAAGTCAGCACATCCCAATGCGCAAGTGAACGCCACCATGGCTGAAACCATAAAAGCAAAAAACAAACAATGCAACAGCACTCTGCAATCATGCTTTGGGGTTGTGTTGTAGCTAGGGATGAGCGAAATGACTTCGGATGAAACATCCAAAGTCAATTCGCTTATAACTTCGTTCTAATACTGTACGGGTTCGGTTCCAAGTGGTACCTTGGAACCGAACCCGAGTTCGGGAAATGTTTTTTTACAGTACAAATTAATTTATGAAGTTATTGCGCAAAGTCTTGCGAGACTTCGCAAAGCAATAACTTCAGCTCATCTGAGCCAACACATTCTAATATTGTACGGAGCTCCTGCTTCCTACAGTATTAGAACAATGTTTTATGCTCATCCCTAGTTGTAGCCAATGGCACGAGAAACATTTCACGGGTAGAGGGTAGAATGGATTCATGAAATTCCAGCAAATTCTGGAAGCAAACATATCACCAACTGTAAAAAAGCTGAAGTTAAAAAGAGGATGGCTTCTACAAATGGATAATGGTGCAAGCTGAAGGTTTTTACCATGGCCCTCACAGTCCCCTGATATAAACATCATTGGAAATCTGTGGATAGACCTCAAAACAGCAGTGCAGCCCAGGAATCTTACAGAACTGGAACACTTTTGCAAGGAAGAATGGATGAAAATCCCTCAAACAAGAATTAAAACACTCTTGGCTACAAAAAAGTTTACAAGCTGTGATATTTGTCAAAGGGGATCCTACTAGGTATCTACCATGCAGGGTACCAACAGATTTGCTTCAGGGCCTTTTCCTTTTTTGTTATTTAAAAATGTAAAAGATGAAAATAAAAAATTAAAAAGTTTTTGCTTAACCCCTTCAGGACACAGCCTTATTTCACCTTAAGGACCAGGCAATTTTTTGCAAATCTGACCAGTGTCTCGTTATGTGGTGATAACTTTAAAATGCTTTTACTTAGCCAGGCCATTCTAAAATTGTTTTTTCGTCACATATTGTACTTCATGACACTGGTAAAATTGAGTCAAAAAAATTCATTTTTTGCAAATTTTAAACTTTCAATTTCTACTTCTACAATACATAGTAATAACTCCAAAAATAGTTATTAATTTACATACCCCATATGTCTACTTCATGTTTGGATCATGTTGGGAATGATATTTTATTTTTTGGGGATGTTACAAGGCTTAGAAGCAAATCTTGAAATTTTTCAGAAATTTTCAAAAACCCAATTTTTAAGGACCAGTTCAGGTCTGAAGTCACTTTGCGAGGCTTACATAATAGAAACCACCCAAAAATGACCCCATTCTATAAACTACACCCCTTTACAAATCTTGTTAACCCTTTAGGTGTTCCACAAGAATTAATGGAAAATAGAGATACAATTTCAAAATTTCCCTTTTTTGGCAGATTTTCCGTTTTAATAATTTTTTTCCAGTTACAAAGCAAGGGTTAACAGCCAAACCAAACTCAATATTTATGGCCCTGATTCTGTAATTTACAGAAACACCCCATATGTGGTCGTAAACCGCTGTACGGGCACACGGCAGAGCGCAGAAGGAAAGGAATGCCATACGGTTTTTGGAAGGCAGGTTTTGCTGGACTGGTTTTTTTGACACCCTGATGCACCCCTAGAGTAGAAACTCCATAAAAGTGACCGCATCTAAGAAACTACACCCCTCAAGGTATTCAAAACTGATTTTACAAACGTCGTTAACCCTTTAGGTGTTCCACAAGAATTAATGGAAAATAGAGATCCAATTTCAAAATTTCACTTTTTTGGCAGATTTTCCATTTTAATATTTTTTTTTCCAGTTACAAAGCAAGGGTTAACAGCCAAACAAAACTCAATATTTATGGCCCTGATTCTGTAGTTTATAGAAACTCCCCATATGTGGTCGTAAACCGCTGTACGGGCACACGGCAGGGCGCAGAAGGAAAGGAATGCCATACGGTTTTTGGAAGGCAGGTTTTGCTGGACTGTTTTTTTTTTACACCATGTCCCATTTGAAGCCCCCCTGATGTACCCCTAGAGTAGAAACTCTATAAAAGTGACCCCATCTAAGAAACTACACCCCTCAAGGTATTCAAAACTGATTTTACAAATGTCGTTAACCCTTTAGGTGTTCCACAAGAGTCATTGGCAAATGGAGATGAAATTTCAGAATTTAAATTTTTGGGCAAATTTTCCATTTTAATCCATTTTTCCCAGTAACAAAGCAAGGGTTAACAGCCAAACAAAACTCAATATTTATGGCCCTGATTCTGTAGTTTACAGAAACACCCCATATGTGGTCATAAACTTCTGTACGGGCACACGGCAGGGCGCAGAAGGAAAGAAATGCCATACGGTGTTTGGAAGGCAGATTTTGCTGGACAGTTTTTTTTGACACCATGTCCCATTTGAAGCCACCCTGATGCACCCCTAGAGTAGAAACTCCAAAAAAGTGACCCCATTATAGAAACTACGGGATAGGGTGGGGCAGTATTGTTGGTACGGTACTAGTTTAGGGTACATATGATTTTTGGTTGCTCTATATTACACTTTTTTTGAGGCAAGGTAACAAGAAATAGCTGTTTTGGCACTGTTTTTATTTATGTTATTTACAACCTTCATCTGACAGGTTAGATCATGTGATATTTTTATAGACCAGGTTGTCACGGATGCGGCGATACCTAATATGTATACCTTTATTTATGTAAGTTTTACATAATGATTTCATTTTTGAAACAAAAAAAATAATGTTTTAGTGTTTCCATAGTCTTAGAGCCATAATTTTTTCTGTTTTTGGGCGATTACCTTGGGTAGAGTATGGTTTTTGCGGGATGAGATGACAGTTTTATTGGCACTATTTTGGGGTGCGTGTGACTTTTTGATCGCTTGCTATTACACTTTCTGTGATGTAAGGTGACAAAAAATTGTTTATTTAGCACAGTTTTTATTTTAAATTTTTTATGGTGTTCATCTGAGGAGTTAGGTCATGTGATATTTTTATAGAGCCGATCGATATGGACGCGGCGATACCTAATATGTATACTTTTTTTTATTTATGTAAGTTTTACACAATAATATCATTTAAAAAAAATTAAAAATCATGTTTTAGTGTCTCCATATTCTGAGAGCCATAGTTTTTTCAGTTTTTGGGTGATTATCTTAGGTATGGTCTCATTTTTTGCGGGATTTGATCACAGTTTGATTGGCACTATTTTGGGGTGCATATGACTTTTTGATCGCTTGCTATTACACTTTTTGTGATGTAAGGGGACAAAAAATTGTTTATTTAGCACAGTTTTTATTTTTTATTTTTTACGGTGTTCATCTGAGGGGTTAGTTAATGTGATATTTTTATAGAGACGGTCGATACGGACGCGGTGATACCTAATATGTATACTTTTTTTTATTTATGTAAGTTTTACACAATAACAGCTTTTTTAAAACAAAAAAAATGATGTTTTAGTGTCTCCATATTCTGAGCCATAGTTTTTTTTATTTTTTGGGCGATTGTCTCAGGTAGGGGCTCCTTTTTTGTGGGATGAAGTGAGAGTTATATTGGTACTTTTTTGGTGGGCAATATGTATACTTTTTTCCCCCCTATTTGTTACCAATTTTTTTTAACTTTATTTGGGGAAAATGACGTTTTTTTGGGGGGGGGGGAAACTTTAAATTTTTTGGGGGGGAAACTTTCTTTTTTCAACTTTTTTTTTCACTTTATTTTTTGTCCCACTTTGGGACTTGAACTTTTGGTGGTCTAATCCTTTACAATGCATTCCAATACTTCTGTATTGAAATGCATTGGCTGTATGAGTAATACTGTGTTTATTACTCATACAGCTCCCGGCCTGTGAGATCCAGGGGGCTGGATCTCACAGGCACGTCACAGCCAGGCACGTCGTGCTGCCTTCCATGCCATCGGGTCCCCCCTACAGCCCCATGGGGACCCGATGGCACCGCCGATCGCCGCCGCAAACCGCAGGTAAAGCCGCAAACCGCAAGTCTGAATTGACCTGCGGTTTGCAGCGATCGCCGACACGGGAAGGGGGGGTGTCACGGGACCCCCCCCGTGCATTTAGCCAAGGTGCCTGCTCAATGATTTGAGCAGGCACCGGGTTCCGATCACCGCCCGCCGGGCGGCGGTGATCGAAAATACACAGGACATACCCATACGCCCTGTGTCCTTAAGTACCAGGACATCAGGGCGTACCGGTACGCCCTGTGTCCTGAAGAGGTTAAGTGGGGAATGTGTCATCTTTAATTTTATGCCTTTTGGAGATCATTTCACATATAACTTGCTTAACTGTTTACAGTAACAGTAATTTTGCTCAGGGGTGCCCAAGCTTTTGCATGTCACAGTATATTCCACTACATGGCTGCCTTGCTACCCCTTAGACCTCATGCACACGACCGTTGTGTGTTTTGCGGTCCGCAAATTGCGGATCCGCAAAACACGGATGGCGTCTGTGTGCGTTACGCAATTTGCGGAACGGCACCGACAGCCATTAATATAGCTCCTTATTCTTGTCCGCAAAACACAAGAATAGGACAGGTTATATTTTTTTTGCGGACCACGGAACGGAGCAACGGATGCGGACAGCACACGGAGTGCTGTCCGCATCTTTTGCGGCCCCATTGAAGTGAATGGGTCCGCATCCGAGCCGCCAAAACGGCGGCTCGGATGCGGACCAAAACAACGGTCGTGTGTATGAGGCCTTATTCTGGCCCTGTGCAGTCACTTTAACCATTTTGCGATCTCTGTCATACATGTACAGCGGAAGTTGGCACTTTTAAGATGGCAATAGCTGCCAGGTTTCTGCTCTTTCAAACAGCAGAGGCCCGTGGTGACTGTATGCAATCAGCTGTGGCATTTCAGTGGTGCAGACGTGGGAGGCTTGCGCTCCTGCAACCCGAACAGCGTTCCAAGGCTAAGACCGGAGAACCTATTATGTTGCGGTGATAGCCTGGAGGCTCAAGCAGGCTCCAATAGCTATCACTGGAATATTCCAGTACAGGCCCGCAGGTGACAGCACTGTATTGGAATACAGTAAATAGCCTGTTCTGTGATGGATATACTGTATACTTGTCACAAAACACAATTGGCAATCTAATGATTGCCAGTTATAGTCACCTAGAGTGACTTAAAACAAAGTTAAAAAGTTTTTAAAAATATAAAAAATTATAAAAGTTAAAATTACCCTCCTTTCCCCAAAATAAAAATAAACAATAAAAAAAAACACATTATAGGCATCGCTGTGTCTGAAAACACTGATTGTGCCTCAGGTGATGTATGGAGCGGGCCTGGTGGGTGATGGCGGTATCATACAGCCAGCACCCGCCCACACTAACAGGAAGCGGTGATCGCACCGCCCCTGTCATTTAACCCATTAAGCTCCGTGATCAACGCTGATCGCGGCACCTGTTATTGAAGGCAGAGGGATGCGGCTCCCTCTGCCTTCCAATTGGATCCCCCACAGTGAAATGGCGGGGCTCCGATCGGTTGCCATGGCAGCCTGGACGCTGCTGAAGTTCTCTAGGCCTGCAATGGCTTTCTCCATACTGAGCTATGCATGAGGCATAGCTCAGAATGGAGACTGTAAAAATCCTATTCACCCCAATAGAGATCTATTAGGGTGAATAGGAGAGGGGATCAAAAGATCCCATGTACTAGGCCCCTAAGTAAAGTAAAAAAAAATCAATATATTAAAAGTTTAAATCACCCCCCTTTCCCACTTTTACATATAAAAATATATAAATTAGGTATCGGCGCGTCCGAAAATGTCTGAACTATTAAAATATTTAAAAATTAAAAAAAAAAATCCTGTACGGTGAATGCCGTAATTAAAAAAAAATGTAATCACGTGATTCGCCATTTTTTTTCATCTTGTCATCTTGTCCCCCAAAAAATTTAATAACAGTGATCAAAAAGAACTACATACCACAAAAATTGTACCAATAAAAGATACAGTTCGTTACTCAAATAAACCTTTATACAGCTGTGTAGACCAAAATATAAAAAAAGTTATGGCTGTCAGAATATGGCAATGCAGAGAAAATTTAGATTTTTTTTAAAGTTTTGATTTTTTTTAAAGTAGTAAAACAAAAAAATATATACAAGTTTGGTATTGCCACATTCCTATTGAGCCGCAGAATAAGGATGTCAGGTCATTTTTAGCACACAGTGAACAATGGGATGTCAAAACCCCAAAAACCTTGGAATTCCGTTTTTTTATTTTTTATTTTGCCACACAAAGAATTTTTTTCCCGTTTTCCAATACGAGATATGTTAAATTAAATGGTGGCATTACAAAATGCATCTTGTACCGCAAAAAATAAGCCCTCATATAACTATGTGAACAGAAAAGTAAAAAAGTTATGGTTATTGGAACGAGGGGAGGAAAAAATAAAAATGCAAAAATGAAAATAGGCCTCGAAAACAAAGAGTTAAAATAGTACAATATTTATCCCATGCGGCGAATTACATAATGTAAAAAAATTTAAATGGACAATTCGCCTTTTTTGTCACTTCTCCCAAGCAAAGTAATGACACACAAACACACTTCACTTGGTATCACTGAAAAGTATAGATTACCCTGCAAAAAATGAGCCCTTAGGCTAATGGTGGAATGAGCAGGGCGAATCTCTGGCTCCTGAACATCTCCGGCTTATTTATTTTGGCTGCTATTTATCGCCGATGGGTGGCAGGAAGGGACTCTCTTCAACACCCGCACCCACGGATCGGGATTCTGGAGGTATTTCCCGCTTTTTTGGCTCGTCCGGACAGCCTGCCGACCCGCCGAGGGCAGCGTGTCTACCAATATGGCGAATGCAGCACGTGGGGCAGCCTCGCCTGCGCATACCCAGAACTCGAGTTCCTTGACATGTGGACTCTCCACACACCGAGACGCTAAGACCACCGTATCCCCGGGTTCCTCTGCAGCAGCAGCGAGTCCCAGCTCAGTGTCCCCCTCCTCTCCCTCCCTTTCCAGCAAGGAGGCTCCCCCACCATGACACCCAGGTCAGTGAGGTTGTCAGACTCAAAAGACCAAAATGGCGACTGGGACTGGAAAATGCACCTTAGGCCTCTTTCACACGAGCGTGGTGGATTGGCTCCGGATGCGTTCAGGGTGCGTTCAGTGAAACTCACACCATTTTGCAAGCGTTTTTCACGCCCATGATAAAAAACTGAAGGTTTACAAACAACATCTCTTAGCAACCATCAGTGAAAAATGCATTGCATCCGCGGTTGCTTGACAACTCTCAGGGACAACGCCATTATCTATAGATGGGGATACCCCTTTCATCTAATTGCCAAGAAAGATGGGAAAACAGCAATTTTTAAATCTCTAGCTGATTTGCCAAAACTACTGGAAGTCTTTGATCTGTCATCATTGGAACTCCCTGAGTGGCGAAGGCCACACTCATCCACTTCATTCCACCCCGCGATAGCTGGCAGACATCGGCGCCTAAGCCTCAGAGATCTTCAAGGCGACCTCAAGCACTAGTAGACTGAATAGCTCGACCGGAAGCTTATGTTATTTTCTTTTGTTTTCTTTTACTTTCCTTCCTTTTATTACAGGTCCATCTCTAGTTGCTAGCAGTGACTATGTCCCATAACAGCTTATCCTGGACTATTACCTTTGTCTGCCTTATTGGTTCACATTTAGGCTGTTAGCATATGATTTTTATGCCCTGTTACATATCACGTTACCTTCTTATTGATGTCGGAGATTAGTATGGCTGCCGTTTAGCCCTTGACTTCTATCCCCACTTGGTGTGACTGAGGTCATTGTTTAGTACTCCACTGAGCTGATCTAGCTGGCTCTCCTTTTTTCTGTTTGAATTTTCACCCCTGAATGTTATGTTTTTATACTCTCAACCTTGTACCTGTCTTCCCCACCATATGTCCTACCCTCCTTTTATGTCCCTACCCTGGGTAAGAGATCTGACTATTTTGAGAATTATACTGTTTACCTAACCACCATTATGACACCTCTCTCATTCTGCACCTACAACGCCAGAGGTCTCAACAAGCCTGAGAAACGTAGCCAGATCCTATACCGTTTCCATAAAAAAAGGGTTATGCTAGTCATGATCCAAGAAACCCATTTTAAGGCTACATCCACGCCCAGGTGTAATAGCAGATACTATCCTGACTGGTTCCATGGACCCAATCCTACTAAAAAGGCAGGAGGAGTCTCTATTGCTTTTCATAAAAATTTCCTCCCTACGGTCTTGTCCTCAGACATTGACCCTAGAGGTCAGTTTGTCTCCCTTAAACTCTCAGTTGATCACTCCATTCTCACAGTCGCTAATGTTTATTTTCCTAACCAGGGACAGATGACCTTCGGATCCAAAATCCTCAGACGCTTGGCCAGATTTGCAGATGGCTCTGCTATCATCCTAGGAGGTGACTTTTAAAGGTGATGGATCCAACCATTGATTCCTCGTCTGGTAAGTCCTCTGTCTCCCCAGTGTCCCTGCGCGTGTTCAGGGTCGACCTTGCGGCACTTCGGCTGGTTGACCTGTTGCGTGTTCTGCATCCAGATGTCAAGGACTATAACTTCCTTTCACAAGCTCACAATAGCTATGGAAGGCTTGATCACCTTTTTATTTCTCATAAACTCTTAAATTCTGATCCCAATTGCTCAATGGATGCTCTCTTATGGTCAGACCATTCACCTGTATACTGCCTATTATGCCCCCATTCCACACCCTCACTACTTGGAGACTAAATGATAACCTTTTAAATGACTTGGTCTGTATGATGGATATACAAGCCTCTATCCTGGATTTCACTAGGAATGAGCAGTCTGACACAACTGCAGCACCTGTGAAATGGGAAGCCCTCAATGTGTGATCAGGGGTTTATTCCTATCTCACGGAGCCAGACTCAAAAAAGAACGTTCATACAAGCTTGCCACCCTTCTTGCGGATCTTGATCACAAGGAGACCCTAAATAAGACTTCCCCATCTGACCAACTCAAAGAAGATATCTCTTCACTACGCCAGCAAATACTTAAGATACTAAATCAAAAATCCAGTGTATCCAA
Organism: Bufo bufo; assembly: GCF_905171765.1. NCBI lineage: Eukaryota > Metazoa > Chordata > Amphibia > Anura > Bufonidae > Bufo > Bufo bufo. The sequence continues at coordinate 352,439,125 of NC_053391.1, read as the reverse complement.
GATAAAATTAAACAAGGCTTCTATGAATACGGAGATAAATGAGGCAGATGGTTGTCGAGGGCACTCCACCCCCGGATAGCTCTATCATATGTGTCAATTCTTAACATGGCTTCTAGAGGCCCAGATCACTCTCCCTCAGAGATAACATCTGAGTTTAAAGAGGACCTTTCATGGGTCCAGACTTTATAAACTAAGTATCAGGGTATGTAGGGCATACAGCGGGGATCAAAAAGAAGGAGACGCCCATTGAGAAACAGGGCAGCCTCCTCCTCCCTGTACTGATGTGAAAATTAGCATACAGGGCGGGAGAATTTAACGGGGGACACAGTGGGCAAACGGAGCGGCGCTCAGAAAAATAGTAAGCGCTATTAGATCCCCGCTGTATGCCCTGCATACCCTAATACTTAGTTTATAAAGTCTGGACCCATGAAAGGTCCTCTTTAAGGCCTACCATGCCAACCTTTATAATCTTGGGGCTAGAGGAGGTGGCAATTTTGGGTCTACCCCTGAAGACATAAGACATTATTTAAGCCAGTTTGGTCCTACACGTATCTTAGATACCTCATCCTCTATCTTGGAGGAAGATTTTTCTTCCTCGGAGCTTCTGTATGCCATCAAGGATCTCAAAACCGGGAAAAGCCTAGGTCCAGATGGTCTGACTCCCCGTTTGTATAAGCTACTTGGAGAGGAGCTGGCTCCAACCATCATTCAGGCATTTAACTCAATCTCAAAGGATTGCCCTTTTCCCCACCAGGCTCTACAAGTTCACATTACAGTCATTCCCAAACTGGGCAAGGGTGCTTCCCTATGTGCCAATTACCGACCTATCTCTCTACTTAATGTAGATTTAAAGTTATATGCCAAGCTTCTGGCCCTGGGACTAGACCCACACTCCTGGATGCATTCATAGGGAAAAGGTGGGCTTTGTCCCGGGTAGGGAGGCTTATGATAATACCCTAAAGTCCATGGGTTTAATATCTAGAGCACAGCTTATGAAAACACCCTTCTGCCTGCTCACAGTTAATGCTCAGAAGGCATTTGACAGGGTTAACTGGCAGTTCTTGGCGGAGACACTGGTTTGTATAGGTGTCACGGTGGGGAATGGGGGGAAACTCCCCACTGTCCAATGTCTGAAATTAAGGAAAGCCACTAGGCCTGGAAGCCAGGATAAGGGAGATGGTCACCTTCTATGGCCACCCTCATCCTATCCCTGACCTCCTAACCTCATGAGCGAACCCAGATGGTAGGAGGTCTCATGCACCGGAACCTGGGCCCTACTGACCCGGTCCCTGCAATATGGAAGTCAGAAATAATAGATGGCCGATTCATCCACGACACGGATAAATTGGAGTCTCCCACAGGCCTAGTAACAAGGAGGAGACAGCAATCAACAACAGAACGGCAGGTAAGTGTCCTGTGGCCAGATGACCACAGACAACAGAACGACAAGATCACTTGCCAGAAGCCACAGCTTGCTGTCTTGGAGTTCCCCCTCTGGGGAACCCCAGGGACCCCCTTCCGGAGGTACAACAAACAGGACATGTTTAGCAACCATGCGGGATCATCCACACTATAGACAAACCACACATGGAACAAACAACTAGACAAACATCAACTCATAAGTGCAGCACCACACATAACAACAATGGGGAAGGGTAGACATAGGCAAGGACCTCAATAGCATCCAAGAAAGGAGCAAGCTCTTTCATACAAAGGCAGACTTAACAAAGATCTCAGTCTCACAACAGTATATGAAGAGACCTGAGACCACACCCAGCTCCACCTTGCTCACACCTGAACCATGAGCACACCAGAAAGGAAGGGCAACAGCCTAAAAGGGAAAGCACACACGCAAGCAATACAACAACACGTTGCCACTGGCATCAGCATGCGTGGCGAAAGTGTCACGGCAAACTACCTTTTGAGCTCTTTGGAAGTCTCAGCAACTTCAAGGTGAATATCCAGAAGTCAGAAATATAGAATTTCACCCTCCCTCACCGAGAAGCCACCCAGCATTCTCCTTTCAATGGACTTCACAATCAATTAATTACGCAAATCCTTCCCATCTTTTAAAATTATAAACCCGCAGCTCAGATCCATTGAGTTGAGTCTCCAGAGGTGGTCCTCTCTCCAAATCTCATGGTTTGGCAAAATCAATGCCCTTAAGATGGACATTTTACCCAGACTTCTGTATCTATTACAGACAATCCCTTGTGGGATCCCTCAAGCATTTTTTGCCCACCTGAGGAGACTGACTTCTCAATTCATATGGAAAAACTCTAGGGTGAGGTTAAGCTATAGTCAGCTGACGCATCCAAAGACCTCCGTCGGAGTGGGCCTCCCCAACTTTCTCACATATTACTGGGCAGCGATTGTGAATTGTGTCCTTGACCTTCTTTCGCTCTAAGAAATTGTGGGCGGAGATAGAAGATAAAACAGTGCCACACTTGGCATCGGGTATTTTTTGGCTCCCATCCTCTGCACAGGCCTAGTTGCCCCACCCTCAACCTTCACCACTCATGCTTTCTTTGGTGAAGTCATGGGGCAAGTTGGCATCTAAACTTAATCTAGTCACCAGGCACCAAGCCCTCTCACAGTCTTGGCAGATCACCCAGCTCTGCCTCCGGGCCTCAAATCTTTTCTGACCTTTCAATCCCCGAGTGGGAATTTAACTAGGGTTATAGACCTCTACAACAGTAATGGCTTACACTCTCTCAATGACTTATCACACCTTCTCCCTCATTCCCCCAGACATTGGTTTCTCTATTTCCAACTACGCAACTTCTTTAACTCCCTGGCACCTGGATCGCAGTTATGCGCCCCTCTATCAGACTTTGAAAAACTGTGTGTTGCGGACTCGGCACCTGGACACGCTTTCTCACTCATTTACAATTTACTGAACACTGGGGAGATTGGGGATGGGGCAGTCAATGCTTTGCCAACAGCCCCTAGGTTCATTATCACTTTGGAGGAAGAAATAGGCACCACTCTTACAGTGGAGCAATGGAGTAGTTCTCTATTATTTACTCATAAATCATCAGTGTCGTGTAGAGTGCAGGAACTCAACTACAAGATACTGACTCGTGGTATAGGACACCGGTAAACCTCCACCAGTTTTATCCTACTGTACCTGATAACTGCTGGCATTGTTCGGCAGCGGTCGGAACAATGATTCACATCTGATGGGATTGCCCGGGGGTGCCTCCTTTGTGGCGAGATGTATTCACCTTGCCCCGAACAGGGACATCTTCTCCCAGATCACTCTACGTTGGGGCACTCCAGAGATCAACTTGATGGCGACCCGGTTGAACGCGAAGGTGGACAAGTTCTGCTCCCTCTACAAGGAGGACAACCCTGTGGCGATAGACGCCCTGTCCATTCCATGGAGGTTCAGGCTGGCATACATATTCCCTCCACTTTCCATGATACCAAGGGTATTGACGAAAATCAAACAAGACCAGACCCCGGTCATTGCAATAATACCATTTTGGCCGAAGAGGTCTTGGTTCACCCAGCTCATGAAGATGAGTCAGGGCACATATTGGAGACTTCCCCTAACGCAGGACCTTGTGTATCAGGACACAGGTCCCTGCGTAGATCTGAGGAAACTCAATCTGACAGCCTGGAGATTGACAGGTCCCTACTAGAAGCTGGAGGGCTTTCTGCGGAGGTCTTGAGAACTATTTCACACTCCCGTGCGGAGTCTACAGACAAGGCGTACTCAAGAATTCACAAGATCTTTCTTCAGTGGTGTGCTGTTAAAGAGGTAGTACCCTCAGATCCTCCTCTTTCATCTATTTTACAATTCCTGCAGGACGGCCTGGACAAGGGTCTAAGCCCGTCTACTCTCAGAGTCCACACCAGTGCTCTCTCTGCCTTTCTAGGTAGACCATTATCTCAAGACCCCCTACTCAGGAGATTCCTCAAGGGAGCCGAAAGATTAAAACCTAGAATCCTGAGACCTATCCCTGAATGGGATTTATCCATTGTTCTAAAGGGGCTATCCTCTTCCCCCTTTGAACCCCTAGAGAATGTAGACCTTAGATTCCTATCTTTAAAGGTTACATTTCTACTGGCCATAACATCGGCCAAAAGTATTGGAGAGTTACAGGCCTTGGTGGCCGCTGAGCCTTATACCCTCTTTCTCCATGACTGTGTCCTGTTGAGATTTTTACCGACCTTTGCTCCCAAAGTTCCCTCATTCGGTAACCGAAATCAGACCATCTCCTTGCCGGTCCTGTGTCCTACTCCGTCATCTCCTGAAGAGGAAGCCCTTCACTCCTTGGACATTTCCAGGAATCTCAAAATCTAGCTGAACAGGACTGCGGACTTTAGAAAATCAGAGCACCTGCTGCTATCCTTCTCCGGTAAAAGCAAAGGTCTAATGGCCTCCAAACCCTCTCTAAGTAGATGGGTAAAAAAGGCAATCTGGGAAGCTTTTCTAGCCCAGGGGTTGGCTCCTCCATCCTTTGTCACCGCCCACTCCACGAGGGCAATATCGACATCCTTCGCGGAAAAAGGTTTAGTTCCGCTAGAACAGATTTGTGCTGCGGCTTCTTGGAGCTCCCACAGCACTTTCGTCAAACACTATCGCCTAGACTCTAGGCACTCTGAGGGGGTGGCATTCGGACGCACCATTCTGTCTGCCGCCCTCTCATAAAAAAAAAATAAAAAAAAATCTGTATTGAGTACCTATTAGGGGACCCTCCCAATTTGTTCGTGTTACTTGCTAGGTCCCCACTTGTGCTGCTGGTTAGGACGTAAGGGAAGCGTTAATTTTTAACGTAAATTTGTTTTCCCTTAGTCCTAACAGCAGGACACAAATTTCCCACCCTTGTGGGATGTGGGCAGTCTGCCCTTTTATAGGGGTGGGTTTTACTAATTATTTAATTAGTGCTTGGTAGGAAATTTATTGTCAACAAAAATTCCACCTGTCCTACCAGTTTCACAGGGGAGAACTCCCCACTTGTGCTGCTGTTAGGACTAAGGGAAAACAAATTTACGTTAAAAATTAACGCTTCTTTCTGGACACCAGATTATCTGCTTAGACGTTCATCCATGTAGCAGGATATATGTTTCTTCCTGCATGACCGAGATATCCTGGGTCTATCACCTCCATAAGCTTATTGCTAAAATGCTATCTTTTTACATGTTTAGTACATACATGTATAGATTATTCAACTAATTTGAAAAAAGTTTAAACTGTCCTGATAAATATATAAGAAAATACGAAAAATACATTTGACATCTTATGAATGATTTTTGTATTGTGTGTATTGTAAACTCTAGCCCATATTTACTAATGTATCTAGGCCAAAAATCTGTCTAAAAGGTGGTGCAAAATGGCTCATGTAGGGTGTTTACACTTTTGTCCTACAAGCTCAATGACAGAGTGCAGCTTATCGAAAAAGTGGCAGAGCTTTGAATGAAAGTGAATGGGGCTTAATATGCCCTATTTTGCGCTAAAATTTTGGCTGCCTGTTATTTTTGTGCAAAATCCGTGCCAAAAAAACTGTGTGAAACGGCTTCTAAGTTGTATTTCATATGTTAAATTCTCTGCCTTTTCTGAGATCAGTAGCCCTAGTGGGTAGTCATGTCAAAAATAATAATAATGATCTTTTTTTATATATCGCCAACATATTCCACAGCGCTTTACAATCAGGGGGTTCAAGAACAAATAGAGCCATAAATAACATAGCAACAAACAGGTCAACAGTTAAAACAAGGGGAACGAGGGTCCTGCTCAGAAGAGTTTACAATCTATGAGGAGATAGGGGGGACACAAAAGGTGACAACAGTTTTATACAATGGTCCGGCCATCTTAACACAATGGGGGAGTAGATATAAGGCTACACAAGCCAATCACCAGCCGATATCTGTAGTACTTCTGAGAGCATTATACCATATATCTTTGGAGGCTCCACTCATTTGTCTCATGATCACATATGGAAATCACTGACCAAAGCATTGATGTGTTAGGGTACTTTCATACTTGCGTTTTTCTTTTCCGGCATAGAGTTCCATCCTACGGGCTCTATACCGGAAAAGAACTGATCAGTTATATCCCCATGCATTCTGAATGGAGAGCATTCCGTTCAGGATGCATCAGGATGTCTTCAGTTCAGTCTTTTTGACTGATCAGGAAAAAGATAAAATCGCAGCATACTACGGTTTTATATCCGGCCAAAAAAACGGAAAACTTGCCTGAATGCCGAATCCGGTATTCAAAATACCGGAATGCCGGATCCATCATTCCGGTCTGCACATGCGCAGACCGGTAAAAAATTTAATTCTTTTTTTTAATGGATCCATTTGTCCGTGTGACAAACGGACAGACGGATCCGTTCTTGCAATGCATTTGTAAGACGGATCAGGATCCTGATCAGTCTTAAAATGCAATCAGTTGCCATACGTTTTGCAGGATACGGCAGGCAGTTCCAGCTAAGGAAATGCCTGCCGGATTCCTCTGCCGCAAGTAAATAGCCTTAACTAGGCCTAAATGTGTATAGAGAAATAGCTGTCAGTTGCTGATAAGACTGCCACCCATGGCTACTGAGCTCAGAAAGAGCAGAGATTTTACCTACATTCCAAGAGCCATAACTTTTTTAATTTTCCATTCACATAGGTATTTGATGGCTTATTTTTTGTTGGACAAGTTGTATTTTTTAAGGGCACCATTTAATTTATCATGTCTTGTATTGGAAAACAGGAAAAAAATCTTTGTGGGGTGAAATTGAAAAAAACAAACAAAATTCCGCCAAGATTTTTTGGGTTTTGAGATAATGGCATTCACTGTATGATAAAAATGACATAACTTGTGGGTCAATAAGATTATGGCTATACTAAACTTGTATCGTTTTTATTTTATTACTTTAAAAAAAGTAAACGTTTTAAAAAATCTAAAATTTCTTTGCATTGCCATTTTCTGAAAACCATAACTTTCCTTAAATTTCCATCCATGGAGCTGTATGAGGGCTTGTTTTTTTTTTTTAAACGAACTGTAGTTTTGTTTTGTTCTATTGATGTGGTATTTATGACTTGTTAATCACTGATCACTGTCAATTTTGCAGTGACAAAAAAATGGCGAATCGTGTTTTAAATTTTTTTTTATTTACAGCGTACATCACACACGAAAATAATTTTTTTTACATTTTAATATAATATGTTTCTTTTTCATTTATTTATATATGTGAAAATTGGGAAAGGGGAAGATTTAAACTTTTAATATTTTATGTTTTATTTTACTTTTTTTTACTTTTTACCTAAAACATTTAACCCCCTTTAGAGGAACCGCATTCTTGTGCCTTACCTCACAGATGCCGCAATCACTGTTGGCATCTAAGAGGTTAAATGATGGGATTAGGCGCAATTGCCATTCCCCGTCATTAAAGCCGGGTGCTTTCTATAGTATAACAGCAAGCACCCGCCGCGTATGGAGTGGGATCATCACAGAAGTCCGCTTTATACATTCCCTCACACATTATCACTTACATATATATGATAATGCGTGAAGGTGTTAAGGGTCTGAACAAACACAACTTTGCAATGGCATTTATTTTTTTTATGACATCTGGGTTTTTGTGACTTTTTTTCTTCAGGTATTTTTTGCAAATAGTTGCTCAGATTTGCTAATGTGTCTGTGCCTAGAATCTGTCTAAAAAGTGGTGTAAATTGGTCCAACTAAGCTTAGCAGTAAGGGGGGATGGGACTTCACAGAAAAGGGTCACTTCCTAAACTGTGATATTTTGCACCAAAATTGCACAAAAATCTTGATGTAAATATCTGTCTCAAAGTAAGAGTTCATGAACATGAACATATTTTTTTCTGTGTTCATTCCTTTATTATTGCAGCTCATATTCGGGTCCATTCACAAAAAAATGGAAATGACTCCATGTGCATTCCGTGTCTGTATGTCCGCATGGCCAGGCTACAAAAAATAGAACATGTTCTATTATTGTGCACAAAACGGACAAGGATAGGACTGTTCTATTCGGGGCTGGCCCTTCCGCTCCGCAAAATGCAGAATGCACATGGCTGGTATCTGTGTTTTGCGGATCCAAATTTGCGGACTGCAAAACACCCAATGGTCGTGTGCCTAAGCCCTAAGCCAACCAATAGTTGGTGTAGAGTCATAGAAAAGTGTCTATTCCTGCACCAATTTATCATCCAGCCTGCGCCCCTGTGGTAACTCTGGTGCAGGTCTAGACAGCCGGTCTAAGCTTACAGGGGCAGATTTATCAGAACTGTTGCAAAGGAAAACTGGCTTAGTTGCCCATAGCTACCAATCACATTTCACCTTTCATTTTACAAAAGAGTTTTGAAAAATGAAAGGTGGAATCTGATTGGTTGCTATGGGCAACTAAGCCAGTTTTCCTTTACACAGGTTTTAATAAATCTGCCCCACACAATCTACATGTAGAGAAGGTGATATGAAAGTGCCATTTTTGAAAAGAAGTCACAAAGACAAATAATGTCACCTAATTAACAAAAAGACCCGTAGCAAAAACAAAAAACGCTTTTGTGGTCTGCATTTTATATTTTCCATAGACCTGAAGCTAACATCTTGAGAAAAAAATGCAGCGAAAATGGAGATGCCACTAAAAATTACACATTTTCAAAGACTTATTTGTGTTTTTTTGGGACTTTATTAAATAGTTTTATGGTCAAATATACATAATTAAATGCAGTATATGTGATGTTTGGAGTGACTTGTCTCCCTTTGGTATTTCCTGCTTTGGGGCATGTCACTATTACATTTATAAGTTTGGAAAAAATGCAAAAAAATAAAAATTGTGAAAAGTGTGTGAAGATAGCATAACTTAACTTGACCTAAAGGAGTTGTTCAGTTTTTTATGGAAAATGTATTCACTTTTAAATGAAAAGGCTTCAATTCATCACATTTTTAAAGGGAATTTCCAGGATAGGACATCAGTATCTGATCGGTGGGGCACCGACAGCTGGAACCCCGCCGATCAGCTGTTTGAGAAGGCATTGGCACTCCAGCTTTTCCTAGGCCAGGTGATGTCACATGGGCTAGCTCCTCTGTCACATGGGCTAGCGCAGCACAGCACAGCCTCATTGAAGTGAAAGGAGCTGAGCTGTGATACCACGCACAGCTGCTATGCAATATATGGGTCTGTGCTTAGTTTGCTGAAAGAAGGCTGTGGCGTTACTGCGAGTGCTGTGGCTTCTCAAAAAGTTGATTGGCAGTTGTCTCAGATGTCGGACCCCCACTGATCAGATACTGATGACTAGGGATGATCGAATCGACTTCGGATGAAACATCCGAAGTTGATTTGCATAAAACTTTGTTTCAATACTGTACGGAACGAGCGCTTTGTACTGTATTAGAATATATTGGCTCCGATGAGCTGAAGTTATTACTTCACAAAGTCTTGCGAGACTTCACATAATAATTTCAGAAATTGATTTATACTGTAAAAAAACATTTCCTGAACTCGGGTTCACTTCCAAGGTACCACTTGGAACCGAACCCGAGTTCGCGATTTTTTTTTACAGTATAAATCAATTTCTGAAGTTATTATGAGAAGTCTCGCGAGACTTCGCGAAGCAATAACTTTGGCTGATCGGAGCCAATACATTCTAATACTGTACGGAGCGCTTGCTCCATACAGTATTGAAACAAATTTTTATGCAAATCGACTTCGGATGTTTCATCCGTAATCGATTCGCTCATCCCTACTGATGAACTATCCTATTCACTTAAATTTTTTGTTCTTTTAGGGGACTTGAACATGCGACCTTCTGATGTGATGAGGTCCTTGCAGTTCCCTCCAGTGCAGAGCGAGCTTCAGTGCGTTCAAGTGTATGTGAGAGTGTGTATATATATATATATATATATATATATATATATATATAATTTTTTTTTTAATATTTATTATTAAACCCCTGAAAACCGCTTGAGACATTAAAAATGGGCCAATTGATTACAATGAGGTCCTTCTGTTCTTACAAACAGCCAAAAATAGGACAGCCATGTAACAACCCTTACTAAAATGGCCGTCATGTGAATGTAGTCAAAGAGTGTTGTACTGAACAACCTGTATGATTTATGAATAAAAGAGACTGCAGACTGATACTGAGGTGTCAAGATTAGCTGTGAATTAAGAAAATGAAGAGAAGAGCCAGGCTGGGGACCAAAAATGAATAGGGACCCATCCTAGGCATCAGAAATTGGAGGCAGACCCATGCTGGCGCTCAGAAAATAAGAAGGGACACATGCTGGGGCCCAGGAATGAGAAGCGACCCATACTGGGGACCAGGAATGAGGGGGGATCCATGCTGCAGACTAGGATTAAAAGGGGAGGGGGCAAAGCTAGGGCCAGTGAATGAAAGGGGAGCTGTTCCAGGGACTAAAATAAGAAGCAATACATTTAAAAAGTGAAACTCATATAGATTCAATACACACTATTTTAAGCGTTTATTTCTTGTTGATGATTATGACTTACAGCTAATGAAAACCCCAAAGACAGAAAATTAAAATATTGTGAAAAAGTTCAATATTGTAGACTCATGCCCCAGATGTCATAGCAAGCAATTGAAGCCCCACTATTTCACCATGGGAGCACCAATAGGAGGACTGAGGGAAACCCTCCCTCTGTCTAACCCACAGATCTGAGGGTATGAGGGATTAAATGACCAGGATCAGAGTAATCTCCACTCCTGGTCACTGCTGGCGGGTGCCTGCTTTAGGGTCCATTCACACATCTGCAATTGGGTCCGCATCCGTTCCGCAATATCGGGAACGGGTGTGGACCCATTCATTCTCTATGGGGCCGGAAGAGATGCGGAGAGCACACAATGTGCTCCCCGCATCCGCATTTCCGGAGCGCGGCCCCCGAACTTCTGGGCTTTGGCCCCCGAACTTCCGGGCCGCAGCTCCGCAAAAAAATAAAACGTCCTATTCTTGTCCGCAATTGCGGACAAGAATAGGCAGTTCTGTGGGGGGTGCCGGCCGGGTGTATTGCGGATCCGCAATACACTACGGACGTGTGAATGGACCCTAAATATACAGCTGGCACCAGCCACATATACAGTGAGCTAAGTTTATAGGTACATCATGGTCGGTTAAAGGGATAAGCTTCATTCTTTATGCATTTTTCTTTCTGGAGACTTAATCGACCATTTGTCTGTGCAATTTTTTTATTATTCATTGTACTTTTGTTTTAGTGATTTTAATGTGTATAATGTACTGGCATGTATCTATATGCCAGTACATTAGCCTGTATAGCAATAGTAAATAGGCAGTTGTTAAGGCATACATACTGTAATCATGCTTTCATAACAGGACATTTCATCAAACAGCTCTAGGGTCCTTTAGTGGACCTGGGCTGTCTACCCATGATATTGTCCAGAGGTTTAGTTCAAGTAAAGTGGTCATATGACTCTTAAATATGGGGTGGTGAAAAGTAACATTTGAGAAAGTGTGCATTTTTTTCCAGCAGCTGTGGGACTTTTTTCTTGATATTGTGTGTGGTCTCTTGTTTTAGGATTAGGGTAAGGTTTGGGGGTAAGGGTTGTTTTGTGGGATATAAACTCTTAGAATGATTTTGGGGTGGGATTAGATTCGCTTAAAAAGCCTTTACATTCTAGGAACAATCATCTACCCATACAAGGTATGCGCTCAACTGTGTCACAGGTATTTAGGAGGGTCCTTCATTATTGAACCTTTTGAATATTGGCCACGTTGATTGTGGCATTCAATATGTTTCTCTGATGTGAGTGATTGGAAGTGACTTTATATTTTGTGGAGGACAGGTGTAGGCATGCACTTGCCTTTCAATACCAAATGTAGTCCTTCATAAAAAATAAAAAAAAGACCAATAACGTTTGTGCATTTTATATGTTGATTTTGGTGTGGAGCCATAGAACAGATGATCCTTTGATTACTGGCTTAATAATCTACTTCTGGACATGTTCATTCTATGGAGAGTGCTGTACTGAGCAAAAATATATATGCATATGAGGATTAACAGCCCTACAGTTCTCTGATAGCGGCTAATGCACTTGTGTTTTTACAGCAAACTTAATTAAAACTATTAAGAGAAATCCAAGGGCTGAAAAATTCATTGACATACACTGTCTCCATTTATATGAGGACAAAGAATTACTGTCTTGTGTCAGCATTTCCAAGCTTCGATCTTGCAGGAAAATGTTCTTATGCTCCCATTTAAACAAATAAAAAGACTATGAAAAATATTTTTTGTTACTTTTTCTCCTGCTTTTAAAATGCCAGTATTTTCTTTAGTCGATTTTGTGCCTTTTAGAACATGCCCTTATTAAAAGAGAGTGTTAATTTTAAGTCCCTATAGGATTAGTTCCTATGTAAGTTTGAAATGTGCTCCCTCTCTTGTTACTGAAGCTGACCTTTCAGAGCCCTATTTGTTTTTATTACAAATGCTTGTTCTACATCCATTTCTGTTTGTAAAAAATGATCACATTTAAAAAAAATGGTAGCTGTATATTTTACGTGTTCATGTATTGATGAATAAACAGACTAATCGTAATCTGAAATTGTTGAATTGATTTAAAAGTTCTGACGTACAAAAACCATCGGTTTGATTTTGAACATTTAAGGCGTACCGAATGTGTAAAGGATGTTTTCTCTGCATTGGAGGGTAGAATCAATTTGCCAGGTTTGAGATTCTTAGCAAAACCAAAAATAAATGAAAGGTTTTGTCCAGTCTTTTAAATAAAGTTGAATGATTGTATAGTGAAGTCGTGCAACTTTTTAAATCAGATAATTTTTATTGAAGTAAAAATAAATACAAATGTATTAAAAAAATACAATAACAAAATCCCCCATAACCCCAACATTATAGGAAGAGAGCAGCAAATTTTACATATTAGTCAGATACATTAGAATATGTGCAAATACACAGATCACAGTAATGAATTCAATAACTGTCGTGCAACTTTTTAATATGCTTTGTATTTGCACGTCTCACCATTTGCAAGATCTCTGCTTGTTTATAGTGAATGGACACATTTAGTAAAACCAGTACAGATTGAATAATTCCCAGCGGTAAGTTTGCTACAATTGTATCCATTATAAGCAATATTGTGTAAGGGTACAGCCACATGTTCAGGTTTTTTGCCAGAAACCTTTCTGATCCCCACCAGAGCTTATTATAGTCAATGAGGATCTGGTGATATCTGGCTATGCCCGATAGGGTAACAATAGTAGTCTGTTCCTCTGCCGGAACAGACTACTGGACTTCGCAGAGCAGATGTGAACCTACCCTAAGGGCTCATTCACACGGCCGTATGAACGGATCCGCTCCCGTTCCGCAATTTTGCGGAAGGTCTGCGGTTCCATTCATTTCTATAGGCCCTCAAAAGATGCGGACAGCACACCGTGTGCTGTCTGCATCCATTATTCCGTACTGCGGCTCCACAGAAAAGTTAGAACATGTCCTAGGAATAGGCATTTTAGGCATTTTCTATTATGGTTGCGGCTATATGAGGTCCGCAAATTGTGGAAAACACATGGCCGGTATTCGTGTTTTGCCGTCTGAATGGGCCCTTAGATATATACATGAACAGCACATTCTATCATGTGTGTCCTAATGTTGATAACATGTATGAGGCTGTAGGACAAGATATTTAGATCAGGGAGGGATGAGTAGGGTACACTAGACCACTGGTTTCCAAACGATGGTCAGAGGAATTTCATGGTTTTGTGGCAGGGCCTCTAGTGTTCCACAGACTGGCTGCCCAAGAGACTGGGGCATATTAATATTTATATATCCACTACAGGGGTCACATTTTTGTAACGTGATGCTACAGTTAAGGTGTTGTCAAAGTGTTATCCATTAAGTAAGTGAATATTAATGAAGCACATCCTCCACTAGACTATTGGTGTCCACCAGTAGTGAAATTAGCAGGACATTCTTAAAGGGAATGTATCACCTATAATTTTTTTTATGACCGTTATTACTAAATATATATCCTTTTTATCTAATCTATTTTAATTTTCTAATAGTAGATTTCTTTTTTACTGGACATAGTTATGGGCCATCTTACCTGAGCTGTTAACAGCATTTAGAGATATGCTTTACAGCAGCCACATGAGCAGTAGACACAATAGACTGGAGGGGACCTCATTGACTTCTATGGGAGAGTCTTCTGGGCATGCTCTGTGACCTGTGCAGAGGTCATTGTACAAGGAAAGAATAGATAAGCTCTGACAATCACCTATTGTGAATGGTGAATTCTGTACCTCACATATCAGTACACTGCTGTATATACTATATATCTGTACACACTGCATCTATTATACCTCGTACTTCACATATCAGTACACTGCTGTATATATACTATATATCTATACACAAAGCATATATTATACCTCGTATCTCACATATCAGTACACTGCTGTATATACAATATATCTGTACACACTACTGTACATCTATTATACCTTGTATCTCACATATCAGTACACTGCTGTGTATACTATATATCTGTACATATTGCATCTATAATACTGTGTAATATATGCATAATATATGTATAATACATATACAGAGCAGTGCGTTGATGTGAGACATACAAGGTATAATACTGTAGATACAGTGTTTACAGAAATATATGATCAGTTATACATTATGGTCACTGTGTGTGTGAGGTACATGAGGTAGTGGTCGCTGTAACTGTCTGAAATATTATACATGAGTGAGCAATGAGTAAAAACAGGGCATGGGGGGGGGGGTAAATGACGAGAAGTGGCGGACCTCCTCTTACCACTCCATTCCAGTCTGTATGGATCAATGCAGAGCTGATTGTGAACTTCTAATACTTGCTGTTGTCATCACAGGTCCTGGCAGATGTACCTTTCAAACCTAGGAATTACACCATTTTTGGTGCAGTTCCTTTGCTAGATCCTGCAGGACCTGTGATGTTGAAGATGATGTCATCACAGATGTTGGCAGATGCACCTAAGAACTAGACTTTTCACTGTGCAGTTCCCTTACAGGACCTGTGATGACATCATCAAAGGTCCTTTAGCTTTAGAAAGATAGACAGGAGCAATTAGTGTGCGGGGCCTCTACTCCACTGCGGGCCCCTCTTCCTCACAGGCCCCATAGCAGCTACGTGGTCTGCCTATATGGTAGGTACGCCATTGACTCACAGTATGATACCCTTTATGTGCCCTTTAACAGAATAATGCACCATTATGTTCCCCCAACACAATATGACATTCTCCACCTGGATGCATTGGTCAGAGGTTAGGGATTCCTGACTCTGGAGATAGGTGCAGGTCCACAAGGTCGGACCTGCATATTTCAGAAGCTTATTGCATATCCTGTGGATATGCCATAAATGTCTAAGGTGGGAATACCCTGTTATTTTCTTGGTGGAACTTTAGAAACATTCATCTTTGAAGTAAAGGTGATTATTTGTCACTTAAGAGACGGAAATCAATATTGGCTTTTTGATGCACTTGGCTAAAGGCAGGTTTATACCGCACGATGATACAGCCAATTGTCGGGATGGAAGTGTTTCTTCCTGACAGTCGGCTGCTCGCTCAGTGAAGTAGACCACTGCATTTTCACAGTATGAGGACGAGGGATCGCTCTTGCGATCATTGTTTCTGGGCAGCAGATCGCTGTTTTGACAGCACGATCTGCTGCCCAGAAATGATGATTGGTGGTGCCAACAGCAGGATCACCCGATGAATAAACATTTTGCTTGTTTATCGGGTGAACAGTGGCACATTTAGATGGACAAATTGTTAGGAACAAGCGTTCACAGGAATGGTCATTCCTGATAATCTGCCTGAAAATCGGGCAGTGTAAATCCACCTTAACCTTCTCCTCCCAATGCTACTTTTTATGGGTTTGTGTGCTTTCTCACTCTTTCCCTGATTTTTATCTTGATTAGTAGAATTCAGTTCGACATTCTTGTGAATCAGCACCGATTTGACCTGATAAAGGAAGAGCATCTACCAAAATAGTTTAGCTTGCACATTACTCATTTCTCCACTACAATCATCTCACCACACCCACTGAAATCATGTACTGTAATGCACAGATGAGCCGTGTGAGGTTTGCTCATTGCAGAAGGCCTTTGCTATGGTAGATAAAGGGGGAGCATTGGGCTGGGGACTCCCCTGTCTTACATCTATATTGAATAATTTGGCATATGAAAAGCTAGGTCTTAAGGTTACAATCTCTTTTAAAGAGATTATCCCATGACCAATGTAAAAAATGAAAATCATATAGTACATGATAATCTCTTTCTCACAAAGCTAGAACCAGCCCTGTACCTCACATGGAACCAGAGGTCTCCACATTCACTGCTCTGCTAGATTTATATCAAGCTGGCAGCTCACGAGGAGTGTCCTTTCTCAAGGGGTGTGTCCATACTGCTCCAGCTCTCTACCTGTAACTATCACAAACTAGATAAGGCATTTTGGCAGATGAAGGATGGAAGTGAGCATGTGCGACCACCTCAGTAAGGTGGACAGAGAAATAAAGAAAAGAACAACCAGCAAGAGGTGCTATGCATATACATATTATTGAATAACTCAGTGTCTATACAAAATTTTTAACGACATGCAATTACAAAAATATTCAGGTCTTGGTTTAAAAAATGTAGAATATTTTTTGTGGGACAACCCCTTTATTTAGTGCTTACGGATGAGCGAACTTCAAGTTTTGAAGTCTGGGTTTGGGTATACGCTGAATTGCATTACCACAGACCATAACGCAATTCCATAATGCCTTTAAAGGAATTCTGTTATGCATTCCGTCATTGAATTGCATTATGTTCCATGTTAACTGAATCCATAACGCAATTCAGCGTAAATCCGAACTTCAAAAACTGAAGTTCGCTCTTCCCTAGCAGTGATGTTGGAGCTGAGATTTTTCTGTCTGAAGTTGTAGATACAGTGTTAATAGGTCCAAAAAAGGGAGAACTGTAGTTACCTTAGACCACATGCTGTTACAGTATATGAGTTTGTGCATAGTTGGAATGATTCATTACACCATTAGAACTTTGGAGGGGTCATTTATCAAACTGGTGTAAAGTAGAACTGGCTTAGTTGCCCATAGCAACCAATCAAATTCCTCCTTTCAATTTCCAAAGAAGATGTCCAAAATGAAAGGTGGTATCATATTGGTTGCTATGGGCAACTAAGCCAATTTTACTTTACACCAGCTTGATAAATGACCCCATTTATTTATACCAACAGCCTTTGGTACTCCAGGTGCTGTGAAACTACAATTCCCAGCATGCACACTTGCTCGGCTGTTCTTGTAACTCCCATAGAAGGGAAAGGAGGATTCTGGGAGCTGCAGTTCCAGAACAGCTGATGTGCCGGACATTGCTGGTCCCTGATCTATACGTTTGCTGGTAAGAATGAGCATTTATGTTGGGTTTCCACTGAGCAGCAGTGATGTGGCTGCTGTTTGTGGTCAAAACACCCTGGTGGAAACACAGCCACATACAGATGACCAAGAGGTTCTTAAAACCATCTGATACAGGTGTTGATGGTGAATGCAGATATTTCAGCATTGTAGGACTTAAGGCCATTAATTCTGAGTGTTGTGAACAATCAGAGTTTCATTTAGTGTTACCATCTTCTGTCCAGGATCCAAAGTCTTTTGTTAAAAACTTCCAGTTGTTTAAAACTAGAAAACGATAGGTGTTGGAGATATAGCATGCTTGGTTTGCCTTGCTGAGATCCGAAAAGATGTACAGTCGTGGCCAAAAGTTTTGAGAATTACATAAATATTGGAAATTGGAAAAGTTGCTGCTTAAGTTTTTATAATAGCAATTTGCATATACTCCAGAATGTTATGAAGAGTGATCAGATGAATTGCATAGTCCTTCTTTGCCATGAAAATTAACTTAATCCCAAAAAAAACTTTCCACTGCATTTCATTGCTGTCATTAAAGGACCTGCTGAGATCATTTCAATAATCGTCTTGTTAACTCAGGTGAGAATGTTGACGAGCACAAGGCTGGAGATCATTATGTCAGGCTGATTGGGTTAAAATGGCAGCCTTGACATGTTAAAAGGAGGGTGATGCTTGAAATCATTGTTCTTCCATTGTTAACCATGGTGACCTGCAAAGAAACGCGTGCAGCCATCATTGCGTTGCATAAAAATGGCTTCACAGGCAAGGATATTGTGGCTACTAAGATTGCACCTCAATCAACAATTTATAGGATCATCAAGAACTTCAAGGAAAGAGGTTCAATTCTTGTTAAGAAGGCTTCAGGGCGTCCAAGAAAGTCCAGCAAGCGCCAGGATCGTCTCCTAAAGAGGATTCAGCTGCGGGATCGGAGTGCCACCAGTGCAGAGCTTGCTCAGGAATGGCAGCAGGCAGGTGTGAGCGCATCTGCACGCACAGTGAGGCAAAGACTTTTGGAAGATGGCCTGGTGTCCAGAAGGCCAGCAAAGAAGCCACTTCTCTCCAAAAAAAACATCAGGGACAGATTGATCTTCTGCAGAAAGTATGGTGAATGGACTGCTGAGGACTGGGGCAAAGTCATATTCTCCGATGAAGCCTCTTTCCGATTGTTTGGGTCATCTGGAAAAAGGCTTGTCCGGAGAAGAAAAGGTGAGCGCTACCATCAGTCCTGTGTCATGCCAACAGTAAAGCATCCTGAGACCATTCATGTGTGGGGTTGCTTCTCATCCAAGGGAGTGGGCTCACTCACAATTTTGCCCAAAAACACAGCCATGAATAAAGAATGGTACCAAAACACCCTCCAACAGCAACTTCTTCCAACAATCCAACAACAGTTTGGTGAAGAACAATGCATTTTCCAGCACGATGGAGCACCGTGCCATAAGGCAAAAGTGATAACTAAGTGGCTCGGGGACCAAAACATTGACATTTTGGGTCCATGGCCTGGAAACTCCCCAGATCTTAATCCCATTGAGAACTTGTGGTCAATCCTCAAGAGGCGGGTGGACAAACAAAAACCCACTAATTCTGACAAACTCCAAGAAGTGATTATGGAAGAATGGGTTGCTATCAGTCAGGAATTGGCCCAGAAGTTGATTGAGAGCATGCCCAGTCGAATTGCAGAGGTCCTGAAAAAGAAGGGCCAACACTGCAAATACTGACTCTTTGCATAAATGTCATGTAATTGTCGATAAAAGCCTTTGAAACGTATGAAGTGTGTGTAATTATATTTCACTACATCACAGAAACAACTGAAACAAAGATCTAAAAGCAGTTTAGCAGCAAACTTTGTGAAAACTAATATTTGTGTCATTCTCAAAACTTTTGGCCACGACTGTAGACCATTGTTTGCATGGATTGTAATATTTTTTAAGCAGGTTGGTTTTGCTGGACTATATTAGTTGCCACACACAGTCTTGGAAGTCATTTAATTTTGTTTATTTGCCTTGAACATGTAATTATTTGCAATCCAGCATATTATTCCTATTCAATGTATCCTGTTTATGGCCAACATGCTCTTACATTATACAAGGTATTAGATAAACTCTGTTTTGACTCCTTAATTTAAGGCTCAGCGGGTTTCACCTCTGATGTCTATTTTACTAATTTGTTTTTCTCATCGTGCATATTTATGACCACTTTCTGGGCTTGTTTCAACTTCCTTAATTAAAACCATGATATCCCATCCTTTAATGGCATCCAAAAGGCAATAGTTAATGAGAATAATTGTTTTCAATGCATTCCACTTCTGAAGCTTTGATGTTCACCAAGTTGCCTCCTCATCTCTGCACCAGAAGGTTGTCATTTCCCTCATTTTTATGTTAGTTCAAGAAGAAAGCTTTTACAAATTAGTGATATTTGTCCCTTGTATTTTATGTCTTTCTAATGCATTGATAAAGTTAACTGAACCCATTGCTGTGCTATATACAAGTTTGAAAATACTGAATAATCTGACTTTATGTCCACTGCTCGATTACCAAGATTTATGAACACTCAGGTTTTTTGCATGAAAGTTTTACTAATGTTGAGGCTAAGGGTGCTATGACATGGGTGTTAGCAACCACAGGTAGTGCTTGCGGTTTACTGCTAATTGCTGGTCTAAACCTGGATTTGCAACTTGAAACTAATACAATTTAGTGATAAATCATGAGCGCTACTTACACCCGCTAATGCTCATGTGTAATAGCACTCTAAGTAATGCTTTAGTTAGATTTTGGTCAATATCCATCTAACCAGTATTATTCAAGACATCCAACCTCAGTTTGAGCCTAATTGGTCACCATGGGTTCAGTACCTCCACCAAAATAGTGATAAGCACCCTGAGCCAGGGGCGGGCCTGGAAAAAACCTAAAAGTGGCTCCATGTTGTAGATGGGGCAAATTTTCCCCACTTTTTATGCCCTCCGCAAAATTCACAAAGGGTATCCCCCCCTCAAGGGACGACCCATAGTGTCAGGTGTAGGATCTATTACCCACAGTATGAGCACTTATGTTGATAAGATTCTGCGCCCTTTTGTTTCATCCCTTCCCTCTTATATTAGAGATACATCAGATCTGCTACTTAAAATTGAAAATATCTATGTGGACGAGAACGTACATTTGGCGTCTATTGATGTAGAAGCTCTCTACACAAGTATCCCAAGTATTTGGTTATGATAAATTTGATGGTGCTCCTGGGGATCATCAAAGATTTGGTTATTTTTTATAATCTAACCCTGACTTGTACTTCTCAATAACATTGTCCCTTACTTGTTTGGAGAGTTCCTTGGTCTTCATGGTAGTGTTTGGTTAGTGATGCCTCTTGCTTAGGTGTTGTAGCCTCTGGGGCCTTTCATAAAAGGTGTGTATATGTAATGACAGATCATGTGACACTTAGATTGCACACAGGTGGACATCATTTCACTAATTATGTGACTTCTGAAGGTAATTGGTTGCACCAGAGCTTTTTATGGGCTTCCTAACATACGCACATGACAATTTTCTGTTTTCTATTTCTAAACAATAGTTTTATTTATATATTTTTCTCATTTCACTTCACCAACTTAGACTATTGTGTTCCGATCCATCACATAAAATTCATATTAACAAAACTTTGAATTTAAGGCTGTAATGTAACAAAATATGAAAAAAGTCAAGGGGGGTGAATAATTTTGCAAGGCACTGTACATTGTGTGTCAGGACGGATCCGTTTGGCTCCGCTTCGTCAGGTGGACAGCAAAACGCTGCAGGCAGCGTTTTGGTGTCCGCCTCCAGAGCGGAATGGTGACTGAACGGAGGCAAACTGATCCATTCTGAGCGGATCCTTTTTCATTTAGAATGCATTGGGGCAAAACTGATCCGTTTTGGACCGCTTGTGAGAGCCCATGATGGATATCTGCTGGTAGCCATCCCCTGTGATGTCATAGCCCTATATCATCCTGCGTCCTGTGAGCTGAGCATAGGGAGAGACGTGGTAAACACTCATGTGCTAGGGACAGTGTTTCTGAAAACGATTAATAGAAGAATATTGGAGAGGGAGAGTGCAGGGAGACTGCAGGGAGAGTGTATCGCCATATGCATCACGTTGAAGTGCACCGACATTCAGAGTTAATCTGTTATTTTAGTGATACAGTTAGTGTGCCTCAGTATTAAAGGCAGGTGTCATATATCACAGTGTGCATCATTTTCTAGTGTACCAACATTCAGAGTAAGCATGGAGTTTCAGAAGCTTTCAGGCTCCCATGGTAGCTAACCGGAGCACCACGATTTCACTGAGGGAGCTCCGATCAGAAGACAGAGGGAGCCGCATCCCTCCGCCTTACTTCACAGGTGCCGTGATCGGTGTTGATAGCGGCGTCTGAGGGGTTAAATGACGGGGTTCGTTGGGATCGCTGTTCCCCCTCATTGCGGCCAGGTGTCTGCTATATGATACAGTAAGCACCCACCGAGGTATGGAGATCCATATATTCCCCCACCGTGACATACGGATATACCTGATTTATAATGATTCTTGACAAATTAATATGGAACTAATCAAATTTCTTTGCTAACTTCGGTGAAGTTGCCAAATGGAATTCTTTAAAACTTTGCTGATCTATAGTCATCATATCAGATTGGTGGGGTGTGACATTTGGCTCCCCTTCTGATCAGCTGTTTAATGGGGCTATGGGGTTATGTCCTGTTTATTTTTTATGTCGGTCACCTACCTGCATGCAGCCTACTTCAAATGAATAGGATGAAGCTGCAATAGACTGCACCACCCCTACTAAGTAGATGGCATGTAGATAGACAGATCAATGGAAACAATGAATAGGCTACACGTTCCATCGTCAAGGTTTCTTCAAATAGCTGATTTGCCTCATGCACATGACCTTATCCATATTGAGAATCTGCAAAACAACGGATACTGGCCATGTGCACCCTGCATTTTCCCCTTTTGCACATCCCACACTATGTTAGAAATGCCTATTGTTCTCTGCAAAATCGACAAGAATAGACACATTCTATTTTTATTTTATTTTTTTGCAGAACCTCAGAACGGACATACAGTGAAAAATTGGCTTCTACCTCTTGGGGGTTTTATGCCTTCCTCTGGTTGAACTCTGCAGAATAACAGGCTGAACTGGATGGACACATTTCTTTTTTCAGACTTACATGCTGCTATGTTCTTTTGTATGGGAATGGGCTAAAGGTGGCCTAATAAACTATTAAAGGGAAGGGAAGTTTATAGAATAATAAAACATTTTTTTAATAAAAAAAATGAAACTTATTCGATTTTATACTTACCGTCCTGATCCCTGTCTGGTCTAACGCCACCGCTGCCTCCTACCTACTGTTTTTGTTGTTGTTGGTGGCAGCAGTGATGAGTCTGTTACGCATACCACTGAGGCCAGTAATTGGCTGCAGTGTTCACGTGCAGTATTTGGCACGTTACCACTGCAGCCTAAATATTATATCATGGCTACAGTGGCAAGGAGGAAAGGAGTAGCAATGAAAGACTGCAAGTGCTAAGAATAACTTTTTTTAATTATTATTCTGATCAGTGGCGTAACTACCGGGGAGGCAGCTGCTTCGGGGCCCAGCGCCCCGGTAGCGTGTGTGACAGTTTATTTTAAAGTTAGTTAAATATCGATTCTTGTCTGACCAGGCCCCCTCGCTAATGTGATCTAATCTTACTGTCTCCTGATGTGTCTGGGATTCGAACCCACAACCTCCAATGTATCAGTGGCAAAGCATTTACACACACAGCCAAAAAGGCTGCATTGCAACTGATTGAAAAAATATGAGACTTCTACTGTTATAGCTGGCTAAGTGTACATCTATACACATGACAGCTGCCCCAACACACCCAGCACTGCTATATCTCTATATGACAGCTGTCCCAGCACACTCAGCTCTGCTATATCTCTATATATGAGCAGCTGTCATGTGTATAGATGTACACTTAGCCAGCTATAACAGTAGAAGTCTCATATTTTTTCAGTCAGCAGCAAGGCAGCTTTTATGGTCTTGTGGTTAATTGCTTTGCCTCTGATACAGAAGGTCGTGGGTTCGAATCCCAGCAGAAACTTTTCTGAAATACAAGCACTGACTCCATATATGGACATACAGGGCGGGACACAGGAAGAGGCTGCATCGCATCGCTGACATGGAGGTAAGTAGAGGTGTTTATTTTATTTTTTTAATACCCGACTGTTACTGCCATGGGGGGAGCGGGAGACACTTGATACTGGCACATGGGGGGAGGGGGGTTGGCACCTGATACTGGCACCTGGGGGGGAGGGGGGTTTGAGGGTTGGCACCTGATACTGGCACATGGGGGGGGGAAAGAGGCACCTGATACTGGCACATGGGGGGGGAGAGGGGTTGACACCTGATACTGGCACCTGAGGGGGGGGAGAGGCACCTGATACTGGCACATGGGGGGGGAGGGAGAGAGGCACTTGATACTGGCACTTTTTTTGTGGGGGGGGGAAAGATGGCACTATGATACTGGGACATGGGGGGGAGGAGAGAGGCACTTGATACTGACACCTGGAGGGGGAGGGGGGATTGGCACCTGATACTGGCACATGGGGGGGAAAGAGGCACCTGATACTGGCACCTGGGGGGGAGGGGCGTTGGCACCTGATACTGGCACATGGGGGGGGAGAGAGGCACCTGATACTGGCACATGGGGGGGAGAGGGGTTGGCACCTGATACTGGCACATGGGGGGGGGGAGGGAGAGAGGCACTTGATACTGGCACTTTTTTTGTGGGGGGGAGATGGCACTATGATACTGGGACATGGGGGGGAGGAGAGAGGCACTTGATACTGACACCTGGAGGGGGAGGGGGGATTGGCACCTGATACTGGCACATGGGGGGGAAAGAGGCACCTGATACTGGCACCTGGGGGGGAGGGGCGTTGGCACCTGATACTGGCACATGGGGGGGGAGAGAGGCACCTGATACTGGCACATGGGGGGGAGAGGGGTTGGCACCTGATACTGGCACATGGGGGGGGGGAGGGAGAGAGGCACTTGATACTGGCACTTTTTTTGTGGGGGGGAGATGGCACTATGATACTGGGACATGGGGGGAGGAGAGAGGCACTTGATACTGGCATGTTGGGGGGGGGGTTGGCACTTGATACTGGCACATGGGTGGGTTTGGCACTATGATACTGGTACATGGGGGGAGAGAGGCACTTGATACTGGCACTTTTTTGGGGGGGGGGAGATGGCACTATGATACTGGGACATGGGGGGAAGAGAGAGGCACTTGATACTGGCACATGGGGGGGTTTGGCACTATGATACTGGCACATGGGGGGGTGGGAAGGAGAGAGGCACTTGATACTGGCACATTGGGGGGGAGATGGCACTATGATACTGGGACATGGGGGAGGAGAGAGGCACTTGATACTGGCATGTGGGAGGGGGGGGGTTGGCACTTGATACTGGCACATGGATGGGTTTGGCACTATGATACTGGCACATGGGGGAGAGGCACTTGATACTGCCACTTTTTTTGGGGGGTGGCACTATGATACTAGGACATGGGGGGAGAAGAGAGAGGCACTTGATACTGGCACATGGGGGGTTTGGCACTATGATACTGGCACATGGGGGGGCGGGAAGGAGAGAGGCACTTGATACTGGCACATTGGGGGGGAGATGGCACTATGATACTGGGACATGTGGGGGGGAGGAGAGAGGCACTTGATACTGGCACATGATGGGGGGGCATCTATGGGGACACTTACTGGCACATTATTGGGGGGCATTATGGGGGACACTAGGCCGGCAGCCTATCAGAGGCCGGACATTGAGGGGCATCTACTGGGGCACTATATATATGGGGCATTTTATACTGGTACATTATGGGGGTACTAGCAGGAAGGGGGGAGAGGAGCACTATGGGGGAATTTACTGGGGGCACTATATAGGGGTATTTTATACTGGGACATTATGGGGGCACTATGGGGGCACTATGGGGACATTAGCTCAACTGGGGGCATTACAAGGGGGTGTTTTTGCACTGTCACATTATAAGGAGAATTATTACTACTGGGGGGGCATTATAGTGGGCTTTATTACTCCCCCATGGTATGACCCCCTAGTAGCAGCACCAGCCTCTCCCTGCTCTGCTATCCTTCTGCCCCTTCTCCAAATCTTTATTATGAAATCTTTCTCATTAGGATAAAACACAACATCAGCTCCGCCGAGCCCCCGGCCAAGTGCTGAAGTGGTGTCCGAGATCCCCAAGGGTCAAGTAACTGTAAGTTTTCATATGAAATATGTTTATGTTATACACATATAGCCTACACTGTGCCACACAATATACAGTATACCTCTACACTGTGCCAAACAATATACAGTATACCTCTACACTGTGCCACACAATATACAGTATACTGCTACATTGTGCCAAAGGAGTGGGGTTTACACAGGAGAAGGGAGGTGCGAAGCGCGCTGGAGGGGCCCTTACAAATATTTGCTGTGGGGCCCAGTCACTTCTAGTTACGCCCCTGATTCTGATAGCTTCTCTTCATATTCCTATTCAATATAATAAATTGGACAACCACTTTAAGTAGATGCTCATACAACCTAAAATATGGTATTCTTGTTTTCTATATAGAGTTGTATCGAAAAGTACAGTGGTCTACATGATTCAATACAAATAAGGGCACCTTTCGGGCACTTAATAGTTAACAGATTTTCCAATGTACACTGACAGTATACCACAGATGTGGTGTGAATTGAGTCTTATCTATACACTCGCCCTTACAGGTCTATAAGGGTACTTTCACACTTGTGGCAGAGGATTCCGGCAGGCAGTTCTGTCGCCGGAACTGCGTGCCGGATCTGGCAATCCGGACGCAAGCGGATGCATTTGTGAGACGGATCCGGATGCGGATCCATCTGACAAATGCTTTGCAATACCGGATCTGTCTTTCCGGTTGTCCTCCGGAAAAACGGATCCGGTATTTATTTTTTCTCATTTTTAAAGGTCTGCGCATGCGCAGATCGGGAAACCATATCTGGTTTTCCGGAACACTTAGTACTGGATCCGGCATTAATACATTTCAATGGAAATTAATGCCGGATCTGGCATTCCGGCAAGTGTTCAGGATTTTTGGCCAGAGAGAAAACTGCAGCATGCTGCGGTATTTTCTCCGGCCAAAAAACTTAAGAGGGAGTGAACTGATGCATCCTGAACGGATTACTCTCCCTTCAGAATGCATTAGGATAAAACTGACCAGTTTTTTCCGGTATTAAGCCCCTAGGACGGAACTCAATACCGGAAAAGAAAAATACTAGTGTGAAAGTACCCTTAGTGTCCAGCAGGTGTCCTCATTTCCATTTCCCGAATTAACTAGATTGGAGTCCTCTTCAAATGCTTACCTACAGGCTGTCTGCTTATAAAATATCCTTCTTCAGATTTGTGTTGTGTTTTGCTGCTTAATCTTGTCTTTGCAATTATATATGTTTATGAAGTCACATAAATCAGTAGAAGTTATTATTTATACACTTATGTTACGCCGGAAGAAAATAACATTGGCTCTGTTGGTGATGGCCTTTGAGTGAAATTGCCTGCATTAATCTTTGTTCCTCCTGTGGATTCATATGTATTTTCTTCCGTTTCCTTCACTCGTCTAATGTTCTTCAGGTTTTTGCACTGCTCTCCACAGCTTCATATGGTTTCCAGATGCAATGTGATTGAACAGCACATGGGCATGAATGGCTTTGCTACTTGGCCTGAAACTTACTGCTTTCCTCCCTGATTGATATTGTTCCTGATATAATTATCTCTAATATGTACATAAATAAATTAAAACAATCCTTGTGTTTAGTTTGTAACATTGTTAATCATAGAGTTGGGGGATCTCGGACATTAAAGAGGGATCCATGTGGGATTATTAACATCCCAGATGTGGATTGAGAGTTTTGGCAGGAGTTTTTCCCACTCTTTTGGTTTACTATCTTTGTCCAGAATTGATCTAGAGATGGAGATCAAAATGTATTGGTTAAATATTAACCCTATAAATGATCATTATTGGGGGAAAACTGCTTCTTCCACCAATCATGGTCTCCTATCGGTTAACAGAAAGGGGGGCTGATGGCTGTTCAGCTACTTAAGTGTCCACATCCGTGCTTCCGTTCCACGGCCCCTCAAAAAAGATATAGCATGTCCTATTCGGACAAGAATAGGCATTTCTATCATAGGACTGGCCGTGTGATGCGAAACGCACACAAGCCGGTGTCCGTGTTTTGCGGATCTGCAATTTGTGGACTGCAAAACACATACGGCCGTCTGAATGAGCCCTTAATCTGATGATTCCGCAAAAGTCTAATGTCTCTGTACAAAAAGGTGTGGTTGCTGGTAGTCCGTTGAGAAAGGGTATGTCTTTTGCATTTAATGAATCTCAAAGCAAATGGCCAGCAAGCTGTAAATATTGGCATTAGAGTGTGCATTTTGTGTGGGAGGACACCCTATGTCTAGAAGTTTTAAAAAGGCCATTTTACACAGCCAGGCCTCTACCTAAGGCTGGTTTCACAGTTCTGGAATGTATTGGATAACACTGACAGCATTATGTCAGTGTTATACAATACATTCCAGAACTGTAAGAGTTACATAGCATCATAAATCAATATAATGCTATGCGAACCCATCAGTGCTATGGAGGTCAGTACGGGAGCTTCCGCAGACACACGCTGTGAGTTCAATGCGTTGAACTTGGTCTTATGAAATCAGCCTAAGAGCTTCTTACAAAAACCTGGATAGCAGTAAAACTAGAGAGCATGCTTCCTTGGTTAAAGTGCTTCTCAAACCCACAGCGGAGCTATTAATGAATGGTTTTACTACCGGTTTTGATTTACCTTCTCTTTCTAGTTCGAGTTTTGCATTTGTGGATAATCTGTTATCTGGTAAATTGCATCTGGAGGTGGTATCTCAAAAATTGCTCAAGGACAAGTTGGCGGGTAGAATTTTAGGCCCATTTGCTTCTCCCCCTTTAGAGAATTTTCACCTATTGCCATTGGGTGTAGTCCCAAAGTGGAAACTGAATACTTACCTGATCATTCACCACCTGTCCTTCCTGTAGAGGCAGTCATTGAATGATGAAATTGACAAATCTTTAGCTGGGGTTTCTTATGTTAATTTTGAGTCTGCTGCTACATCTGGTTTTTTGGAGCATTTTTGTCTGGGCATTGGTGTGCAGAATCTTGCCACCTGTCGTGGATAGCAAATGCTGTGTTTGAAGTTGGAGTTGTTTCCTGTGGTAGTTGCATTTGTGTTAGGCTACATTCACACGTCCGTGGTGTGTTGCGGACCCACAAATTGCAGGTCCGCAACACACCAGCCCGTCACCCCCATAGAAATGCCTATTCTTGTCCGCAAGCGGTGGACAAGAATAGGACATGCTCTATCTTTTTGCGGAGCTGCGGACCCAAAATCGGGGCCGCGCTTCGCAATTGCGGCTGCAGACAGCATACTGTGTGCTGTCCGCATCCATTCCGTTCCCATAGAGAATGAATGGGTCCGCACCCTTTCCGCAAAATTGCGGAAAGGATGCGGACCCATTTTGCGGACGTGTGAATGGAGCCTTATGGGATCATTCTTTCCGGATAGGCAAATTTTTCTCCACACAGATAGTAAGGGTGTCATGTATGTGGTGAATTGTCTTTCTTCTAAATGTCCTATGGTGGTGCAGCTGTTGAGACATTTGGTGTTTTTATGCTTGGAACATAAAGGGTTTATCCAGGAAATAATGATGACCTGTCCTCAGGATAGGTCTTAATTATCACATCAGCAGGGGTCCGAGTCCCGGCAACCCCTGGTGACAGGGGCGTAGCTAGAAATGACTGGGCCCCAAAGCAAAAAAAATTTATGGGCCCCCCTCCCGGATCTCCCATGTGTGTTTTGCGGATCCGCGAATGCGCAAAACATGGACACCGGCAATGTGCGTTCCACATTTTGCGGACCGCACATCGCCGACACTATATAGAAAATGCCTTTTCTTGTCTGCAATTGCGGCCAAGAATAGGACATGTTCTAATTTTTCGGGAACGCAATTGCGGACCCGGAAGTGCGGATCCGCAATTGCGGATGCCGACAGGACATAGCGTGTCCCCATAGAAATGAATGGGTCCGCAATTCCGTTCTGCAAAATGCGGAACAGAATTGCGGACGTGTGAATGGACCCTTACCCCTACACCATGCAGTACAGAATGCATTATAAAATCCATACCCCATGCCATACAATATACAGTATAGTTCATACACCATGCTGTACACAGTATAATCCATACACCATGCCGTACAATATACACAGTAACCCCACAGTGTAGGTGTTATACTGTATATTGTATGGCATGGTGTATAGATTATACTGTATACTGTAGTCATCTATAGTGCCAGGTGCGGACACAGACAGCAAAGGGCCCCTGTGCAACAAATGTGCCTGGGCCCCCGTGCAACAAATGTGCCTGGGCCCCCCACGACAATGCCAAATTCTCAACCTAACCTATTCTATTCTAACATTACATACACCACTACAAAACATAAAGGGTAAGGCTATTTTCACACCTGTGGCAGTACGATCTGGCCACCTAATCCGGCAGAAAATGCAAGGAATCGACTGTACACAAAGCACAGCATGCAGCGGTTTATGTCCCGCTGATTCTCTGCATTTTTGCCAGATTGTGGCCAGATCTCTGCCGTACCCCATTATAGTTAATGGGGCTGGCGGGCATTCTGTCTGCATCCAGCAGTGCCGGATCCAGTGAATTTTCAGCTCGAACAGCCTGCCAGGATCACTAACGCAGATGTGACAGTAGCCTCATACAGAGCCACATACCTTTTACATCCAGGGACGTCTCCTCTGATGTAGATGTTCTCTTTCTTCATCTTCTCCATTCAGACCAGACCACCGTGATAATTTCTTTCAGCCATCTCACGTCTCTGCAGAGTTTGACAGACATCTTAGTTTCCTACTTTTCCATCATCCTCCAATTAACATCCCATCATCCACCCCCAATACTGAGAAGCTGTGCTCCCCAAAACTATACTGCAAAAAGAACTGTGCTAAGCTGATGCTGTGCCAGGGTGCCCCCACAGTAATGGTGCCCCCAAAGTAATGGTGCTCCCAAAGTCCCAATAATAGTAATTATTTCTTTGCCAGAGTGCATTTAGTAGTAATACAGTGCCCCGAACAGTAATTGTGTCCCACAAGTAATAATGCTCCCATAGTCCCCCAGTTGTAATAAAGCCCACCATAATGCCCTGATAGTAATAATTCTCTTTATAATGTGTGACAGTAGAACCCCACCCCCCCTTATAATGTGCACCGGTACAAAAAATGCCCCGTTGTGTGGCAGTAAAAAAAGAAATCCCTCCTCTTAGTGCCCCTAGTAGAGCCAATGTCCCCAGAGTGCCCTCATATGTTCCAATGACTCGTACTGTGTGCCACTACAAAAAACACTTAGTGCCACCAGTTGAGCTTAGGTGCCCATAGTGACCTTATAATTTGTGGCAGTATAAAATACTCCTATATAGTCCCCCCAGAAGATGTCCCCATAGTGCTCCTTCCCCGTCTCCATAGTGCCCTCCATAATGTGGCACTATAAAATGCTCCTATAGACTGCCCCACATAGATGCCTCCATAATGCTTCTTTCCTCCCTTCCCCATAGTGGCACCAAAATGGGTGCCAGTATTAAATGCCCCTATATAATGCCCTCATAGTGCTCTTGTCCCCCACTTCTCCATAGTGCCCCCCTATAATGCGTGCCAGTATATAGGGCCCCCAGTAAATGCCCCCATAGTGCTCCTTCCCCTCTTCTCCATAGTGCCCCCATAATGTGCCAGTATATATGTAGTGTACGGGGACTGTAATGCCCGTCACTACAAAAGTGTCACTTTGTGTGCTGTCGTCCCCCCTTTATTATGGGGAAGTTGGTATATGTCATCTTTATAAATTGTCATGTAATGTAATGCTATGTATTTCCCTGTTACTGTGACACTTGCATGTACAGGCCTGCTAGGGGTGTCATTCCAGCTTCTAGTCACTAGAGGGAGCTAGAGAGCCCTAGTTTATATAAGGCCCAGACAGGGAAGCAAAAGTCAGTCTAGTCTAGAGCTCAGAAGCTTCTAGAGCCTGAGGAAGCTGAGAGGGAGACAGAGGCAAAGCGCAGAGAAGCAAGAGGTACTCAATATAACAGAGGAGGTACTTTATAAAGAGAGAACCAAGGATATACGCCAGAGTTAAGGTATTGGGCCTTGGAGAGGATTTTCTATGTCCCAGGATCAGTCAGGAATAGAGTGCAAGCTCCTGTACTGCAAGTCCTGTGTTTCACACTCTGAAATCACCTTGCTTAATCTGTATTGCCTGCATCGACCGTATTGAAAAATCAACTGTATGCAAAGGAACTGCGCTTCCGTGAATGTCTCTATATTTAAAACTACTAAAGTTGGAGTTCTGTTTTAACATCACGGTGTTCCTCAGTTATTCCTGCTATCAGCAAACGGCGTGCCACCGTTTAATTGGCACTGGCGTCACGAACATTTTCCTACCATCACCTGCCTATGCAGAGAGTCAGCCGTCTCAGGTTAGTGTTTATTGCACTACTACACCCAGGAACACATTTCTATACACAACTTGAGTACGCTGCACCTCTCTTTTGGCGTCACGAACAGGATATGCACGCTTTATAGTGCAAGAAGCGTGAACTTTGTGCCTTATACAGTTGCCCTGTGACCAAAGTGACAAATTACCTGTTTATTGAAAGTGGACTTTGTGGACTGAAAAACATACCCAAAGTGTACCTAAAACTTCTAAAAAGTGCTGTGCAGTGTTGCGCTACCAAGAGGAAGAAAATCGCCACATTGGAGTGTGGTTTTGTGGACTTTTTACAATCCTGCTTGCTGTCAGTGAATAGACAGCGTTTATACCTAAAGATGGCTGCTGGGCTTGCTGAAATAGCTGCTGCGTCATCTTCATCCCGAAAAGGCGGGAAAAATTGGCGCCTTTCTGAGGAAATAGCGGGAAGAAGTTCAAGGTCAGGCGCCACTGCTTATCTGGACATTTGCATGTCGGCCAGCATGGACTCCGCCTTCCCCATACTGGAATACCTGGGGGGCGGCCTCCCAGTGCAATGGGAGGAGCTGGCTGATCTTATTGGCGCCACCCTATCGCTCTCCAGAGAAGGATCGAGCATGTTGGAAAGTGAACAGAGCGTTGCTGCAACGTCCGCACCTGAGATTGCAAAGATGTCTGATATTGGTGTAGAGCCAGAGGAGGCTCCACCGGCCTACTCTCCGGGACCGGAGAAACCCGCCTGCCGCCCAAGGGAGAAAGAACCGGAGCCCTGCTATGGCTCCTGGAGAGACTTCTTTCAGCCCTCTTTCAAGTGGTCGTCACTTATGGCAGAGATCCGGGAGGCCGCCATAAAGCGGAATACCAAGACCAAGATCTACTATGAAGAGTTGACTAAGACTATCCATGAAAGACACACCAACACCCAACCCCGCCTGGAAAGGAGAAAGGGAGTGGTGGTGTCCTTTGACAAAACCCGTGGCTACGGGTTCATCCAAGACTTTCTGACTGGCAGAGACCTATATGTGAAAAGAAGGTCTGTCAAGAGAGACTACCTCCCTTCCTATCAACATAGCCTCCGCGAGGGAGAGGAAGTGGAGTTCACCCCTGCCGAGAGCCTGAGAGGCCCTTATGCAACTGCCGTGACCCGTCCCAAGCGAGCACCTGAGGACTGGGAGGCAGAAGAAGAAGACTACTCTGGCTGCGAGCGAGAACCGGAACGCTCTTCAGAGCCGGCCCATCACGCCTTCCAGGAGCGGAGCTCCTTCATTGGGCCTAACGTCTTCTGGCAGCCAACCGTGTTGGAGAAATGGGTGAGCCCCTATCCTTCCCCCGAGCTGCCTCGTCGGGAGAAGACCATACAAGATATGGAAAACTTGAAAGGACTTCATGCTACCTTGGAGAACATCCGGAAGGGTCGGAGACCCGATGCGCCACCAGAACCTGCAGAGGCCGAGTCCGAGCCGTCATTCCCTGTACCTGCGCCGGCGACGCCAGCAGATGACAGCGACTCTGACACGGGGAGCATCGGTGAGCAGATTGTCCGGCTGGAGGAGAAGTTGCGGGAGCTGCGCAAGATCGCGACCGCCAGGATCCAGACGCCGCCAAAGAAGGACGAGGTAAGGGTGCCTGTCACCACCCGTAGACCACCTTCTGCTGCCACCGCTCCATCAGTGCCCCAAAGGAGACCTCCGTTTGCTGTGAATAGCTGCGCAGAGCCCACTGGACCGCTTGCGACGGCGGTAACCACTCCATTCCATCCCACAATTATTATGCCGGGACCGGTACGGTCCACCCAAGGGTTTACCCCTAGGCCCATGGGGCCAATACCTATTAGGGGCCCCTTCACCTTGCAGCTGCCCCCTAATACAGTTATGTGGGCCCATCCTCCTGTAGAGGACTACTACAGGCCGTACTTGCCAGCAGAGCCAAGTGGTTATGATATGCCACTGTGAATCAGCCTGCTAGGCCTTTGATTTATTTCACCGAAGAAGTATGGTGTTAACCCTTCCAGGACAGAAGTCCTACGTTTTCCTGGTCCTTTGTTGCGGCTGCCAGTTCATCCACGGCTCAGTGGTAGGTGTTGGCCACTGAAGTAATAAAGCCAACAATGCCACGTTTGTTTCCAGGACCTCCTGCCTGCTTTTGCTACCCCACGCCAAGTTGTGCCTGTTCCTTAGTTGCACCTTTTACCCTTCACCCCCTTTTCAGGTTGATCAGGGGTATTACAGCACTTGTCTTTGCTGTCCTTTTATTGTGCAACTTCATACTAAGGAACCGTGCCCGGAGACAGACTCAAAAGAACCTGAGCCTCTGAGATTTTTGCTCTTTTAAAGGAAATGTGCCCAGAGATGGACTCCACCGCATGAGAGCCTCTGTGATTTAATAGGAAAATAACCTGGGTACGGACTCATGTTTGTTCTTTGAGCCTCCAAGAACTTTTTATACTGTTTTATCTATTTTGCTGTTCTATTATGGACTTATTCATTGTCATGGACTATCCTGGTTATAATGTTACGCTGTGCCAGGTCAGCGCCCCAGTTCCATTCATTATCCTGAGGAGAAGAGAACGACGCCCCTTGTCACCACCCTTCATCTTTGCCAATTGGACCTGATATGAATGTAAATGCAGATGAATTACATGTATGTATGCCTGCATGTCTCTTTTTCTATTTCAGGTAGAGATTCCAGTTGGGCGAGCCCTGATGGAGTACGAGGTCGTACTCAGCTTAAAGCAGTGGGGTATGTAGTGTACGGGGACTGTAATGCCCGTCACTACAAAAGTGTCACTTTGTGTGCTGTCGTCCCCCCTTTATTATGGGGAAGTTGGTATATGTCATCTTTATAAATTGTCATGTAATGTAATGCTATGTATTTCCCTGTTACTGTGACACTTGCATGTACAGGCCTGCTAGGGGTGTCATTCCAGCTTCTAGTCACTAGAGGGAGCTAGAGAGCCCTAGTTTATATAAGGCCCAGACAGGGAAGCAAAAGTCAGTCTAGTCTAGAGCTCAGAAGCTTCTAGAGCCTGAGGAAGCTGAGAGGGAGACAGAGGCAAAGCGCAGAGAAGCAAGAGGTACTCAATATAACAGAGGAGGTACTTTATAAAGAGAGAACCAAGGATATACGCCAGAGTTAAGGTATTGGGCCTTGGAGAGGATTTTCTATGTCCCAGGATCAGTCAGGAATAGAGTGCAAGCTCCTGTACTGCAAGTCCTGTGTTTCACACTCTGAAATCACCTTGCTTAATCTGTATTGCCTGCATCGACCGTATTGAAAAATCAACTGTATGCAAAGGAACTGCGCTTCCGTGAATGTCTCTATATTTAAAACTACTAAAGTTGGAGTTCTGTTTTAACATCACGGTGTTCCTCAGTTATTCCTGCTATCAGCAAACGGCGTGCCACCGTTTAATTGGCACTGGCGTCACGAACATTTTCCTACCATCACCTGCCTATGCAGAGAGTCAGCCGTCTCAGGTTAGTGTTTATTGCACTACTACACCCAGGAACACATTTCTATACACAACTTGAGTACGCTGCATATAGGGCCCCTATAGTGCTTCCCCTCTTCTCCATAGTGCCCCCCCATGTTGTGCCAGTATATAGGGCCCCCATAGTGCTTCCCCTCTTCTCCATAGTGCCCCCGTATTGTGCAAGTATATAGGGCCCCATAGTGCTTCCCCTCTTCTCCATAGTGCCCCCGTATTGTGCCAGTATATAGGGCCCCATAGTGCTTCCCCTATTCTCCATAGTGCCCCCCCCCATATTGTGCCAGTATATAGGCCCCCCCCATATTGTGCCAGTATATAGGCCCCCGTATTGTGCCAGTATATAGGGCCCCATAGTGCTTCCCCTCTTCTCCATAGTGCCCCCCGTATTGTGCCAGTATATATGGCCCCAATAGTGCTTCCCCTCTTCTCCATAGTGCCCCCCCATATTGTGCCTGTATATAGGGCCCCCCCATATTGTGCCAGTATATATGGCCCCAATAGTGCTTCCCCTCTTCTGCATAGTGCTGACCCGCCCCATATTGTGCCAGTATATATGGCCCCCACCCCCCTTCTTGCCACAGTATGGTATAAAATTAAATTATAAAAACAATAAACTCATATACTTACCTCCATGCTGCTGTCAGCGATGCGATGCAGGCCTCTTCTGGCCTGTGTCCCGCGCTGTACGGCTCAGGCGGCGCGATGACGTCATCGCTCCGCCTGCACCGGCCTCTGATAGGCTACAGGCCTAGTGCCTGTAGCCTATCAGAGGAACGGGCAAGGGAGATGCCTCTCCCCTGCTCCATTCACCTGTATCGCTGTCCTGAGGACGGCGATACAGATGAATATGGAGATGAGCGCTTCCACAAGCTCATCTCCACTCCTGCTGCTGCCACAAGAATAAAAAAAATAAAATAAAACTCAGCCGGCGGCCCGGGCCCCCAGTGGCGTAGGGCCCCATAGCCATTGCTATGGCTGCTATGGCGATCCCTACGCCACTGCCTGGTGATCAGCTGTTTCAGGAAGCTACAGCGTTCATCGGAGCTCTGGTAAGTGCAGCAGGCTCCCAGTAGCTTACCAAGCACAATGCCATACATCATATCATGGCTGAGCTTGGTATCGCAGCTCAGCCCCATTGACTTGAAGAAGCAGCGTTGCTCATAAAAGGTCCAGCCTCTTCTAACAGCTGATCAGCGGGGGTCCTGGGAGTCTGACCCTGACTATCTGATATTGATGACTTATCCTGAGGTTTAGTCCGTGTGTCATCTGTATTCCATGGACACTACTAGGCTGAAAATTTGTTTCTAGAGCATCTACTAGCAACGATCCATGAAAACCACAGATCAAACATGGGTGATATCAGTGTTGTTTCTGTAGTTTTTATGGGCCCATAGACTATACTGTGGGTGAGGGATCCATAATCATGAACAAAATAAGGCATGCGTCTATGGACCCATGGTATTTTAGTGTGCATATCTAGCATTTTATACAGCAAGGATGTTACTTTCTCTGAAGAGCTTTATGGTTAACAATCACCGATAAGAAAAAAAAAACACGTGAAAACGCCATTAAAAATCCAAAGAGTGAGGAATGATGTGACCTTCAAGTAGCCATAAGAAAGCCATTGTAATTCTGCAAGATAGTTAGAGCTGTGGGTCTGGAAGCAGTAGAGTGGGGTGAAGTTAGGATGAAATGGAGCTGGAGAAAGAGAGAGGGGTTTAAGTAGGGGAGAGGTCCTGGAAACAATAGGTCATAAAGGGCTCGTTCACACGACCGTGTGAAGCTCATGCTATGGACCGCAAACTGCGGTCCGCAATGCACAGGCACCATCCGTGGGGATGCCGCATGGGGATCGCAGACCTATTCACTTGAATGGGTCCGCGATCCCTCCGTTCCGCAAAAAGATAGAGCGTGTTCCGTGCTTCCGTTCAGCATCTCCGGATTTGCGGACCCATTGAAGTGAAATGGGTCCGCATCTGTGATGCGGAATGCACACAGAGCGTTGCCCGTGTATTGCAGATCCGCAAATGCGGTCCGCAATACGGCAACGGGCAGCAGGCGTTCGTGTGAATGAGCCCTAAGTGAGAAGAAGTAATAGAAAGCTGATTGACTAGGAAAAGTGTGAGGGGGTCTAATATATAAAAGGTGAGGCTGGGGGTAGTCTGAGGCATAAAAATGGCAGACCCAGAGCATGCTGCGATTTGAAAAAAAATTTCATTGACCCAAAAGCACACCTTAAGGGCTCATGCACACGGCCGTTGTCTCGCCGTGGCGTATTGTGGCCCGCATACGGCAGGTCCTCAATACACGGGGCACGGGCCGTGTGCACCCCGTATCACGGATGCGGACCCATTCACTTGAATGGGTCCGCAAACCCAGAGATGCGGTGCGGAAGCATGGATCGGAACCCCACGGAAGCACTGCGGAGTGCTTCCGTGGAGTTTCTGGCCATGCCTCCGCACCGCAAAAAAGTAGTGCATGTACTACTTTTTTTGCGGTGTGGACCGTCGGATGCGGATTGCGAACCCCATTCAAGTGAATGGGTCCGAAATCCGCATGCGGCTTCCCTATGGTCGGTGCCCGGCCAGCACACGGTCGTGTGCATGAGCCCTTAGAGTGACAAAAACTCTACAAAAAATGCTGGTTTGTGGATGGTCTCTTACACAATGTTTTTTTTTTCTTTTTCTTTCGAAGAATGCTATAGTTTTAGTGGCATTTTTTTTTAAACCAAAGCCAGAAGTGGATTTAAAAGGAATGGGAAATATAAAGAAAGGACTAAGGCTGTAGTCACATATAGGTTTTGTTCTGCCTCCAGCAGGGAGAGATTAATTTCAGTTCATGTCTATTTCAGTTCTAATTCATACTGCTGCAATCTCTGTATTCCTGTAGTTATTAGGTAACAGCACCATCTAGTGGTGGTATTGCTCCTTGTTTTCTTGTTAATAAAGATTATTGTATTGTTGGGTGCTAAGCATTGTGGGTGCAAAGCATTCTGGGAAAGAGAATCCCAGTCTCCATTTACAGGACATCAGCAGAACTGTTCCATGCAGCTCTCCTTCTTAAACTCCACCATCTTTGTGCAAGTATATCTGGTGAGTGAGATCTACCTTGTCTCAGGGATATTATGTTATGCAGTGATGTTTAGCTAGCTGTAGTGTTACTCAGGGAACATGTTGTAGCTGTTAGAAATTAGATATGTAATCCTATGTATAGACAGCCATTTTGGGACATGTGCTTAGAGTTAATGTAATGTTGTAGTACATGCTGTTCTTTGCTTCCTGCTGTACAAGCAATCTTGTATGCTTTATACTTATACAAGCTATTTGTATTCTTATAGTTTTACCACACATCAATTCACAATCCTGTTGACCAATAAACAAATTAGACTACAGAAAACAGTCCTCTTATTTGGAAGACAGGAATGGTTTATACTAAATGTCAGACTGCACACTGTGTGAACGTGTATGAAGAAAGAACAGGTTTCGTAATTTTTTTGGTGTTTTGTGTTTTTTAGGCAACAATTCCAGCTCCAGATGTTGCATAGGATGCAGTTTTTGTGGTTGACAACTGCATGGTTTTTGGGGCAAGCTATTGGTTGCTTCAGTACTGTAACTGGCCTTGTAGGTGGCGGTTGTGGTATTTTTGCAGTGTCTTTTTCAATGACTTTGCTGCACTAAAATCTGCATTTAAAATATAATATTGCGGCTTTTTTGTCTTTTTACTGCATGGTGATTTATAGCTGTCTGCTGCACTTTTACCACCCTGGGTTAGTGTACCCGAAAAGGCCCTGTGACATACATGTGTAACAACCATAGTTTTATAACCTATTTGCCAATTGGTTGTGGCTACACATGGTTGCATTGTCCAAATAACATTTCATTTCTTTTACTCTTTTGAAATTTGCTCCTGCTATATCATACTATGGGCACATGCACACGATCGTAATGTTTTGCGGATCTGCAAATTGCAGATCCTCAAATTGTAGATCCACAAAACTATAATAGAGCAAGTCCTATCCCTGTCTGCAATTGCGGACAAGAATAGGCATTTTCTATCTGTTTTTGCGGGGCCACGGAATGGAACCACGTATGCGGACAGCACTTGGTGTGCTGTCCGCATCTTTTGCGGCTCCATTGAAATTAGTGGGTCCGCACCCATTCCGCAAAATTGCAGAACAGATGCAGACTCATTCATATGGCTGAGTTCACACTTCAGTTATTTGGTCAGTTATTTCCATCAGTTAGGCTACATTCACACGAACGTATTTTGTTTCCGTGTCCGTTCCGTTTTTTTTGCGGATAAGAAGCAGACCCATTCATTTCAACGGGTCCACAAAAAATGAGGACAGCACACCGTGTGCTATCTGTATGTACGTTCCCTAGGCCTGCAAAAAAAATAGAACATGTCCTATTCTTGTCCGATTTGTGGACAAGAAAAGGCATTGTTACAATGGATCCGCAAAAAAAAACGGTTGCCATACGGACCGCAAAACACATACGGTAGTGTGAATGTAGCCTTATTGTTAGCCAAAACCAAGAGTGAAGCCTACTCAGAGATCAGGTAGGGAAAGATCTGCACCTGTTTTGTGTTTTTGACCCGCACCCGATTTTGGCTCATAATAACTGATCACATAACTGAAGTGTTAACTCAGCCTAACCAACAAGTAATATGAATTAAACAATGACAGCCAGGGACCAATAGCTTTTTGTGAATGTAATCTCACACAGTGCAGGATTGGGAAGACATTGGTAAAATAAGTAGAAGAGGTTGCATTATTTCATCACATTTATTTAACATATTATCCATTAAAATTTGTACATTTCTCTTTTCAGGATGTAATAATTAATAAGCCATATTTACAGTATTTAAATTGCATTTTTCCAAATGAAAACATGTGTAAAAGAAATATACACCTTAAGCAATCTATATACAATTACAGTTCCCTGATCGCAGTTTAAAGTCATTCAATACAATGCTAAATTTAATTTCTATGAATATATATATATATATATATATATATATCAAAATGCATTGATTGTTACCTGGAAAATTATGACTTGAAATTATAAATACCGAGATAAAATACATTCTTTATCCAAAGCCATCTATCAAGTTTCATTCCTCTGAGCAATGAGAAAGGTTGTCAGTCTAGACTTGTGGCTATGTTCACACGGCAACAACATGCCTTTTAAAACATTTTACGTGGTGCAATACTGGTTCAAAATACTACCGAAAAACATAGTATTTTTATACAGCTACTTTAAAACATGCTTCAGAAGTGGCATGTACCATTTTACTTCTTCAAAGCATTTTTAATGCTGCGTTCCCTATTCAGTTCAATGGCAATGGTATAAAATAGATTTATATTAGGAACGCATTTGGTGCATATTTGGAGGTGTAAACACTACCAAATGCAACTTTTTCTCAGAGAGATTAGCTTCTACCGTCTTTCAGCACACATATTTTGCCATGTGAACGTGAGTCTTATTCTGCACCATATTTCTGAAGAGTGAACCCATTTATAGCCATTTTATGTACTTCAATTATTACTTTATTTGCGCAAGTAAAGTTTACTACACATATCTGTGCTGTAGATGCAAAGAGATTTAATAAGGGCAGCTTAGAGTATGGTCTGTTACATATAACATAGTTCTCTGAAGGTCTATATAGAAGAAAATAGTTGTACAGGACTAAGATTATTTTGGCTTGAAAGGGGTTGTCCGGGATTTTAATACTAATGGCTAATGACTAATCATAGATCCGAAGTCGCTTCGGTCAAAAATTAGTTTGAATGCTGTTCAGAGATCCGTCTCCATTCAGCGTCCAAATGTAGGGGCTCTGCCAAGGTGAAATTCGTTATCTCCAAAGTCGCGTGAGACTTCGTCGAATAACTTCGGCATTCGATTATTCAACTTGAAAGCAATTTTAATACTGGGATCTGAAGTCAGCTTCGGTACCTAGGTATGTCACGTGACACACGTCGCCGTGTAGCGCTAGCCATAGATCTTTATGATGATAGAGATGATAGAGTTAACCCTGCATACATGTACAACTGCACTGGGCTCCTGGACCATGGAAGGACATTTTTTTAACTCTTTCCTTTCCAAAGCACACAGTTTAGAGGAAAAGTGCTTAAGACACCTTGTAACACTTTGTGATCCTTATTGTTATTATCCCTCTAATGGCATCAAGATGGCTGTATGCAGTAAACTGAGAATGCTTACATATATTTAATAACTAATGGTATTTATTAACTCATAAATACAAGCAAAGCCATCAGTCAAGCAGCTATTGTATTTATGCACACATCATTTATTTGACTGCCCTTAATAAATGACCCTAATATCTATCGGATTTCAGTTCAATATCTAGCTCACTTCAGTTGTGTGCAGGAGGCCTTTACAGTATCTCCTGCACACAAATGTATTAAGGCTCAGTACGAGCTCTGATTTGTAAAAAGTTATAATATGGCACCTACATGCTTTCTAGAAGCGACTCAGTACAAAGCTGCAGGAGCTCCACATGCCTCCATACAGTGCCCGGTGGCTCTGCCTTGTACATGAGACCTAAAAGGTAATATAAGCTCCACCATTAGGACACAGCCACATGGATAGGTGTCTGCATGCAGTTTTGGAAGTCAAAATTAGAAGAGGATCATAAAAAGAGAGGAAATATAAACAACAGATACAATTCTCCATTTTTTTTTTATTCACTCTTGGTTTGGCTTCCGAAACTGCATGCAAAACGCTAACTGTGTGGCCGTACCCTTAGGTTGGAATTATCGCCTTGAAAAGTTGGAAATAG
This sequence comes from Bufo bufo, assembly GCF_905171765.1. Classification (NCBI taxonomy): domain Eukaryota; kingdom Metazoa; phylum Chordata; class Amphibia; order Anura; family Bufonidae; genus Bufo; species Bufo bufo. The sequence continues at coordinate 352,396,826 of NC_053391.1, read as the reverse complement.
TTAGTAAATCTTTTTGCCTTTGTGGGTTAACAGCACCAAATAAATAAAGCGGTTACGAATACATAATGCAATTTCTGAAACAATATGAAAATAATTCTTTAAAAAAGTAACACCTATATACAATTGCATAAATAAAAAACTAATACTGTAGGCTTTTCCAAAAAATCTATCGTCAAAGTAAGCAAAAATAGTGCAAAGCAAATATTATTTTTTTAAGAAAATATTTTAATATTCCTCTTGAAAAAAGCAAACCATATATTAATATTATGTCCACCATATTACTACATGTTAGGCGTTACCCATTCCCAGAGTCAAGGCCACAACTACAGTGTATTAACAGAAAACTGTGACATACGAGAGTCCTATGTTGGACTAGACATGTACAGTCCTTGATATTCGGAAACTGTAAGGTAAATATATGAAACAATCTATAGGTTGGAATAGTGGGCCTCTTGCTTGGTTTAGAAAAGATACTGCACTGATCTCCTGTGACAGAATGCATTATTGCACAAGACAACAAAAAATAACAGGAACAATATAAAAAGAACACTCAGAAAAATTATCAAAAAATTGACCTAATATGGTTCCATACTGCTTTGAAATGTAATACTTTTTTGTGCAGCCATTTTCATTTGTGTTCAGGACTTTACAAGATCAATTGCATTCACAAGCATTTTATCAAGCAAGTACAGGCACAAGGTGTGTTGATGGTGGCAACCGGCTTCTTTTTCATGAGGTTCCCTAGATGGTGGTCAGAGCCCCATCTCTGTATCTGGCATCATCACATACACCAGTAACAGTATTACATGTAACTAAAGGGCTGGTATGCCTCTACCTTTTATTGGCTTTCAAGGATTTTTAAAAAATGACTTTAAAAAGAGGACTTTACTCCAATACATTTTTTCCTATTCGCTATTTCTTACCAATAGTTTAAGTAGATGGACTCAAGTAGCTGAGGAAATATTTAAAGTGTACAACAAAGGCTTGTTGGGAAATAAATATAACTGAGTAAGAAAATAGAAATGTCTTAGATTACGAAATTTTTAATACAATATATATTTTTACGCATTTGAAGTCTCATCAAACAATCTTTGCATTATGACATTTTTCTCCTTTCGGCTTTTTCTTGTGTTAGTTTTCAGTTGCTATAGCAAGCTATAGTTTTATTTTTTTTCTTCTATATATTACTCTATCCTTAACAGAATACCCCTCAATGCACAGATATTAGGAACCTGTCTGAAGACGTTCTCCTTGGATTTCATTTGAGCCCTGTTTCACTACCCTCTTTTAATATCTATTATCGTAAGTGATATGGTTTTTACATTTTGAAATGATAATGCTCAAACAGTGATAAGATTTGTGCCATCAATAGTGAAAACAAGGTTCGCACGGTCATTTTCAGACATATCTAGTAGGTATTCTCGCCTGTGATATATTTGTGTGTGTGTTATGCCATAATAAGTACTGCCAAATGATTATAAGTACATCTTTGAATATGTCTATATATTGGCCAGTCTTTTCTGGATATTCTAGCATCAGTTGGTATGGATTGGCTAAAGTACTATAAAGTCTTGTTTAATATGGCCTCCAGACAGACTCATCCATTCTTCCAGTGCTTGTTAGACTGGTGGGAGAATTGCTATGACTTCCATCTGCATCCACTCCATCATTCTGGTTGGTCAAGTTGTGGTTCATCAAGTTGTTTCCTGCTGTCACACTGGTGCAGGAAGATAGCATTCTTGAAGGAGAACGCTCACCTGCAACCATAGAGAACTGATATGATCCAGAAGATGTGCCATAGTATAAATGATATGGAGATGCATTGGTCTGGAATGGTCCACTTTGATTTTGAGATGACCCAGGATATGGAGGTGGAAGGTAAGTGGGATGGAAACGTGTAGTAGTAGGCATACCGGTCACGCTGATTCCTCCAATTCCAGTTGTTGAGGGAGATGCCGTATAAGAAAAGGCAGAGGACATGGCACCAGGGTAATGCACACGAGTATCAGAAAATCTGGTTTCTGTGAGAGACGGTAAAGTGGAGAAGGAGCGGTCAAACTGTCGAGGGTCGGAGAATGGACTTAAATCTGTTGCTAAAAGGATAAAGAAAAAGATGAATTGGTTCAATGAAATGTAACACTCCTGCAGTTCATAATACATTTATATATCAGAATGGTTGTTTGGTTGCTATAGGATGTATTTGTACTTTTCCCTGTACTTAGCTTTACCTATAATTTTTCAACTAAAGAAAACCAGATAGTCATGTATATATAATTTTTTCCAGTCTGTGTTGTATTTTCTGATGATAGATCTTTTTCAATTCTATTTTCTGTACATGATAATGTACGGAGCTACTATTAACAACAATTAGAGATATACTTTACAGCAGCCATATGAACTCTAAGAAACAACAGACAGGATATGTACACTGCCTTCTATAGGAGAGCTTTCTAGACATGTTCTATGGTCCGTGCAAAGGTCTGGTGAAACCAAGATTGAACTTATTGTCCTAAAGTTGAAGAATCATGTCTAGAGGAAACCAGGCATTGCTCATCATCTGCCCAATACCATCCCTACAGTGAAGCATGGTGGGGTGTTTTTTAGCGACTGGAACAGGGAGACTGGGCAGGGTTTAAGGAAAGCTGAATGGAGCAAAGTTCAGACATATTCTTAACCCTTTCACTACCAGCCCATCCGACTAATTACCGCAACCGGCAATAATGCCGATCGTGGTAATTAAATGCTTTAGATGCCGTGATCAAGTGAGATCACGGCACCTGAATGCGCAAAAATCCAGAAGGTCACGCTTCCGGGTTTAGTACTGAAGCTCCGTGCGGGCAATTGGGACTTCAGTACATGCGCTGAATGCTCTGAATCTCTACGAAGAAATTCAGAGCATTAATGCTGCAATTCTTATTTTGGCCACCAGATGGCAGGCCAACCTAAGAAATCAACAAAATGCAAAGAAATTTTTTAATCGTTTATAGGTCAAAATGAAAAATTCAAAAACATTTTTTATAAGATCATTTATGAGCCTTAAAATGATGATAAAAAAATATAAAAAAAGTAAAAAAATATATTAAAAATAAAAAAAGTTTAAAAAACGCCCATAACATTAAAATAAAAAATAAAAAATCCAATACAGCGAATGGTGTAATGGAAAAAAGGGTCAAAATGGCCAATTTGCCATTTTTTCATTGCTTCTCTTACCCAAAAAAATGAAATAAAATGTGATCCACAAGTCATGCACACTCCAAAATGGTATCAATAAAAACTATGAATTGTCCCACAAAATGAGCCCCTAAACAGCTCAGTAGACATAAGTATAAAAAAGTTATGGGGGTCAGAATATGGTGATGTAAATAAATAAAATCTCAAAGTTGACATTTATTTTTACACTATTTACACATAAAAACCCTATACATATGGGGTATTGTTGAAATCGTACTGACCCAGAGAATGAAGGGCATGGGTCAGTTTTGCCGTAAACAAATCGCCGTGGGAACAAAACCCCTAAAACGGTGGTGGGATTGCGTTTTTTTCCAATTCCACCCCATTTGGAATTTGCAAAGATGACACAGGAGTGGCTTAGGGACTTAGGGAGTGGCCTAACCAGACCTCTGACTTGAACCCAATCAAACATCTCTGGAGAGACCTGAAATTGGCTATCCACTGACGGTCCCCATCCAACCTGACAGAGCTTGAGAGGATCTGCAGAGAAGAATGGCAGAAAATCTTCAAATCCAGTGTTGCAAACCTTGTGACATCATACCTAAGAAAACTGGAGGCTGTAATCGCTGCCAAAGGTGTTTAAACTAAGTACTGAGTAAAGGGTCTGAATACTTATGTTAATGCAATATTTTAGTATACACAGATAGCTCTCTCTGTATACACAGTCATAGAAAGAAGGCTGTCAATCACTGATAGGACCATCTCCTTAAAAGGGGTATTCCCATCCCAGACAATAGGGGCATATTGCTAGGATATGCCCCCATTGTCTGATAGTTGCGCGTCCCACCTCTCGGACCCGCACCTACAATAAGAACGGAGCGGGGAGAGCTGTGGCTGGAGGACCCCGGATTTCCCGGGGTCCGTCCACCACCAAGCACTGCTCCCATAGAAGTGAATTAAAGCGCACCGTGCACGAGCGGCCCCTGCTCCCATTCGTTTCTATGGGGCAGGCAGAAATAGCTTAGCCAGCACTCGGCTATTCTCGGCGGCCCTATAGAAGTGAATAGAGGGCGGCTGCGCATGCGCAGTACGCCCTCCGTTCATTTCCCCGCTCCGTTCTCATTGTTCTCATCCTAGCGATATGCCCTCATTGTCTGTGATGGGAATACCCCTTTAAGTATAGCATTACTGTTGCTAGTAATCTAGAGCTGACCACAGTTGAATAGATGTCTCCCCGACACAGTTGCCATTGAGGCTTACAGTGAACCCCAGCTTTTCTGCTAGAAGCACATTTGGCTGATAGTCCTATCTTTTCTTTGAAGAAGGGAACAATTGTTTATATCACAGGTAGATTTCTGGTATATTTTAGATATCCACTAAGTGATGTTCTGGCAAAAATGATGTGTTGCCTGCTTAATGGTAACACTAAGCCATAGTGACTTTTATAGCAGATTCACATGCAGCAGGTTTGTTACAGACATTTTTGCAGTTAATAATCTGTTCCATGCATCTAGCATGTGGATGGACTTCTGTAAACTATTCAGATCAATGGGACAGTCCTAAAACATTCTGCAAGGTCATAAAGTTTCACTTGATGTGAGCATACACAATCACAGTCATAGCATAAGCTCGTGGGTCCTAGGGAGGCAGAAGAAATGCTATTTAAGTGGCAACTCTGTTCCCGATTGTTGTATATCAGGATCTGTGCAATTATCTGACATCCATGGACAAGATTCAGATGGCAGTGGAACACGAATGCAGCACTTTATCAGTTGCAACCAGCGGAAAGTGTTGCGGTTTAGTAGACAAATGTAAAAAAATTAAATAAAATAAGAATTACTGTGACCACTAATTGCTATACAAATTTTATAGCTATACAGTTGAAAAGTATCATGTGCCCTTTATCAAATGAGGACAAGTTCATACAATTCCCCCATTGATAAATAGGGAATTTCAGCTACCACACCATGTAAAGGATTATAGTACAAAAACCAAAGGAAAATGTCCCACTAATTGCACAGTAGCAAGATTGTTCACTTCATTGCGTGATTCTTAATGTCATACTTAATCTGAATAATTCACACAAGGGAGAAGTTCTTCTAGATGACATTACTGTACATGCGTCTAAGTCATCCCTGTGCCAATAATCCATCAGAGAGCACACAGATCAAACACTAAGCCTGAAAACACACTGGTGCAGTTTTGACGAATTTTTTGGAGCCGAAGATCCAGCAGAAGTCTTTACTTCACAATTGTATTTGACTTAAAAAAAATGCAGTAAAACTGTCAAAAAAAACTATGTGTGACAACTGACACGTGATGCATATGCAGGGGCAGATTTTACCGGTATTTTCATATATTTTGCCTTGCCCGCTCCTATATTGCTCTGTATAGTACAGCCTGCTGGCTGGAGTGTTGAATTGCACTTTTGCTTTGCCAATCAAAATATTTCAAGGATATGTTTATTTTCTTCTCATAATCACACCAGCTGCTTCACCAAGTGAATGGGCCCATTTATCCTTAAGAATTTGACCATTGTAAGACTGAGCCCAGGGACCAAGAACTTCCAAATCTGACCTGATCTATCTACGGAAATGTCAATGTTTTGGATTTGGAGAGCGGCAAGGATTGGTATGTATATAAATTAGAAGCCATGCAGAGGTCACCGTTTCTGATTAGTATCGTCCGTGTTCTTGGCTTATGCTGCTTAGTAAGGCTCAAAATACATCTCATGTGCTTGCTGCCTATGTGAATACATCCACAAGCACACAATACATCATGCACATGAGACATGGGGAATATATCGGAGGTAGATGACGTGTTATGCCTGTCATCTCTTTAGACATGTCTGTTGTAGTAACTACTTGCATTCCTCATGTAATAACAATTTTGGAGCATTTATTCTTATGACTCATGACTCAATATTCCTGTATTATTCCTGCTAGAAATTATATAGCAGTCTGCAATGAAGGTACAGATAGGTGCTACCATTTGGAGGTGTGTCTCTGCACAGTTTGACACTATTCAATCTATTCTGCCAGTGTCAGGCTGTGCAGGGACACCCTCCAACTGGTAACATCCATCTGGACCTTGATTGCAAACTGCTAGCAGCCAGGCACCATGGACACATTACCTAGATCTCCAGATCTTGCATCACAAAGATCCCCCCCATTCAGTTGCGTCATTCTGCATCCCCCTCTTCTCTAGTGACCTATGCTGCACCAGTGTATTTGGGGGCAACCAAAACTTCTGCTGGATCCTTTACTCATATAATGCACTTTGAAACTTTTGAATTACGGTAGATTTTGTATTCGACGCACCCACTAGTCGGGATGAGCGAACTTGTGTTTTCAAGTTTGGCGTACAAAGTTCGGGTTATCTAAGAATTCCGTTATGAATTCCGCTACCACGGACCATAAATTTGATGTCCCGAACCCGAACCTTGTACGCCGAACTTGAGAACACAAGGTCGCTCATCCCTACCCACTAGCATCTCTTTGTAGTAGTGTCTGGGGACATAGACCTTTTATATTTAGAAAGTTGTCTGAACTCAATAATGGAATGAGCCTCCTACATTTCTGCATGTACCATATACATGCAATAGTCAATGCAAGACAAAAAGCCAGAAAAATGATCTTCATCACAAACAGGACTGTAAAGTGAAAGATAGCAGATCTCCAACACGTTTCAAGTACTATCAATAAGCCTTATGGTTTTTAGATGTTTTAGTTTTAAACTGAGTCTAATGTACTGACATTACATAAAAGAGAGAAATCGAAAGCAAAAGAGTTAATATCCGAATAATTTACTGATGTCCGATTCTTGCAGTCTGTTATTATAACTCTATTTATTTTCAAACCCCCAGAGTAAAGACATCTTGCAGAACGTCTGTTCCCCCATTCAGTTGGATCTTAACCAAACCCTAGAATAGCTTTTCTGTGGTTCCACAATGCTTGGCTGAACAGATACGTGGAATTCATTAATAAATTTAACTTCTCTTCATAGGATTGTACCCACATTCAGGTTGGCATCTACTGTTATACCAGCACACACGGTTTTAGCACGGATGCATGCTCTATTTTGTCCGTGTTCACTGACCCATCACGTCTATTATAGTCTATGGGTCTGTGAAAACCACGGATGCAACACGGGTACTATCCGTGGTTCATTGATCATTAGGAAGAGATGCTTTGAAAATTATTATTTTTCAGCTGTCAGGAAAACATGGATAAGACACGAACAGCAAAAAACGGACACACGGACCCAACATGGATCCATCACGGACATCTTCATGGAGGCATCGCTGACCACCTTTTCACAGATTTAAGCACGGACACGGACGTGTGAATGAGGCTTAATGGTGATGTATAAAATCAATACATAGGTATTTTTGCAGTCGTGCGTCTTTATTTCAGCATATACTATACTGTACTGTATATGAAAGTCTATTACAGTCTCAAAGTAGTTAAATCCTCTGCCATGATATTATGCTATGAGTATGGAAATTTCCCGCTCCTGCTGACATTAGATATCAGTCCCTAAATAACGGTGTATATTGTGTCTCTCATAGTCAGATTCTTGTGGGGAACTGGAAATTCCAATGCTTGCTACTAGATGTCAGACACAATTACGGTAAGGCGGCTGTATGATGTTCAGGCCTACTTCATCCTAAAAGGACATGGCTTTGAAAGTTTCCACAGAAAATCAACTCTTGTAAAAACATCTAAATTAGAGGTAGCTCTCCAGAACACAGAGGAGGAGGTAATGTTCTACTAAATATACCAAGCAAATACATGTCTCTCTCTTTTCTATTAATCCTGATGCATTTCACTAGAGTAAAGTATATAGCTTTAGATATAAGACATGATTTCAATGAGCCAATGGTTTTTTGTCTTGGCTATGCTCAAGGGAAATGAAAAACCTGGGCAGCATGGTGGCTTAGTGGTTAGCACTGGTGCCTTGCGGCACCGGGGTTCTGGGGTCTGACCAAGGACAACATCTGCATTTAGTTTGTATGTTCCCCCTGTGTTTGTGTGGGTTTCCTCCGGGTGCTCCGATTTCCTCCCACAGACATACTGATAGGGACTATATTTGTGAGCCACATTGGGGACAGAGTGATGCTAATGTCTATAAAGCGACGTGGAATATTCCCCCAGAGGAGAAATCAGGGGTCGCAATTTCTAACTCCCTTCTATGTAATGAAAAATCAATTGGCAATGTATTCCTACCTTTACAAAGCTGTAAGAAAATGTGCTGTATAATTGTTATAGAAAGTTAAGGGTCCTCCTTAAAGTGGTTGGCCCATCTGGGACATTGATGGCATATTGCTAGGATATGCCATCAATCTCAGATTGGTGCAGTTCCCACCTCTGATACCTGCTCCTATCTCCAGAACCGGGCCCCTCGAAATGAAGGAGCATGCTCTCTCCATTCAAAAATAGCAAGCCCCATAGCAGTGAATTGAAAGGACACTGCTCAAGCTTCGCCACCTCTCCATTCACAATTATAGGAATACCAGAGCTCCCATTGCAGTGAACATGGCGGGCTACGCATGCGGAGCTGCTATCTGTACACTTGAGGAGTGCCATTCTGGAGATAGGAGCAGGTCACCAGAAATGGGACCCACACATATCCTAGCGATATGCCATCAATGTCCCAGATGGGAATACCTCTTTAGGCTACATTCACACGAACATATTTTGCGGACCGCAGAACACATACGGTCGTGTGAATGTAGCTTTACATAGTTATTTCTGTTAGGGCTCATGCACACGACCATATGAATTTTGCGGTCAGCAAAAAACGGATCCGTAAAAAATACGGATGACGTCCGTGTGCATTCCGTATTTTGCGGAATGGAACAGCCGGCCCATAATAGAACAGTACTATCCTTGTCCGTAATACGGACAATAATAGGATGTGTTCTATTTTTTTGCGGAACTGAAATATGGACATACAGATACAGAATGCACACAGAATAACTTGCGTTGAAATGAATGGTTCCGCATACGGTCCGCACAAAAATCGGAACTGAGACGGAAAGAAAATACGTTCGTGTGCAGGAGTCATTTGTTTTACAGTATGTCTTCTTATTGTATAACATTTATTTATATAAAATGAATGACAATGCTTGTTTCCATTTCTTGATAGAAAGCTGTGATGGAGAGATGCCCAAGAAATATGGATAGTATAAGTAAAGTCTACATCTTTCTGTATTTCAAAGACTAATTTATAAAATATGGACGCGAGAATGAAGTAGTGCAACAGATTAGTATGCCTACTCACACACATGATCTGACGCAGTGCATGCTGGGTATGGAGGCAACAAGCTGACCACTGATATCTACAATTATACCAAAACTAATTTATTTCTTTTTTTTATTTACTACCTTCAACTTTACATGCAATATTTGAGAATATATTGTTATTAACCAAACAATTCCTAAATATAAAAACACAGGGGGACTATGAAGAATTATTCCCTGAAATTGTCCTGACCTCCTGTCTGTATGTAATGGACTACTATTTACCATGTGTGCAGATCGGACAGTTCTACTGCAAACCTCTCTACTGCTGACAGTTTGGATGTCAGAGAAACCATGCTATTAAGAAATTAGCCCAGACACTCTCCTTTAGGCCTCTTGCACACAAATTTTTTTTATTTCCGTTCCGTTTTTTTGCGTTCCGTATACGGACCTTATACGGAACCATTAATTTCAATGGATCCGCAAAAAAAACGGAAGGTACTCCGTATGCCTTCCGTTTCCGTATAACCGTTTTTCGGTCCGCAAAAAACGGATCCGCAAAAAATACACATGATGTCCGTGTGCATTCCGTATTTTGCGGAACGGGACAGCTGGCCCCTAATAGAACAGTACTATCCTTGTCCGTTATTTGGACAATAATAGGACATGTTCTATCTTTGAATGGAACGGAAATACGGAAACGGAAAGCATATAGAGTACCTTCAGTTTTTTTTGCAGATCCATTGAAATGAATGGTTCCGTATACGGAATGCAAAAAGCGGAACGTAAACGGAAAAATAAAACTTTCATGTGCAAGAGGCCTTATTGTCCGCATAACGGACAAGGATAGTACTGTTCTATCAGGGGCCAGCTGTTCCGTAAAAAACGGAATGCACATGGACGTCATCCGTATTTTTTGCGGATCCGTTTTTTGCGGACCGCAAAATACTGAAAAAGCCATACGGTCGTGTGCAAAAGGCCTTACTATATTATTTGCAAACTTTTTGAAATCATGTGTTCTATTTGACATGCTCGGTTTGTATGTCCTTCATTAAATACCTTGATGATACCATTGAATTGTTTTATATAGGGATGAGCAAACTTCTGTTTTCAAGTTCGGCGTACAAGGTTTGGGTTCGGGTTATCTCAGAATTCCGTTTTGGATTCCGCTACCACGGACCATAAAACTTATGGTCCGTGGTAGCGGAATCCATAATGGAATTCTTGGATAACCCGAACCTTGTACGCCGAACTTTAAAACAGAAATTCGCTCGACGCTAGTTAGATATAGTCTGGTGGCAACTACAGGTATATGCTTTATAAATCCTTCTCTTTACTGTATATTAGTAAGGTTAACACAGTAGATTCGAGTACATTTCTAGGACCTGTATCCACAGGGTATTTTTTAGTTCTCTGAAGTCTTGTTCAGATGACACCTCCACCCATGAAAGTCGCAACTTTAGTCACTGTTTTTTCATTAGAATGTTATCTACTATTTCCTTTTCCTTGTTTCTTTCTCACCTTTTACAATATGCAACTTTCCTGTTCCATTATCTATATCACGACAACTGATGTTTCTTTTAAAGTCTAACTGTCATTTCAGATAATTTTTAAGAAAAAGCTGCCATGTAGGTGTACGTGAGGAATAATACTTTCTGGCCATATACCTCTGCAATCTGTAATTCTTGGGTTCTTCAGAACTAGTGTGGAGTCTAGCTGTAATCATGGCTGTCCAGACACAGGACATGGATAAACAGAATAATCTGCTCCCTAACTCTCTGTAGCTCACCTGCAGAAGCAGGAGCGGCTAAGGGAGGGCATTTTAAAGTACTAATGAGCAGTGAAGTTAGAGAGTAAATCACTTTTCAAGCTGCGCTCTTAGTCTCGTTGCCCTCCCTGCTCTTCCTCCTCCTCCCCTCTCTATCCTCTCCATAGAGTTCTATATAACCTGATCCTTCAGTGAGCAGGCAGGTCTTCAGTGAAGATGTGCTATCTAAGCATTATCAGTAGGAGAGGAGTCTGACAAGAGGAGAAGGAAGTTTATTTCTTTGATGATATGTTACAAAGTTACATATAATCGCTTGTACTATTCATTTATGAAAAAAATGAAACAACTGTTACTCTTGAAAAAAAATCTTTAAAAACCACTATATTAAGCACCATATTTGTGCCATAATTTGCAACTTTTCTTAGCAAGAGGGGGACGGAGCCTACCACAGCCTGCTGGATTTGCTATAACTTATGCCGGAAACTTCTGGCACACAGAGAGCCAGCGATGCGCCTAATTAATAGGCAAATGCCTCTTGATAAGTAAGCACATCTTACTCCAGAACAGGGATCAAGGCTGGTGTATGGAAACATCAACCTTGATAACTGTCCCCACTGCACAAGGACTAAGGCTACTTTCACACTAGCTTCTCTATTTTCCGGTATTGAGATCCGTCATAGGATCTCAATACCGTAGAAAAACGCTTCAGTTTCGTCCCCATTCATTGTCAATGGGGACAAAATGTAACTGAACAGAACGGAATGCTCCAAAATGCCTTCCGTTCCGTTTAGTTGCATTCCCATACCAGGGGAGCAAACCGCTGCATGCTTTGATTTTCTTTCCGTCATGGGATGCGGAGCAAGATGGATCCGTCATGAACACCATTGAAAGTCAATGGGGACGGATCCATTTTCTATTGTGTCAGACTGCGTCAGAGTTAAACGGATCAGTCCCCCGTTGACTTTCAGTGGAGTTTATGACGGATCCGTCTTGGCAATGTTATAGATAATACAACCGGATCTGTTCATAACAGATGCAGACGTTTGTATTATCAGTAACGGAAGCGTTTTTGCTGAGCCCTGCCGGATCCAGTAAAAACGCTAGTGGGAAAGTAACCTTAGATGGTAAGGGGGTACACTGCCACCTTAAAAGCAACCTCCTACAGTTTATTAGATTACATGTAAAGCACTAATATAATGCTTTCATAACTCACAAGTACTACTAGATTGATAGAGAGACATAAGGGAGTGGGGTGATCTATGGAGAGCGAGGGGCCCGTATGCTGTTCTTCTACAGTGACCCTCTGCATTCTATTTCTCGCCGACTACAGACGTGCTTCTTATAGTCAAAATGTTATATATATATATATATATATTTGTGTGTAGTGATATGAAAGACATGAAGCAAACATTCTGCACAGTATTCTTATTCCTATATATATATACATATATATATATATATATATATTGTTTTACATGTTATTGATTCAATTTTAAAAATGTGATATTTTTTCTCATGAGAGGGCTGCTGCCCATAACTACAATACCTTATTCAGTCATTTTGACCAATTTATCTGCTCCCTTGGCACAGAAGAAAACTTAACACAATGGTGCTCTTAGTGTGACCACAGAATCAGACATACATGTGGGCCTTTAAACACACAGATGCACATACATTCACGTGCTTGCCTTTCAGTAGCACAGCCTTTCCAATGACAGCTCTGCAGTGTTTTGTTTAATTGCATGCCAAATACCTCCAGCCTGGGGGCATTTCCCATAGAGATGAAAAAAAACCTTGTTTCCAATCCCAAAATACTGTTAACAGTTACACTGCCAGCAAAAGTGACAACAGGCATGTTCCAGCTTTGAGGAAGCTGTGGGAGATATCTGCTTAAAGTTTCAGTTACGTAAAGTTATCTGCAGTCCTGGTTCATACTGTGCTGTGACATCTTCAGACTGCAGTGTGTGGATTTGTAAGTGAAAACCATATGTACAACATATCAGCTTCTTATCTCGGCACGGACAGAACATAGACGGGAAAGGGTCCTTCAATTCTGTTAATATTTCCAATAATTGGAGAAAAGCAGCCACTAGGAATTCACTACCTTCATACTGATCTCTCCCATTAGGCCTCCTGCACACGAACGTGTGCGCCCCGTGGTCGTGCTGCGGCCCGCAATGCACGAACACCGTCCGTGGGGCAGCCGCAGCGGATCGCGGACCCATTCACTTTAACCCATTGACCCATTCACCCATTCCGGCCGTTCCGCAAAAAGCTAGAACATGTTCTATCTTTTTGCGGAACGGAAGTACGGGACGAAACCCCACGGAAGCACTCCGTAGTGCTATCGTAGGGTTCCGTTCCGTGCTTCCGTCCCGCACCATTCCGCATCTCCGGATTTGCGGACCCATTGAAGTGAATGGGTCTGCATCTGCGATGCGGAATGCCCACGGAACAGCACCCGTGTATTGCGGATCCGCAAAGTTCGTGTGCAGGAGGCCTTGGTCAGATCACTTTAAGGCCTCATTTAGGCCTCTTTCACACTACCGTATGGCTTTTTCAGTGTTTTGCAGTCCGTTTTTCACGGATCCGTTGTCCCGTTTTTTTTTTTCTTCCATTGTGTTTCCGTTTCTGTTCCGTTTTTCCGTTCTATTTTTCCGTATGGCATATGCAGTATACAGTAATTACATAGAAAAAATTGGGCTGGGCATAAAATTTTCAATAGATGATTCTGCAAAAACGGAACAGATACGGAAGACATACGGATGCATTTCCGTATATGTTCCGTTTTTTTTGCGGACCCATTGACTTGAATGGAGCCACGGAATGTGATTTGCGGGCAATAATAGGACATGCTCTATCTTTCTACAGAATGGAAAAACGGAAATACGGAAACGGAATGCATACGGTGTAGATTTTTTGCGGAACCATTGAAATGAATGGTTCCGTATATGGACCATATACGGAACGCAAAAAACGGCCCGTAAGGGAAAAAATAAATGGTCGTGTGAAAGAGGCCTTACACTTAGGTCAGTATTTTGGTACACTATTAGGGCTCATGCACACAGCCGTAGACGATTTTGCGTTCCACAAATTGCTGATCCGCAAAACACTGATACCAGCTGTTTGCGTTCTGCATTTTGCAGAATGGAACGTCTGGTTCATAATAGAACAGTCCAATCCTTTTCTATAATGTAAAAAAGACTAGGACATGTCCTATATTTTTGGGGGTGCCACAGAACAGACATATACAGTAGATACGGACAGCACACAGTGCTGAAGTTTGCAAACAATGCGGATTGGATGCGGACAAAAAATACAGTCATTAGTAAGCCACAACCAGATGTCCAACACGAGGAAGAGGTGCAAATCCTGTTCTTGCCATTCATGTTGCATTGTTGGTTTTGGCTTACAATAATGACACAAAATGCAAAAGTGTGAATAAGGCTTAATTTGTAAAGGAAAAATTCAGCTCACAGGTATACACATACTGTATACTGTATTAGGGAACTGATCTGGGTGCAAGGTGCTTCGGAGATTAACCACTGCTTTCAATGAACTAACTACGTTTCTTTAAATTGGCAACAATGGTCACTGCTAGGTGCCAGATTATGATATATTCTGGATTATCTGCAATCCGGATTGAATGGGTCTGCAATCCGGAAGGTCGGTGCGGAACAGATGCACGGAAGCACCACGGAGTGCTTCTGAGGGGTTTCTGTACGTGCCTCCGCACCGCAAATAAAATAGAACATGTTTCATTTTTTTTAGGTGCGGACGGATCACGGACCCATTCAAATTGAATGGGTCTGGATCCGTTGCGGCACCGCATGAATGGTGCCCGTGCATTGGGGACCGCAAATTGCGGCCATGTGAATGAACCCTAAACCAGGCACAGTGCCTTGTAGGACTAGCTAAACTAAATGCAATGACACCTTTTACTCAGTGATCCATTGCTTTATTCTGAAAAAAAAAAATTGTTATGTGCACCGAGGGTGGGGTCAAGCCACTCTTTACACCCTTGCTCCAACTGCTTCCTCTGCCAGACCCTCCTTCTCCTTTTTGATGGACAAGGCAAAATGACTATCCAGAAACCTGACCATGCCAATCAAGAAGGAGAGAGAGGGTCTGGCAAAGGAAGGAGGAGCATGGGGTGCACAGAGTGGCTTGGGTCTACCCTTGGTGCAATTAACTACTCATTTGCATATGGATTAAAAAAACTTTTTTTTTCCAGACAGAAGCAGCAGATTGCTAAGTGAATCATATAATTACTTGCAAGGTATTGTGCCTGTTTTATCAGTGGATCTCCTGGTGATTCCCTTTAAAATGTATTTATTTTATATACTTAAACACGCAAACACAGGGATAACATACAAACTCCATGCAGATGTTATCCTTAGGGCTCTTTCACACTTGCGTTCTTGTCTTCCGGCAGAGAGTTCCGTCGTCGGGGCTCTATGCTGGAAGAATCCTGATCAGGATTATCCTAATGCATTCTGAATGGAGAGAAATCCGTTCAGGATGCATCAGGATGTCTTCAGTTCCGGAACGGAACGTTTTTTGGCCAGAGAAAATACCGCAGCATGCTGCGCTTTTTGCTCCGGCCAAAAATCCGGAACACTTGCCGCAAGGCCGGATCCGGAATTAATGCCCATTGGAAGGCATTGATCCGGACTTAAGCTAAACGTCGTTTCGGCGCATTGCCGGAGCCGACATTTAGCTTTTTCTGAATGGTTACCATGGCTGCCGGGACGCTAAAGTCCTGGCAGCCATGGTAAAGTGTAGTTGGGAGCAGGGGAGCAGTATACTTACCGTCTGTGCGGCTCCCGGGGCGCTCCAGAGTGACGTCAGGGCGCCCCAAGCGCATGGATCACGTGATCGCATGGATCACGTCATCCATGCGCATGGGGCGCTCTGACGTCATTCTGGAGCGCCCCGGGAGCCGCACGGACGGTAAGTATACCGCTCCCCCGCTCCCCGCTCCCCGCTCCCCGCTCCTACTATGGCAACCAGGACTTTAATAGCGTCCTGGGTGCCATAGTAACACTGAAAGCATTTGGAAGACGGTTCCGTCTTCAAATGCTTTCAGTACACTTGCGTTTTTCCGGATCCGGCGGGCACCTCCGGCAACGGAAGTGCACGCCGGATCCCAACAACGCAAGTGGTAAAGAGCCCTTAGTTGTATTCGATCCTAGGACCCCAGTGCTGCAAGTCACCAGTGCTAACCACTGAGCCACTGTGCTAACCATCTGCATAAAATGTGTCTAAGGCTACTTTCACACTCGCGTTTTGGCTTTCCATTTGTGAGATTCGTTCAGGGCTCTCACAAGCGGTCCAAAACGGATCAGTTTTGCCCTAATGCATTCTGAATGGAAAAGGATCCGCTCAGAATGCATCAGTTTGCCTCCGTTCAGTCAGCATTCCGCTCTGGAGGCGGACACCAAAACACTGCTTGCAGCGTTTTGCTGTCCACTTGACGAAACTGAGCCAAACAATGTAAGTCAATGGGGACCGATCCGTTTTCTCTGACACAATAGAAAACTGATCCGTCTCCTATTGGCTATGTTACAGATAACACAAACGGATCCGTTCATGACGGATTCATGCGATTGTATTATTGTAACGGATCCGCCCAAATCGCGAGTGTGAAAGTAGCCTAATCTGGTTCACTCTTTTATCACTTAGGCCTCATGCACACGACCGTTGTTTTGGTCCGCATCCGAGCTGCAGTATTTGCAGCTTGGATGCGGACCCATTCACTTCAATGGGGCTGCAAAAAAAAAAAGGACAGCACTCCGTGTGCTTTCCGCATCCGTTGCTCCGTTCCGTGGTCCGCAAAAAAAAAAAAAAAAAATGTCCTATTCTTGTCCGTTTTGCGGACAAGAATAGGCAGTTATATTAATGGCTGTCCGCGCCATTACGCAAATTGCGGAACGCACATGGACACCATCAGTGTTTTGCGGATCCGCAATTTGTGGACCGCAAAACAAACAACGGTCGTGTGCATGAGGCCTTACTGAGCATCATCTCTGAGAAGCAGAAAAGCACTGCAGTTTCAGAAGCAGGCTGCTCACCAGTCCCGAGAGAGCAGACAGAGAGGTAAGACTAAGCATGTGTGTCCACCTCGGCACATTCACTGAGGTGGACACAGAAACACTCTTCAATAGATTCAGCAGGTGGTGCTATCCTAACATTATGGCAAATGTCCATTTGCTTGGATTTCAATATTAGAGAGAATGCTTTTTCCACTGCATATAAAATTCTCTAATGACGTACATATTCATTTTTATTGTATAGTATTATACTGATGTTTTAGCCTAGAGCATATTAACTGGGCCCTATAAATCCTGTTCTAAATAACCAAATGCAACCATTAGCAAGAGAAACCATCAATACTTATCCATATTTCTGTCTCTTCGTATATTTCTTAGTAAAAGGGTAAGATAAATATGTATAAGAGCAATAACAGATCATCTTACCTTGTATTTGTGTTTGAGCTTGGTTGCTAAATGGGTTTGGGTTAGTCAGTGAGGGTCTTGGATTAGGATTGGGCTGAACCCTTATCCCCTGCCTCCGTATTAGCTCCAGATCACTGTAGCGTTCTGAGAAATGCTTGCTTGCCTGCTCTTCATGTTTTTGCCGGTGCCCTGAAACATCCAGAGATGATAGTTTACCACTAACATGAAGAAGTCACCAGTACATAAAAGCTTCTGTGATATCCTCTTTTGTATTTGTACCTGTTTTTGACAAACCTACATGGCAACCATCATGACCAGCATTATACATTTCAAAGGGGCTGTCACTCAACTTTCCCAATCCATGGAATGGCAAATTTAACTACTTGTGCAGCTGTATTGGAGCAGTAGTATTGATGGAAAGCTGGATGACCACCCTTCTGATAAGGCCTCATGCACACGACTGTTCCGTTTTTTTTGGGGTCCGCAAATTGCGGATCTGCAAAACACGGAAGCCGCCCGTGTGCCTTCCGCTATTTGCGGAACGGAACAGGCGGCCCATTGTAGAAATGCCTAATCTTGTCCGCAAAACGGCGCTACGTAACGGAAGAACGGATGCGGACAAGTGAATGGGTCTGCACCCGAGCCGCAAAAACTGCGGCTCGGATGCGGACCAGAACAACGGTCGTGTGCGTGAGGCCTAACTGAAATGGTATGCTCATGCGGCAGATTTGCAGAAAAAATGTCTGCAACTGAAAATCAGTTTCATACATTTGAATGGGTTTGTTTCTGCAGCTTGTGCGTGGATTTCTGCGAACTTGTTTAGTAAGATGAATGGGGCAGAAAAGAGAAAGAAATCTGCCATGTATGAACAAAGAAGTCATAAAATGGAGAATAAAAAGAAATATATTCAATCATTTCTTGTGGTTCTCTGTTGCATATTTAAACTTTTAGACAGAAAACTTAAAGGGTACCTGTTAGCAGTATCAACCCTATGAAATCAGTCATACTTCCTGATAGGGTTGTTTCTACTTAAAGAGGACCTTTCATGGGATAATGTGTTAGAAACTGGTCTGCTTACCAGATAGGGCGGCCCCTACAGATGCAGGCACTTTTTTTCCCTTCCAAAATATACCTCCGCTACCCCGCAGTTTTTGACTCCTGATATGTTAAT
Organism: Bufo bufo; assembly: GCF_905171765.1. Lineage (NCBI taxonomy): Eukaryota > Metazoa > Chordata > Amphibia > Anura > Bufonidae > Bufo > Bufo bufo. The sequence continues at coordinate 352,378,013 of NC_053391.1, read as the reverse complement.
TTAAACCATCGGTACAGGGAAGAGGATACATTTGGTTTTCTCAATGGTCGTCTCCTTCTGGTAAGCAGCTTTTTCTCTCTGTTTGTGATGGTCTCCGTTGCGATTGGACCCTGCTACAGCCAGGGAGAAGGAGACGCCCATTGAGAAAACCAAATGTCTCCTCCTCCCTGTACCGATACTCTAAATTAGTACATCAGGCGCCAAAAAGAGTGGGGGACACAGCGGCGGAACGGAGGGTAATTTAAAAAAAAAAGTGCCTGCATCTGTAGGGGCCGCCCTATCTGGTAAGCATACCAGTTTCTAACACATAATCCCATGAAAGGTCCTCTTTAAAGTTATACATGTCTTGTGAAAATTGGTTGCAGCATTTCCGAGAAGAAAGACTGCAGATTTATGAAATGGTCTTTGTTGCCCATAGCCACACATTATAGCGAGTTTTTCATTTTTTAAAAGCAGATTACAAAAGTTGTGCTGTGATTGGTTATTATGGCCAACAAAGACCGTATTTCTTTTAGACAGTTTCACAAATATTCCTCTTATTCTTTATGCAAATGAGGGCTTCGGTGCACCAAGAGGCATGGCCAGCACTGGCAAATTGAGAAGAGAAGCTGAGGTGCTCCGAGGGGCTGGGCCCGCTCCTTGGTGCTCTGAAGCACTAACTTGAATAAAAAATGTATTTTTTTCCTCTGGGAGATCTCAACCAGTCTTCCCAAGACAGGTATCAGGTTAGGCCTCATGCACGCAGCCTTATCCATTTTGTGGTACACAAACCACAGATCCTTAAAATATGGATACCGGCCATGTGCATGCAGCATTTTTCTACTAGAACTGGCTATTCTTGTCCGCAAAACAAAGAATAGGACATGTTCTATAATTTGTGGAACGGCCACACGGATGTGGACAGTCCACATTTTTTTGCAGCCCATAGAAATGGATGGGTCCATATGTGATCCACTATATATGCGGATCAAATTCGGACCACAAGTACGGTCATGTGATGTCTAATCAGCAAGATCAACACTACCAGGCATTATGCTTGGTTTAATAGGATTCATCCTGCTGACAGGTCCTCTTTAAAGGGGTTGTCCCATTACAACAACTTATCCCTTATCCATAGTATAGGAGATAAGTTTTTGATCGATGGGGAGTCCAACCACTGGGGCCCCTGCCAATCACGAGAACAGGGGCCTTTGTTCCCCCATTTCAATGGACAGCGGTCACGCATGTACACTCCCTGGCAGTCCCAAACATGCCTGCAGCTCGATTCAGAAGGGGAGCACGGGCCCGTTCTTGTGATTAGTGGAGATCCCAGTGGTCAGGCCCGCACCGATCAGACACTTACTCCCTATCCTGTGGATAGGGGATAAGTTCTCACGATTGGACAACCCATTTAACATGTGAAACAAATCTGTAATAAGAGTTTCATATTTAATATTAATATACGTTTATTTTTTCCGATAGATCAAGGACTAATATTAAATTCCAATTGCTTGCGAAGTGTCTTTTTTGGCTAATGAAACCATTATGATATCTAAAATTAGAGCAGTTATATAGCAGATTGTTACATCGTATGTACAGGCATCTGGTGTACATATGACATCAAGTTCTGTTCTTTACTTTAATAGATTTCAGTAAGTCACAAAATACTTAGCACCCGTAACACACAGCGTTTTTAGGAAAAATGCTAGTTTTTTTGTGATCTACCAGCCGTTGTCACTTTTTTGGCAAAAATTGTGGCTAGATGTTTAGATGAATTAGGAAAAGCACTACAAACATGTTTTTTTTATGTCATGTTTTTTGAATTTTTGGTGCTGTTTTTAAAATTGTAGCATGCTCTAGGTAGGGCCTAAGAAAACCATGCATGGCATTTTTTACAAGTCTCAAGACTTCTGCAAAATAGTGTGTGTGAAGGAAGCCTAGGAGTAGATCGGAATGACCAACTGAAACCACCTTTAAAGGTGTTTTCCGGGTTTTTAATATTGATTAGCTAATCTTAGGATAGGTCATCAGAATCAGATCAGTGGGGGTCCGACTTCTGGCACCCCTGCTGAACAGCTGTTTGAAGAGACTCTGACGCTCTAGTGAGCACCCTGACCTCCTTGCGACTTACCAAGTACAGCCCTGTCCATTGTATAGCGGCTGTACTTAGTAATCCGGCTCTGCCCCATTCACTGGAACCTAGTCACCTAGGCCATATGATGAATGTGATGTCACTGGCCTAGGAATAGGTTGCAGTGCTCACCAAGTGCTGCAGCCTCTTCAAACAGCTGTTCGGCGGGGCTGCCAGGAGTTGGACCCTCACTGATCTGATATTGATCCTGAGAATAGGCAATCAATATCAAAAGCTCAGGCAACCTTTAAAGCCAATTTAAAATTTACTAGAAAAATGCATAAATAGCAATTCTATAATACATTACTATAATCTGAAGTGTTCAGTTACAAGCATAAGTTCTCCAATATTAACCTTTGGCACTGCAAGCAATTTCAAATTGATCAGCCCCCGTCCCACTTCTTCTCCACCTACCACCCCCTGTTTCTCCTCCCCCAGGAGCTATCTGCGGGAAGGTGATGAGAATTGTATTAATGCCATGATACAACAAGCTATTGTTTCCCTTGCTTGTAAGGAAATCTCTTGATTTTCATTATATTTAAGTATTATTTGTTGCTTCATAAAAAATTATTCTGACCATTATCTGATATTTCAATAAATGTATAGAAATTCTGACAAACTATTTATGTTAAGACTTAAAAGGGTTGCCCCATTACAAAGACTGACTATGGTCTGACTGCTGGCGCCCCACGGATCGTTAGAACAGGGACCCTGTGTTCCCGTTTGAATGGAGTGGCAGTATGCTCCCTCAACTCTATGGGACTGCTGGAGACAAGCGCTCAGCTGTCTCTGGCAGTTCCATGGAGTTTAATGGAGCAGCAGTCCATGACCACTGTTTCATTCAAATTGCGGTCCCCATTCTTGTGATTGATGGGGGACAGCGATCAGGCCCCCGCCGATCAGACACTTTCTAACGGGCCAGTCCCTTTAAGTTTGTCAAGTAGATTCAGATCTTATTAATAACTGAGCATCCAACAAATATCGAGGGACATTCATTAGGACCGACTGTCATGACCATGGTCATGGTCATGGTCGTGACTCCCCCGCATGCAGTTGCCTGCGGTTTGGTCTTATTGTTCAACCACTGGTGAGTGCTGTTAATATGTTGCCTCACGTGTGGTTGCCGCTGGCAACATGATGTTTTGGCAGTATATCGGCCTGAGCGGTTGCTAGGCAGCTTGCTGTCAAGTGCATGCGGTTGCACCTGTCTTGGTGTGTTTGTATGTGTGCACTTTCCTTGTTTGTGGTGCACAAGGTTTTGTATGTGTGTATTGTGACACTTTTCGTCACCTGCGGTTGCCCGTGGCAATGTGTGGTTTGTGTACATGTGGTGGCAGTGTCTCGGCCTTCTGGCTGTTTCCCAGGACATGGTTGCCACGCATGTCGATGCCGGCGGTAACAGCTGCAGTGTGATTGTTGTTTGTACACTTCCCCTTTAAGTGGCTTTTCCCTTGCCTGGTGTAGGAAGGGTTAACTCCCTTCTTAGTGTGTGAACACTGTGTGTGTGTGTGGGTGTGGCCACTTGGGGCTATTTAGCTCCTGCTGGATGCCAGACTCTGAGGGGTACTTCAACCATGGTTAGCTGATGTCATCCTCCTGGTTATATACCATCTGCCAGTGAGGGCCACCCTTGTGGTCATAAACTTTATGTCCGATGTTTGAAGATGTCTTTATGGTCTATCGGTTTATTGCAACTATGGATGTCCTGGATTACCTGTGTGATATGTGTTGTGTTCTGTGTCCCTCATATGTTTGTGGACAGCAGTAGTTATGCATGGGTTCTAGTCAGCGTGGCTGTGGCAGGTAGGTTTGGAACTGCTTTAGTTCACCTGCCATATTCATATGTTGTATTTGTTTCCCCTTCCTTGTAGCATAGCCTGTGAGACTCCTGTTCGTCCGCATCTAGGAGGAACAGGTCGTCTTACCCTGCTCCTAGTTCAGGGCCACCCTGAGGGCTAGTAGGGACCCCAAGGTTCCGGAGTATGAGCCCTCCTACCATCAGGGTCGGCTCATACAGCTAGGAGTCAGGGTCAGAACTAGGGACATAATAGGAGGTGACCTGCTCCCTGATTCCTGTCCTGTCCTGGCGAAGCAGCGACCATCATCTTCAGTCATCGCACGGCTGAGGGTTTTCCCCATCCTCAGCCGTGACACCAACATTTTACAAAGCAGTTTTAATTGATCCCCCACTGATGTCATATGCGCCACAATTATTAAGGGGCCCATGTGCAGATCATGTGCAAGAACTGAAATGCCAGGCTGGCTGTAGCTGGTCCCTTAATGTCTACTCTCCACGCCACTGGCCTGGCCCTGTCAAACAAAAAGGCAAGAGAGGGACTGGCAGAGGAAACAGGAGGAGCGAGGGTGCAGAGTGACTTGGGCCCTCCCTCAGTGCACTTAAATGCTAATTTGCATATGGATTAAAAGTACATTTTCTGCTGAATGAAGCAATGGGTCGCTAAGTGAAAAGTACTATTGCATTCAGCTACAAGGTATTGTGCCTGGTTTGCCAGTGAATTTCCTGGGAACAGACTTCTTATAAAAAAAACACACCAACCGAGCAGCATATTACGGATGCTTCGTAAAATTAAATGTGTGTGTGTGTGTGTGTATATATATATATATATATAAATATATATATAAAATATTGAATTCTGCAGCACATCCAGAAAAACGTGAGTTTATTCACCAAAGATACAGCAACGTTTCAATCCTCTCAGTGGGATCTTTCTCAAGCAATAGTGAATTTTATTTCTGTATATATATAGTTGTATAAAAGTTTTGTGTGTGTGTATATGTATGTATGTGTATATATATATATATATATATATATATATATATAATATATATATATATATATAAAGTGAATAAATGACACCGCGGCACGTCCGTTGGTGAAGAAAAAGTGGAATCCTTTATTCAGCTGTGTATATATATATATATACAAAAGGAAAAGATTTGGCAGCACCAATTCACAATAAATGCCACGGGTGCTATGTCCCAGGGTATAGCTTCTTACCCAAAAAATGTAGAAGGAAACGGACAGCACTTCCAATAGAAAATCTTGATTTAATCGACCCAAGTGGGACAGTGAGGCAACATTTCAGCTCAGACACAGAGCCTTTTTTCAGCTTGAGAAAGGCTCTGTGTCCGAGCCGAAACGTTGCCTCACTGTCCCACTTGGGTCGATTAAATCACGATTTTCTATTGGAAGTGCTGTCCGTTTCCTTATATATATATACACACACACATGAGATGAACGTACTACATTTAAGTAAATGATTTTACGATATGCTTCAATGTATAACACTGTTACGAGGCAGAATACTGTGATAATCGCTTATCAAATATATCACATATCATCAGCATACTAAATTACAGGCCTGCATATGAGTCTGGTATGGCTAATGTTTAGTCAACAGAACAGCATTGTATTCATTTTAATATAATACTAAATCAATATTTAGTTCACATCAGATGTTCCTGACATCTACAGCAGACAGTATTGTCAATAATAAGGAAAAAAGTTTGGGTATTTTCCTGGAATCGGTTGGGTGAAATTCTATATGCTAAAATGTAATGCTAGATGTGTTCCGAATTAGGAGCAAGCAAATTAAATTGTAGTCTTGTACTGCAATTAATAATCCAGTAGGGAGATCTGTGATGTCATATGTTTCTTTTTTTCATTGAAGCCCATGTCACCAGTACTGATGAGGTGAGTAATTTAAACTGGTATTTCACGCTAATAAATATGCTCATATGATCATTGGGAAGAAAAATATGAACATGCATAAATTTTCCGTAAGTAGCGTTTTCCTACACTTCATGTTTGATGATAACTTGCATTTATGTGCTCCTTGTTAAGGGTTCTTTGAGTTCTTTGATGTCGGTCTTCTGTCTATTTATCTTTGCTGAATTCTCTGCAGGCTCTTTGTCAGCCACATTGCCCGCAGAAAGATTAATATTCCCACCTCTAAAGTGGGAAGATATACAGCAAAAGGATGAAATGGGTTGGTCACACTGAATGCTTTTGCTTCAGAGGACAGGGCAGTGGGAATCTTTCACTTTGCCTTAAGCAATTGCACCAGTTATGGAAATGCTGTTTTTCTACTGGAAAGAAAATAAAAGTTTTTTCTATATATTTTTTAAATAAAAATAGTAATAAAACAGTCAGTTAATTGCTTATCACTTCAAGTTGTGATTTCCTACAGTCATAACGGTCAGTGGTAAGCAACACTTTGCCTTAATAATTTCTCTAGTCATATTTTGAGTGCAGTTGACTAACCTGTTCCCATGATGTCATATAAAGACATTGAGCTGTCTAAAACATTTCCGTAGTCTAAATGCCCTGCATACAGAAGCCTGGATCTTAAATCCCCTGACCCTTGTAAGAATGACATGGGGGGAAAGGGATATTGCAGGTGTATTCTGGTTATTTCAATGAATCCTGTATCCACAGGATAGGAGATAACTATTAGATCGGTGGGGTCTGACCACTGGCACCCATACTGATCATAAGAACAGGGGCCCAGCACGCCATGGGGCTCCCTGAAATGACTGGAGTGGCAGTTTGATCATGCTCACTGCTGCTCCATTTATCACTGGAAGGTTCTAATAAAGTAATGTGTTTTTGATGCAGCGTGCATTGAAAGGGTTTTCCGAGATTTTGATACTGATGACCTATCCACAGGATAGGTCGTCACAATCGGATAGGTGAGGGTCCGACACCTGGGACCCCCGCCGATCAGCTGTTTGAGAAGGTAACAGCTCTCCTGTGAGCACCGCGGCTGTTTCGCAGCTTATCTAGCACAGCGCCATACATTGCATAATGGCTGTGTTTGGTATTACGCTCAGCCCCATTTACTTTAATGGGGTTGTGAGCGCCGCTGCCTTCTAAAACAGCTGATTGCCATTGGTCTCAGGTGTTGGACCCCCACCAATCAGATACTGATAACTTATCCTGAGGATAAGTTATCAGTATAAAAATCTCAGAAGACCCTTTTAAAATGTATACACTAGTGTAACTGCAGAGGCTCTACTTCTCACTCAACCTCTTATCTCCCCTGCATTTCAGTCTGCCACTCATCTCCCTGTATGTGAACAAACTTTTTGTGCCCATAGCAACCAATCACAGCACAGCTTTCATCTTTACCCATATTGTCAGAAAATAAGGTCCTTTGTGATTCACAGTGGTAATCTCCCTACATGTGCTGTGTAACAGACAAGCTGGTTGTTCCCCATAGCAACCAATCACAGCACAGCTTTCATTTTATTACAGTGCTTCTTACAATACTGTAGACCTATAGTCCCCAAAATGCCCTGATGGTTGCAGGCTGGTGGCCAGGGAGCCATAGGTTGGTAAACGTAGGTCTACAGTATTGTAAGAAACGCTGTGATGGGTTGCTATGGGCAACAGGCAGTTTGTATTTTAGCCGGCGCATGCAGGGCAGAGGAGAGGCAGAGTAAGAAGTAGTGCCTCAGCAGTTAGTGTATAAACTACATCCTGCATCATTGCTTGTTATAGGGGATAACCTTTATATCAGTGGGGATCTGACTGCTGGGACCATCATCAATCACAAGAACAGGGGGCCCTATAGCCTATGGGCCCCCTTGAAACAAGCAGAACAGCAGCTTAAGTGTACCATGCTGCTCCATTCATCTTTATGGGTCTGCCAGAGATAGCCGAGTACAGCGCTCACTATTTCCTGTAGCCCCATAGAGATAACTGAAATGGCAGTGAGCATGCCTGACCTGCCACTCCAATTGTTTCAGGGGGCCAAATGGGGTACTGGGTCTCCGTTCTTGTGATTGGTAGGGGTGCCAGTGGTCAGACCCCGCCCAGCCACCAAACTAATAGTTATCTCCTATCCTGTGGATAAATTGAAATAACCAGAATACACCTTTAATATCCCCTTCCCCCATGTCATTCTTACAGGGGTCCAGGGATTTGAGATCCGGGCTTCTGTATGCAGGGCACTTAGACTATGGAAATGTTGTAGACGCCTCTATGTCTTTATATGACAAGTTAGTCAACTGCAGTCAAAATATGAATTCTTACATTTGACTAGAGAAATTAGGTTGCAAAGTTTTTTATGACTGTAGGTGTTGCAGATACATCAGAGGAAATCACAACTTGAAGTGATAAGCAATTAACTATGTGTAGAAACTGACTGTTCTGATACTAACCATTTTGATAAAAAATATAGAAAAAATATATTTTATCTTCCAGTAGAAAAACATTTCCATAACTGATCCACTTGCTTACTGCAGTGATGACATCATCTCTACCTGAATGAACCTGAGAGTTTCCTCTGCTATGAGGAGGATGATGTCATTGGCGCATGTGGTGTAGACATGAGTGCTGCTGGGAACGCAAAGGCCAGGCGCACTGTGCATGTGCCGATAGTGTAGACTACAGTATAGGTGCAAAATTTCAGGGCCAGATGAGATGCCTGGTCCTGTCAATCTAGGGGACAGGGACAGGTGGTGTTAATGAATTGCAGGGAAGAGGAGCTCTATGCTCTCAAGAGTTCAGGCTCACCCCTGTCCTAAAGACCTAATTTATATGTTAAAAGTGATATACCCCAGGAATAGCGCAACAGAGACAAATAAAGTATTGTTTATTCATCATGATCAATCATACCAGGCATTAGTCTGGTTTAATAGGGTCGATCTTGATACCTCTTTACAAGGCTATTTGCAATAGTTAGACTACTTTTACATCTGCGGTTTTCTTTTCCGGTATTGAGATCCATCATAGGAACTCAATACCGGAGGAAAACGCTTTAGTTTTGTCCCCATTCATTGTCAATGGGGACAAAACTGAACGGAATGCACCAGAATGCATTCTGTTCCGTTTGGTTGCATTCCCATGCTAGACAGAAAAACTCTGCAAGCAGCGTTTTTCTATCCAGCATGGGATGTGGAGCAAGACGGATCTGCCATGATACACGATGTAAGTCAATGGTGGCGGATCCGTTTTCTCGGACACAAAAGAAAATTGATCCAGCGCCCATTGACTTACAATGGTTTTAGTGCTGGATCTGTCATGGCCATTTTAGAGATAATACAACCGGATCCATTCAAAACAGATGCAGCTGGCGGAAGCGTTTTTGCTGATCCATGACGGATCCAGGAAAAAACGCAGATGTGAAAGTAGCCTTAAAGTGACAGTAGCAAGAAGATGGGACCATACACCTGGCTTGGGAATAGCAGAGTTTGCCTATAAAAACATCCTAATGTAAACCTTTTAGATTCGAAGAGGAAGTTGAAAGTAAAACAAAGTAATACACTCACCTAAAGAATTATTAGGAACACCTGTTCTATTTCTCATTAATGCAATTATCTAGTCAACCAATCACATGGCAGTTGCTTCAATGCATGTAGGGTTGTGGTCCTGGTCAAGACAATCTCCTGAACTCCAAACTGAATGTCAGAATGGGGAAGAAAGGTGATTTAAGCAATTTTGAGCGTGGCATGGTTGTTGGTGCCAGACGGGCCGATCTGAGTATTTCACAATCTGCTCAGTTACTGGGATTTTCACGCACAACCATTTCTAGGGTTTACAAAGAATGGTGTGAAAAGGGAAAAACATCCAGTATGCGGCAGTCCTGTGGGCAAAAATGCCTTGTGGATGCTAGAAGTCAGAGGAGAATGGGCCGACTGATTCAAGCTGATAGAAGAGCAACGTTGACTGAAATAACCACTCGTTACAACCGAGGTATGCAGCAAAGCATTTGTGAAGCCACAACATGCACAACCTTGAGGCGGATGGGCTACAACAGCAGAAGACCCCACCGGGTACCACTCATCTCCACTACAAATAGGAAAAAGAGGCTACAATTTGCACGAGCTCACCAAAATTGGACTGTTGAAGACTGGAAAAATGTTGCCTGGTCTGATGAATCTCGATTTCTGTTGAGACATTCAAATGGTAGAGTCCGAATTTGGCGTAAACAGAATGAGAACATGTATCCATCCACTGATGGCTACTTCCAGCAGGATAATGCACCATGTCAAAAAAGCTTGAATCATTTCAAATTGGTTTCTTGAAAATGACAATGAGTTCACTGTACTAAAATGGCCCCCACAGTCACCAGATCTCAACCCAATAGAGCATCTCTGGGATGTGGTGGAACGGGAGCTTCGTGCCCTGGATGTGCATCCCTCAAATCTCCATCAACTGCAAGATGCTATCCTATCAATATGGGCCAACATTTCTAAAGAATGCTATCAGCACCTTGTTGAATCAATGCCACATAGAATTAAGGCAGTTCTGAAGGCAAAAGGGGGTCCAACACCGTATTAGTATGGTGTTCCTAATAATTCTTTAGGTGAGTGTACATTATATTATATACATTTATTTTTCAAATAATGACTTGCATAGTGTCAAATATTACACCAAGGGGAAGTTCGCTGATCATTTTAATACAATTAAAAACATGCCGTGTCCCGCATTTCCTATGAAGTTGATTCATCCGTGTAACATCTGTTTACCAAGAGCAAGAAGTGTTGCCAAAAACCTGCATTTGTTAAAAAATCTTTTTAATGCAGCCAAGAATGACAGAGAGGCTGTTAGATAAAGGAAGGAGCATGAAAACAATCAAATCTCACTCCAAGCTGTTTAAAATACATGACACTATGAAGTCTTTAGGTGCCACCCACTAGGAAATAAGGATGAGCTCAGGGAAGGGAGAGATATCCTTAGGCACACCAGTAGAGGGTACCTCAATTCTTTTATACTATGGAGCGCTTTCTTCTTAAAGGGGTATTCCTGTTGTGTGACATGATCACCTATCCACAGGATGGGTGGTAATTATTAGATCAGTGGGGTCCCACATTGATCATAAGGACAGGGACCCATGCTGCCGCTCCATTCATTTCTATGGCAGTTTCAGAGATAACTGGTTGCTGTATTTGGCTATCTCCACAACACCATGATTTTCCAGAATTTGTTAAGTTCCCATAGTAGTACCCCTCTTTCTCAGCTTTCCGTTGGTGGACCTGTTATGTATTAAGTGATTTTTTTTAAACAGGCAACCCTTTGAATTATCTCTGTTCTTTCTCATGTAGCTGAATAATAAAGGTCCTGTTACATGGACTAAGGTTCAGGGCAATTATAGGGAGCAAGCATTCGTACAAATATCCTAATAATTGCCTCGTGTAAAGGTCCCACTGATCACCTGGCATTCGCTGGGTGATCACATTATTAATGCAGTACCTAAAATCATTGTATTCCAGCAGCACTTGCCCTGTGTAAAGAGGGATGTGCTACCAGCAAACAATAAATCTGTTCGTCCCCTTACAGAGGAGATGATTGCTGTATGTAAATGGAGCTCACCCCTTTGCTTAACATTTAGGCAGTTATCATTCCCGATAATTGCCTGTGTATTGGCCTGTGTAAAAGGACCCTAACACTTATCATATATAGTTAACTGTTGCAGTTGTGGCTTTCAGCCTAACAATTTGAAAGCAACATAATACTAGTAGAAACTGATGATTCATTTCACCCAATTTGCCGATTCACACCCGTTTATGAGATGCAAAGTGTGAATCAATTCGCCTATTATTTTCATAAATTAGCAAAAATGAATGTGAAAATTGGCAAACAAATTACTAGTGCATCCTAATACCTGAAGAATTTACTTCTGTGTACAGAGCTATGTGAGGACTTCTTTCTTGCTTACTGGCTTCCTACTTAAGGGGTTGTCCTTGTTCAGAGCTGAACCCGAACATAACCCCTTCTTCACCCAGGTAGACCCTCTGAGTGGAGAATCATGCTCCGATGTTCTCTCTTGCCCTGCTCTGAATCGCAGAGGACAATCGCTGTTTTGTTGATTTTTACACTGCTAGGTGGAGGCTTCCGCTCACCAGTGATGTCAACGGCATTAATGGGCGGGCTTTAGCGCTGCCCTAGCCTGTTTTAAAGGCTAGGGCAGTGCTAAAGCCCGCCATTAGTGCCGGTGACGTCCCCTGGGCTCACTGCTAGACGGAAGCCTCCGCCTAGCATTCTCATGGTGAGACCCAGTATGTCACCAGATCTGATGAAAAAGCCCTTGCCCTGCACCATTCAGTGCAGGGCAAGGAAGAGCATCGGAGCATGAAATGAAGGGGTTATGTCCAGGTTCAGCTCCGAACCCGGGCAACCCCTTTAAGTCCTGCTGCAGGCAGGGCTTAACAATCAGTTTGCTATGGCAGGCCTGGGAGCCTTTACAAGGCCCCAAGCTGCCATAGCAACTGATCTGAGCCCTGTGATTTTGCCACAAGGGCTCTGATCTGAGGATGGGGAGAACTCCTTCATCTATCCCCTTAGATGCTGTGGTTGCTATTGGCCGCTGCATATGAGGGGTCAAATGACTAAAATCGAAGTTATCTTTAATTCCAGTCATTGCAGCTTAGTATCATCTGTATTAAACAGCCAGCATGCACCACATATGGAGTGGACTGAGCTTACCTTTATGTAGTGTTGCAGATAAAAAGATGTTTTTAACATTAAAAAAAACTGTGAAATTGCTTACGTAATTCTTCTTTCCTGGAGTCTGAGCAGCACCATGACTCTAATGTATGTACATAGACATACAGGAAAGCACATTTTGTGTCATTTTCTTCCTTGCTTGGTGCATTTTTGGAGTTTGTGGCATTTAAAAAAAATATATATACAATGCTTTCCTGTATGTTGTCGCAGCAGCACATCTCTTACGTATGTCCTGCTGCTATCTACGCTAGCTATAGGAACAAGAATCCCCCCTACCTCCCCACCCCCCAATAAAATGCATGAAAAATGTTGTGTGAAAGCACCTTTAACATGTTTTTCCTAAAATCAACTACCTCAATTTTCTAGCATTCTTTTTCAATGCTTAATTAATAAATATAATTGAAATGGTGATTTGGAGATTGACTGCTTTTTATGAGCACTAATGAAGTGCAACATTACACAGGAAATTCATATTTTTTCTCTCTTCCTGTGTCAACACTTCACATTAAAATGTCCAAACGTATTTTCATGTTTTGTTCTATAAATTTCAATATGTGTGAACATTTCTTAAGTATGTTTTTGCTTTCAAATTACAAATTTTCATAAATAAATAAAATATCCCAGAGTTATTACAAAACATATAGAAAATACCTATAAAAATCTCTATTTTTTTTATAGCCCCCTCAATTGTTGCATGTGATTTATACAGTTTCCACTAATGTATATAACATGTTTATTTGTTCATTAATATGTAATATGTTTTTTGTGACTTTTCATTATCAGCCAGTAAAATAAGCTTTAGGTGGTAATAGAAAAGAGTAAATTGGTTGTGAAGAACATACCATATTTTTCGGACTAAAAGACGCACTTTTTCCCCGAAAAAAAATGGGAATAGTCTGAATGTTAATGACCGCTTCCATTATAGAAGCGGTCATTAGCATTCGGGAGGCACGGGGAGGTGAGGGCAGCTTTGCAGTGGCTGTACTCGCCTCCCCTGTTCTTCTTCCGGGTCTCGCTGTGGTGTCCTGATCGCGCAAAGTGGCAGTACGTAGTGTACATAAGCATGCACTATGATCTTATGCTGTGTGCGTCAGGTCACAGTACACAGTGGGAACCGGAAGAAGCGGTCTGGTGAGTCCTGGATATGCTGTGCCATCCAGAGCAAGCGAGGTAAGTTGATTTTTTAAAGTCTGATTTGAGGTGTGATGAGGTTATGGGTCCAATCTGAGGCTGATGGGATCTTATTGGGGTCTGATGGAAAGCTGATGGAGGCTGGGGGTCTGATCTGAGGTTGATTGAGGGGTCAGACTGAGGCTGATGGACCTTGGGGGTCTGATTTTGGGGTGGGATCAGAGGTCTGATGAAGAATGGGGGTCTGATTTGGGGTCTGATGAGGATTAGGGTCTGATGAGGATCTGATCTGAGGTCTGTTGAAGAATGGGGGTCTGATTTGGGGGCCTGTTCTGAGGTCTGATGGAAATTTTTTTTTTTATTATTTTCTTCCTTCAAATCCTAGGTGCATCATATAGTCCGGTGCGTATTATAGTCCAAAAAATAAGGTATTTCAGATATAGTGTTCTATTTGTTATGGTACTAGAAACAGTTACAGTATAGTGGATTTCTGGTGGTTAGCTCATCAACTGAAAATGACATATAGCCCTGTACATGTAAGAGATGTTTGCCTGTTTTTTGATTTTTTTGATTTTCCTCAGCATTTGCTGTTTGGCTGCTTTTTAGCTCAGCTCCATTAGGAAACAGCTAGGATCTGTGACTATAGCATAGCTACATTGTCTACATGGCATCTGAGATAGTCTGAGACACACCTCTTGGCTAGGCTGGACATCAGTGCATGGAAAGCTGATTTCTAGTACAGCAAGGCAGGGGCATAGCTAGAAATAACTGGGCCCCATAGCAAAAAAATTTTATGGGCCCCCCCCTCCCGGATCTCCCACCCCCACATACCTCTCAGACCTCCCACCCCTTCCAGAGCTCCCACCCAAACACCCCTCCAGGACCTCCCATCCCAACATCCCCACACTCCTCTTAGACCTCCCACCCCCACACCCATCCAAAATCTCCCACCGCCATGAGTATAAAAAAGTCAGAGGAAAAACCAGATAAGTATATGAACATTTTTAGTCAAAATTGAAAACCATTCAGTAAGACAATATCATCCAAATATCCGTGTATAATACCATGACATATAATAGCATCATATACTATATAACCCCCTGATGTCACAGATATCCCCTCTTCCCCAGATATAATGGTCCAGACCTCCAGGGTCCTTCTCCCCTCTCCTCCCCAGATATAATGGTCCAGACATCAAGTGTCCTGCTCCCCCCTCCTGCCTATATAATGGTCCAGACCTCCAGGTTCCTGCTTCCCCCTACTCCCCATATATAATGGTCCAGACCTCCAGGATCCTGCTTCCCCCTACTCCCCATATATAATTGTCCAGTCCTCCAGGGTCCTGCTCCCCCCTTGGGCCCTTCTCCTTAAATATAATGGTCCAGACCTCCAGGGTCCTGCTCCTCCCTCCTACCCAGATATAATGGTCCAGACCTCCAGAGTCCTGCTCCCCCCTCAATATAATGGTCCAGACCTTGGAGATCCTGCGGCTCCCCCCTCAATAAATTGGTCCAGACCTCCAGGGTCCTGCTCCCCCCTAAATATAATGGTCCAGACCAGACCTCCAGGGTCCTGCTTCCCCTCCTCCCCAGATATAATGGTCCAGAGACCTCCAGTGTCCTGTTCCCCCCTATATAATGGTCCAGACCAGACCTCCAGGGTCCTGCTCCCCCCCTCTCCTTAAATGTACTGGTCCAGACCTCCAGCCAGGGTCCTGCTCCCCCCTCCCTCCTCCCCAGTCCCAGATATAATGGTCCAGGTCGGACTCCAGAGTAAGTTTTACCAGTCCTCACTCCCCAGCCAGAGTCAGCCAGCCCTCACCTCAGCCACTTGAACATCTGCTCGCCCAGCTGCCCACACTCCAGCAGCGCTGCCAGGCCCAGCAGCACACAGCTTCGCTGTACGCTCCGAGTCCGCCTCCTCCACTTCCGGCCAGTAGGAGTCAGGACTGCTGCCCAGACTGGGAGCGGGACCACTACCTCTCTTCACTGCAGGTACGCCTCTCTGTCCCCGGTCGCCCCCTATCGCATCGCCAACGGCCCTGCAGAGATAGCGCTTTTTCGGTCTGTCCTGCTGGAGGGGCCTGCAACGCTACGCCTGTACGCCACTCGCCACATGAATTTAAAAAAATTATAATAATCCTCAGCCAGCGGCCCGGGCCCCCAGCGGCGTAGGGCCCCATAGCCATTGCTATGGCTGCTATGACGATCCCTACGCCAGTGCAGCAAGGGCAAAATGATAATAAGTAGAGATAAGCAAAGTTATGAAAAATTCTATTCATATGCTTCGCTGAATTTC
Organism: Bufo bufo; assembly: GCF_905171765.1. Classification (NCBI taxonomy): domain Eukaryota; kingdom Metazoa; phylum Chordata; class Amphibia; order Anura; family Bufonidae; genus Bufo; species Bufo bufo. The sequence continues at coordinate 352,362,000 of NC_053391.1, read as the reverse complement.
ACAAAGAAATTTGATTTGGGAATATTTATTTAGTCACAAAGAGCATTTCTTTGTATGTAGCGGGCTACAATTTAGAACTTTTTGGGGTTAATCAGGGTAAAAAAAATACTCACCATTTGATAGCATAGAAGCCGTCGCAGTCATCTTGATTGAAAACACCACGCAAAATCTTGTGCCGGAGTGATGACGTCATATTTCACCCCTCTCGAGATTTCACGCGGTTTCTGCAATGAAGATGGCCGCGAAGGCCTCTTCGCACGCAAATGGATGAGGTGAGTGTTTTTTTGTTTTGTTTTTTACCGCCATTTCAGGAAAAATGTATTTGTTACCACAAAATGCGAGGAAGTTCGGCTTCACAAATTTTTCCTTCGATTTGCTCAAGAAGAATAATAAGTGATCAGTAACCACCATTGAAAAAAAGAGCCTGGAGAATCACTTTAATATTTCGATTGTGGAAACTGTGGAAACAGATCTGTCGACTTACAGGGAACCTATCACCTCGCTGAGGGCAGCATAGTGTAGTGACAGACCCCCTGATTTCAGTGGTCTGTCACTTCTGGGCTGGCACTCAGTACTTTTAGAGTACTTATATGCTGTACCCCGTAACACATGCTAGCGCTGTAAGGGGGTCACCCAGATGAGACTCGCTCTCCCCCACCTCTAAACAATGACTGATAGGTTTATTTCCTATGCGAAGCAGGAAAGAAATCTGTCAGGGGCTGCGAGTTTCATCGGACTCATCTCTCTCGCAGCACTGGTGCAGGCTTCGGCAGGTCAGTACTCATAAAGTACTGACTGCCAGCCCAGAAGTGACAGGCCGCTGAAATAAGCAGGTCTGTCACTATGCTATGCCGCCTTTAGTGAGTGCAGCATAGTACAAGTGGCAGGTTCCTTTCAATATCCTGTCGCATGTATTACTACTAGTAGCCAAAATGCAAAACTGCTACTGGCAGCACTGAAAGAATTAATCAGATGCATAGTTTTTGTGTGTTATCATGATGGAAGTGTTCCCCCACCCCTCAAGGCAGGGGCTGCAGTGTATGCAGAATTAGGGGAAGTGCTATCCTGATGAATATACTGGAATTATAAACTATGAAACTGGTGTATTCTTTCTTCTAGTAGCCAAATGGCACTTTTTTGTGTTGTTTTGACTACTAGTAATATGAACCGGTAGCAGTAATATCCTGAACTTGCATAGGGTAGCATATTAAGATGACAGATCTGATTTGATCAAGCTTAAATGGGTAGTCCAGGATGTATTTTTTTTATTTCCACCCACAGCCTGGAATACCTGTCGAGAAATACTACTCACCTGTCCTCTGTTGCTCTGTTCCACCTCCCTGTGTCCTGTGCTGCCTGGGGACATGTAACCGCTGAGACCAGTCATTGGCTGCAGTGGCACATGTGGCCCCTTTCATGTAGAATTTGACAGATGGAGATTGGAAGACCGGTGAAGACAGGGAGCCAGAATGGAGCAGTGGTCTGCAAGTGTGTATGGATTTTTCCAGCAGTATTCCAGGCTGGGATGCAACTTAAACAAAAGAAACACATGGACAACCCCTTTCAGTATATGTATTTGATTAAATAATATCAAATAGAATAACCAAGGTCAACTGATGCACATCAAAATTAAAACAACACTGGCCGGAAAAAAAAAAAGACAGAATTATTTAAACAGAGCCTTACATCATTACATTTGTGTCCAGTAGAAAGCAACTATATGATGACATCATGGAATCATTTCATTTTAGGATGCAGAAAAGCTGGGCATAAAGTGTCAATACCTTTCTGTGACCATATAAGCACATAGTCATATGACATAGATATCTAGTAGAGGGGACAACATATCAGTATATACACAATATTATTTCCTAAGGTGGGCCTCGACAACTGCTAGGTGCAACAAACCAGGTACATGAATTCTAGAAGGCTAAACCCAATAACGTCAACTAATCCACCAAACTTTGGCATACAGTGAGTGGCGTAGAGTAGGTTGCCAACACCCGGGACAAGACGAGCATTGCACCTCCTAACCTGTGGACACGAACCTTTTTATAAAACCACACTTACATTATACCAAGACCAACAGTACCAATAATAACACTATATAAAAGCAAAATAATACAGCAACACCATGAACACAGAGGACCAGAATATTACCACCATACTGATACAGAATTAAAAAAAAGCTTTATCAAAACCAACATTACCAAATATTTTACTCTATAAGAAATAAGTAATACTGCCAAGACCATGAACATGTATTACCACCAGATAGCGACTGAATATTGCACAATACTGCATACAATATGCTGTACAAAGACCAATATTACCACCATACACTAACCATATAGTGGTATTGAACTGGCTTAGTTGCCTATAGCAACCAATCAGAGTCCACCTTAAATTTTTCACAGCTCCTTTGGAAAATGAAAGGGGAAATCTGATTGGTTGCTGTGGGCAACTAAGCCAGTTCTACTTTACACCAGTTTGATAAATCTCCCCTATTGTTTTCTCTTTTGTATCTAGCCCAAACCACCATGATTTCTCCCAGTATTGATAATGCCCTCCTATAGTGCCCCAGTATTTATAATTCCCCCATAATGCCTCAGGTATTTATAATTACCCTTTTAGTGCCCCTGGTATCTATTATGCCCCCACCCCCTGAAGTGCCCTCAAGCAGTTATAATACCCCCTGTAGTGCCCCCAGGCAGTTATAATTTGCCCCTGTAGTGTCCCTAGACAGTTATAAGGCCCTCCGGTAGTGCCCTCAACCAGGACCACCCACAAACCCACCAATGCAATCCTATTATGGCTCCACACAACCTACCAGTTGTATAGAATTGTAATACGGCATCCTCAATAGTGGATAACCCCTTACTGTATCTCCGTACATCTCCAATTTCATTCAGAGGCACAGAGTTTTTCTTCTTCTGTTGGATTCCATACTCTTCCCTAGAATCACTGCTTTAGATGAGAATATCTCCATACAAACAGCACCCGACATGCAGTTCCACACTAGTAATTTCTATAAAAAACATCATTGCAGTGGACTCAAAAGTGACGTATAGTGGCTTGCAAATTCAGTTGCATTATTAGTGCATAAACACCAAATGCAAACTACAGTATCCACCATATAGTGAATGTGAATAAAATGTAATGTTTAAAGGGGTTGTTTGGTTTCAGAAAAGAGGGATATGGAATACTAGGGAATGGATGAAATTACAAATACCGCATTACTTGCCTAGTAGATCCTGTGCTGCTCTCCTCGCCAGACTTTGTTTACCTGGTTGCAGCAATGACATCATGTTAACAACACATGACTGCTGCAGCCAATCGCTGGCCCCTGAGGTGAAAGGATATTGCTGACATAATTGTCAAAATAATTGTGTTGGGGAAGGAAGAAGTTCAAGATTTCCATGTTTGAAATGTTTTTGTTTTGCATAGATAATTATGCAACTTGATGTGAATATCTTAATAACCCAATGGCATACCTTTCATGGATGCAGACCATGCAACAGCTACAGCTGCTCCTTATGTTTCCGACATAAAAAACACTTCCTTGTCAAGCAGATGCCACTAGAGGGATCTCAGTACAAAGAAATGATTACAGCTTCCATTGCAGTCAATGATAACTGTATTAATTTTCTACTCACTAAGCTCCATGTAGTGGTGGCTTCAGGCAGCCAGTTTTGTAATATATTATCTGAAGGGGTGCAGTAGATTTATGAATGTATTTAAGCCAGTTGTCTGGTGTAAATTCATTTATATATATATATATATATATATATATATGTGTATATATATATATATATATATATATATACTAGCGGCTCACCCACTGATTTAGGTGGATCAGGTGCTTTGTCTATATGACTTCACCCCGTCACAATGTAATAAATTAAGAGATTAAATTAAAATTAAATTAAGAAGTGTGCCTTCTATCATATTATCTCATTCAGAAATATGCTGTTCAGAATGAGTGCCATATTTTTGAAGCACCTGTTCCACTTTTTCTGACATAGAAGTGACTTTTAAATATAAAAATTTCGTCTGATGGGTTACAGCAATCTTAAATTTTGGAAGAACTTACTTCTTGGCTCTCGTGGCCCATCAACAGTCACTTTAATGGCTCTGTGGTATGTGGCCACCTGCGTAGGACTTGAAAAAACTGTGATTGTGAGAGTGAAACTCTTGCCTGAGAATGAAAAGAGACATATCAGTTAATTAATATACTACTGTTCCCAATATACATAGTATATGCTATATATAGTATATGCTATGGTCCATAGATTTCCATATGATATCTTCACCTAGTATTCCAATTCTCAGCTAAATATTTACTATAAACTTATTTCTTTAATTTCCTAGTCTAGTAGGAGTATTGGAACTGTGGTTGACAATATAGTATACATTAGATGCCTTGTGGTAAGTAGTAGAAATCTGGGTCAGAATTACACAAAACGATTATTCCATTCCTAGAATTATGCGTGCTATCACTTCCTGTTAATGATGTGGAGAAGATGACAAGTAGAAAAATGTACTCTGTGAACACAAAGTCGTGTTCAATTTAGCTTCATACAGTTTGGGTCACGCTGAGCAGCTTCAATTTGCCAATATATAATCTAAAATAAAATGTAATATGTAAAGGGCCTTATTGTTTGTTTCCTCTTTTCTTCAGCAAGTCAGCACATAGATCAAGGATGTCAAAATTTCCTCAACAGCTTGGATGCATATACTAACAATAGAGACATTTAAGATGTTGGGCCATAAGAGGAAAAATGTGCAACAGAAAGAGGGTCATCTTAACTAATCCTGTCTAAGATAAAGACAGCATAAACTTGGCGAATCTTACTAGAAGTTAGATACTTTTCTTTATTCCAGCTGACAGGATACCATTATTTTGCGCCAAACAATGGTTCACATGCCATTGAGATGAGCAAATTTCTTGAAATTCTTTTTCAGTTTGATTCTAAGGAATCAGTTGAAATATTTGTTTCAGCATACAGTGCCTGTCAGTGACTGACAGCTATCTCTGTATACTCACACAGGAATGTTATCAATCATTGATAACTCCTCCCCCATGTACAGATATCAGTGACTAGCAGCTATCTCTATATACACACTTACACAGGGAATACTATCAATCATTGATAACTCCTCCCCCATGTACAGATATCAGTGACTAGCAGCTATCTCTATATACACACTTACACAGGGAATACTATCAATCATTGATAACTCCTCCCCCATGTACAGATATCAGTGACTGGCAGCTATCTCTGTATACACACTTACACGGGGAATACTATCAATCACTGATAACACCTTCCCCATGTACAGATATCAGTGACAGGCAGCTATCTCTGTATACACACTTACACGGGGAATACTATCAATCACTGATAACACCTTCCCCATGTACAGATATCAGTGACAGGCAGCTATCTCTGTATACACACTTACACGGGGAATACTATCAATCACTGATAACACCTTCCCCATGTACAGATATCAGTGACTGGCAGCTATCTCTGTATACACACTTACACGGGGAATACTATCAATCACTGATTACACCTCCCCATGTACAGATATCAGTGACTGGCAGCTATCGCTATATACACACTTACACTGGGAATACTATCAATCATTGATAACTCCTCCCCCATGTACAGATATCAGTGACTGGTAGCTATCTCTATATACACACTTACACGTGTAATACTATCAATCACTGATAACACCTCCCCCATGTACAGCTATCAGTGACTGACAGCTATCTCTGTATACACACTTACACAGGGAATACTATCAATCACTGATAACACCTCCCCATGTACAGCTATCAGTGACTGACAGCTATCTCTGTATACACACTTACACAGGGAATACTATCAATCACTGATAACACCTCCCCCATGTACAGCTATCAGTGACCGGCAGCTATCTCTGTATACACACTTACACAGGGAATACTATCAATCACTGATAACACCTTCCTCATGGTCTCACAGACTGCTACCCTGTTAAAACGTAGCCTTTAATATAGATCCAATAAAAATAACCCCGAGATATAGATAATAATATTGAGAAAATAACAAAAGAATCCAACAATCGTATAGCGGGCAGTTATATAGGCATGGATGCAGGTAAGTTGATGAATGGGGTACTGTCCCTAGCCCTCACCCTACACTGTAGGCCCTGCCTATAAGACGGAATGGCCACCCTGATAGGGGGGATCCCATATCAGGAACCTCCTCAACGCCCTGGGATGGCCCTGATTGGGGATAGGTGACCTCTCACTAAATTATGAATAATCTACCACAAGCACACAAAATAATAAACAAGTATAAACCAAAAATAATACACCAAAAATAATAAACCTAGTGTGAACAATGAAATACACACTAATGCAAATCAAACACCATTACCCCAGTTGCCAAGTCAGATGGTATAAACAATGATACAGTATTATATATGATATTGATGTATCAATACCAGATTCTCGTAGTCCCTTTAGCCCCAACGCGTTTTGCCCAACTCAATCTGGGGCTCATCAGGGGACAGAACGGTGCACTTAAAATAGTGTCACCAGCATATGCTTAACGGACACGGTTAATGGTTAATTAGTAATATATATTTAACATGGATATCTCCCCTATCATGGTTAATGCAGATATCAAATTAGGTGTGCTGCCTTACATGAACATCAGATAGTTTAAATAGATTTGCCACAATCATGATTCATGTATACACTGTCGGTCATTACACCTCCCAAGGACTGCACTTTACGGTAACAAGGTAAATGTGCTATCTAAGGCAGATAGTCACAAGCTACTTGCATATTGCCCACGGATATTGGCTGGTGCAGGAGATGGACCTCAGAGTGACATGGCAGCGGTGCCCGGATGGAGGAAAAGGTCCACACGTTGGCGACGTCCGTGATGAAATAACGGATGGATATAATACAGGCGTGCCGATTTAAGTAGGCCGCCGGGCCTGCCGGAAGATCATGTGAATTACTCAGTCACGTGATCGTGCCCTGAACTCATGTTGTTAGCGCGAGAGTTTCTCGGTCCACATGACCGGGGGCACGGGATCCCGTTACTCATCACATGACCAGAACTGGCTGTATTCTAACAACCACTAAACACATAGTGATAATAAGGGCCGGTCATGTGGCCGGGCAGCCGCAAGGGGACAGGTAGCAGATAAAATGGCAGCACATTAAAAGAGCATAAATATGGAAGAGATCGGTATCAATGATGGTTGTTATGAACATGGAACCCATAGTAGTAGTTAAAATGAACTAAGCTATAAGGTTATTTAATAACATTAAGTGGGCCAAAATTCTCGGTACTAAAGGGGATGGCTACAGATTCCCAATATTACCATAAAATTAAACAGAGATAATAAGGTATTTGTGATACTGGCCTATTTAGATAATGGTTGGCTGGTCAATTAGAGGAAGCACGTGTATTCAATACTTTCATTGAGACCAAGAGGTATGACAGTGTTAAAGGTATATGTCCATCTCGACTCCTTTTGTCTCAACAGCCTATCGAAGTGGCCACCCCTAATAGATTGTTTAGTTGTCTCAATCATTGAGAATCGTATCGTTTTTATATTGCCCGTGTGGTGAAGCAAAATGTGTCTTGACAGGGGTTTTTCATGTTTTTTGCGAATGCCACCTATATGTTCAAGGATACTCTTTTTAAACATTCTGTATGTCTTTCCCACAAATTTAAGTCCACAGTCACACTGAGCCAGATATACAACCCCAACCGTGTTGCAGTTGTCAAAGGAACAGGCTTTTTAGATCCTACCTTTTGTACCATCAGTAAGAGTGTCACCCACTACAACATACGGACATGCTCTGCATTTGAACGTGCCTACTTTTCTGTTGGACAGCCATGTACTTTTCAGAAGGGTTTCAAAATGGCTATGTACCACTGAGTCCCCTATACTGCATCCCCGTCTAAAGGTAACTGCTGGATAGTCAGGGAGAACCTTTCCCAGATCAGGATCCGTTTTTAAAAGGGACCAGTATCTACCTAAGATATCCCGGACTTGATGAGATGGAGTATCATAAGTACCAACAATTCGAATCCTTTCAGATTGATCTTATTTCTTTTTAGATTGAAGCAACATGGTTCTGTACATGGTATTGGCATAATTCCATGCTTCATATAAGCAGGAGTCCGGGTATTCCATTTGTTACTATGCGCTTCCTGTTCCGGCCCGGCGGTCATGTGACCGCCGTGACCGGAGTGTGCAGGAGCTGTGTGAGGTCTCTCAGAGACCTCGATCAGCCCTGCTGTGAGGCTGTACAGCGCTGGATTGCTGCTGTACAGCCTCTCTAGGGGTGCATTTGTCCTGTAACTGGGGCTACTATGTCAGCCCCAGTTACAGGAGAAATCAACAGTGAAAAAAAAAAGAAAAAGTGAAGTAAATGTCCCCCAGAGGTCTTGTATGACCTTATGGGGGACGAAAAGTGTAAAAAAAATAAAAAAAAATAAAGGGTTGAAAAAATAAAATAAAATAAAGTTTCACATGTAAAAAAAAAAAAAGTTCCCAAGTAAGGAATAATTTTTTTTTTTTTTAAAATAGAAAAAATAAAATAGACATATTTGGTATTGCCGCGTCCGTAAAAACCAGCTCTATAAAAATATCACATGACCTAACCCCTCGGGTGAACACCGTAAAAAAAAAAAAAAAAAACTGTGTCAAAACAAGCAATTTTTGTCACCTTGCATCAAAAAAGGTGCAACACCAAGTGATCAAAAACGCGTATGTCCCACAAAATAGTACCAATAAAACTGTCACCTCATCCCGCAAAAAATGAGCCCCTACATAAGAAAATCTCTCAAAAAATAAAAAAAATATAGCTCTTAGAACATGGAGACACTAAAACATTATTTTTTTGGTTTCAAAAATGCTATTATTGTGTTAAAGTGAAACAAATAAAAAAAAGTATACATATTAGGTATTGCCGCGTCCGTAAAAACCAGCTCTATAAAAATATCACATGACCTAACCCCTCGGGTGAACACCGTAAAAAACAAACAAAAAAAAACTGTGTCAAAACAAGCAATTTTTGTCACCTTGCATCACAAAAGGTGCAATACCAAGTGATCAAAAACGCGTATGTCCCACAAAATAGTACCAATAAAACCGTCACCTCATCCCGCAGAAAATGAGCCCCTACATAAGAAAATCTCTCAAAAAATAAAAAAACTATAGCTCTCAGAACATGGACACATTAAAACATAATTTTTTTGTTTCAAAAATGCTATTATTGTGTAAAACTTTAATAAATGAGAAAAAGTATACATATTAGGTATCGCCACGTCCGTAACGATCTGCTCTATAAAAATGTCACTTGACTGAACCCCTCAGGTGAACGCTGTAAAAATAAATAAATAGAAACTGTGCTAAAACAACCAATTTTTTGGTCACCTTGCCCCATAAAGTGTTATAATGAATGATCAAAAAATCATATGTACCCAAAAATAGTACTAATAAAAGTGGCACCTTATCCCCTAGTTTCCAAAATGGGGTCACTTCTTGGGAGTTTCTACTGTAAGGGTGCATCAGGGGGCTTCAAATGGGACATGGCATCTAAAAACCATGTGGAGTTCCTTTTCTTCTGCGCCCTGCCGTGTACCCATACAGCAGTTTATGACCACATGTGGGGTGTTTCTGTAAACCGCAGAATCTGGGTAATAAATATTGAGTTTTGTTTGGCTGTTAACCATCGATGTGTTAAAGAAAAAAATTTATTAAAATGGAAAATCTGCCAAAAAAGTGAAATTTAAAAATTTGATCTCCATTTTCCTTTAATTCTTGTGGAACGCCTAAAGGGTTAACAAAGTTTGTAAAATCGGTTTTGAATACCTTGAGGGGTGTAGTTTCTACAATGGGGTCATTTATGGGGGTATCCACTATGTAGGCCCCACAAAGTGACTTCAGACCTTAACTGGTCCTTATAAAGTGGGTTTTGGCAATTTTCTTATAAATTTGAAGAATTGCTTCTAAACTTCTAAGCCTTCTAACGTCCTAAAAAAATAAAATGACATTTCCAAAATGATGCCAACATAAAGTAGACATATGGGGAATGTTAAATAATAAATATTTTATGAGGTATCACTTTCTGTTTTAAAAGCAGAGAAATTGAAATTTAGAAAATTGCGAATTTTTCAAATTTTTGGGTAAATTTGGGATTTTTTCATAAATAAAGGTGAAATATTTTGACTCAAATTTATGATTATCATGAAGTACAATGTGTCACGAGAAAGCAATCTCTGAATGACTTGGATAAATAAAGGCGTTCCAAAGTTATTACCACATAAAGTGAGATATGTCAGTTTTGCAAAATTTGGCCTGGTCAGGAAGGGGGCAAATGGCCCAGATGGCAAGTGGTTAAGTGATTTTGGGTGAAAGCTATTCCATCTTAGGAGACTGTTTGTTGAGGTCTTTTTGCAATATAAAGTAGTCTTGATGGAGTTATTTTCACCTCTTTCGACTCGTGTATCAAGAAACGTCCTCTTTAGTATCAGACCACAACAAAAAGAATGTCATCTATAAATCTGGACCATAGCATGATATGTCTGGTCCAGTGGGTCATGTATTCGGAGAAGACAACGGTGTCTTCCCACCAGCCTAGGAGCAAATTTGCGTAAGTTGGTGCACAGGGGCTACCCATCATGGTACCCCTCAGCTGGTGGTAGAAGTGACCGTCAAAAACAAAGTAGTTATGGGTGAGTATGAAGCTTAAGAGCTGGATTACGAAATAGTTGTGTTCGCTCAACTCATTGGATCTAGAGTCTAGAAAATACTTCACCGCTGCCAGATCTTTATTATGGGGAATAGAGGTGTAGAATGCCTCTACATCAATTGAGGCTAACCATGTATTTGGCTCAATAGTTATGCCTTCAAGGCGCTTAAGGAGATCTGTAGAGTCCCGTAGGTAAGATGGTAATGCTACAACAAATGGACAAAGTATATGATCAATGTATGTGCCTGCACGTTGGGTCAGGCTTCCAATTCCAGAAACTATTGGTTGGCCCTTGAGGGGATTGGTTCCCTTGAGTATCTTAGGGAGACCATAAAAGGTGGCATTTTTAGGCAAGACTGGTAAGAAATATTCAAATTCCTTCCGATCAATCAACTTCTCCTCAAGGGCCTCCGCAGCATCTGGGACAGTTCCTGTACAAACAGATCAGTAGGATCAAATTTCAATCGTTCATAGCTTTTTTTGTCGGATAGAAGTGATAGACACATATCTTTATATATGCGGTCAAAACAACAATATTGCCGCCCTTATCTGAGGGCTTGATTACCAGATTTTTATTCATGCCTAGTTGTTGTAGGGCTTCCATTTCTGTAGGTGTGTAGTTCCTATAGCACTGAGTGGGTTCAATCAACTCTAGGTCTCTTATCACCGACCTCAGAAACAAGTCAATGTTGACTTCCCCCAGTGTTTTTGGGGGCATCTTAGTACTTTTGTTTCTGAGATCGGTGAAGGGGCCTTTTCCCCTCGGAAGTTCAATATCATCTAGCAACTGTATCAAATCATCAAATCCTTGTAGGTCACTGGGTTCAAGTCCTAGTTCCAGACACCTCTTATTATCAGATGAACAAAAAATCTTGTGCCACCGTAGTTTCCTGATGAATAGGTGAAGTTCCTTCACCCATTCAAAAAGGTTAAATCGGGTGGTAGGTACAAACGATAGACCTTTCGCTAAAATAACCTGTTCTGTTTTGGATAGAGTGATTCCTTAAAGTTTCAGGATCACAGATTTATTTGAAATTACTTCTAATGTTTCCTGCCTTGTTGGGACACTGATTGTGCACGGTCCCTGAGAGTGTAAGTGTTTATGGATGTCTGGCCTAAAAAAGACGCCGTGTTCATATTGGGAGATGATGAGAAGGAAGCAGGTGAGAAAGATAATCCTAGTGGAATTAGTGATGAGGATGATTTCATTAGTAGCTCCTGTTCCCTCTCTGTAGTTATTGACTCTCCCCCTGTGAGGGGATTTTGAAGGCCCCATTGTTTATAGAGGTATTGAGATGATTGTTGGTTATCCTTATACTGTGATCTAGGGGTTGGATTTCTATATGTTCTCCTAGAGCGGCCTCTCTCCCTCCAATTTGATCATCGATTTTGGTATTGTTGAGGTTGACCACACTGTATATCAGAACTCTCAGCCTCAGAAAGAGAGGTTTCTGTCGCCGACCCCTTCTGATTAGACTGCGTCACTTCGTATGCCGTTTTATTTCTGAATTATGTCAAGTCTTTGATGAATTGTCGGTGTTTACGTTCTACCAGGGCTGATTTGAACCTATCAATGTTTTGTTGTAGTTCAAGTTCACTTATCGAGAAATCAGTGTGATCAATTAGTTTTTTTTATTGTTTCTCTATCGTTTTGATATTGATCTTTTCTTGATCTAGAAGAAGTCTCATAAGGCGCAGTAAACTTTCTGTAACCTCTGGTTCCCACTTGGATATCAAATCAGGGGTACAGATATGTTTAGCTGGTCTTATAAAGATCTGTAAACCCTTACATAATGGAGTTCTTGATGTAATTGTCAAAAGACTGAATTTCCCACCACGAATTGAGGCATTCTTTGTGAATGTTATATAAATCTCTAAAAGTTATTGATGGAACCGTGGTATCTGCTACCCGGTCACATGACCAGCCCTTATTATCACTATGTGTTCAGTGGATGTTAGAAAACAGCCAGTTCTGGTCATGTGATGCGGAGCAGGATCACGTGGTCCCGGTCACGTGGACTGAGTAATTCACATGACCTTCCGGCGGGCCCGGCGGCCTACTTAAGTTGGCACGCCTGTATTATATTATATCATATCCATCCGACATTCCATCAAGGACTTATATAGCGCTACTATATTCCGCAGCACTTCACAGACATTAGCATCCAACTGTCCCCAATGGGGCTCACAATTTAAGGTCCCTATCAGTATGTCTTTGGAGTGTGGGAGAAAACCAGAGAACCCGGAGAAAACCCACACAAACACAGGGAGAACATACAAACTCTATACAGATGTTGTCCTCGGTCGTATTTGAACCTAAGACCCCAGCGCTGCAAGGCACCAGTGCTAACCACTGAGCCACCGTGCTGCCCATTTTCCTTGTTACCGTAAAGTGCTGTCCTTAGGAGGTGTAATGACCGACAGTGTATACATGAATCATGATTGTGGCAAATCTATTTAAACTATCTGATGTTCATGTAAGGTAGCACACCTAATTTGATATCTGCATTAACCATGATAGGGGAGATATCCATGTTAAATATATATTACTAATTAACCATTAACCGTGTCCGTTAAGCATATGCTGGTGACACTATTTTAAGTGCACCGTTCTGTCCCCTGATGAGCCCCAGATTGAGTTAGGTGAAACGCGTTGGACCTAAAGGGACTCTGAGAATCTGGTATTGATACATCAATATCATATATAATACTGTATCATTGTTTATACCATCTGACCTGGCAACTGTGGTAATGGTGTCTGATTTAGATTAGTGTGTATTTCTTTGTTCACACTGGGTTTATTTTTGGTGTATTATTTTTGGTTTATACTTGTTTATTATTTGATGTGCTTCTGGTAGAAAAATATTCATAATTTAGTGAGAGGCCACCTATCTAGTGGGCCACCTATCCCCAATCAGGGCCATTCCAGGGCGTTGAGGAGGTTCCTGATATGGGATCGCCCTTATCGGGAGGGGGGGGGGGGCATTCCGTTTTATAGGCAGGTCCTACAGTATAAGGTGAGAGCTAGGGACAGTACCCCATTCATCAACTTCCTGCCTATATAACTGCCTGTTATACGATTGTTGAATTATTTTGTTATTTTCTCAATAATATTATCTATATCTCAGGGATATTTTTATTGGATCTATATTAAAGGCTACGTTTTATCAGGGTAGTAGTTTGTGAGGCCTTATTGATTATGTACTACCTCTATTTATTGGACCCTGTGACGGGTTATTGTCTCAGCTGTGAATCCCAACACCTTCCTCATGTACAGCTATCAGTCACTGACAGCTATCTCTTTATACATACTTACACAGAGAATGCTATCAATCACTGATAACATCTCCCCTGTGTACAACTATCAGTGACTGACAACTATCTATGTATATACGCTTGCACAGAAAATGCTATCAATCACTGATAACACCTCCCCCGTGTACACCATCAGTGACTGACAGCTATCTCTGTATACACACTTACACAGAGAATGCTAGCAATCACTTATAACACCTCCCCCATGTACAACTCTCAGTGACTGACAGCTATCTATGTATACACACTTACACAGAGAATGCTATCAATCATTGATAACACCCCCCTGCAGGGGCGTTGCTGGGGTCTCAAAAGATCCGGGGCCCAAGCCTCAATGAATATTGCCCAATTCTCTTGCCCAATCGCCCCCCCCCCCAACCACTCCCCCTGCAAACACTAGCACTGAAGACATTTTACTGTACTTGCTATACAGCAGCACGTATCTTTCACATCCAGTGCCTCCCAGGTGACGTCTCCTCTGATGTAGATCTTCTCTGTCATCATCTTCTCCATTCGGTCCGGACAACTTCTCTCAGCCGCACCTCGTCTCTGCAGAGTGTGACACACAGACATCTTAGGCTACTTTCACACTTGCGTTAGGTGCGGATCTGTCTGGTATCTGCACAGATGGATCCGCACCTATAATGCAAACGCTTGTATCCGTTCAGAACAGATCTGTTTGCATTATTCTTTTTTTTTAAAAGTCTAAGTCAAAACGGATCCGTCCTGACTTACATTGAAAGTCAATGGGGGACGGATCCGTTTTCAACTGCACCATATTGTGTCAATGAAAACGGATCCGTCCCCATTGACTTACATTGTAAGTCAGGAGTCTCAGGACGGATCCTTTTGGCTCTGCATCGCCAGGGGGACACCAAAACGCTGCAAGCTGCCCCCAGTATTTATAATATCCCCTACTGTTATAATGCTCACCCTGAAGTGCCCCAGTATTTATATCGCCCCCTACTGTTATAATGCCCAGACAGTGCCCCATGTATTTATATTGCCCCCTACTGTTATAATGCTCGCCTTGAAGCGCTCCCAGTATTTATAATGCCCCCTGCAGTGCCCCCTGTAGTTATATTCCTCCGTTTACTGTCCTCAGAAATTATAATTCCTCAGCCCCTCCACCATACAGTCCCATGTAAATAATATTATTTTCCTCCTCCTCCATAGAGTCCCATGTAAATACCATCACACCATCTCTCCAGCCCCCTCCAATATACAGTCGCATGTAAATAACATCCCTCTCTATCTACAGCCCCGTCCAAAATACAGTCCCACGTAAATAACTTCAGACCTCACATACAGTCCCAGTTAAATAACTACAACTCCCAACATTGCTCTGCCTCTCACGCTGAGTAATCTACCCCTTCACTTACCTCTCCTCATGTAGCAGACCTCACCACAGCTTCTTCCCAGGACTTCTCTTCACTGCTGAGCTGTCCTGTCCTGCACTGGTCACATGATGGTGACATCATCACAGGTCCTTTTCAGCTACTGCATTTAGAACTGATCACAAGGACTGTGATGTCATCACAGGTCCTTCAGCTCTTGCAAGGCATTAGATTCCTGAGGATGGCAATACAGTTGGATCTATCTAGCAGGCAGTACTTTCTGGGCCTGGGACAAAACATCAGGGGCCCAGACCCCGAATGTTTTACCCGAGCAACGCCCCTGCCCCCCTGTGTACAGATTTCAGTGACTGACAGCTATCTCTGTATATACATTTACACAGAGAATGCTATTAATCACTAATAACACCTCCCCATGTACAGCTATCAGTAACTGACAGCTATCTATGTATACACACTTACACAGAGAATGTTATCAATCATTGATAAGACAGCCCCTGGGTACAACTATCAGTGACTACCAGCTATCTATGTATACACATTTACACAGAGAATGCTATCAATCACTGATAATACCTCCGCCGTGTATGACTATCAGTCACTGATAGCTATCTATGTATACACACTTACACAGAAAATGCTATCAGTCACTGATAA
Source organism: Bufo bufo (assembly GCF_905171765.1). Classification (NCBI taxonomy): domain Eukaryota; kingdom Metazoa; phylum Chordata; class Amphibia; order Anura; family Bufonidae; genus Bufo; species Bufo bufo. The sequence continues at coordinate 352,345,893 of NC_053391.1, read as the reverse complement.
GACAGCCCCCTGTACAACTGAAAGCAGAAAAAGCAGAGATTTTGATAAAATTTCAAATTTTATTTTTTCCACAAAGCTATATAAATATATGCTCAGCTCCTCCTGCCTCAGATTGCACTTTTGAGGTGGCAGGTCCTCTTTAAACAGATAATGAGCAAGAATGCCCTCCCTGGATCAGATTTGGACCTCCATGGATCTGATATGGACAGACCATCAATACTCTTGTTATGGGTAAAATGTATGCCAGTGCTGGTGCAAGGAATATTATGACACCAACAGGAAAGACAACATTACCAGAATGGAGGCTTTCTTTACACACCTTTATAAAAATTTGCTTAGGTAGACTGTTAAACCATTATTGTATGCAAAATGTTTGGATAGACATGAGACTATTATAATCCCTTATTTTGAAATTACATCAATACACTCAAGATGAATCAGTTCAAAGACCAGACTTAGAATTATAAAGCATTCCGGTTTGGAAATTTGTTTTGGAAGCATGAAAAAAACTCTAACAGGATAATTAAGTACAGAAATAAAAGCTTAATTCCTAAAAGGGCAGATTTTCCATTGCCAATCTGCAGTCAGTTAAGTACAGAATTTGAAAAAAAAACAACAACAACTAAAAGTATGCATTTTAGGAAACAAGACGGAAATGTTAAAGACATGTTAACACTGCATCTAAACAGTAGTTACAGACCATAAAACCTTTTATCCATATTTGTAGATATGAATATACAGATTTACATTGACAGGATTCAACTAGTTAAAGGAGACAACTACCTTGTCAGTGGTCTGCATCCGGTGGCTGTACAACTGTTGCGAAATTACAAGGCTATACACACCATGGAAAGCTGCAGATTGACATGGCATGATGGGTCTTGTAGTGGTACAATAGCTGGAGGGTCACAGGTTGAAAGCCGCTGCACTAAATTGCTACTGTCAGCATCCACAGCAGAAATCTTTAGATCCTTATACTTGCTTACTTTCCCAGATTGTCTGGGATTCTCCTTAAGAAAGGGACACCTTCTGGAGACCTTCTGGACTCCCTGGGAGTGAAACCTCTCCAAAAGACTGCCTTTTGAAAAAGACCACCCTCCTAACCAGATCAGGTTTCCCGTGACAGATTTAAAAGCCTCAGTCATAATAAGTCTCATGTACAGTAGGCTCTTTAACTAATAGATCAAAAATAGGTAGATTTCCCCAAATTTGTAAAATTAAAGGAATTTTGCTACCATTATACTGTAGGTTCCTTTCCATTCCAGCAGCTATTATAAAATGCAGTATGAAAGCTCAGTTCGGTGATGATGCCCTCATGACATGGATCCAAAAATTCCAGTCAGGGGGGTGGTAGGCAGAAAATGGCATCTAGCTACAGAGAACTAAGCCACCTAACCCCTCTAATTTTGTCAAATGACTGAGTGGGTTGACAAAAACGGTCATTCCACCACATGGTTATTAATATATTAAGCTATTTACAGACTCTTGTTTGGGGATATGGGAAGGTGTTTCATGGGTGCAGGGTCACCATCATTAGTGTGTTTTACAGGGGCTGGTACTGATGACTTTGGAATGTCTCTTAGACATATAGATTACTGCTTGTAAAATGCTACATTTTAGATTTACTTACCATAGAAAAAACATTTTGCTATGTAACCTTATAAAAAGACTTCTCATATGTGACCCATAATCTTGTCTAATACGAAACATGAAACCTATAAGTTAAGAGTCTGAGCACTGGTTCGATTTAATCCTCAGTAGGTCTGAATGAATGAGGAGGGGTGGTGCCATGTCTGCTCTGTGGTCTACTCTAATAACTTGAAGGATGCAGAAGGTTTTGTGAAGACGTCAGTAGTTACAAAAGCAGTTCCCCACTACAGCTGAGCGGGAGTTAGAATTGATGAAATGTTCATAGTTGAGAAGGAAAGTTTCTAATAGTTTTAAAAATGGTGAATAAATCATTTGTGTCAGAGAACAAGAATGCGACCATCCAATTATACTGAGTTTCAATGAGACTGGCATCATGAAGCAGGGTGGGCTGTATTCACGGACATGCGTCTCAAGCTGAAGCACTGCTCAGCAGGTATTGCAATCTTTTGACACAATATCATTGTAGGCTTCATGTATAAAACAATGCAAGCAGTGCAGGCAGATTGTAAAGCGGTTTTGCACAGATACCAGCTTGCATACCCCCACTATAACAAATGACAAAATGTATTGTTTTCTATAGACAACTTATTTGGTTATTGTCACCATTAATGTTCTAGTCTCTCGCTTTTTATTTTTTATTATAAAAGAACCTGAATGATGTTTATTATAATAATTTGGCATTTTACTATGTTATTGCTTGGGGTAAAATCATTCTCAGGCAGTGTGAATTTTATTTGTAATGACCTGCCATTTATCAGATTATGGCATAATTAAAGGGGCTGTCCAAGTGTTTTATACTGATGACCTAGGCTCCGGGTAGGTCATCACTATCTGATTGGTGGGGGTCCAACTGCAAGCAATCCCGCCGATCAGCTCATAGAAGAGTGAGCGCCACAGCCTCTTCCTAGGCCAGTGATGTTCCATAGCCTAGGTGCAGTTCAGTCACATTCAAGTAAATGGGGCTGAGCTGTGATACCAGGCACAGCCCCTATCCAGTAGACTGCGCTGTGCTAGGAAAGCTGTGAAGAGGCTGCAGTGCTCTGATGAGTGCTGTGGTCTCTTCGAAGAACTGATCAGTAGTGTTGGGCGCGAATATTCGAATTGCGAATTTTAATCGCAAATATCTCCACTTTGAGAATTTGCGAAGATTTAAAATATTGTGCTATATATTTGTATTCGCGAATATTGTAGATATTCCCTTCTTGCTTGTGTGCCAATGAGAAGGCTGCAATGTCTTTGTCTGAGCTTAGCAACATCCCTAGCAACCAATAGGAAAGTTGCCTACCCCTTACTATATAAGAACCTCCCAAGCAGCCATTTTCTACAGTTTTATGGAGTTGTGAGAGAGAGAGAGCAGTGTTATTGCTGTGCTCTGTGCTTTGCTGTGTCATTACATTAGATAGTTAGTTAGCTTATATATATCATACAGATAGTTAGTGGGAGATAGTCAGTATAGGTTAGATCGTGATATAGTGGAGCTGATAGGTTCTGCTGTCCAGACATAGTGCTGTAATGTCACAACAATACTTAGTGCACCAATCAGTAATATGTAGTCAGACCTGTTAAAATGTGATGTTGCACGTATTGCGGCAAAAATATGCGCATCAATAATTGCAGATTTTCGCAATCGAAAATATATTAGAGCACTATAAAGCTATTGTAATGTTCTGCCATGCTAACCATTTTCTCCAGTCTCAGGAAGCTTCCACAGCCTGTATTGCACGCGCAATACGTGCATATTATATTGCTGATTTTCGCAATCAAGAAAATAATCGCGAATACTCGAATTCGTGAATATATGATGAATATTCGCCAAAATATTCGTGAAATATCGCGAATTTGAATATTGCCCCTGCTGCTCATCACTACTATTGTCCCAATTACATGCTTAATTTCAGATGAAAGCCAAAGACAAGCAAGCAGGTGTATGTTATTGTTTCACTGCTCCCTGTGATGAGATAGTAGTTCTGGCAAATCAAAGGAACAAATATGTATTTAGTTTTAGACTACAAGTCATGCTGTTGATTTGGCCCCCAAATTGCAAATTATGACTGCTTGGGACCCCCAAAATGTGATTTTTAATAGAGTTTACATCTTATTCAATATATATTTTTGGAATCCTAGTTGCAATCTTTACCCACTGGCATTTTACATCTACTTCATCCAATGAATATTAATATTAGATATCCATCTAAAGTATATTTGTTATACCATAGTTGATCATTTGGATTAAATAGAATATGTTTTTGTCTTTGAAGATGTCTTTTGACTCCTATTAATCAAGATGGAAATAACTGCAAGCTAAGCATAATAGAAAGGTTGAACTAGGGATTGTTTGTTGGCCCAGCCAGACCATATGTTGGTGCAACGGTATATGCACATTGATGTAAAATGTAAATTCAGTGGGGAAAATCTACTAATCCTATGGATGGCGTAAATTTAGACAGGCTGTGAAGACCTTTGCCAGATTTATCACTGTGGTCCAGGCTGGATGATAAATTTGACACCAGAATTGTGGCACAATCCTAGCACAAACCATTGCATTTTAGACTACGTCCCTTCCTGGTAAGCCATTTCCCTTTTTCAGACTAGGCGCAGAAACCTGTATGCATTGAATTGCACCACTTTTTGGAACAATTTATCTAGGTGTACTCACATTATTAAAAGTGGGCCTATGTGTTTAGAGGTATTCCCAGTTTTATTGTCCTCCAAACTTTGTAGCATTTTAGGCTACAGTTGTACTATGGTAAGTGCATGTTAGTATGGCGTAGTCAACATTTGGCGTAGTCAACATTTGTTGTGATGTAAATTGCCCCATCCAGATAATACATTTTAAAACTAAAACACTAATTAAAAAGTTTATTACAAATTAAGCTTTAGCGATATTTTTCAAGATAAAATAAGATTACATTTAGTTGACATATTTTGGTAGCAAAAATTGGAGGCAAACTAAATGGTCAGGCAAAGGGGAGAATGACGCTTACAACAATACATGCACATCAGCTGATTGTACTTCATAAAATGCACTTTTTACGTTATTTTAACGACAATAGAAAGGAGAAAAAGCCACGCACACCCAAAATATCAGTAAGGATACAATGTATATAAATGTATAATATATTATGCAGTGCATACATTATGGGTAATGAAGAATTAACACAACTACAAATTGTCTTGTATTTCTGACATAACTCAACATCAACTAAATAGTGATAAAGTGAGGCCTACCTCTTCCACTTCTACCAACAAAGCGAAGATCATTGAATCGAGCTACTTGATTCTTCATGACAGCGGAAGCGTTTCTCAACTCGGCTGAATAGTTCTCATCATTTCCAGCCATCACTGTTACTACTGTCCCGTCAGGCACATCACCCAGTGCCACAACCTGCAACGAGACAGCCATGTTTAGAGAACTATGCATTGCATTAGTTACCTATGAGTTTTAAATTTAGTCAAGTGTATATCACAAGTGCTACTAATACACATTGATAATACCAGATGATAGGGGAATGGTGCGAGCACTCAGTAAATGTGGTACCTAGAAATAAATAGGACTGATTTATAAATCTAGGCTATCCAAATTCTTCATGTGTCATCCACAGAACTACATTTGTCATCTTGCATGAATTATGGCCTATTTATTTCATTAAACTTCTAAATATTATATTGTTTAAAATCAAATCAAAATTATTTATTTTGCAAATTTCTAGTTCTAATCTAACAACCAACAGGAACAGATCTGTTTAAACGATGAATCTGCCCCAATGGCTTCTCATTCATACTATATTGTCTATATGCCATTGCTGATCATCTTGTAATATATATTACAATGCAGGTAGACATTTACAGGGTAAGGGCATTTTGTCTTCCAGATGGTTTGGATGTTATGTGTTAGGTTACATTTCGGGCATCATTTATATAATATACTATAAGTACATTAAAAAATAGTCAAAATTGGGTAGCATTCTCCAGACAATGAGTTGTAGCATCAGTGCATATGAATTTATGATGTTATCAGTACTGCACAGCAAATGCTCTTTATCAGAGATTCTTATACAAGGCATTCCAATATATATGAATTTCAGTGCAAGAATGGCTTTAATGATCATCTTTGCTAATGATGATTAATAAGATACTTGGACTTCAAAGGTTTCTGATGACACGGAAATCACTCAAAAGCATTTAAATAATCATAATTTGTTATGTAGTTTTAAATTGCTAGATTTCAAAAATGTTAGACAAATGATAAATGATTTAAAATTATGTTCGAATTCATCTTTTGTTGTTATTTCATAATAAACATATTTTACTTCATTCTTAAGAATCAAGTTTCATATATTTAAAGTTTTGGACTATTTTATATAAATTTTAACATTTCTTTAAGATGTATGTTGTGAACCGTATTTGTTCCTACAGGTGCTAGTAATAATAATAATAATAATAATAATAATATACCGTATATATTTGCCTATATTAGTATGCAAATATATATTTTGTTACTTATTAGGCATTATTGTACTGTACAGAGAATGCACATGCATTGGTCTTTGTATCTTTTGTACTGTTTTTGTTTTTCCCTTTGCCCAGTTGGGTTTTTATAGTCTGTTTCCCATTTAGATTCTGTTCTTGCTCCTCATGCAGTATGCTTTGGCACTTTTTTCATGATTGTTAGTTATTGTTCCTCTTTTTTCATTTTATATATATATATATATATATATATATATATATATATATATATATAGTTTCTTCCCTAATAATTGCATTTAATATTGCAAATAAAATACAGTTTTTCAATAATGCAATAATGTTTATACTTCATCATAGATCATTAATCATAATTAATAGACAGTCAATAGTTTACATGAAAATTGTGAATCCTATATAATTATTGTCCCATTTTATTCTGGAGATGGATAGCCTTTTTAAAACAACAGCCTAATGAAGCATCTACTGATAGAGACTCTCTTTACTTTTAAGGTTTTGTGAAACCTCAAACCTTCTTGTTTATTACTATGTTAACTTTGTCTTTGCACGTTATTTCTCTACAGAACTTTTCTTTAGATGTGCATGCTATCGCTTCTCTTCAATCTCTGACCACAGATATCTCATGTTCTCCAATGTGTAGAGCAGCAGCCCACTGATTTCCCATCAACAGACACAGCACTCAAGCAGCACAAAACTTGCTATTTTATACGATTTCTTCTATATAGAATATTGCAAAAGCAAAGCATAGTACAGACTATTTTACACAGAAAGCGTCTATTTGCAGTTTTATATGTTTCTGTGAATAAAAAGTCATTAGATTCTTGATATGTGTTTCCGATCGTACCCTAGAATTAACTGAATTAGAATTAGAGTAAAATTAGGAATGACAAATGCATATTCAAACTATAAAATGATACAATTAAGATATGTGATAAAATAAAAGGATAAATCTATAGTAAGTGGCTCAGTGAGGGGACTACTATGGTAACACAGGTGGATGCACATTGGAGAACATGAGATATCTGTGGTCAGAGATTGAAGAGAAGCGATAGCGCGCACATCTAAAGAAAATTTAGTGGGGAAATAAAGTACAATAACCAAGTTAACATGGTAATAAACAAAAAGGTTTGAGGTTTCACATAGTTTGCTCCACTTCAAAAGACTGTAACTGTAAAGGGAGTCTCTATCAGTAGATGTTGCGTTAGGCTGTTGTTTTTACAGAATTTTATGGTTAATGTAGGGTTTTTGTTCCTGATCATTACACTTGATATTCTTCAGAAGAGGAGGAGGAGGAGTGACAATGAGGTTGAGACTGGTTTGTGAAGTGGTGTACCAATCATACCAAACTGTATGCTAAAATCAGTCCTCATGCAGAACATTTGGTTAAGCAATACCAACACAATAAACCATGAAGAAAAATATGACTGTCAATTTACAATGGTCTATCCTACTATTTATGACAGTGGGATTTCTTTTTCATCTGCACTGCTAAATGAGTGCCTGCTAGATCTTATCAGTTTGTGAACTGCGCAGGAATAGATTTCTTATATAAACCATATATTTTAGACCATTGCACGACTGCACAGATGCAGTATTGATGAGTTTGCCATTTGGCTCGACTCATATTGTCTGTGGTTTTAAATAGGTCTGACGGAAAACCTGCCACATTATCTTACCCACAGAGATCTCTCATAATGCCCAAAAATATAGGCATAAAAAAATAAAAAAAGTACACTAGGCTAACTCTAATATAGAACCCAGTATACCGGGCATGTGAAATGATGACTGTTACGTGGAATACGTGGAAGTTAGCAGGTGCAATAGTCACTAAGCATCAAAGTATGAAAAGTACATTTAGACATCTACTACAAATATGAAACTTCTGCTTAATTTTCCTGATAAGTGCACCGCCATTTACCTTAAATGCTACTGGAAGGGTCTTGTTGCATCTCCAATGTGAAGGCAGGACAGAGCATAAGAAGTTGGGGCTGTCAGTCCGGACAAGTTCTCCAGCGTGATCTGCGAGGACATCCACTACAGTTCTTATCTCCATTCTCGTACGTCCTGTGCCAGAAGAGCTGATGGTTCCATTGCTGTCTCCCATTTTACCGCAGGAGAAGGTAGTCGATGGAGGAGTAAAGCGCCGGCTGGTGCTCGGGTCTACTGGAATACGCATTACAACAAGAAGAGTTAAAAAGCGTCAGCCACTGGGTCTAAACTAGAAGTTTAGTGTCTCTTTCACAAATTTTAACTCGCAGTAAACCAGACAAGGCACTCAATTCTCATTTAAGATTGGTTATCACAGATCTTTTCTAAAAAGAATAAAAGAGTCCAGAGATCAGTAGCTCAGGAAGTGACTGTCTGATCTGAAATCTGCAGGGGTGGTGGAGAAGGGGTGTTGCATGCAAAGAAACTCTGTGCCCAGCCTCGTCTTCTCAAGTTTCTGCACCCTCCTTAAAGCACCAAAACCACAAAAAAAAATGTTACGAAGTCTACAGCTATAACAGCGATCCAAGTAGCAATGCTTAGAAACTTTACAAGCACTGGTTGTGTGATATGGCAGCTGGTTCTCCTGCAAAAGTCAGATCTAAGGCTGTAAAATGGACGCAGTCAATCAGATGACTAAGAACAGTAGTTTTCTTTATATAACAGTCCAGAAACTCTACGAAATGTGAAAAAAGGCATGAGAAAACAGAAGTTAGCACACATCTGTCTTCTTCCTGATGGTCATGAAAAGAGCAGTCAGCATAAAAAGATGTGGGGGTGGTTAAAAGTTTTCTCTGAAAATCTCAATTTACTTATGGAACAATCCCAGAGACGTGTTACAGAAAGTCAAGCCAATGTAGATAAAAAATAAACTTCACTACATTCCAAGTCACAGGTCACAGTGAACTGGAGTCTCCTTTTATCTCATATGCTGATGCATGTAATAATCCCAACAGTTTCCCTCTACTGATCTGCCCAGAGAAAGTGCAAGAGTCGTGTCCTGTCATCCAGCATTTACACCAGAGCTGTCACAGGGAGGGGAGGAGAGAGCAAGTGTGACTGGCAAATCAACAGTGCAAGCCCTGTCTATAGGAGACCAGAAGCTCACAAAAGGGTGTGCCTGCAAGACAACTCCCCCTGCCCATGTAGAGAGGGAGCCTGCTCCGAAGAGAGAAACATAGATGTACTCGAAGAAATGCAACAATCAGGCATGACCACAACTTGTATACAAAGTATTTGCATGCATTCACCACCCTAGTACAATAATCCACTGATCATTATTAATAATGGCAACCTCAGATAGATGGATATGTAGAGAGTAAAGTTACAGATGGTATATGTGGCTATTAGGTAAGGAGACCGGAAAAGATAGATAGACAGATAGATAAGATAGGCATATGATATATATATATATATATAATATATATATATATATATATATATATATATATATATAAAATCTATTAGATGATAGATATATGAGGTAGATAGATCATAGAAATTAGGCGGACATAGATAGAAATTTCAGATAGATAGAAAGATATAGATAGCTCATAGAAATCATATGGACAGACATAGAAATTATAGATAGATATAAGATAGAGATAGATAGATCATAGAAATTAGATGGACAGACATAGATAGAAATTACAGATAGATATAAGATAGATAGAGATAGATAGATCATAGAAATTAGATGGACAGACATAGATAGATAGATAGATAGATAGATAGATAGATAGATATGAGTTAGATAGATAGATAGATAGATAGATAGAAAGAAAAAAAAATGAAAATAGCAGCAGCAGGATCCAGGATCAAACCAAAAAAAGGAATGAGATGCAAGCCCAAGGGGACTAGACCACTGACCAGAAAGTAAAAAATGCAAATTGACAGATAGATAGATAGACCAGATGGATGATAGGTAGATATACTAGAAGGATGATAGTTGGATATACCCGATGGATGATAGATAAATAGAAAGATATATTAGATAAGATGATAAATAGATAGATAGATAGATAGATAGATAGATAGACAAAATGGATGGTAGATAGATTAGATAGAATTACAGATCACATTTAATAGTTCATTACATTCATAGAATGAATAGATAATTGGAAAGCCAGATAGATAGATAGGAGATAGATCACTGGATACATGTGTGCAACAAAGAATGTTTGCTGCATTCCTTTTTTGTTTGGGAATAGATACAGTACACAGATGGATGATAGATAACATATACGTAGATTTAGATTTTTAGATAGATAGATAGAACAGATAGAGTTGAGATGACAAGTTGATTAAATAGGAAAGATTGATAGATACTTAATAGATTAGAAAATATGTGCTATAGATATGAGATAGATAGATAGATATGAGATAGATAGATAGATAGATAGATAGATAGATAATAGATAGATATGAGAGAGATACATGGATAGATAGATAGATAGGAGATAGGTAGGTAGATAGATAGATAGATATGAGATAGATAGATAGATACTGTAGATAGATAGATAGATAGATAGATACTGTAGATAGATAGATAGATACTGTAGATAGATAGATAGATAGATACTGTAGATAGATAGATAGATAGATAGATAGATATGAGATAGGTAGATAGATAGAACAGATAGAGTTGAGATGACAAGTTGATTAAATAGGAAAGATTGATAGATACTTAATAGATTAGGAAATATGTGCTATAGATATGAGATAGATAGATAGATAGATAGATAGATAGATAGATAGATATGAGATAGATAGATAGATAGATATGAGATAGGTAGATAGATATGAGATAGATAGATAATAGATAGATAATAGATAGATAATAGATAGATAGATAGATAGATAGATAATAAATATAAGATAGATAATAGATAGATATAGATAGATAGATAGATAATAGATAGATAGATAGATAGATATGAGATAGATAGATAGATAATAGATAGATAATAGATAGATAGATACATAGATAGATAGATAATAGATAGATAGATAGATATGAGATAGGTAGGTAGATAGATAATAAATAGATGAGGAATATTTTCATGCAGAATAAAACTTTAGTTAATATTCAGTTTGTATTTTATTAATTTTTCTCTCAATAGGAACTTAGGATATGATTCCTGTTCATCTAGATTTCTCTTTCTTCCCCTATATTTTTATAATTAATAATTTACGTTACCAACAATTTGCATTAAAAGGAAAATTGCTTAATGGTTTAATCATTTAAGCCTGGGATAAAGGAAACTGTCCGCTCAACAATGGAAAAGTCTTGTGACTTATCTACTGCATGTCTAGTATGGTGAGGAGCCTTCCGCTTAGCACTGAAGTCGGCTTTTATTCTTTATTATAATATAGTATAGTATAATATAGTACTACATAATACGCTAAGCTATAATATATCCTTTTCATTTGATTATTAATTGTTCATTTTTGTTCCATACATTTAAGAAAATGTAAATAAATTTTTATTTTTAATCTTCAATAATTCAAAATCCTTTATCTAGTTTGTTATAATAGGACCTTAGAATGGGGACCCTCCACTTGTGCCCCACTTATCATATAGCTGGTGGGCGGGAGACATCAGTATTATTTTCTAGCCTGCTTCTTTTCATATTATTTAAATTATCCATTTCAGGGAATTGCGAATATTAGCAAATTCTTCATATCTTTTGATTATTTAGCTGTAAAGCATTGGAGTACTGGGGATAGAATGCTTCAAGAAACTGAATTCCTTGCGGCTGCTAGATCAGGTACCACCAGTAGAATAGAGCTACCAGTAAAGTTCTTTTTTTAAATTCCACGCCATTTTCAAGATTCTTGTTTGCATCCAGATGCTGAATACCTAGACAGACCAAGTACTTTTCACAGCTGAGGATATGGAACAATTTCATCCAATCTACGCAATCCTTTGTGAGCATACTGCATCACTAGCCTAAATGGACATGATATTGCTGCTATGTCTGTGGATAGTAATTCATTTCTTGCTAGGATACAAAAATGAACATCTTTGCCGCACAGGTTCTTGCATTGTCCTCTAGTGTCATTTAAAACGCTGCTCAGCAATTTCATTGTCATTTCTGTTTCTGGGAAAGCCGGGTGACAAGATTATGTATTCACTGGATTTACTGCTAAATTGAGAGCAATAATGAAAAAGAAAATGCAAACCACAATTTAGTATATTTATAAGGGTGAGTTCACAGATTTTTGTGGCAGTTTTTTCAGCCAAAGATAGGAAAGGGTTAAGGGAATGAAAAGTATAAAGGTTAGGCTACTGTCACACTAGAGTTTTTACTGAATCCGGCAAGGTTGAGCAAAATCGCTTCCGTTACTGATAATACAACCATCTGCATCCGTTATGAACAGATCCGGTTGTATTAGAGGGGATATGATAGAAACTTCTAAATACATAAAGGGAATAAACAAGGTAAAAGAGGAGAGAATATTTAAAAGAAGAAAAACTGCTACAAGAGGACATAGTTTTAAATTAGAGGGGCAAAGGTTTAAAAGTAATATCAGGAAGTATTACTTTACTGAGAGAGTTGTGGATGCATGGAATAGCCTTCCTGCAGAAGTGGTAGCTGCAAATACAGTGAAGGGGTTTAAGCATGCATGGGATAGGCATAAGGCCATCCTTCATATAAGATAGGGCCAGGGGCTATCCATAGTATTCAGTATATTGGGCAGACTAGATGGGCCAAATGGTTCTTATCTGCCGACACATTCTATGTTTCTATGTTATCTGTAACATTGCCAAGACGGATCCGTCATGAACTCCATTGACAGTCAATGGGGGACGGATCCGTTTCCTATTGTGTCAGATTGTGGCATCTTGTTCCGCATCACATGACGGAAAGCAAACTGCAGCATGCTGCGATTTGCTCCCCGGTATGGGAACACAACTAAACGGAGCTGAATGCGTTTTGGAGCACTCTGTTCTGTTCAGTTACTTTTTGTCCCCATTCACAATGAATGGGGACAAAACTGAAGCGTTTTTGTTTCCGGTATTGAGATCCCATGACGGATCTCAAGACCAGAAAATGTTAACGCTAGTGTGAAAGTACCATAAGACTTATGCTTCCTGCTGGATCCACTTCTGGCGTTGGCTTAAAAAACTGCCTCAAACACCAATGTGTGAACCCCCCTTTACTGTGTGCGGATGTGTTTTTCTGTAAATTTATTCTGAGTCCTGCAGTGCTAATCAGTGTGTGGAGAACTTATAGCGCTGTTCATCCTGATCCATCCGATTCATGATAGCAGTATAGAATGGAGCAGCAGCGGGACAGTGAAAGGCAGAGTCTTGTGCTATACTCTGTACAATCATGCAGACTGATACGTCCGTCAGCACTTTTTGTTTTATTTAAATATATATATATAGTTAAGTTTCTGCCAAATAAAGTTGTTGTTTTTTTGCTGTAAACATTTTATAATTTTTATTTATAATTATAGAAATCATCTATCTGCCATCTATCTATCTATTATCTATCTATCTATCTATCTATCTATCTATCTATCTATCTATCTTCTATCTATTATCTATCTATCTATCTATCTATCTATTATCTATCTATCTATTATCTATCTATTATCTATATATCTATGTATCTTCTATCTATTATCTATCTATCTATCTATCTATCTATCTATCTTCTATCTATTATCTATCTATCTATCTATCTATCTATATATATATCTATCTATCTATCTATCTATCTAATATCTATCTATCTATCTATCTATCTATCTATCTATCTATTATCTATCTATCTATCTATCTCATATCTATCTATCTTCTATCTATTATCTATCTATCTATCTATCTATCTATCTATCTATCTTCTATCTATTATCTATCTATCTATCTATCTATCTCATATCTATCTATCTATCTGTCTGTCTATCTATCTATCTATCTATCTATATCTATCTCATATCTATCTATTATCTATCTATCTATCTGTCTATCTATCTATCTATCTATTATCTATCTATCTATTATCTTTCTATCTATCTATCTATCTATCTATCTATCTGTCTATCTATCTATTATCTATCTATCTATTATCTTTCTATCTATCTATCTATCTATCTATCTATCTATCTATCTATCTATCTATCTGTCTATCTATCTATTATCTATCTATCTATTATCTTTCTATCTATCTATCTATCTATCTATCTATCTATCTATCTATCTATCTATCTATCTTCTATCTATCTAATATCTATCTATTATCTATCTATTATCTATCTATCTATCTATCTATCTATCTATCTCATATCTATTATCTATCTATCTATTATCTATCTATCTATATCTATCTATTATCTATCTATCTATCTATCTATCTATTATCTATCTATTATCTATCTATTATCTATCTATCTATCTATCTATCTATCTATCTATCTATCTCATATCTATTATCTATCTATATATATATATCTATTATCTATCTATCTATTATCTATCTATCTATATCTATCTATTTCCTATCTATCTACTATCTATCTATCTATCTATCTATCTATCTATCTATCTATCTATCTATCTCATATCTATCTATCTATCTATCTATTATCTATCTATCTATCTATCTATCTATCTATTATCTATCTATCTATCTGTCTATCTATTATCTATCTATCTATCTATCTATCTATCTATTATCTATCTATCTATCTATCTATCTATCTATCTATCTATCTATTATCTATCTATCTATCTATCTATCTATCTATCTATCTATCTATCTATCTCATATCTATTATCTATCTATCTATATCTATCTATCTATATCTATCTATTATCTATCTACCTATCTATCTCATATCTATCTATCTATATCTATCTATTATCTATCTATCTATCTATCTATCTATCTATCTATCTATTATCTATCTATCTATCTGTCTATCTATCTATCTATCTATCTATCTATCTATCTCATATCTATCTATTATCTATCTATCTATCTATCTATCTATTATCTATCTATCTCATATCTATCTATCTATCTATCTGTCTATCTACTGTGGAGGAAATAATTATTTGACCCCTCACTGATTTTGTAAGTTTGTCCAATGACAAAGAAATGAAAAGTCTCAGAACAGTATCATTTCAATGGTAGGTTTATTGTAACAGTGGCAGATAGCACATCAAAAGGAAAATCGAAAAAATAACTTTAAATAAAAGATAGCAACTGATTTGCATTTCATTGAGTGAAATAAGTATTTGAACCCTCTAACAAAAAAAGACTTAATACTTGGTGGAAAAACCCTTGTTTGCAAGCACAGAGGTCAAACGTTTCTTGTAATTGATGACCAAGTTTGCGCACATTTTAGGAGGAATGTTGGTCCACTCCTCTTTGCAGATCATCTCTAAATCCCTAAGGTTTCGAGGCTGTCTCTGTGCAACTCTGAGCTTGAGCTCCCTCCATAGGTTTTCGATTGGATTAAGGTCCGGAGACTGACTAGGCCACTCCATGACCTTAATGTGCTTCTTCTTGAGCCACTCCTTTGTTGCCTTTGCTGTATTTTTTGGGTCATTGTCGTGCTGGAACACCCATCCACGACCCATTTTCAGTTTCCTGGCAGAGGGAAGGAGGTTGTCGCTCAGGATTTCACGATACATGGCTCCGTCCATTTTCCCGTTTATGCGAATAAGTTGTCCTGTGCCCTTAGCAGAAAAACACCCCCAAAGCAAAATGTTTCCACCCCCATGCTTGACGGTGGGGACGGTGTTTTGGGGGTCATAGGCAGCATTTTTCTTCCTCCAAACACAGCGAGTTGAGTTAATGCCAAAGAGCTCTATTTTGGTCTCATCAGACCACAGCACCTTCTCCCAGTCACTCTCTGAATCATTCAGGTGTTCATTGGCAAACTTCAGACGGGCCTGCACATGTGCCTTCCTGAGCAGGGGGACCTTGCGAGCCCTGCAGGATTTTAATCCATTGCGGTGTAATGTGTTTCCAATGGTTTTCTTGGTGACTGTGGTCCCTGCTAATTTGAGGTCATTAACTAACTCCTCCCGTGTAGTTCTAGGATGCTTTTTCACCTTTCTCAGAACCATTGACACCCCACGAGGTGAGATCTTGCGTGGAGCCCCAGAGCGAGGTCGATTGATGGTCATTTTGTGCTCCTTCCATTTTCGAACAATCGCACCAACAGTTGTCACCTTCTCTCCCAGCTTCTTGCTAATGGTTTTGTAGCCCATTCCAGCCTTGTGCAGGTCTACAATTTTGTCTCTGACATCCTTGGACAGCTCTTTGGTCTTTCCCATGTTGGAGAGTTTGGAGTCTGCTTGATTGATTGATTCTGTGGACAGGTGTCTTTTATACAGGTGACTAGTTAAGACAGGTGTCCTTAATGAGGGTGACTAATTGAGTAGAAGTGTCTAACCACTCTGTGGGAGCCAGAACTCTTAATGGTTGGTAGGGGTTCAAATACTTATTTCACTCAATGAAATGCAAATCAGTTGCTATCTTTTATTTAAAGTTATTTTTTCGATTTTCCTTTTGATGTGCTATCTGCCACTGTTACAATAAACCTACCATTGAAATGATACTGTTCTGAGACTTTTCATTTCTTTGTCATTGGACAAACTTACAAAATCAGTGAGGGGTCAAATAATTATTTCCTCCACTGTATCTATCTATCTATCTATTATCTATCTATCTATCTATCTATCTATCTATCTATCTATCTATCTATCTATCTATCTATCTATCTATTATCTATCTATTATCTATCTATCTGTCTATCTATCTATTATCTATCTATTATCTATCTATCTGTCTATCTATCTATTATCTATCTATCTATCTATCTATCTATCTATCTATCTATCTATTATCTATCTATCTATTATCTATCTATCTATTATCTATCTATTATCTATCTATCTATCTGTCTATCTATCTATCTATCTATCTATCTATCTATTATCTATCTATCTGTCTATCTATCTATTATCTATCTATTATCTATCTATCTATCTATCTATCTCATATCTATTATCTATCTATCTATCTATCTATCTTCTATTATCTATCTATCTATCTATCTATCTATCTATCTAGCTTCTATTATCTATCTATCTATCTATCTATCTATCTATCTATCTATCTATCTCATATCTATCTATCTATCTATCTATCTATTATCTATCTATCTATCTATCTATTATCTATCTATCTATCTATCTATCTATCTATTATCTATCTATCTATTATCTTCCTATCTATATCTATCTATCTATCTATCTATCTATTATCTATCTATCTATCTCTCATATCTATATCTATCTATCTATCTATCTATCTATCTATCTATCTATCTATCTATCTATCTATCTATCTATCTCATATCTATCTATCTTCTATTATCTATCTATCTCTCTATCTCTCTATCTATCTATCTATCTATCTATCTATCTCCTATCTATCTATCTATCTATCTATCTATCTATCTACCTTCACCATCTCCCTACGAGAGGATTACAATGATGTGTATGTCATGCTGCCTTTACATTTCTTACCACTAGTGGTCACTGCGGTAACACTAAACTTGGGAATCAGTAGAACTTGTTAATAAAACGATGCTTCGAGTTTAAATAAAATATCACAGCTTACCAGTATCACTGAGGCCACTTAGACCTGTTCTTTAGCACTTCTAGGGGAATATATCAACATAAGTGTGACTTCATATACTGAAGATTTCTTGCAGAAAACTTGACTTAAAATCTACTCTCTACATCTGAATGGGGTTATTTTGTCAGCAAGTACACTTACACAAATCGGACAGTCACAGAAATGTCTGCAACAAATTTGCCTTTTGTGACTTCACCCACATAGGGGCAGCACTTACACCGTACAATAGTACATGGAATACCTATTGAAAGGAGCTGTAGGGACTGCCATGTACACGAGATATGCACATCATTTTGATTTCATTGGTGTTATTGTGGCCAGTTAAACTCTACGGCAAAAAAAATTGAAAACCCTACATACATAGAGGGAGATTTATCAAGGCCAGCGTCTGCACCACTGGATGATGCCCTTAATGTATGATGAGGCGCACACTTCATGCAGAAAGCTTTAATAGCAGCTGATTTACCTCTGGAAGTGCCACAACAGACATGATCTTCCAAATGGATCTTCTTGCCCTGGCCAATGCTGGGCAATAAATAAGCGCTGATAGAGAAGTTGGCGCTCATTTATAGTGCCTTTCATATATGCCGGCTCGGACTGGCTCGCAGGGGTACAGGTGAATCCCCGGTGGGCCCCTGAGCAAGATGGGCCCCTAGTCTCCCACCCCCTGCATAAGTGGCACATAGCACAGTAGACTTACTGCACTACATACATATATTCAATGTACAGCACCTCATCCAGCCTATGTTCATATAAAAAACTTGATAGATTATTAAAGAAACTCCCCAGATTATTATTATGGACACGATCAGAGCTGAGAGGACTTATAGGTGTAGAGGAAAGCTACCAGTGTCGTCTTCTCCCCAGGATCTACCTTCTCAGATGTGCTACAGGGACCCCATATTCAATCATCTGGTAGCATCTTGCAGCTGTGTGAGCAGGTAATATCTGAATGTATCCGTACGGTGGGCCCCCAAAATAAATTTTACTGGTGGGCCCTAGGCACTCCAGTCTGATACTGCATATATGTGCCTTTTATTATGATTGTTCATCCCCCATTCACTTTGCATATTGTCAACAGCACATCCTCTGCTTATACAAGGTAATGTGCTGCTGGCAAACATTGGTTTTTGGCCTTGCATGAAAGATGGCAATCACCCGTCAAGCAAGCATTTTGCCCTTTGAGTTATAGGAAGCACATGGACCAATAACTGACCTGATTCTCAGCCACTACAAGCAGGCTCTTATGCTTTGGTGTAGTATGTAAAGCTGACAGTAGACATCAGATAAATTGCAACCAATCCTACTAATTTCAGTGAGACTATCAGCTGTGTATGAAGTCTCCAGACTGTCCCCCAATGGTGATGATGGTCTAACTTCATAAACCTTCACAGATATCATATTGTGATGTCTCGGTTCCATGTCAGAAGATAAAATGTGGATTGCCCAATAAATAAAAGCTTGGTGATACCCAGAATTGGGCATCAAGAAATTGGCTAAATTATTTTTAACTGTAACCATAACATGCAGTGCAGCGGGTATGACTTTTAAACGTATGGATTTCTATAAAATTCTTCTGACAATCCCATTAGGGTCAATTGCTTGATGCTGAAATGACTACTTATTAAACCAAGAGGAAGATGCATTCACAGACTGTAATAATTGCCTACTTTAAGGGTTAATATCACTTGCTGTTTTTCATGTAATTTGTAAAAATACTCCAGGAAAGCAGATTTTGTATTAATAATTCACAGTTCCACTGCTTTCTGTAAAGCATTTAAGTACTGTACATTGCTGATTCCTTGCCCTCTAATATATTATTGATGTTTGTTTCCCACAAAATGGCACTGTCCGGTGAAAGATTTGGATTTGAATCTACAAATTGTTTAAATATAAGCAGACAATGGCCGAGATGCTGTGCATCCCTTTAAGAATAAAGCATGTGCATAAATTGCTGAACACACATGCACAGCTAGATCTACATAGATGCATGAGATGATTTCTCTAGCTTATATCATGGTAGTCAGAGAGGGCCAACTATAGACAGGATATATTCATGAATTATAGGATAGTGATACATGAGAAGGGCTCTGTTATGAGGATACTGTGGTTGGCTTTACTGGAGAGGGTCCATGGCTCCACTGTGGCTGGGTTTATTATGGTTGCTACTCTTATAAGGAGACTTGTTTTATTAGGAAAGCACTATAGCTGTTTTTCCCGGTGGAGAGGACTTTCTGGCTAGCACTATTGTGAAGGCACTGGGGCTTCAAATGTTATGATTTTAATGTCAATGGAAGCAGGAGAAAAGGGACATCCTGCAAAAGCTGTTCCTCAAATCTGTTTATTGATGTGTAAAAACTACACGTTTCAGGGCTAGACCAGCCCCTTCCTCAGGTATTACACCTAAGTAATACCTGAGGAAGGGGCTGGTTGAGTCCTGAAACACTTAGTTTTTGCACATCAATAAAAGGACTTACTAAGGATCTGCCTGTCGAGATTCCATTTGAAGAGCAGCTCTTGTAGGATGTCCCTTTTTCCTTGATTCTACTGACGTTTCCTATCTGGACACCCTCTGACAGGACAGTGAGGCAGCAGCTCTGCATATTCTTACTTTGGCACATTGGGCTGTTGTGCTCCCAGCACAACACCCCAAGGTAACTGGTACTTACACCCTCCGTCTTTACATTTTGAACCCCACATTTATGTATGCTCTGTTTGTGTAACTTTATTAGATTTATTGGAAGATGATTTTATAGTGCTATTAGGGGGCATAATGCTTGGGTATGGTATGGAGGATGGTAGTTGAATAATCCTTGTCTGGTGAAAGATAAAATGGTTACAGAAATAGTATCATCTGGAAGCTAAAAGTAGCCTGAAAAAATTCAATTAACATTTTAGCAGTTTTTCAGAAAAATGGCACAGTTTTTGATGCTGTTTTTTTTTTGTCAAGCCAGAAGTGAATTCAAGATGTGAAATATAAAATAAAAGTTTTTTTTTAAAAAGTGCTGTGTGAGAAACCACTATTATGATGGTTTTTACATTAACTACCCTATCTGAAGTGTTACTAGTCAACTCTAGCAGGTAATTTGTACCCATGCTATATGGAGGCTGATAACTGGACAAACTAGATATCGAGACAGAGAGACCCAGCACACCATAGACAAAGCAGGACAGGAATTTGGCAATCAGAAGTGCTGCAAGGAATCTCGTGCTAGGGGTTTCCCGCAATCAACAGGAAGTGTTTCAAATGAGTCTAAGAAACAGAGAAATACAGATATGTGAGCCCTCCCGTTGCTTACAACTGGCTGACTGGGTCAACATACTGTATTAGTATGAATAGTATACAGTGTGCCACCATTTAGGTGGAATGTCTCAAATATACATTATATTTACATATTAAACCATTATTTAGTAATATACCCCCTTATATAACTGTTAAGAGCATGCTACAGCTGTCTTCCACAGCTGTAGCAGGTTCCTTCACTTGAAACAAGGCAAACCACATTGTGAAGATAAGCCCATTTCTGCAAGAAATTCAAGGCTTTTACTAACTGCAACATCAACACCTGTGACACAAGAGTAACATCCATATCATGAATTATATACCTAATAATAGGTTTCTTTCTTGGGGACTTTAGAATAATTTTAGGACTTGTAACTCAACGCTTATCATATCTCCGGTCATCCAAGCCCTCCATAAACTGTCTTAGCCTTACTTCATGTGTCCAGTTTAGTGAGAAATAAGCAGCAATCTAACATGTATGATAAGTAGAAATATGCTACTTGTATTACCTGTAAGACGGCTAGGCTAGGTGTCTGCAGGCTTATGATTATTACTGCTCTGTTTTATGTGGTCACAGCTGGTATGCTGTGTAGCATTCTAGAAATCAGTAAAAACCACATAGATTTTGCATACTCTTTATACCTTCGTACCTTGTTATTAGATCTTATATATTTCCACAAAAAAATGAAAAATTGCCATAAAGTTCATCTATTATTTTAGAGAAAATCTCCAACAGGCAGATAAAATGTTTCATAATGTTCCCCTTTTCCAACCCTCTTTGATAGATGTTGTAAAAATGCACGTTACTGTACTTACCCTTATTTATTCTATCCAGTGATGACAGTAGCCATCCCCTAATTTGGGCATTTAGATCCCGCATCGTCACTTGTTAGATCCAGTCTTTGTTGCAAGGTAACAACCTAAACATAGTCAAGAGCTGCCTATAAAACTTAATACAAACTTATTCATAAGGAATTCAAAAGGAGTTTCTAGTATGCACTTCTTCATTACTCCATAGGCAATCATAAATTAATAGATGAGATAAAGAAAAAGATATGCAATGGTATATTGATATTAATGGAACACTAAACCTAGAAATGAAACTAAAGACATATAAACTTGTCCACAGTTTGTCAGTTTTCTGTATTTTTTAAATTGTGCTAAAACAAACAATCTTATAAAAATTCTGCAGAGAACACAGGGATCTATTTCCTGTCAAGCCTTTCCATTTTCAGTTGGTGAATGGCTGAAGGGACAGGGCTTAGACAAGAAGGCTGGGCTTAATCACTCTTCTGTCCTATTGAAGACAGAGAAGAGGATCAAGGCCCAGGCTACAGACAGGATTGGGGGGAGGGCATGGTTGTTCTCTAGGAACACATACTATACAAAAAGATTCTTAAAGAGTAACTAAACCTTTATCTAAACTTTTAATATCTTCCGCCTAATGCCCTAATAAAACTAACTCTAAGATACTTTATTAATGAATTTCTATTTTTACTACTTTTTTTCCCACCTAAAGCGCACCATTCACTGGTGAGCTTAAAACTCTGTTCTCTGTACACTGTTGCGCTGTCAGTGGTGTACGGAGTACATTTTCTCAATTGGCAGGAGCAGTGCAGGGAGTACAGGCAGGAGCGCCCATTGCTGCTCCTGCCTGTGCTCCCTTGACTATTACTAACTCTTGGCATAGTACATGGTACTATGTACTATGCCAGGATTAGCTGAGCGGAGTGGGCTACTGCTTCTGCCTGCTCTGCTAAGCTAACAGCTGACATGCAGTTCTCTTAGCTTAATGGAGCAGCCAGAAGGAGCCCGCTCCGCTCAGCTACAGTAATCCTGGCATAGTACATGGGTACAGGGTACCTATGTGCTGTGCCAAGAGTTAGTAATAGTCAGGGGAGCACGGGCAGGAGCAGCAATATGCGCTCCTGCCCATACTCACGGCGCTGCTGCTGCCGCCCATTGATAGAATGTACTCCGTACTCCGTATACTGCGTGTACAGAGAACAAAGTTTTAAGTGCACAGTAAATGGTGCGCTTTAGGTAGCAAAAAGTGTAGTAAAAAAAATAATTCATGAATAAGGTATATTAGAGATAGTTTTATTAGGGCATAAGGGAAAACATATTAAAAGTTTAGATAAAGGTTTAGTTACTCTTTAATGTATGTACTCTTGTATATGGCCAGTGATAGATAGATAGATAGATAGATAATAGATAGAGGTTTGAGTACTTGGACATGCTGCTCTCTTTAAAAAAAAAATATAAGAATGGCTTAGCGGCCTGGCAGAAACAGATGTAAAGTATAAATCACCTGGTCCAACTGGCATATACCTAGCAACCCTAAGGGAATTAAGTAATGTGATAGATTATTATTTATGATATTTAAGGACTCTATAATGAGTCTGTTCCACAGTATTGACACTTAGCAAATTTGGTCCATAATTCGAAAAGGGTTCAAAAACTGATAGGCCGGTAAGTCTAACATGTGTTGTGCAGTCAATATATGTCATATATCTTGATTTCATCAAAGCATTCCATTTTGTGCCACATTAAAAGTTAGTATATAAAATGAGAATATTTGGACTAGGGGAAAATGTGGGGTACCTCAGGTGTCAGTATTGGGCCCTATTATGTTCAATATATTTATTAATGATCTTGTAGAAGGCTTGCACAGTAACATTTTTGCAGATGACATTAAACTGTGTAAAATAATTAACACTGAAGAGGACTGTATACTGCTACAGATGGATCTGGATAGATTGGAGGCTTGGACAGATAAGTGGCAGATGAGGTTTAACACTGATAAATGTAAAGTTATGCACATGGGAAGGAATAATGCAAGTCACCAATACATACTAAATGGTAAAACACTTGGTAACACTGACATGGAAAAGAATCTAGGAATTTTAGTGAACAGCAAACTAAGCTGTAGAAACCAGTGTCAGGCAGCTGCTGCCAAGGCCAATAAGATAATGGGTTTCATCAAAAGGGGCATAGACGCCCGTGATGAGAACATAGTCCTATCACTTTACAAATCACTGGTCAGACCACACATGGAGTACTGTGTACAGTTGTGGGCTCCTGTGAACAAGGCAGACATAGCAGAGCTGGAGAAAGTACAGAGGGGCAACTACAGTACCCTGAAAGATTATCAAAATTAGGGTTATTCACTTTAGAAAAAAGACAACTCAGGGGAGATCTAATAACTATGTATAACTATATCAGGGGTCAGTACAGAGATCTCCCAAGGAGACAAGGGGACATCCTCTGCATCTGGAGGAAAGAAGGTTTGTACACAAACATAGAAGAGGATTCTTTTTGGTAAGAGCAGTGAGACTATGGAACTCTCTGCCTGAGGAGGTGGTGATGGTGAGTTCACTAAAAGAGTTCAAGAGGGGCCTGGATGTATTTCTGGAGTGTAATAATGTTACAGGTTCTAGTTACTACAGAGGGGTCGTGGATCCAGGGAGTTATTCTGATTGCCTGATTGGAAGGAAAATTGGCTTCTACCTCATGTTTTTTATATTTTTTTGTCTTCCTCTTTTTCAGCCTTGTAAACTACGTTACTAAGTTTTAGTGCAAATTGTCAGTAGCTTATAGCTTGGACAGGCAAAAATGCAACAAAGTCATTAAGAGACACGTGCCTCCTAATAATTGTGATGCATCTTACTCCAGCACACTCTAGACTATGACATCAGTCTTAATAAATTCCACCCATAACCTATATGGACAGCAGGGTAATTGACAATATAAAGTTTAATACATATTATTTTCACGTTCCTTTCTTCTTGGAATTTATTGTTCAATTTACCCTTTTGTGTTAAATAACTTTATGTCCACTATTTAATGGGTATACTGTAGATGTTTCAAAACCATTTGCATATCTTAAAGATCTTGTGGTATCCTGGAAAATGAGGAACACCACCAGTAATTTCAGTTCCTTCCTAAAGAGCTTGTCCATTCAAGAATATTGACCAATCTGGCACATTTTTCCATTTTTTTTTTTACACGTAAATACAAATATGTGACATTGTAAATTGCAGATATGTTCTGAGCTTTTATCACAGACAGTCAAATAATAGAAAACCCACTGTGGTACTTTTTTCTTTAAATTTCAGAATGCATTATTTAGGCCCCTTTCACACGGGCTAGTTTTCTGTACGGGTGCAATGCGTTCACCTCACGCATTGCACCCGCACTGAATCCGGACCCATTCACTTCAATGGGCCTGTGCAGATGAGCGGTGATTTTCACACATCACTTGTGTGTTGTGTGAAAATCGCAGCATATTCTATATTCTACATTTTTCACTCAACGCAGGCCTATAGAAATGAATGGGGCTGCGTGAAAATCGCAAGCATCCGCAAGCAAGTGCGGATGCGGTGCGATTTTCACGCATGGTTGCTAGGAGACGATAGGGATGAGCAACCCCGGATCCCATTAAAGTAAATTCACAGTATTATTTTCCCTTATAACATGGTTATAAGGGAAAATAATAACATTCTTAATACAAAATGCTTACTAAAATGTTGATTGAGGGGTTAAAAAAATAAATCTTTCGGGACCTGCAAAAGGATCTTTGATGACGTAATCGCGCTCACCACGTATAAGCGTGGTGACATCAGCGCAGGTCCAGCTGAATGAAGATAGAAGGATCTCCTATCTTCATTCAGCAGGACCTCCGCTGACGTCACCGCACTCACCACGTGGTGAGCGCGATTACCTCATCAAAGGTCCTTTTGTAGGTCCTGAAAGAAGACGATGCCGGCGAGCGTCCTCTGGCAGCTCTTGTGCCAGACTGAAATCTACAGCAGCTCTGAGCTTCCCTAGATTTCTCTTTTCATTTATACCAGAAAACTGGTGTAAATGAAGATAAATGTGCCTGGACATCTGGCCTGCCCCCTTCCTTCACCATGCCCCCTTTTTGGAAAGTGGTGAGGGCGGCATACAAACACCACTTGTGACATTTAAAAAGTCAGAATAACAGTGTTTGGGACTTTTTCTTCCAGAAAACTGCAGCAAGGAGAAGATAAATGTGTATAAAAAAACGCCAACATTTAAAACACTGCAGAAAAAAAACACAAAAATTGTCAAAAAATAAATAAAAGACTATGAAGGAAATGTATTAAGCTTCTACTTTAGTTTTCTGGTGTAGTAAAGTTGCAAATTTTGACGCAGGTTCTGGTTTGCACCAGAGTTTGAGACTTTTGAGATATTTTCCCGCTTTCAGACACTCTCACCTTTTGTGACATTGTCGGGCTATAGGCAAGACCTCTGCGGCCTAACATATTTAATAACTACATTTCACCTGAAATATACTCCTGGTCCTGGCCAGAGTAGATTTTAGTTCTCTCGCATAGGCGGCCTGAGATGCCCCACAACTATTAAGAACCATATACTTCTTAAAGGGGTTGTCTGAGTTGTGTAAAAAAAAACAAAGCAGTTAATCTGTTTGTCAGCAATATATACATAAGCTAAGCAAGTACTCATTTACTTAATTCTGTTCTGGCCATTTGTTGACATGCAGTTGCAGAGCTGTTGGGGTCGTGTAACAACAGTTTTTTCTCATGAGCATTTGTGGGTGTCAACAAAGACTGCCTTTCCCCTACCCCTGCATTTCAAAGGAAATTAATAAAATTGCTGCCCAGTCTACAGTCTGACTGCTGGGATACTTATGTTGTATGTGTGGGACTACAAGTCCCAGCTGTAGAGTACAATGATATTGCTAATACACACAGGATGTTCCCTCTACCTGTTCTTGTGCAATGCTCTGCAGACACTTCTTTACAGCCAGCAGAAAAGTACAGAGGAGAGGACACCTCTGTTTTTTTGTCAGCTCTGTGTTTGCAGGGTGAGGAGTGAGGGAAGACCCTGTGCACAGCATTTATCTCCTCAGTGCCTGGAGAAGAGGAAACCGTGCAGCTGCTCAGTACCCGATGCAGAGCCTCCATCCCTAAGTCTGTGCTGCTGATGGTAGAAGGGGTTAAACTTTCCTGAAGAATCCAGTGGGAGGGGAGACACAGCTAAGCCAGTGGATCGGGCATGCAGGAGGCATGGCTTATCACTCCAACCAGCACAGCCTTCACAGTGATCTTTTGTGCATAGAGGCAGACCTGCTCATCCTGCTCCTTCAGGCTTGTGCATGGAACGTCATCAGAGCAGGGAAAAAGCCGATATCACAAGTCATGTGACGCTTGGCTAACAGGGCCACTGTAGATGAAGTAAGTCAGTTGAAAACCCCTTACATTTGTTTAGTTAGATACATACAAAAAACAAAAAATAACTTTGACAACCTCTTTAATAATTGTGGAGCATCTCACACTAGCATAGGACAGATTAATACCAGTGTATTGCAACAAAATTCTATAGCTGGTCTGGATCGTTATGAGCTAATAGCAGTGTCTGTGTTGGCCAGTTACTGTTTGCCCAATTGTTTGGCCAATTTTGAGATCTCTGCTTCTCCTTTGTTGACCAAAATATTTAAGTGTAGGTTGACAAGAGTCTGTTACCTTACTTTAATGGAAGGGCACTGGACATGGCTCCAGTCAAATAAATGTTTTACAGTCATGTTTAGTCTAGTAATGGCACAGGATCTGGAATGGCTATTGCCCCTAAGGCCTTTTTCACATGGCCGTAGTGCTCCCATGGCTGTATTGCGGGCCACATACGGTGGTTCCGCAATAAACGGGTCACCAGCCGTGTGCATTCCGTATCACATATGCGGATGCTTAAATGGGTCAGCAAATCCAGAGATGCGGTGCGGAACGGAAGCACGGAATGGAACCCCACGAAAGCACTATGGAGTGCTTCCGTAGTGTTCCGTTACGTACTTCTGTTGTGCAAAAATATAGAACTTGTTCTATCTTTTTGCGGAACGAATGGATCGCGGACCCCATTCAAGTCAATGGGTCCGCGATCCGCATGTGGCTGCCCCACGGTCGGTGCCCGTGCATTGCAGACTGCAATTTGTGGTCCGCAGCACGGGCCCGGCCAGCACGCGGTCATGTGCAAGAGGCCTAAGGGTGAAGAGGCTACAGCGAACCACTGTCCTATTAGAGGATGGTTCTATTTTAAAAGACCTCATTGACAGACACGCTAAACGCGCACTGAAATACAGTTACCAATTTGTTACTTGCATAAGTAAGCCTGTCTTGCTATGACACTACTGATGCTCTATGTGACTTCCTAATATTTTGATGATATGGATACTAAATGTCAAAGAAAACGTATCCTGTCGCCCTTTTCATTTACTCACTGATAAACTTTATTTATATAAGACCGGAAAACCCGTTTACGCAACATCGTATATTCCAGTCTCATTCATTTCAAATTGGCATTTGTGACATGACTTAAGGTAATTGTGTCTGATATTGGCGTGGGTGCACCACTTTGGTGCTCTCCCCATTCATACTCAACTGAAGTTTGCTTGTCTACCATCATTTGGATGTGAAAATTGAGGCACAATAGGAAAATGCCTTTAGGTACCCCAACAAACAAATGGGGTCATTTATCAAACTGGTGTAAAGTAGAACTGGCTTAGTTGCCCATAGCAACCAATCAGATTCCTCCTTTCATTTTTGACAGCTCCTTTGGAAAATGAAAAGTGGAATCTGATTGGTTGCTATGGTCAACTAAGCCAGTTCTACTTTACACCAGTTTGATAAATGACCCAAAAGTCTTTAGGCTATTTGACTGAATATCTGGATAGGGATGGACCTCTAACCTACTAAACCAAGGTTGACACTCTACGTACCTTCTACAAGGTCTATCATTGTAGACCAGATGGAAACTTAAATGCCTACTGTAGATCTGGTGCAGCACACCTGGTCTCTTCTTCCTTGTCACACGTGGTGGCTAGTGACTATACCTAATACCTGAAGGTGCCCATATACCCTCCCATACTCATACATGCTTGGCCTGGCTGTGCATATATGTGTTTTTAATGGAGATAGAGGAGAAAGTGCTGCCAGATACATGTTGCTGCTGCTTATTTCCAGGGAGAGCAAAAGTATCAGGCATTGGAATTCAACACGCCTGATCTTCTCTCCCCTGACATCATGTGTTGGGGAATAACTGGGAGCTCCTCATACACCTTAGGCTGAGTTCACACTTCAGTTATTCGGTCAGTTATTTCCATCAGTTATTGTGGAGATGCAGATCTTTTCATTATACCTTATTTCTGTGTAGGCGTCACTATGGGTTTTGGCTGACAATAACTGATGGAAATAACTGACCAAATAACTGAAATGTGAACTCAGCCTTAATCTACATTCACACGTCCACAAGTGTTTTGAGGTCCGCAAATTGCGGATCCGCAAAACACGGACACCAGTGGACCGCACATGCCAGGCACTTTAAATAGAAATGCCTATTTTTTTGCGGAACGGAAGTGCGGATGCGGAACAGAAGTGCGGATGTGGACAGCACACTGTGTGCTGACCGCATCTTTTCCTGCCCCATTGAAAATGAATGGGTCTGCACCCGTTCCGCAAAATTGCGGAACGGATGTGGACCCATTCATGCGGATGTGTGAATGGACCCTAAGATTGTTGGATGTGTATGGGGACTGACAGAGATCTGGAGAGGACATTACTTTCTCCCTGCTCCTACAGACTTTACCTTTAGTGCTTCTTATCTAAACCACTTGTAGACTGTTGGCTTTTGATATATGCCATCTAATGGTCTGGTAACCATTCGTAATATTACTGTATTTGTAACTAATGGTTTCCTTAGGGCTGTATTACACCAACAGATTATGTGACCAATTTCTTCCCAATCAGATCAATAGTTTGTGTGTATAACAAAAGATCTGTGTTTGTAAATGGCCATCTGATCAATGATTGGTCAGAAAATCTGTCAGGTAATCTGTTTTGGCCTTACTCTATGACATCTGAGATCTCATTCCACCTTTTGGACCAGGACATCTGTTTATCTCAATTTACTTTATATAATCCAATAGCTCAGACAGCACTCCCCGTAGTACTGCTGGATGGGTGCGCACCACATCCATTGTGTGATAACACAAACCAAAGAAGATGGAGGCAGCACTCCAATGCATGTGTAGAAAACTGCGCTATTTTGGATCTGGAATAAAATAGCACGGTTTTTCTACACATGCATTGGGTTGAATTCACAGAAGTAAAAAATATTAATGTTGAGAACAACATTCTGACCCTTTCACACTTTGACCACAATTACTTAGTACGATAGTAACTATATTTTCAGTATGACAAAATGCCCGCCTAAAGATAATCATCACTTATTCCTAATGTTTGGACTTTGTAGTTAAAACTTCACCACATCCTTTAGCGTTATACAAGAAATTAAACCACAAAGAGTTAAAAAACAAATCTCAGGCATTATGAAACCAAATCTGAGTCCACCTTTATCTTAACCCCTTAGTAATTAGATGTGTTTTGGTCCTAAATGGCCAGACATTGTTTTATTTATTTTGCAGACGTAGTGGTTTAAAGGCCTTAAAGGGTTGTCTCACTTAAAGGGAACCTGTCACCAGTTTTATGGTGTCCTAACTAAGGAATAAACATAATTAAGTGATTGATTCTCTTAGCAAAATGCTGGGTCACTTTCTTTAATTGACCCAGTCAATCTGCCAACATCTTGTATTGAAAAGCTCCAGCTCATAATGATGAGTCCTGAATATTCATGAGCTCCTGACTCTCCCCGCCCACCTGCTGCTGAATGACAGTTTGTTTCCATATGAATCAGCAGCAGGTGGGCAGGGGAGTGGCTATAGCTCTGAATTAAATATACGCTGGACTCAATGACATCACGCTGGACTCAAATCAGCTCATTAGCATGCGGCTTGCGGCATCTTTGTGTGTATATTATGAGGTAACCATCTGTCACACCAGTAAGTGAATACATCTAAGGTACTTTTTAGTAGTTAATGATTGTATATAATTAGTTAGATTATATCAAATATCCACATGACAGGTTCCCTTTAAACAACTGCTATTTATCACACAGACAAAGTTAATACAAATTAAAGCTACTTACTAATGTATTGTTATTACCCATATTGCCTCCTTTACTGGCTGGATTCATTTTTCCATCGCATTATACACTGCTCATTTCCAGGTGTCACGACCACAGCCGCAGCGCAGATATAAGATAGCCAGGATGGGAGCTGCTGCACGTGTGTGCCTATGCGAGCTCCCATGGTCCAGGCCACCAGAGAGGCTTTCGCTTTTTACTTGCAATGCTGGATTGCAATGGTGGCAATTACCCCTGGAAACAAGCAGTGCATAATGGGATTAAAAATGAATGAAGCCAGCAAAGGAGGTAATATTGACAACACAATACATTAGTAAGTGCCTTGTATTAACTTTCTCTAAATGACAGATACTATTTGCTGAAGTGAGATTACCCTTCTAATTTTTTATTTCTTGAGCTACCAAAATGAGGAAGGGAGAGTGAATCTACCCGTGAAACAAGTTATGTACCTGTATTGAGAAGCCTCCGATAAAACTGTATGGCCATACAGAGAAAGAAAAAATGTTTACAGTAAAGGAACAACTACTTTTATCGTCGAAAAGCTGTACCGAAGGAAATTGCGTAACAGAGTGTCAACTCCCGCGATCTTTGGAACTCCCGCGAAATTTGAACCAGCTTGTTGGAAGGAGCGATCAAATAAGCCGGCAGACATTTAAAGCTCCACTCAAGCAACAGGGAGACAGCAGACACCAGACAGTAAGCCAAATACCGATTTAAATTTTACCTCGACTTTAAAAGGAAATACCATAAGAGACTTTTTATTCCAACATTATCAGGATTCCTGGAGGACTGAAGGGAGATGAGCTGCATTTAATGAATGAAAAGACCTTCGACTCCCCTGTGCTCCAGCAATGATAGGTATGTGAGGGGGCCACTGAAGGGTCATTATACTGTGAGGGGGCCAGGGTTATTATAGTGTGCAATGGGGCTACTGGGGGGGGGGGGGCATCATACTGTGTGAGGATTTCTTACACAGCATAATGACCCCCCAGTGCCCCCCATTCAGTATAATGATCCCCAATGACCCCCCATACAGTATAATGACCCCAGAGCCCCCATTCAGTATGACTCCCAGTGACCCCTATACAGTATAATGACCCCCCAGTGAGGGAGCCACAGGAGGTCATTATACTGTTTGTGGGGCCACTGGGGTCATTATACTAAAGGAAGGACCACTGGGGGGTCATTATACTGTGTGTGGGGCCACTGGGTGGTACTAAAAGGGAACCCATTGAGAATTTATTGCCCAAGGGCCCACATGAACCTGAAGCTGGCCCTGCCTGTACCTCACATGGATCCAGAGATATCCCCATTCATTGCTCTGCTAGATTTATGCTGCTGCAGCTCAGGAGGCGTGTCTCAGCTCTCCCTATCACAGCTCAGGAGGCGTGTCTCAGCTCTCCCTATCACAGCTCTGGAGGCAGTTGATGGATGAAACTGAGCATGTGCGCCCTTCTCAGTGAGCAGGTCAAAGAAATAAGAAAAAAACAAACTGCAGGTGGCGCTATATAGATGCATTTTATTGAATAACTCAGTGGCTATGCCAAATTTTTAATTACATGTAATTACAAAAGTATGCTGGTTTGAAAACTGCTGAATATTTTTCATGGGACAACCCCTTTAAGCAGGAGGCCTTACTTCACTAATGGCTGCAGTCACAAATCTAGCCCTGTGAATGTCCCAAAAAACTCAGTAGATACATAAGCCACCAACCCCACATCCAGAAGCAGATCACTAACTGAAATGAGATTTATCTAGTTTACATCACATATTCTGTTGTTATACAGTTGGAGAGCCACATAAAGGACTTGCTTTTATATAGGTTTTGTGAAGCCTTTGAATACATTTAAATACAGTATATAGAGAACCCTGAATAAGAAACCCTGTGCTACTGGTGTGGTCTGGCACAGGGCTTGCTGTGCAGTCAGCAGTACACAGTGTAATTACATAGTAGAGTTTCTGAAAAGAACAATACAGCAAAATACTTTTTATAACTCAGATGAAAATCTATTGTCTTTGCTATCATCTAGTGACTAGAACTTTACAATGGGCAGTAACAAAAGATACTACTGTAAATAACGTCCAGATAGGTTGTTTTTAAGAAAAAAGGTGTAAATTGGCAGCTCAGATCAACAATCTGGCAGCCAAAATCTATGTGTGCAAACTCAGCATAGAGCTTTTATGTACCCTGAGAAGAAAAGTGGTAACAGTGAGTCACTTTTAAAATAGCTACAGTGCCTTGTAGGGCCTGCTCAGCTGAATGTGATGGGACCTTTCACTTAGCAATATGTTTCAATGTTTTAATTCATATGCAAACGAGCAGTTAAGTGCACCAAGGGTGGCTCGAGCCACTCTGTACACCCTTGCTCCTCCTGCTTCCTCTGCTAGCCTCTCCCTCTCTTTCCTGATTGACAGTGCCAGGAGAGATGACTACTTGGCCCTCCCATTCAAGAAGGAAAGGGAACACTGATTTATGCAGACTTCCCTAGGATTCTGACAAGGAGTATTAGCGTAAAAAAAAATCAGTTGTGTGATCATGCCCTTAAAGGAGTAGAACTATCTAGATAACATGGTCTTCTAATCGAGCTGCCAGGCTTCTCCAACCCTTAGTGATCAGATGTTATCACCAAGGGACACTCTATGAGATTACTGCATGAGAAATATGGTATTACAATGGTCAACCAGATTATACATAGTAAAGTTGAGTCAGCCAGAGTGGGAGTTGCTCTTTGGTATGGATCTGTGGACTGAATGATAGAGGGGTTCCAGAGCATCAAATCCCTCTATAACATCTAAATGTCCTAATAAGGCTTATGGAAAGGGTTCTTCCAGATAATTTCCATTAGATCATGGACATGGCTGTACAGTTTTGTGTTCATTCAGCCCCAAGAGCATTATTGAGGCAAGGCACTGATGGTTGGTTTGATAATGGAAGTGCATAACCATTGTAATTTCCAAAACTGGAAAGGGCTTCCTCAAACTGTTGCCACAAACTTGAACACACACTACACCACAAAACATAGCTAGATCACTACTCCTTCTGCACTAAACTTTACCGTTGTTAGTACACATTAAGTGAAATTCACCAATTCCAGATTTGTATGTTAAATCTACAGATTTGATGCCTGACTCATCACAGAATTCATTTCTACTGCTCCAATGCCAATGTTGATGAGATATTAGGAATCCAGGAAAGCTGAATAACCCTAGCAAAGGGTATTTTGTACCTGTTTTTGGACCTGAATATTTATAGAATGATGGGTAAGTTGGTAGTGGGGCATATTATTCCCTTCCTGGCCAGTACAACTTTTGTACTAGAGATAGGGCCAACTGTAGAGACTGTTACTGAGGTAGTAAGTTAGTAAGCCACTTCTATAGTAAGGGAAAATTATATGTTTAGTTAGTGCTCAGCCAAGCAGTGATTGATTAGTATTTTTGGGCTGAATATAAAGTTTGTGCAATAAAATAAAGAACAGAAAAAGCACTGTTTGTAATGAAACTTTTTGTCACTGTCTACATTTGATCCCATTTTGCCTTCCGCTACAGAATAAATTTCCACACATTCCAGTCATCACATGGGATCACACATGGTGATGCTTGGAAATCTATTCCATGAAGAATATTTAAATGACTGCAGGCATCTTAAACGTAAGCAACACTTGGTGGTTAAGGCAGAGTGATGGGAAATAAAAAAAGACCCGCTCTCCTGCAGATCTTTTTAAAATAATAAAGTGACATTGGATCTCAACACAAAAGAGAGGAAACATGCCTCTCCCATCATTTCTCTAGTTACATTTTTCCCTCCTGCCAAGAGTTAATCTTCTGTTGCAGCATGGAAGATTTTGTTGCAGCAAATTACTGTGACTGAAAAATCAGTTCCATTAACGTCAATGGACTTGTTTTGGTGGCAAGCGCATTAAAAAAATACGATGAATACATTTTTTTATTCACACAGCTTGCCCCTTTTTAATCCACTTTTTTGGTGCAAGGGAGATGATAAATCTCCCTCATAGTATTTGCAGATTAGACTACATTTTAAATGTGACAGATTCTCTTTAAACAGTAACATATGAATTCATTTGATATGGAAAAAATATTTTTATATTAGTGGTGGTTAACTTGAGTTCAAGTAATTGTGTAGTCTTCAATCTTCATCCCTACATTCATTTTCAGACCCCTCTGATATACACTTGACAACCTGCTCCTAGTTTCAGACTATTATGTGCCTAAGTATTTGTCACGGCCTATGGTATACGCTGTGACACTGTTGCCACACTTGCGTGTTGCTTTGAGGGCATGCGGTGGCAGTGTCTCGGCCTTCTGGGTGATTGCCGTGACATGGTTGCCACACATGCTGTTGCCAGTGGTAACGTATGGTTTTGTATGCTTGTGTATGCACTTCCCCTTTAGTTGTAGCCTCCCTCTGTCTGGTGCTGTAAGGGTTAACTCCCTGACTGGGTGTGGTCACTTGTGCTTCTTTTACCTGTGTCTTTAGGCCAGGAGTCAGTGGTACTCCAGCCTTGGTGTGTGCTGGAGTTATACTCTGTCTGGTTTTTCCATCTTTCCAGTGAGGGCCACCCTTGTGGTCATAGATGTTCTATGTCATCCCGATGTCTCCTTCCCTTCCTGTCCCTATTTGTATGGAGTGGGTTATGTGCAGGGTGTTTGAATGTCTAGTTTGGTGTTACATGTCTGGTTGTGTTTGGTGTCCTGTTTACTAGACATTCCCCTGTCTCAAGTTATTGCAGCTATGGTGTCCTGGGTTCCTGTGTGGTTTGTGGTGTGTGCTGTGTGCTGTGTCCTTTTATGTTGGTGTGGACACCAGCACTTGTGCACAGGTTCCAGTCAGTGTGTCTGTGGCAGGTAAGTGTGTTACTGGTTTCACTTACCTGCCATCTCCTTTAGCTGTATGTGTTTCCCCTGCTTGCAGCCTGGCCTTAGTTAGAGACTCCTGTTCCTCCGTGTTGTGGATGAACAGGTAGTCTCTCCCCTGCTCCTAAGTGAGGGATTTCCAGGGCGACTCAGGATATTAGGTATTCCGTGTATGAGCCGTCCCACCATCGGGGTCCGCTTATATGGTGAGGAGTCAGGGAGAGGATTAGGGTTGCGGTAGGAGGTGACCTGATCCCTTATCACTCCTTTCGGCCAGGCTGATCCCCTTTTTGCCTCCTCACCACACGGTGGGGGTTTTTCCCCACTCCCCGGCATGACAGTATTTCCTTACAAACGTCCTTATGTATGCTTTCCTCTCTATCTACAGCCTGTAGGAGATGTCCTGCTTGGATGTGTCACGAGGGTATCAAGAGCCACGTCTGACTCCTTTATACCCAGGGTCAGGAAGTCGCAGCGGGTGGCTGCGCGCTCTATGTATAAAGATAGTGCTGTTTCTTAATGGTAGGCTCACTCAGGGATCCGTAGCTTCTTCTCCTCAGCTGTTTCTTGTCCAGCACTCCCAACCTCCTTATATTCCCCTCTCCCACTTCTCTGGTTGCCAGATATAGAGCTTCCTGCCTGGACTTTTATACTGACCCACTGGAGCTGTGTAGCTGTGATTCCTGGTTGTTGTTCCAGAGCGTTACCCTCCGGATCCCTGTTGGGCTTTTGTTGTCTGCTGTTGTCGCCCACCTGGGATTATATGTTTTGTCTGTATTGTCTGTCCTCTCCTTGGTGTTTTCCTTTAGTGTTAGTGGTGCGGACTAGTGTTCCCACCGCCCTATTCACTACGTAAGGCTCATCTTAGGAAAAGCCAGGGTTTAGGCACGTGATCGGCGTACGGGTGAGGAACCCGTCTAGGGACGTCAGGGCAGTCAGATGCCAGCCTCAAGGTGAGTTAGGGGTCACCACCTTTCCCTCTCCCTTGGACAGGGCCTTCCTATTTCCCTCCCTTTGCGTCACGTATGTGATCGGCACGCCAGTCATGATAGGATGCTTTCCCCCTCTCCCTACTGTTATGGCAGTGGGTGTGGAACAACTGTGTCAACCAACACATTTGACTTTGGGCTACTTCTAAGGGTGTTATCCTGACAGTCCCCTTATTTTCACTCTTTAACCCCTGTACCTCTTAAAGTAGACTCTGTATGATTGATAGTTGACCCATGGAGGTCAGAGACACTGGTGCAGAGCACCAAGGGATGAGGGAACATTGTAGCCAGGGACAGGCAGAGTATGAGCAATCCAGTAAACAGTCTGAAGTCAGAGCAGTCAGTGAAGGGTAAATACAGAGGTCAGATGGGCACTGGAGGATAAACTTCCAGAAAATAAGTGTACGTGGATAGACAACTGAAACTGCACATCTTTGCAGGATACTAGCAAGCTAGAAAACCTATTGCTCTAGGTACCCTCCCACCGGAGAAGTTTCCTTAGGTACCCTAAGGCAGCCAACCATAGTCTGGAACAGATTAGAATGTACACTCGCCCTTTACGAGCTGGAGGGTCAACATGCAAACTATGGGCAAAGGAAAGGGAAAGGCTTTGCATGCAAGCAGGCCACAGCGTGGGGGGGGGGGGGGGGGGGGGGGGGGCAGATCAATCACAATGTCCTCACCCCCTGGGAAGGGGAGAGCAGGATATGGGTCCATACTGCCAGGAAACAGAAACCTGGGTCTGGTAAGTTGAGCAATGGTGTTTGCAGGCCACCACTGTAATACAAACACTGACCTGCCATATACAACCTCCCTCTTTGCTGCTATCTCCAGCACTGGGAGAAGGAAAGGGGAAAGCAGAGAGAGCTGTCAACAGAAGCAGTTTGACAGGTTTAGCAGCAGGTCAGATTCTGCAGCATCATCAGCTAGGTGAAGGACCTACACACACTGTGCAGAAGCAAAATGGTAGGAAATGTTTTATTTTGCGTTTATGAAGGAAATTTAAAATAAAATTGTGTTCAGAGCCTTCAAGATTTAATGACATCTGCCCCAAGAAACAGGTAAAATAACTATATATATTTATATATATATATATATATATATATATATATATATATATATATATTTCTGTAACCACAGACCTAATAGAAAAAGCAATGTAACAAGGCCCATATTGTGCATTTTTTTTTTTTTACTTTCTTTACATACCCTATTATAAATGCAATTGTTAACATGTAAAATCAATGCATACAGCTATAACAACACAAGAAGATGTATTTAGCTATTATTACTATCCCACAGATTTCCTATAGTTTGGGTTCAGTTGGAAAGATAAGTCTGGTAGCGGTCTTACCCCATGAAAATTTCTTGTATTAAGCAAATTCCCTGACAAAGCAACTATAGAAAACCGCATGTAGTCATTTGAGCCAAAGCATTCCATTAGCAACTTATAATTTGCCACTCATTGTGGGTGGGAAACTGTAGGAATTTTAACATAAACCTCTCATTTGTAAAGAATAAAAATATTGTTCTACTAAAAGCCATACAAACCTTGGAACCTAACACAACGGCTGTGCAAAAATAATTAAAGCAACTGCGTATCCTTAATAAACATGATTGCTTTAAGTTGTATAAATTCATGAAATGGTATTTTATCTTAATGGGGTTGTCTCATCTCACCATTACTAAGAGAGATGAGCGAATCAAAGATGACGAAGTGGAATTTGATCCCAATTTCAGGAAAAATTTGATTTGCACCGAAGCCGAATTTCCTCACGCTTCGTGGTAACGAATCACATTATTTCCTAAAATGGCTGCTACACGTGTGAGGACATGGAGCAAGGAACTCTGGGAAGGTGGGATCACCCATAATACCATACATACAGCCAATCAGCAGCCAGCCAACCCTGTGATGTCAAAGCCCTATAAATAGCCTCAGCCATCTTGGATTCTGCCATTTACCAGCGTACTTAGTGCAGGGAGAGACGTCTGCAGGCGCTAGGGACAGTGATAGGAAAGACTTGATTGTGAAAAAACTATTTATAAGTGTAGGGAAACGATAGGGAAAAATCATTCCACACCCTTTATGTAGAACAGGGTTCAGTAGGGGAGGTTACAGACTGGGTGATAGGAACTATCCTATTCAGGGCCGGTTCTAGGTGAAATGGGGCCCTGGGGCGAAAAACAATATGGGGCCCCCGGGTTTCCCCCCCCCCCCCATGACACTTGATGATTTTTACTGAAGAAACGGGATCTCGGACACCACTATAACACTTGGCTGGGGGGCTCGGCGGAGCTGATGTGTTTTATCCTAATGAGAAAGATTTCATAATAAGGATTTGGAGAAGGGGCAGAGGGATAGCAGAGCAGGGAGAGGCTGGGGCTGCTACTAGGGGGCTCATACCATGGGGGAGTAATAAAGCCCATCATAATGCCCCCCCCAGTAGAAATAATTCTCCTGATAATGTGACAGTGCAAAAAATACCCCCTTGTAATGCCCCCAGTTGAGCTAATGTCCCCATAGTGCCCCCATAATGTGCCAGTATAAAATACCCCTATATAGTGCCCCAGTAGATGCCCTCAGTGTCCCCCATAATTTGTAAGTATAAAATACACCTT
Source organism: Bufo bufo (assembly GCF_905171765.1). Classification (NCBI taxonomy): domain Eukaryota; kingdom Metazoa; phylum Chordata; class Amphibia; order Anura; family Bufonidae; genus Bufo; species Bufo bufo. The sequence continues at coordinate 352,306,327 of NC_053391.1, read as the reverse complement.
CTCAGTGCCCCCGTAGATGACCCCATAGTACTCCTCTCACCCCTTCCCCATAGTACCCACAATAATGTGTCCCAGCATAAAATGCCCCATATATAGTGCCCCAGTAGATGCCCTCAGTGTCCCCCATAATTTGTAAGTATAAAATACCCCTTCTAAGTGCCCCCGTAGATGACCCCATAGTACTCCTCTCACCCCTTCCCCATAGTACCCACAATAATGTGTCCCAGCATAAAATGCCCCAATACAGAGCCCCCATATAAAATAACCCTTATTTGTGGCCTCAGTAGATGCCCCTATAGTGCCCAACAATAATGTGCCAGTAAGAAGTGCCCCCAATGTGCCAGTAATAAGCGTCCCCATAGATGTCCCCCAATAATGTGCCAGTAAAATGTGCCCTCATAGATGTCCCCCAATCATGTGCCAGTAATAAGAACCCCCCCACCATCATGTGTCAGTAACAAGAGCCCCCCCATATAATGTGCCAGTAGCCAGAGGACCCCCCCATCATGTGCCAGTAGCCAGAGCCCCCCCTATCATGTGCCAGTAGCCAGAGCCCCCCCTATCATGTGTCAGTAGCCAGAGCCCCCCCTATCATGTGCCAGTAGCCAGAGCCCCCCCTATCATGTGCTAGTAGCCATAGGACCCCTATCATGTGCCAGTAGCCTGACCCCCCCATCAACATGTGCCAGTAGCCATAGGCCCCCCTATCATGTGCCAGTAGCCATAGGCCACCCTATCATGTGCCAGTAGCCTGGGCCCCCCATCAACATGTGCCAGTAGCCAGAGCCCCCCCTATCATGTGCCAGTAGCCATAGTCCCCCCCTATCATGTGCCAGTAGCCATAGTCCCCCCCTATCATGTGCCAGTAGCCATAGGCCCCCCTATCATGTGCCAGTAGCCATAGGGCCCCCCTATCATGTGCCAGTAGCCATAGGGCCCCCCCCTATCATGTACCAGTAGCCATAGCCCCCCCTATGATGTACCAGTAGCCATAGGCCCCCCCGATCATGTGCCAGTAGCCTGAGCCCCCCCCATCAACATGTGCCAGTGATCAGAGGAAGGGGAAGGGACACACCTCTCCCTCCCCTGCCCTGCTGCACAGCCATCTGTATCGCTGTCCTGAGGACGGCGATACAGATGACTGGAGATGAGCGCTTCCACAATGGAAGCGCTCATCTCTTTGTGACTGTCCTGCCGCCGCTGCCCCCACGAAAATATAGTTAGTTGCGGGCCTGGCGCGGGGGGGCCCCTAAGGACTCGGGGGCAATTACCCCCCTTGCCTATATGGAAGCACCGGCCCTGATCCTATTACAACTTGCTGCACTGACTGGGGATCCAAATTGCCATTATACAATTATGTAATTCCAGCAAACCGTTCTTGTTATTGGGGTGCAAGTGCTGTTTGATACAGCCATTAACAGGGTTTATTACAAGGAAATATTTCTATGATACATCTTATTTGCACTTGTGCGGTGTAGTTATATGTTGTAAAGTCCTTTTTGCCGTGTATTAGTGGTGTGGGGATTCGCTCTGGTAGACAGTACAAGCGGGTGCAGTATAGAGGCAAAGACACGTTTGTAACAAAAAAACTGCAGCGATTATTCACACTAGTTGCAGGTTCACAGTATGACAGTTCATTTTCAGTATTGGTGTTAGTTCACACCCAAAACAGTTCATACAGAAAAACATTCACCTTTGATCCTGGGTGTTTAATCCACACCCGGCTAAATGCTCAGCCTCAGAAAGTCCACCTGCAGACTTTAGGCGGCCTGCTCGCCTGACACACAGGGCCAGATTTATCATTAGCTCAAGTCAGAATAATGGAGTGAAAAAGTCGCAAAAAAATGAGCAAATGCTAATACTGCGCACAAATTTGCAACTTTTTTCTGCTCTGCACTATGCTCGCCAGTTTTCTGAAAGTGGGCGTGTTTTCTTATGTTTTCTTATGTAAATTAATCTCTTGACAGATTTACTATTGGGACTAGTTAAAAAGTCGCAAAAAAGTCTCAAAAAAATGCGCAATTTCACTCCAGTTAGGACCATGCTTATCTTATGAGACTTTTTAATAGAACATGCGACTTTTTCGTAAAGATGTGCGACTTTTGTAAAGCTGCTTACTGCCTGATAAACTGCAACCGTCAAACCACATTTATTATAGTCTTAAAGGGCCGATCATAAATCTGACTTGGCTAAAACTGACTTTAGCCATATGTGAAAGTGGAGTGAGCTGTCAGAGTAATGATAAATCTGGCCCACAGTCTTCAGCTTTCAGCCCAGACACAGGCCTCAGATCTCAGCAGATTTCTTGTACCTTCTTACATACCTCCCCGCTTTGTTCAATCCTGAGGTTGTGAACACACGCCAGACAGTGCACTCGGGACAGGGCATATGTGTTACCCTGCAAGCGGCCTGCTCTGTGTTCGATGGTGAACTTAAAGTTCTGTAAGGACAGGAACCACCTGGTGACTCGGCCATTTCTCTCTTTGGCATGGCTAATCCACTTGAGAGGGGAGTGGTCAGTCACCAGGTGGAACTTTCTCCCCAACAAATAGTAGCGGAGAGACTCGAGTGCCCACTTGATAACCAGGCACTCTCTACTATACTGTACCTGGTTTCGGCTGGGGTAAGCTTGCGGCTTAGGAAGACAACGGGATGCTCCTCCCCATTAACTACTTCGGAGCCGTCCGTTTGTACTATGAATTCCCGCTTGAAGTCAGGCGTCACCAAAACCGGGGACCCACACAGGGCTGACTTCAAAGCGGAGAACGCCTCTTCCGCCCGATCATCCCAGCGAACCATCACCAACCTGCGTCCCTTCAAGAGCCCTGTCAATGGCGCGGCCACTGTAGCAAAGTGGGGAACAAACCTCATATAATAGCCCACCATTATCAGGAATTACTTTACTTGCCTTGTGGTGACAGGTCGGGGCCAATTCCAAATCGCCTCTATTTTGTTCACTTGAGGTTTGATAACTCCGTGCCCAATGACATACCCCAGGTACTTAGTCTCCTCTAACCCTATCGTGCATTTTTTGGGGTTAGCGGTTAGCCCAGCCTTCCTAAGGGAGTCCACTACAGCCTGTACTTTGGGTAGGTGACTTTCCCAGTCGGTACTGTGGATGACGATATCATCCAGGTACGCCGAAGCGTACCGACGATGTGGACGAAGTACAATATCCATTAGCCTTTGAAAGGTGGCTGGGGTGCTATGCAAACCAAAGGGTAACACCTTGTACTGATATAGCCCCTCCGGTGTGATGAAGGCAGTTTTATCTTTAACAGCCTCTGTTAAGGGCACCTGCCAATACCCTTTCGTGAGGTCCAAAACGGAAAAATATCGGGCTTGTCCTAACCTTTCAATTAGCTCGTCGACTCGGGGCATGGGATATGCATCGAACTTAGAAATCTCTTTCAATTTTCTAAAGTAGTTACAAAACCGTAACATTCTGTCCAGTTTGGAAATCAATACTCAGGGCAGGTTTTAGACAAAGTGTGGCCATGGGCAAAATTTTAAGTGGAGCCCCAAAAGAAATATTGCACAAACAACACATTCACACATAGCCTGCCTGCACTGATTGCGAATTACATATGGTTTTTCCACGTAGATTCTCGTGCAGAGAAACTGCAGTGTAATACAGTACCAGCAAGGTGTATAAGATTATTTTTAGGATAGGTCATTAATATTAGATCGGCTGGTGTCCTTCTCCCGGGACACATGCCGATTTACTGTTGGGAGGCCAGTGATGTCACTCTATATCAGTCACATGGCCTAGTTGCAGTTCAGTCCCATTTAAGTGAAAGGAGATGAGCTGCAATACCAAGCATCGCTGCTGTCTAATGTACGGCGCTGTGCTTGGTAAACTATAAAGAGACCGCAGTGCTTACTGGAGCTCTGGTGAGCGCCCTGGCCTCTTCTAAAAGCTGATCAACAGGGGTGTCAGAAGTCCGACCCCCACTAATCTGATACTGATGACCTATCCTGAGGACAGACCATCCATATTAAATTCCCAGGTAAACCTTTTAACTGAAAAAAACAAGAAGCAGGTTGGAAAGACAAACAAATATAGCCTTTAAAGTGTAACTCTCCTTTAAAAACACTTTCTACATGTCATAGTGACCACATACCTCTTACATCCAGGGACATCTCCTGTCATGTAGACCTTCTCTTTCCTCTTCTCCTCCATTTGACCTAGACCGCCATGACAAATTCTTTCAGCCGCATCTCGTCTCTACAGAGTTTGTAACACAGACACGTTAGAGTTCTCAATTTTTCCATCAACCTCCCCATCCTAGTGTCCCCACAGTGTCATCCTGCTGCCACCCCCAATACTGTGCCCGTGGTGCTCCCCAATGTCCCAGGTACTATACTGCTGAAAAAATAGTGACCCTAATAGACATAATTGGGGTCATTTATCAAACTGGTGTAAAGTAAAACTGGATTTCCAAAAGAGCTGTCAAAAATGAAAGGTGAGATCTGATTGGCTGCTATGGGCAACTAAGCCAGTTCTACTTTACACCAGTTTGATGAATTACCCCAAATGTCCATATAGTGTCCACAGCAGCTATAATGTCCCCTAGAGTGCCCGCAGTAATAATAACACCATATGTTGTGCTCCAGGTAATAATCCCTGTAAAGTGTCCCCAGAAATAATAGAATTGCCCCTACAGTGCCTCCCCCATAGTAATTTCCCCCACACTGCTCCCCCATTGTAATTTGCCCCCCAACACAGTAATTTCCCTCACATAGTAATTTCCCCCACACTGCCCCACACAGTAATTTCCACCACACTGCCCCTATACAGTAGTTTGCCCCCACACAGTAATTGCCCCCACACTGCCCCCACACAGTAGTTTACCCCACACTGCCTCCACACAGTAGTTTACCCCACACTGCCCCCACACAGTAGTTTTCCCCACACTGCCCCCACACAGTAGTTTACCCCACACAGTAGTTTACCCCACAGTCTGCCCCACACAGTAATTTACCCCACACAGTAGTTTTCCCCACACAGTAATTTACCCCACACTGCCCCCACACAGTAGTTTCCCCCACACTGCCCCCACACAGTAGTTAGTAGTTTACCCCACACTTCCCCCACACAGTAGTTTACCCCACACTGCAATTTCCCCCGTTGTACTGTCTCATCACATGTCCTCCTGTATGTCCCCTCCATGTCCCCCAAAGTTGGCACATATAAAAAAAAAAAGAAAAACCAAATACTCACCTATGTTCAGGTGCGCACACTTCACTGTACTGCGTCCCGACACAGGCACGCACGATGACATCATCGCGCATGCCTTGGCCGGGATTTCACTACTAGGCCTGAAGCCTATGGCGGTGATTGGCAGCGGGGCAGGAAACTATGCGCTCCCGTGCCCCGCTGCAGTATGTGGGCATTCGGGTCGGCGTTGGACCCCAGGCCCCAGCGGTGCTGATCCCGGGGCTGCAGACCTGAACGTCATCCGCCACTGATTGGAAGGGGGCCCCTTTGGTGACAGGGGCCCAGGGCAATTGCCCAGTTTGCCCCACCCTAACACCGGCCCTGTCAATACTATAGGGCTGGCCCACTCAATTTTAGACTCCTCTATGACGTCTAGTTGCAGCATTAGTTGCACTTCCTCCGAGATGGCTTGTCGCCGAGCCTCTGGTACCCAGTATGGTTTTAACTGGACTTTCGCTTGAAGCTCAGTGACAATGTCATGCCGAATTGTGGAAGTGCATCCAGGGAGGTCCAAGAACACATCTGTGTTCCGGCTAATAAACTCCCTGGCCTCCTGAGCCTGTTTAGAGGAGAGGCTGTCAGCAATTCTTACTGTGGCAGCCGCTTCCCTTGCTTCAGACAGAGGGGCCGAAACCGATTCCCCTAGAAAGCCTGGCCGCGGGCTGTCTTCAGTACAGGTTTCCCTATCTTTCACGGTTTGAGTAAATTCACATGGTACACCTGCTCCAGCTTTCGCCTCCCTGGCTGGTGTACCTTGTAGTTTATCACTCCAATTTTCTCAAGTACCTCATAGGGCCACTGCCACCTGGCCAGGAACTTACTGTCCTCGGTCGGCACCAGAACCAATAAACGATCACCTGGGTTAAAGATCCGGACCCGAGCCTGCCAATTATAGATCCAACTCTGTGCTCACTGAGCGGCCTCCATATGCTCCCTGACAAGAGGCAAAAAGGTCTCTATCTGCTATTACATCTTGGCAATGTACTCAAGGACACTTTTATGCGGAGTGGGTTGCTGTTCCCATGCCTCTTTTGCTACGTCCAACAAACCACGAGGATGTCTGCCATATAGCAATTCGAAGGGCGAGAGCCCAGTAGAGGCCTGGTGTCACGGTCACTCCCAGGCTAGGTGTTAGAAGGTCGGGGAGGCTGTCTGCACATGATGTCATCTGACAGCCTCTTTTAATTTCACTTTGTTGTTGATCGTAATGACCACACCTCTAGTCAGGTGCAGCATAGTGGTCATTTCTATTTAAGTCTGGCTACTTCCTTCACTCCTTGTGGTGTATAGCTTCATTTGCAAGTGGAAGAGCTGGTATGTGTTGTCTCCTCTGGTGTTCCTGCTCTTTCTTCTACTTCAGGAGTTAAGTGTCTCATTTCTATGTTTTTGTTTTGTGTTGTTTCCCCTGCCTTCTGGTATCTGGTCTGAGTCAAGAACCCTGTTCCTTCAGCTTAAGGAAAGGGACATCTTTGGGTCCTATCACTACCTCAGGGCATTACAGGGTAGTCAGGCTTTAGGTTCCAGTGAATGAACGGTCCTACCACTGAGGTCCATTCATTCGGTTAGCAGTCAGGGCTAGGGTTAGGATTCATTAGGTGTTGACCTTTTCCTCTCCCTAGCTTCTAGGCCAGATACGTCCCCCCCCTCTTGTGTTTGGTGTGGTGTTCCCTCCCACACCTCGTCATGACACCTCGGGCACCTCTCGCACAGCGAACATGAGATGGGGCAAAAGAAGGTCCCAGTCCTTCCCATCTTTAGACACCACCCTTTTTAACATGGTTTTTATTGTTTTGTTAAACCTCTCAACAAGACCGTCCGTTTGCGGATGGTAGACGGACGTCTGTAACTGTTTCATATGCAGCAACTTACAGAGTTCCATCATGACCTTGGCCATAAAAGGGGTCCCCTGGTCAGTCAGAACGTCTTTAGGTAGCCCCACTCGGGAGAACATTTCCATTAGCTCCTTAGCTAAAAGTTTAGCCGATGTACTGTATGTCGCAGTGGCACCGCCTCCGGGTATTGAGTGGCGTAGTCTAGGACGACCAAGATGTGTTGGTGTCCTCTAGCGGACTTCGGTACTGGGCCTACGAGGTCCATAGCGATTTGCTCAAACGGTACCTCGATGATCGGGCGAGGTACCAAAGGACTGCGGAAAAGGTGCTGGGGGCTAGTTGCCTGGCAGGTCGGGCAAGACTTACAGAATTCGTTCACCTCTCTAAACACACTGGGAGAGTAAAACCGTTGTAATATCCGGTCCTGTGTTTTCTGCATTCACAGATGACCCCCGAGAACATGTTGGTGGGCTAACTCTAACACGAGTTTGCTATAAGCCTGGGGCACCACCAACTGTTCAATGGGTTCACCCCGCAGCTGGTTTACCTGATACAACATATCCTGATGAACCACAAAATGGGGGAACACCGACTGTGCCCCAGCTTGTTGTGGTTCACCATCTATTATTAATACATTTTCTCAGGCTCAGGACAGGGTTGGGTCCTGGCGTTGTGCAGTACCAAAATTATCCCCGGAGACATTGAGGTCTGCCAGCTCAGGCCCCGGCGGCAAGTCCTCCACGTCTCCCACCATTACACTCAGTGGGGTTGTCTCCCTCTCTTCCACCAAAGTCGCGGTCACCCTTCGGCCTCGGGTTCCCAGGGTTCCGGCCTCCCCCCGGAGCAAGGCCACTCTGCTGGGTTACCCGGTCTAACGTGTATCAGTCATTCTCGAGGCAGGCCGCAGGAAGTGCAGGAAGTCTCTGTGGTCTCCTGATGCTGCCGCCACCTCCACACTATGTCACCTTGTCACTCTGGGGTCTCCTGATGCTGCCTCCACCTCCACACTGTCACCTTGCCACTCTGTGGTCTCCTGATGCTGATGCTACCTCCACAATATGTACCCTTGCCACTCTGTGGCCTCCTGATGCTGTCGCCACCTCCACACTATGTCCCATTACCACACTGTGGTCTCCTGATGCTGCCGCCACCTCAACACTCTGTCATTGTGCCACTCTGTCTCCTGCTGATGCTGCCACCACCTCCACACTCTGTCATTGGGCCACTCTGTGGTCTCCTCATGCTGCTTCCACCTAACCACTGTGTCATAGGGCCATTCTGTGGACTTCTCATGCTGTTTCCACCCTTCCCACCTCATGACTGGGCCACTATTTAGCCTTTTTGGCTTGGCTGACATCATCATTTATTTGACCTTTCTTCTGATCTGTTATAAGGAAGGAAAAATTAGAAGCACAACGGAACAGGTTCTGTAGACATCTATGTGGAATCAGCTGATGACAGAGTAAAAGGAGTGCTCTTCTTCTTGGCGCTAACATGGACCTGTAAGGCTGAGTTCATACTTGAGTTATTTGGTCAGTTTTGGCCCCATGACTGCCCAAATAAGTGAAGTGTGCAGTGATTCTAAGAGCGACGCCTGTCATCTGCATGTCATACGGACTCACAGTATTATTTCACTACCAAAGCAGACTCCTTATGTGTGTTACTGCAAGGCACAGTGTTCTACACCACTATAAAGGCTTTCTGCAGCCAGGAAATAGCAGTTTTTTAACAAAATTTGCCGCAAATATATTCGGATCCAAACAATAAAAAAAAAGAAAAAATTGGCGAACCGGTGAATCAAATTGTTGAAAAATTCGCTCATCTCTAATTACTCACCTCTGACCCAAAACTGGCCAGAAAACAGTGGAGAGGGATGGCACTTCGCTGTTTCAGTAGCTCCCATTTTAGTGCATGGGAGCTACGGAAACAGAGAAGCACAGCAAGCTATGGTGTTTCCCTAAGGCTCCTTTCACACGAGCGTGACGGATTAGGTCCGGATGCGTTCAGGGTGCGTTCAGTGAAACTCGCACTATTTTGCAAGCAAGTTCAGTCAGTTTTGTCTGCGATTCCGTTCAGTTGTTTTTTTCCGCGCGGGCGCAATGCGTTTTGATGCGTTTTTCACTCACTTGATAAAAAACTGAAGGTTTACAAACAACATCTCTTAGCAACCATCAGTGAGAAATGCATCGCACCCACACTTGCTTGCGGATGCAATGCGTTTTTCACGCAGCCCCATTCACTTCTATGAGGCCAGGGCTGCTTGAAAAACGCAGAATATAGAACATGCTGCGATTTTTAAGCAACGCAGAACTGATGCGTGAAAAACAACGCTCATGTACACAGACCCATTGAAATGAATGTCTCAGGATTCAGTGCGGGTGCTATGCGTTCACGTCACGCATTTCACCCGCGCGGAAAACTCGCTCGTGTGAAAGGGGCCTAACTCAGAAACAGCCTAGCTTGCTGTGCTACACTCTTTCTGTAGCTCCCATGAACTGCAATTGGAGCTACTGTTGATTTCTGGTCACCTGGTGATCGGAACTTAGTCTCATCTCGCCTTAGTAATGTTGAGATGAGGGGACCTTGATTAGGTGGTACATATAGCTGTGTGTGCTCCTCCTCTCATCTGTTGCTGGATGCACAAGAGGTGACTAGGAGCAGAACAGATGTGTTTTGATCAAAATATATTGACTGAGAGTCTCAGATTCTATTATATCAGAATGAGGGCTTAGTCCATATATAATGTTTGCATCTGTTCTGTTTGCCTTATTTTCTGTTTTCTGAGATGAGGCAACCCCTTTAAATACTACTTACCATGAATTTGTTTAAAGTCTGGATGGTGGTTATATAGCCATCAAAAAATATAAATAAGTTTAATGTAGAGTGTAATATAGATGATCTGCTAATTTTCAGTCCTCAGAAACATGATGCTGCAACACAAAAACCAAACAGTGGGTTGCTTCACATATTGTAGGATGCTGCATATCTTAAAGCCTTGAACCATTGTGGTTTCCTCACACACAGTTAATGGATGGCTGCTGTACTACTATCAGTAAAATTAGTAACATTCTGCAGTTACAGAGATCTCACTGCAGCTACTTCAGCAGCATACAGTGATATTGCTACAGCTATGCAGAAACCACCATTTTCATGTGTTGTCCCATATTCAACATAAGTGGACAGACTACGTTGTCCCACTCCTCTTTATTCAATGTATGCAGTACAAGGTTTTGGATATGGATGGAATGTGATGTTTATCTAAAACAAGGGTACTGCAAACATAGTAGCATAAAATATACAGTACCTTGCTATCAAGAGTGCAGTTCCCATATAAGCCCCACCAGCACCAACCAAATACCACAGTGCAGTGCACATAATACCAGCTAGCAGCATCAAATACCATATTACAGCACAACATACCTCCCTAGCAATGCCAAACAAACACCAGAATGTATCTCAAAATATCTCCTCAGAATCTCCAAACCCAACTTCCCTTCCCAATTCTCTTCTAACAGCATTGTTCCCATTTCCATGTTCCCTCTACTGGAAGCAGCATTGGCGCCCTTTCCACCCCTCCCCCACTGGCAGCAGCATTGTCCCAGACTGGCAGGGGCACAGGTGATGTTGAAAGTGAAGATCTCCCTTGGCTTCTCTCTTCTCTCTTCTCTCTTCTGTAGTTTATTAATAGTTTCTAGACTCTCCTATAGGGGAATTGCGCCATGGGGGCAAGACCTATACCCTTTACATACCGTGGGCAATAGCGCCCACCACATGTAAGCAGTGACAGAGGGAGCGGACTCCCTCTGTCTCCCATCGGTACCCCATAAATGCGATCATGGGGTTCTGAGGATTGTAAAGGCTGGCTGGGGTCTGGTATAGGCCCCAAGCCAGCCTTGAGTGTTTTCCAGCAGGCTGTGCCTCTCTGACGCAGCCTGCTGGTCAGTATAGCACTGACATTAAAATGCAATGCACTTTAGGGATAGTGCATTGTATTTTAAAAGCTATCAAAATATTGTCTGTTATAGTCTCCTTGTGGGACTGTTAAGTGGTAAAAAAAACACATGGTCACTAAGGGTTTAAAGTCATTTATACTATCTGAAGAGAGTATTACACCAGAAATAAATAAAAAAACTTTGTTAGCCTTCTGTTCAAATCATACAAACTACTGGGTGCTGTTGTGTAATGTGTTATGGCTATGTTACTTTCTCAGCAAACTAATGGCATTCGTTAAAGTAGAGTAAATGATTGCCATAGATGGAACTTGCTGTATTCATGCCATGCTCCCCATTCCTTTCTTAGCTATTAGAGGAAGAGGGTGATTATTAAAGTGAATTGAAGTAAATGTCTTGTGGTTGGTGTCATTATTTGGAAAACAACCCACAATTTCCCTCTCCCTAGTTAATGCCAAGCAAAGCAGGCAATCAGTTATAGTGTTGGCACCACACCCCACTAATGTCATACAAATGCTGAATAGTTTGGATGATTTCTTCATTGAATAGCTGAGATATGTTAACCAGATAAAAGACGTATAGAGTAAAGATGTGTGATTGGCTTATAAAAGATCAACCTTTCATTTTTGCTAACATACAGTACAGACCAAAAGTTTGGACACACTTTCTCATTCAAAGAGTTTTCTTTATTTTCATGACTATGAAGGCATCAAAACTATGAATTAACACATGTGGAATTATATACATAAAAAACAAGTGTGAAACAACTGAAAATATGTCCTAATCTAGGTTCTTCAAAGTAGCCACCTTTTGCTTTGATTACAGCTTTGCACACTCTTGGCATTCTTTTGATGAGCTTCAAGAGGTAGTCCCCTGAAATGGTCTTCCAACAGTCTTGAAGGAGTTCCCAGAGATGCTTAGCACTTGTTGGCCCTTTTGCCTTCACTCTGCGGTCCAGCTCACCCCAAACCATCTCGATTGGGTTCAGGTCCGGTGACTGTGGAGGCCAGGTCATCTGGCGCAGCACCCCATCACTCTACTTCATGGTCAAATAGCCCTTACTTTCAAAGTTTTCCCAATTTTTCGGCTGACTGACTGACCTTCATTTCTTAAAGTAATGATGGCCACTCGTTTTTCTTTACTTAGCTGCTTTTTTCTTGCCATAATACAAATTCTAACAGTCTATTCAGTAGGACTATCAGCTGTGTATCCACCTGACTTCTCCTCAATGCCACTGATGGTCCCAACCCCATTTATAAGGCAAGAAATCCCACTTATTAAACCTGACAGGGCACACCTGTTAAGTGAAAACCATTTCAGGGGACTACCTCTTGAAGCTCATCAAGAGAATGCTAAGAGTGTGCAAAGCAGTAATCAAACCAAAAGGTGGCTACTTTAAAGAACCTAGAATATTACATATTTGTATTTGTTTGTTATGTATATAATTCCACATGTGTTAATTCATAGTTTTGATGCCTTCAGTGTGAATCTACAATTTTCATAGTCATGAAAATAAAGAAAACTCTTTGAATGAGAAGGTGTGTCCAAACTTTTGGTCTGTACTGTATATGGGGCTAATGTAAGTACAGGGTCCCTGGGCCCCAGTGCAAAATCCGTTACATAGCATTTATACACTGCGTGCAGAATTATTAGGCAAATGAGTATTTTGACCACATCATCCTCTTTATGCATGTTGTCTTACTCCAAGCTGTATAGGCTCGAAAGCTTACTACCAATTAAGCATATTAGGTGATGTGCATCTCTGTAATGAGAAGGGGTGTGGTCTAATGACATCAACACCCTATATTAGGTGTGCATAATTATTAGGCAACTTCCTTTCCTTTGGCAAAATGGGTCAAAAAAAGGACTTGACAGGCTCAGAAAAGTCAAAAATAGTGAGATATCTTGCAGAGGGATGCAACACTCTTAAAATTGCAAAGCTTCTGAAGCGTGATCATCGAACAATCAAGCGTTTCATTCAAAATAGTCAACAGGGTCGCAAGAAGCGTGTGGAAAAACCAAGGTGCAAAATAACTGCCCATGAACTGAGAAAAGTCAAGCGTGCAGCTGCCAAGATGCCACTTGCCACCAGTTTGGCCATATTTCAGAGCTGCAACATCACTGGAGTGCCCAAAAGCACAAGGTGTGCAATACTCAGAGACATGGCCAAGGTAAGAAAGGCTGAAAGACGACCACCACTGAACAAGACACACAAGCTGAAACGTCAAGACTGGGCCAAGAAATATCTCAAGACTGATTTTTCTAAGGTTTTATGGACTGATGAAATGAGAGTGAGTCTTGATGGGCCAGATGGATGGGCCCGTGGCTGGATTGGTAAAGGGCAGAGAGCTCCAGTCCGACTCAGACGCCAGCAAGGTGGAGGTGGAGTACTGGTTTGGGCTGGTATCATCAAAGATGAGCTTGTGGGGCCTTTTCGGGTTGAGGATGGAGTCAAGCTCAACTCCCAGTCCTACTGCCAGTTTCTGGAAGACACCTTCTTCAAGCAGTGGTACAGGAAGAAGTCTGCATCCTTCAAGAAAAACATGATTTTCATGCAGGACAATGCTCCATCACATGCGTCCAAGTACTCCACAGCGTGGCTGGCAAGAAAGGGTATAAAAGAAGAAAATCTAATGACATGGCCTCCTTGTTCACCTGATCTGAACCCCATTGAGAACCTGTGGTCCATCATCAAATGTGAGATTTACAAGGAGGGAAAACAGTACACCTCTCTGAACAGTGTCTGGGAGGCTGTGGTTGCTGCTGCACGCAATGTTGATGGTGAACAGATCAAAACACTGACATAATCCATGGATGGCAGGCTTTTGAGTGTCCTTGCAAAGAAAGGTGGCTATATTGATCACTGATTTGTTTTTGAATGTCAGAAATGTATATTTGTGAATGTTGAGATGTTATATTGGTTTCACTGGTAAAAATAAATAATTGAAATGGGTATATATTTGTTTTTTGTTAAGTTGCCTAATAATTATGCACAGTAATAGTCACCTGCACACACAGATATCCCCCTAAAATAGCTAAAACTAAAAACAAACTAAAAACTACTTCCAAAAATATTCAGCTTTGATATTAATGAGTTTTTTGGGTTCATTGAGAACATTGTTGTTGTTCAATAATAAAATTAATCCTCAAAAATACAACTTGCCTAATAATTCTGCACTCCCTGTAATACTGGTGTCATCTAATGAGCTTCCTTTGGACCCCCTTAGACACCAGGGCCCTGGTCCGACTCAACACCTGCACCCACTATAGCAATACCACTGAATGTGAGCATTGTTTCAATGAAGATTCGGGGCACTGCAGGAATCCTCAGCCTGTATTTGAAGAAATTGTGCTGCCTAGATCTTAAAGCTACTGGCCGGAGAATTCTTGCTCTATATACTATTGAGTCCAGGGTTTGGCTGCAGTGCCTATGTGCTGCCTACAAGTACATCACCACTGCAGCTTGTAAGCACAGAGGGAGATAGGGACCATAAGAGGTGGGTTGGGGGTGGGTTAAGTGGTGATTATGTTTTTTTTTTTTTCTTTTTAAATTATTTTATCAAATGTAGGGGCACTGCAAAGATTTTCATATAACTAGTACAAACTCTTTAAGCAGGGGTGCACAACCTACAGTCCTCAACAGTACCATTCTGTGTAGCCCCCAACCATTTGGTAACAGACACGTATGTCTATATCTTGGGGCTGGTCACATGTATCTTTCATGTGTTATCACATTAGAAGACCATACTGGAAGTGTAACTAGACATTTATAGTATATACTGTATTTGCAATATTTCATAAATACAGTATTTCAGTTGATAATACCCCCTTTAAATTTTATCTTTGTCCCTTAGAATTGATTCAGTCTAATAATGTGGGGCCAAACCAGAGAAGGTTGTATGCCCCTGCTTGAGGGAACTAGCAGCTGGCTGATACTATATTGTGCTCCCACTTGGCTGTGGTCATTTGAAATACCGTAAATGAATAAATGTTTAATATCTAGAAAGTGATATACCAACCACCCTATAGCAGTGGTTCATTTCAGTTGCCTATTTTATTGATTAGTTTTAGCTCACAAGCACTGTGAACCGCTACAGTCACAATTTCATTATGTGCACCACAGCATCCTTTTATACATTTTTTTTTATTTATTCAGACAAATAGAAATTCCAAACCCCTAATACTGTGGCCTCTGTGTTCCCCCATGCCCACAAATACTATACTGTAGAAATAATCGTGCCATATAGATAGTCCCCCATAGTAATAGTGCTCCCAGACTGTATTCAAAAGTAATAGTGTCCCCTACAGTATCCCAATAGAAATAATGATCCCCACGAGTGCTCCCATTAGTAGTAGTGCCCTAGATATTGTGCCCAATAGTAATACTGCCCCCTGTACCTGCAGTATTAATAATGCCCCATTAGGGCCCCTAGTAGAATTAAGGGCCCCAGCAGTAAAGGCCAATCTATAAGGCACCCATATACAGTTGTGTTCAAAATTATTCAACCCCCAATGCTGTAAAGGGTTTTAGGGAATTTAGTGTACATTTGTAATTGTGTTCAGAATGAAATCTTACAAGGAGTTTTTAAAGAACCAAATGCAACTAAAATGAAATCAATAGTTTTTGGAATACAGTATTAAATGTTTTTTTGGTCATTTCTTCATTGACACAATTATTCAACCCCTTAAAGACTACCACTCTTAAGAACAGAGGTTCATTCAAGTGTTTTCGATCAGGTATTGAAAACACCTGTGGATGTCAAGGAGCAGCAATCAAGCATAATAAGCACCAATTAGGCAGATTTAAAAGGACTGTGATACTCAGCTCCTTCTAGACATTTACTGGTGTGTTTACAAACATGGTGAAGTCAAGAGAATGGTCCTGGAAGACAAGAGAAGAGGTGATTTCTCTTCACAGGAAGGGCAATGGCTATAAGAAGATTGCAAAGATGGTAAACATACCAAGAGACACCATAGGAAGCATCATTCGCAAATTCAAGGCAAAGGGCACTGTTGAAACGCTACCTGGTCGTGGCAGAAAGAAGATGCTGACTTCGACTGCTGTGCGCTCCCTGAAGCGCAAAGTGGAGAAAAGTCCACGTGTGACTGCTGAGGAACTGAAAAAAGATTTGTCAGATGTGGGTACTGAAGTTTCAGCTCAGACAATAAGGCGCACACTGCGTAATGAAGGCCTCCATGCCAGAACTCCCAGGCGCACCCCCTTGCTGTCTCCAAAGAATAAGAAGAGTCGACTGCAGTATGCCAAAAGTCATGTGGACAAACCACAAAAGTTTTGGGATAGTGTTCTGTGGACTGATGAAACAAAATTAGAACTGTTTGGGCCCATGGATCAACGCTATGTTTGGAGGAGGAAGAACAAGGCCTATGAAGAAAAGAACACCTTGCCTACTGTGAAGCATGGTGGGGGTCAATCATGCTTTGGGGCTGTTTTGCTTCTACAGGTACAGGGAAGCTTCAGCGTGTGCAAGGTACCATGAATTCTCTTCAGTACCAGGAGATATTGGATGAAAATGTGATGCAGTCCGTCACAAACCTGAGGCTTGGGAGACGTTGGACCTTTCAACAGGACAATGATCCCAAGCATACCTCCAAGTCCACTAGAGCATGGTTGCAGATTAAAGGCTGGAACATTTTGAAGTGGCCATCGCAGTCACCAGACTTAAATCCAATTGAGAACCTCTGGTGGGACTTAAAGAAAGCAGTTGCAGCGCGCAAGCCTAAGAATGTGACTGAACTGGAGGCTTTTGCCCATGAAGAATGGGCGAAGATACCCGTAGATCGCTGCAAGACACTTGTGTCAAGCTATGCTTCACGTTTAAAAGCTGTTATAACTGGAAAAGGATGTTGTACTAAGTACTAAGATTGAATGTCACTTGGGGGTTGAATAAAACTGATAATGATGTGAGCACAGAAAATACATTTGTGGTTATTTCATTATAAATGTTATGTTATATTTGTCTGACTTACAAGTGCCTCTTTGATTTAATTGTAAACAAGATGACTGAAATGATCAAAATCAATGTCAAGCTGGCCAAAACACTCAATTTCAGTGGGGGTTGAATAATTTTGAACACAACTGTAGTGTCTCCAGTAGTCATAATTCCCTATTTAGTAGTCCCAGTATTTATAAACCCTATCTGCAATGCTCCCTGTAGTTATAATGCCCCCTGTAGTGCCAGTGTGTATAATACACCCCCTGTAGTGATCCCATCTGTTTTATAATGCCCCCCGAAGTGCCCCCTGTATTATAATGCTGCCGGTAATGGTAGTATATAATGCTCCCTACCTATAGTGTAGTATAATGCCCCCTGTAGTGGAAATATATATATATATATATAATGCTCCCCTCTCCGTCCCCCTGTTGTATAATGCCCCCTTGTAGTGGTAGCATATATAATGCTCCCCCTCCTTCTCCCTGTAGTATAATGCCCCCCTGGAGTGGTAGTATATATAATCCCCCCTCCCCATAGTCCCTTTGTAGTATATCGCTCCCCTACAGTGGTAGTACATATAATTCTCTCACCAATGTAGTCCCCCTGTAGTATAATGCACCCCTGTAGAGGAATTATGACCACCATGACATGATCGCAAATGCTTGCATCAGGACACACATCATCGTGCCGCATGAGACCCGGCACAGGAGGTTGTGGTGATGTCATCTCTATCTCCTGTGCTATTCTACTACCTCATAGGCTTCAGGCCTATTGGACTTTGGCCTATGAGGCTTAACAGTGGGGACAGGAACCATAGGCTCCTCAGAGGCAAGTTGTCCGCTGCTTGAAGCAAGATACTCATGTTGCCTCATGGCAGATGCGGCCCTGCTCCTTCCTCATGTCTGTTTACCATCATAACTGAGTTCAGGATTCTGCAAACAATTTAATACAAACCTCCACCATATTCTGAACCTCCCATTCCCATCGCCAAGATTTCTCCTGGCTCTTACTCCTCATTCCTGACTATGCTCTTGCCTTGACCTATGGATTAAATGTATGGGTCTTCTCGCTCACCAGCTACCGCTCTGCCCTTCAGTAACTATTCTGGGGACATGATCTAGGGATTCCCAGGAGCAAAGTCCAGATCCAGAGGATAAAGGGTGAAATCCTGGGTATCCCTTAGACTTTGCACTACAGAGAGCCAGTGCCAAGATGAATTTTTTCCTAAAATGGCTGCTGCACATGTGAGGACATGGAGAAAGGAACTCTTGGAAGGCGGGATCACCCATAATGCCATGCATGCAGCCAATCAGCAGCCAGCTAGCCCTGTGATGTCACAGCCCTATAAATAGCATCAGCCATCTTAGATTCTGCCATTTACCTGTGTACTTAGTGCAGGGAGAGACGTCAGCAGGCGCTATGGACAGTGTTAGAAAAAACTTCATTGTGCTAAAAAAACAATTTACAAGTGCAGGGAAATATTATTCAAGGTGTAGGGAAAGGATGGGGAGGAATCAATCCACAGCATTTATGCTGAACAGGGTTCAGTTGGGGAGGTTACAGCCTGGGTAATAGGAACAATCCTATTACACCGTGCTGCACTGACTGGGGATCCAAATTGCCTTTATAGAGCCCTGTAATTGTAGCAAACCGTTCTTATTAGGGAGCAAGTGCTGTTTGATACAAGCATTATTGCAAGGAAATATTTCTACGTCTTATTTGCCCTTGTGTGGTGCAGTTATATGTTCTCAAGCATTTTTTGGTTTGTATTAGTGGGCAAAAAATGGCTTATTAGCCATTGTGTGGTGAAGTGCGAAAATTACAGCAGTAAAATATATTTGCCGATCAGCGGTGCAGTTATCTGTCCTAAAGCCTTTTGTGGTGTGTATTAGTGGAAAAAGAAAAAATATATTTGCTGCTCAGTAGTGCAATTTATCTGTTGTAAAGCGTTTTGTGGCATGTATTAGTGGAAAAAGAAGGTTTGGCCCCGTGACTGCCCAAATAAGTGAAGTGTGCATTGATTCTAAGGCCTATTGCATGGCTTTTTAAGTATTTTGCGGTCCGCAAAAAACGGATCCGCAAAAATTACGGATGACGTCCATGTGCATACCGTTTTTTGCGGAACAGAACAGCTGGCCCCTGATAGAACAGTACTATCCTTGTCCGTTATGCGGACAAGAATAGGACATGTTCTATCTTTGAACGGAACGGAAAAAAGGAAATACGGAAACGGAATGCATACGGAGTACAATAAGTTTTTTTTGCGGAATCATTGAAATGAATGGTTCCGTGTACGGACCGTATGTGGAACGCAAAAAACGGAACGTAAACGGAAAAAAAAACCCTTGTGTGCAAGAGGCGTAAGAGCGACACCTGTCATCTGCATGTCATACGGACGCCCAGTATTATTTCACAACCAAAGCAGACTCCCTATGCGTGTTACTGCAAGGCACAGTGCTCTACACCACTATAAAGGCTCTCTGCAGCCAGGAAATAGCAGTTTTTTAACGAAAATCGCCGTGAATATATTCGTATCAAATCATTTAAAAAAAAATTCGGCAAACTGGTGAATCAATTTTTTTTTTTATTCGCTCATCTCTAGCTATAACATAAAACTAGAGATGAGCGAAGTTATGAAAAATTAAATTCAGCTGGTACGCTGAATTTCACAAAGAAATTTGATTTGTATGGAGCGGGTGTAATGACGGGGAGCACTGATTGCGCAGCCCCCATCATTAAACCCCTCAAATGCCGCGTTCTTTGCTAATCACAGCATCTGAGATTAAAATTAAGGCCTTTCAGGGGCTAGTCTGTAAATAAAAAATACGCACCATATCCATATGATCGCGGAGAGGCCGAAGCGGCCATCTTGATTGAAGACACCATGCAAAATCTCGTGATTAAGTCACCGCGCCTGGCCAGCACAGTCATGCACGACGGCCTCTTCACACACAAATGGATGAAGAGAGTATGTTTTTTTCCTGTCATTTCAGGAAAAATCGATTTGATACCATGAAGTGTGAGGAAATTCGGCTTAGCGGCAAATCTAATTTTTCCTGAAATTTGGATTGAAGTCCACGTCGGCCAAAACTGACCATGGTCAATGCAGGTCAATTACAGGTCAATGTTAGCGCCAGGTATAAAGAACCGTGCAGAGGCCCAAGATCCTACTATAGCGTGAAAGAGTGCACTCCTTTTACACCAATTCACTGATTCCACATAGATTTCTACAGAACCTGTTCTATTAAACGCTTATACAAGTAGAGCCCCACCGACAGAGTGGAGTGGGTGTGTTTGTTTTGACGTCACTGATTATTTTGCCCTTCCTCTGATCCGTCAGAACAGTAACCCCCAAAAAATGTATCCTGTCTGTGGAGCATCCACCTTCACTCGGTCAGCCTTTGGTCAGTAATCCATCAGTATTGCTAATACCAAAAAAACAGGAGTGGATCCAAAACAGAGATGACACGTGAATGGAATATTTGCATGTCTTCTGTGTTTTGTACCCACTCCTGCTTTTGGCTACCAAATCATAAGCCAATTCTGATGAAAAATAGGGACCATGTCATCCAGGCCTTACAGCTGTTACATAGACAGGATCCGTTGTGTGTCTTATTTTTCCTTCCTTCTGACAGATCAGAAGAAGGGTCAAATGATAATGTCAGCCAGGCCTTACAGCTGTTACATAGACAGGATCCGTTGTGCGTCTCATTTTTCATTCTTTCTGACAGATCAGAAGGGTCAAATAAATAAGGATGTCAGCCAGGCCGAAAGACAAAATAGTGGCTCAGTCATGAAGTGGGGAGGGTGGGAACAGCATGAAAAGTCCACAGAGTGGCCCTATGATATAGTGGTGAGGTGGAAGCAGCATGAGGAGACCACAGAGTGGCCCAATGACAGCGTGGAGGTGTCAGCAGCATCAGAAGGCCACAGAGTGACACTGACAGAGTGTGGAGGTGGCGGCAGCATCAGGAGAAGGCCACAGGGTGGCACAGTGACAGTGTGGAGGTGGCAGCAGCATCAGGAGGCCACAGAGTGGCACAATGACAGAGTGTGGAAGTGGTGGCAGCAGCAGCATCGGGAGGATGCCATAATGACCATGCGGAGGTGGCAGCAGCAGAATCCGGAGGAGGCCACAGGGTGGCACAATGACGGAGTCTGGAGGTGGCGGCAGCAGCAGCATCAGTAGGAGACCACAGAGTGGCACAATGACAAAGTGTGGAGGTGGCAGAAGCAGCATCAGGAGGAGGCCACAGGGTGGCACAATGACAATGTGGAGGTGGCAGCAGCATCATCATTAGGAGGCCACAGAATGGCACAATGACAGAATGTGGAGGTGGCAGTAGCACCATCAGGAGGCGGCCACAGGGTGGCACAATGACAGTGTGGAGGTGGCAGCAGCAGCATCAGCAGGAGGCCACAGGGTGGCACAATGACATTGTCGAAGTGGCAGCAGCAGCATCAGGAGGCCACAGAGTGGCAAGGTGACATAGTGTTGAGGTAGCCACAGCATCAGGAGACCACAGAGTGGCAAGGTGACATAGTGTGAAGGTGTCAGCAGCATCAGGAGACCACAGAGTGGCAAGGTGACATAGTGTGGAGGTGGCAGCAGCATCAGGAGACCACAGAGTGGCATGGTGACATAGTGTGGAGGTGGCAGCAGCATCAAAGAGACCACAGAGGGGCAAGGTGACATAGTGTGGAGGTGGCAGCAGCATCCGGAGACCACAGAGTGGCAAGCTGACATAGTGTGGAGGTGGCAGCAGCATCAGGAGACCAAAGAGTGGCAAGGTGACATAGTGTAGAGGTAGGAAAACAAAATATGTCCCACGGCGCAAATTACCGTCAACCAGTCACCAGGATCAAGAAGGAATATTTTATTGCAGCAATACAACGCGTTTCGGGGAATCACTCCCCTTCATCAGGTACAAAGAAGCTGCACAAACACATAGTGTAGAGGTGGCAGCAGCATCAGGAGACCACAGAGTGGCAAGGTGACAGAGTGGGGAGGTGGGTGGCAATACCAGTACCAGCTGAAGATGGTGGGTGAAAGAAGGAGCACTTGGCATCAGATGTGTTGCATCAGGCGGGTGGCAGCATCAGAATAGTAGCTGAGGCAGGTAGCCAGAAGAAACTGGTCTCTTTTGTCAAAGTGTTGGTGTGTCACCATGGATGATCTAGTCTGATGCATCAGGCAGTGGTGGGTGGAAATCCTGGCTGATCCACGCCTGATTCATCTTGACAAAGATCAGTCTCTCCACATTTTGGGTGGCTAGGCGAGTTCTTCTTAGGAAATCACTAAAGCGTCTATGCACAGAATAAACCTGTATATAAAAAGTCCCAAACCGCAGTATAACTTGGAGCGCACCAGGTCTATAGTGAAGTAGGTTTTAATTCACACTCAGTCCTCTATCCAAAAAAAAGTACGTGCAGCTCAAACTTCTTCCATAGGGATGTTGGTAATTAGGGTACGTTGATAGTGTCTTTAAGGTGCGATCGATCACTGGATTTCAAGTTTTAGGTTCCCTTCACATTCCGATTTTTCATCTCCTGAGTGTTATATAAGACAACTGAACATAGTGAGGTACCGCAACTCTTCAATAGACAAATATTTTTTATTACACTCACATAGATTAAAACAGATCTGTACATATAAAAATATAAAATGTTGCTAATATATAGCCTGCCCGACCTGGGTTTCGCTCGCGCTTAAAAACCCTTAGGGTCTAAAGTTTGTGGGTTTAGAGAAGGTACAGATGAAATGGAGAGGGGAGGATCCGACTATAAAAATTAACAGAAAAGAAGTAGAATGGATTTATCGTTTGGGTAGATTTCAACCTGATGGGTTAAATATAGAATTTGATATTAAGACCTGTCTGAAGGGGTGATAGAAACTTTCTAAAAAAGTTGTGGTTATATTAATATGGTTGGGAAGAATGTGCATTTCTGTATGTGAATACCGCTAGATAAGAGGAATGCTGTTTTTCATTTGTTTGTATTGCCTATATGAAAACTGTGAGATAGGTGAAACATGTTTTACCTGTGAAATGTCATTTTATTGGAATATATGCTGACTAGGGATTTTATGTATGGATGCTATGTTTTTGTTGCCAATTTTTTTTAGTAGAGAGTTTTGGAGCTTCACTTTTAGGAGTGTTTAAATGGCCTATTTAATTAACGCCCACCTCAGTATAAAAGGGTGGGTAAGACAATTGAATTTAGAGCATCCCCTGACGAAGCAAGCGAGAGCGAAACCCGGGTCGTACAGGCGATATATTAGCAACATTTTATATTTTTATATGCACGGATCTGTTTTAATCTATGTGAGTATAATAAAAAATATTTGTCTATTGAAGAGTTGCGGTACCTCACTATGTTCAGTTCTCTTATATAACACTCAGGAGATGAAAAATCAGAATGTGAAGGGAACCTAAAACTTGAAATCCAGTGATCGATTGTACCTTAAAGACACTATTAACGTACCCTAATTACCAACATCCCTATGGAAGAAGTTTGAGCTGCGCGGTCTTTTTTTTAGATAGAGTTATTCTTAGGGTAAATATGGCCCCCACCGCACTAAACACCCGCTCTGATGCCACACTACTGACCGGGCAGGACAGCTTTTCGAGGGCAAACTCTGCCAGTTGCGGCCACAAATCCAGTTTGGCTGCTTAGTAGTCCAGCGGATCTTCAATGTGGGGTGGCAGGGTGCTGTCCAAGTATGGCACCACCTGCTGGTTCAGGTCCTGCTCCTGGTCTGCTTCTGGTGAGTAGTTTCTTCACTAGGCGGATGAAGAAAGCTGCTCATCAGCTACTCTATAATTAAGTTGCTGCTGAAGGAGCTGGAACTGCTCCTACCCCACTCCCCACCCTGCCACAGCAGCCATGGCAGAGAAAAGTGAGCGCAGAGGGCCCCCCCCAGTAAGACTTGCAAGACGATGGATGATGGCGCAGATAGGCAGAGGCCAACTGGCTACATAGGATGTCTCTATAGTAGTTCAGCTTGTCCTTCCTCTCAGCGGGTGTAAAAAAGGCCCCCATTTTGGACCGGTAGTGAGGGTCCAACAAGGTGGAGAGCCAGAAGTCATCCCTCTGCCGAACGCCAACAATTCGGCTGTCACTACGCAAGCAAGTGAGCATGCATCGGGCCATTTGTGCAAGTGACTCGGAGGAACTCCCTGCCTCCATCTCCACTGCATACTGCCACGGTGTGTCTGGGTTCTGTGCCTCGTCTTCCTCATCACCCTGTAGCTTCTCTGGCTGCTCCTGCTCCTCCTCTCCTGTCACCTGTGTATAAAAACCACCCATTTGGCTACACATTACTTGTGCTCCAATGTCCTGCTCCTCCTCCTACTCCTCCAGTTCATCCCCCACAGCGCTCATGTGGCCATGAGATCTAGACGCCACGTCTCCAGTCCCCTTACAGACAGATTTACTAGCATCTGTTCCAGGACATGAAGCAGTGGAATGACGTTGTTCATCCCGTAGGCCTGGCGACTGACACATAACGTGGCATCCTCAAAGGGCCTGAACAAACGGCAGGTGTCATGCATGAGCTGCCACTGGCTGACATTGAAGTTACACAGCTGAGTACTAGTGTCCGCTTGGATCATCGAGAAATCGTTTATGGCCTTTCAATGTTTGTACAGTCGGTCCAACATATGAAGGGTGGAATTTCAATGGGTGGAAATGTCACATATCAGCCTGCAGCTCAAGGAGGGTGTGCTTTGCGGTGTACAAGTGGCTGAAGTGCATGCAAAGTTTCCTGGCCAACGTTTCCTTGCAGAAGAGTAGAAGACTTCAGAAACCGCTTGACAACCAGATTGAATATGTGTGCCATGCAGGGCGCATGGCTCAGCCCTCCTTGACACATTGCCGACACCATGTACTTCCCGTTGTCGGCCACCATGGTTCTGATTTTGAGTTGTCGTGGAGAAAGCCAGGATTCGATTTCTTGATGATGAAGGACAGGGAGCAGTTCCTCCCCAGGGGCAGAACAGCGTGACACTGCCATGCACTGTACATGTGGTATGCTGGAGGGGCACTGTGAATTGTCCCTGCAGTGGAGGCTGAGGACACGGTGGAGGATGAGGAGGCAGAGGCGGACATTATTGCAGGACCAACGGCATGAGAACGTGGAGACAGAAGCGGCGTCACCTGGCCAAGTTGCTGGTGTGGCTGTGCAGGAACCACATTCACCCAGTGGGCCGTAAAGGACATGTAATATCCCTTACCGTAGTCACAGCTCCACACGTCGGCGCTGCCGTACACTTTGGCAAGGACTGGCCCACCTTCTGTGCTACATGTGTGTGTAGGGCTGGTACTGCCTTTTTGGCAAAGAAATGATGGCTTGGGACTCTCCACCTCGGCTCAACACCCATCAGCCATAAACAAGCCATCAGTTCTCTGAAAGGTGCATAGTCCGACACTTGGAAAGGGAGGAACTGCAGCAGCAGCAATCCTTGGCCAGGAGCACATTCAGCTTCTGCGCCATTGGATGAGTGCACGCATACTGTTGTCTCTTGACAATCGCTTCAGTGATTGATTGCTGACGGAATGAATGACGAGGAGCAGGAGCATCAGGACCAGCAGATGATGGGAAGGACAGACAGCTCCCTTCGTCTGAGGTGATGGAGCCTTGATTGCCTGAAATCGGGTGCGTGCCAGTGGGTGAAGCAGCAGTTGCTGCGGCAGGCTGGACCACCACATCGGAGCCATGGTTCTCCAAGGCCACTTTATGGTAATGCTGCATATGTTGACGCAGGGCACCCTGGCCACACTTCACCTTCTGCCCACAGATTCTACAAATGGCCATGTTCACCTCCTCCGGTGGCTTAACAAAAAACTGCCACACCACCGAGTAGGTGATTTTTACACCCAACACTCCGCACTGACTGACTGCTACCTCCGCTGCTTCCGTGAACCCCTGCACCACTACTTTCCGGGCAGGTAGGCTCCTGCGAATTGAGTGGTCTACCCCGGGCACGTTTGGCTCCACCGCTGGCTCAAGGGCAAGCTGCCACCCTCTTCTCCCGATGATGATAAAGCCTCTAATTCACCAGGCTCCCAAGTGCGTTCAGCCACATCATCATCATCATCATCGAGTACTGTCTGCACGTCACTGATGTCCTCCTCAACGGTCTCTGGGTCAGGAGCCTGACCGCTTGCAACACCAGCTCCCATGCCACTCTCCTCATCACTACTTGTCCGCCTACCGGAGGAAGCGGCGGATGTCTCCTCCACATCTTGGCTGGCCAGTAGCGGCTGACTGTCCTCTAGTAGCTCGCCCTAGCTGTATAGTGGAGCTAAGCCCACAGCATATAATGCTTGTCTGGCTGAGGGAACAGAAAAGGACAGAGGCAGGTTGAGGACAGGTGAGGGCACAGGGCCTGCATGCCAACTAAGGGTTGTGTCTGAGAAACCCACGACTCTTGGCTGGGGGTGCCTGATGTCACTTGGGACGAAGTGGATGACCGAGTCAATCATTCAAGATCCGCTGGGTTGCTGGTCAAGACACGACTGCTAGATGACATCGGGAGCTCAGGCCTCTCGCTGCGACGCCTGCTGCCACGCCCCTTTACTCTGCTGCGACCTTTACCTGCGCCAGAAACATTTAGGCCTCTGCCACTCCCTTGAGCAGGGCCTGGAACTTCTCTGTCTGACATACTGTTAGATCAAATAAATAAATAGGAAATTAAAACACCGCAAAAAAGTCTGTAATTTTCTCACTTTACCACACAACGGCGCATTTTTCCCCCCAAATACATGCCAAAAACGGCTTTAGAACATATAACTGCACCGCTAAATGGCAAATAGGCCCCTACTTTTTTCCACTTATACACGCCACAAAAGTCTTTAGAACATATAACTGCACTGCAGAACGGCAAATAATATATATATTTTTGCCACTAATACATGCCAAAAAGAGCTTTAGAACATATAACTGCACCCCAGAACAACAAATAGGCCCTTACTTTTTTCCACTTATACATGCCACAAAAGACTTTAGAACATATAACTGCACCGCTGAACGGCAAATAGGCCCTTATTTTTTTCACTTATACATGCCACAAAAGTCTTTAGAACATATAACTGCATCACCGAATGGCAACTAATAGATATTATTTTGCCACTAATACACGCCACAAAAAGCTTTAGACCATATAACTGCACCGCTGAACGGCACATAGGCCCTTACTTTTTTCCACTTATACACACCACAAAAGGCTTTAGAACAAATAACTGCATCACTGAACGGCAAATAATATATATATTTTTTTGCTTCACCACACAAAGGCAAATACTTTTTTTGTGCCACTAGTACATGCCCAAAAGGGCTTTAGAACATATAACTGCACCGCTGTACGGAAAATATATATTGTTTTGCCACTAATACACGCCAAAAAGTGCTTTAGAACATAAAACTACACCGCTGAATGGCAAATAATATATATTTTTTTGCCACTAATACACGCCAAAAAGGGCTGTAATTTTCTTACTTTACCACACAACGGCAAATACTTTTTTTCATGCCACTAATGCATGGCAAAAAGGGCTTTAGAACATATAACTGCACTGCTGAACGGCAAATACTTTTTTTTTGTGCCACTAATGCATGCATAAAATTGCTTTCACATAACTGCACTGCTGAACTGCAAATATGTATTTTTTTGCCACTAATACACGCCAAAAAGGGCAGCAATTTTCTCACTTCACCACACAATGGCAAATACTTTTTTTGTGCCACTAATACACGCCAAAAAGTGCTTTAGAACATAAATCTGCACTGCTGAACGGCAAATATTTTTTTGCCACTAATACACGTCAAAAAGGGCTGTAATTTTCTCACTTCACCACATAACAGCTATTAAGCCCTTTTCCCCACAAATACAAGCCAAAAAATGCTTAAAAACATATAACTGCACCGCACAAGGGCAAATAAGACGTATAAATATTTTCTTGTAATAAACCCTGTTAATGGCTGTATCAAACAGCACTTGTATCCCAATAACAAGGACAGTTTGCTCGAATTACAGCGCTGTATAATGGCAATTTGGTCAGTGCAGCAAAGTGTAATAGGATTGTTCCCATTACCCAGGCTGTAAACTCCCGTACTGAACCTGTTCTGCTTCAATACTGTGGAATGATTCCTCAATATCCTTTCCCTGAACTTCTATACAGCAAAATAAAAGTTTTAAACTCTTTTCTACCACTGTCCCTAGAGCCTGCTGACGTCTTTCCCTGCACTAAGTACACTGGAAAATGGCTGAATCCTAGATGGCTGAGGCTATTTATAGGGCTGTGACATCACAGGGCTGGCTGCTGATGGCTTAATGCATGGCATTGTGGGTGATCCCTCGTTCCCAGAGTTGCTTGCTCCATGTCCTAACATGTGCAGCAGCCATATTGGTAAACACATTATTATGAATTTATTAATTTTAAATATTTATTAAAATCTTATACCAATTATGTCTAGGTCAACATACTATATTATAACTCTGGGATTTTCAATGATTGATAATTATGAAATTTTTACTATTGTATTATTTTATATTTTAATTATTTACATTTTATATATGGATTTCTTACATTGTTTACCCAGTGTATATATTACCTTTGACCTAACATGCATACATGTGTTATTATAGTGATTATGTTTGCCTTATGATTAGCACGTTATATATGTTTTTCTTATGGTCTTTATACTTTATACTCTATTTGAAACGTAAATGCATTTCATCTTGGAAATGTGCATTTCCTGTTGGTTGTCTCACACTCTAAGACATTTTGAGGTCACATGTTTCAAGTATCTATGCACTTAGTATCACCTCTATAGGGATAAACACATTATTATGTATCTATCATTTTTTCAATATTTATTTAAATCTTATGATAATCATGTTTAGATCAATATTTTGGGATATCCAATAATCCATAGTTATGAAATTATTATTATTGTATTATTTTACACCCCAATTATGTATATTCAAAATATAGATTTTTACTCAGCATATACAGTGGATATAAAAAGTCTACACACCCCTATTAAAATGTCAGGTTTCTGTGATGTAAAAAATTAGACAAAGATAAATCATTTCAGAACTTTTTCCACCTTTAATGTGACCTATAAACTGTACCACTCAATTAAAAAAACAAACTGAAATCTTTTAGGTAGAGGGAAGAAAAAATATAAAAATAAAATAATATGGTTGCATAAGTGTGCACACCCTTAAACTAGTACTTTGTTGAAGCACCTTTTGATTTTATTACAGCACTCAGTCTTTTTGGGTATGAGTCTATCAGCATGGCACGTTTTGACTTTGCAAAAACACTCCAAATCTGTCAGATTGCGAGGGCATCTCCTGTGCACAGCCCTCTTCAGATCACTCCACAGATTCAGGTCTGGGCTCTGAGCTGGGCCATTCCAAAACTTTCATCTTCTTCTGGAGAAGTCATTCCTTTGTTGATTTGGATGTATGCTTTGGGTCATTGTCATGCAGAAAGATGAAGTTCCTCTTAATGTTCAGCTTTCTAGCAGAAGCCTGAAGGTTTTGTGCCAATATTGACTGGTATTTGGAACTGTTCATAATTCCCTCTAGCTTAACTAAGGCCGCAGTTCCAGCTGAAGAAAAACAGCCCCACAGCTGCCACCACCATGCTTCGCTGTGGGTATGGTGTTCTTTTGGAGATGTGCAGTGTGGTTTTTGCGCCAAACATATCTTTTGGAATTATGGCCAAAAAGTTCAACCTTGGTTTAATCAGACCATAGCACCTTTTCCCACATGCTTTTGGGAGACTTCAGATGTGTTTTTTCAAAATGTAGCCTGGCTTGGATGTTTTTCTTCGTAAGAAAAGGCTTTCGTCTTGCCACTCTACTCCATAGCCCAGACATATGAAGAATACGGGAGATTGTTGTCACATGTACCACACAACCAGTACTTGCCAGATATTTCTGCAGCTCCTTTAATGTTGCTGTAGGCCTCTTGGTAGCCTCCTAGGCCAGTTTTCTTCTCGTCTTTTCATCAAATTTGGAGGGACGTCCAGTTCTTGGTAATGTCACTGTTGTGCCATATTTTCTCCACTTGATGATGACTGTCTTCACTGTGTTCCATGGTATATCTAATGCCTTGGAAATTATTTTGTATCCTTCTCCTGACTGATACCTTTTAACAATAAGATCCCTCTGATGCTTTGGAATCTCTCTGTGGACCATGGCTTTTGCTGTGGGATGCGACTAACAAAATTTCAGGAAAGACCAACTAGAGCAGCTGAACTTTATTTGGGGTTAATCAGAGGCACTTTAAATGATGGCAAGTGTATGCTGACTCCTATTTAACATGATTTTGAATGTGATTGCTTAATTCTGAACACAGCTACATTCCCAGTTATAAGAGGGTGTGCACACTTATGCAACCACATTATTTAAGTTTTTTTTGTTTTCTTCCCTCCACCTAAAAGATTTCAGTTTGTTTTTCAATTGAGTGGTACAGTTTATAGGTCACATTAAAGGTGGAAAAAGTTCTGAAATGATTTATCTTTGTCTCATTTTTTTACATCACAGAAACCTGACATTTTAACAGCGGTGTGTAGACTTTTTATATCCACTGTATATTGTTTATGGTCTAACATGTATATCTATGTTTGTTTTATGAACAGCACGCCTTATTTATACTTCCTTTTGCACTTTCTACACTTCCTTTTATTTGGAGCGCAGATGCGTTCCATTTTGGAACTACGTATTTCCTGTTTTTGGTCCCGCACTCTGTCATTTCCGGTTTGCGGACATTTTGCGCAAGCGGGTTGTACAGCCTTGGACGCCATAAGCACAACATTGCTTTTAATACATATAAAGGTGATTGTATTTGATTAATTTTGTTATGATTAAGCACTCTTCCTGTACCAGCACATGATCTATTGCAGGCATGCTCAACCTACGGCCCTCCAGCTCAAAACTACAACTACCATCATTCCCGGAAAGCCTATATCTATCAGCCTACAGCAGGGCATGGTAGGAGTTGTAGTTTTACAACAGCTGGAGGGCCGCAGGTTGAGCATCCCTGGTTGAGCATTTTTAAGGTGTTTGTATGTCTATGTTGTCTAATAAAATTACTTGATTGATTTTATACTTTGGATGTGCATGTTATTACGGTTTTCTAGGCCGTTTGGCTCTTTGGGTATCTGAGCATAGTTTTTCGAACCATTTGTGCATTCCTACTTATTGGTTGCATGCCCCCTAAATGTATTGGTATTTTGTCAAACAAGGTTCTGCGCCTTTGATGGGGTGTCCCTGAAACTGAGCAGAGGACGTTCCCCATGCTGCCTTGTAGCTGCGCCTGTGCAGCCACTGCTTCAGTAGCTGAAACAGAACCTCTGCACTTGCGCAGCCATTCAATGTATCGGTACTGGGGCAAGATTGTCAGGGCCATCCGAGATATCTGGCCCTGTAAATTAAGGAGCAGAGGGATTGTCCTTAGCTTCGGGGACACCCCATCACAGGTGCAGAACTCTGAGATGAATCGATTCGCTCGTCTTTAATTGTCTCTTATCTGTCATCGCCAGAGCATGAATCTTCATCCAGTGATCTTGATATAATCTTTATTTAGAATTACTACTTAGCAATTATATGTTAAGATTGTGAGCTTTGTTAAAAGGGTTATCCAATTTCTTAAACAGCCCCCCACAGGTAATATACTTACCCCGATCCTGGTCCCCCACCACCGCTGATGCTTCTCCCTGTACACGGATTAAAACATCCATCCCCGCCTGCCATTGGCTGCTACTCCCCGACACCGGATGTTTTCATCCGTGTACAGGAAGAAGCAGCAGCGGTGCAGGGACCAGGAGCAGCGCAGGGAGTGGGAGAGGGGTAACTATATTACCTGTGAGGAGCCCAGCACATGGGGGGGCTGTTTGAGAACTTGGATAACCCCTTTAAGATTGTGAGAATATTATACTCTAAATGACCTATACGTTTTACTCCCATTTAAATTAAAAAAGCTTAAATCGCTCATATTGCTGTATCCTGTGAGAAAAGTACCATAATTATCACTGGTTCTGCCTTGTACCTAGACCTTAAAGGGGTTCTCCGGGTTTTGGTGAATGTTGTTCAGCAGCATTAACAGTATGCAGCTGAACAGGAAGACTTAGGAACACATCTAGTTTGGACTTGAGCGTAAAAGCCTGCAACCAGTCCCTGTAGTCATGTGAGCACGGTGTAGATGGCGGAATCGGCAGCACAATGGAGGGATAAACACTGTGCAGACACAGGTCAGCACACAGCAATATTTTCATGAAAGCCTAAATTAAATCAAATAGGAAACAGAGACTGCTGATCTGCACATGTATGTCAACATGAGCTGTAAGACTAGTTTCATATCTGCAGCAGCAATTCGGGCAGGGTGTCCCGGCAGAGAACAGCCTGGCAGAATTCTTCGGATCCGGAATGCCTGACGGCCCATTGCCATAATTAGGTCAGGCGGAGATCAGGCCACAGTCCGGCAAAAATGCAGGGAATTGGCCAGACAGAAACTGTTGCATGCTACGATTTGTGTCCGGCCGATTCCAGGCATTGTCTGCCAGAACTGGTGGCCAGATCACAATGCCGCAGATGTGAAAGCAGCCTCAGCTGGGTTGGCCTCTGAATGCTAGGAATGCTGATAGCATATCATTGCTTCTGAGAAGCAGTTCTTATACAAGCTGTGATAAATACAAAGAGCCATAGAATTTAAACAACCTACCAAATATTGTGAAAGTCCCTTTGTGCCACCAAAACTGACATGGACTCCAAAAGACCTCTTAAGGTGTCCTGAGGTATCTGCAACCAAGATTTTAGGAATGGGAGCTGGTGCCGCTAACTACACAGTCCACGGAGCTTTCTGTTAATACTCTGTACACTGCCTAAAACAGCTGATTGGTAGGAGTGCTGAGTGTCAGACCTCCACCGATCTGATATTTTTGACCTAGGCTAATCATAGGTCATCAGTATCTGTAGGTTGGACATCCCCTTTAATCTACCTTCAAGACCCAGGATGAAAACAAGTGGCTTATCCCGTAACAATATGGCATATAACTCCTGTAATACACGTAAGTTGGAGAACCTAACATCAGTAGTCTTGCATGGATTTAATAATAGATCATACATTTTCATTTGTGACTCTAGGCCTCTATGTTATTTTTTGGATATCTAATAAGTTTAGTGAAGTATGAAATTTGGCAGGCAGCAATGATCCCGCTGAACTGCTCAGCTTACTAAACCACTGTACATTTGTGGCCACATAACTACAAGACATTTTGGTGTGGAGGAGGGAAAAATCCATAGTGCTGTTTTAGTGAAACTCTCATGCAAGCATCCTCCTGAAGAAGTAACTAAATGCTTTCTGCCTAACCCATTACCCCAATCTCCATTCCTGCAAGATATTATGTGTTCTATGGTGAGTTATCATGAGTGACTATTTGGTGTACAGGAGATAGTGTTGACTATATTTTGACCCAAGCCTGTATAGAACAAGACTTCTAGGGGGAGATTTATTAAAACTGGTGTAAAGGAAAACTGGCGTAGTTTCCAACCAATCAATCAGATTCCGCATTTAATTTTTCAAAGGAGTTCTGAAAATTGAAGGGTAGACTCTGATTGGTTGCTATGGGCAGCTATGCCAGTTTTCCTTTACACCAGTTTGGATAAATCTCCTCAGTAGTTTTTATACATGACAGAACCCACCATGAGGTCATTGCATTGTCTGCTATAACAAAAATATACTTTGTGGGTAGACAGGAGATTCCTGCTTAACTCAGCTCAGACTATGATGTGACATACATGTTGTCTTTTGCTGGAACCCAGACACATAATTTTGTCATTTTCAGAAAGAAAGTTGCTATACACTTGAGGACTTAAGAAATGCAGAACTTCAGCAGACAAAACGAGAGTGGTTTTCAGCCTTGCGTGACGAACTTAAAGTTGTGGTGAAGATTTTTTTTATCTGTACCATGCACATTTTTCTGTTTCCCCTTTCTCAAAGGCATAAGTTTATCTGTCTGCAGTGGCTGTCTGGATCTTGCCATGTGGTTACTTCTGAGAACAGCCTAATGTTCCTGAATGGACAGCAATAAATCTCTTATCATTTGCGCCTTAGATAAATAATGCACCATATATTCTTTTATCCCACATCTGAGGTGTAAAAATATAAAATTTAGAGTAGATAAACAAATTTTGATTGGCTATTTC
Organism: Bufo bufo; assembly: GCF_905171765.1. Lineage (NCBI taxonomy): Eukaryota > Metazoa > Chordata > Amphibia > Anura > Bufonidae > Bufo > Bufo bufo. The sequence goes on along the minus strand of NC_053391.1, from coordinate 352,272,149 downwards.
CTCCCTGTGATGAAAGCTAAAAAAAAATTGGGATTCTTGACCACTCTTGTGGGAAAATTTAGTAACATTTTTTTTTTCCGATTAAAGCAGTTATCTGACAAGTATAGGGCATATAATAAATGAAACACCACATAACCCTGCCATCTTCCTCTATCTTCCTTGCTTTTGGCCACCTTACTCCCTTACCCTACAATCAACTGGAGCTAAGCACATGATGATGATGATAAAGTGTGGGAGCCACTCGGAAGGGTCTTCCAGCACTCAATAAATTAGGTTTAAAGTCTTGGGTTTCTCTTAATTCAATTTGGGTTCTGGGGCTTGGATCTAATATCTCTTAATTTTGGTTTCCATGTCTGTCTTCACTAATCTTGGCGTTTATCTTGATTCATTTGGGGGGCTGAAGAAGGTGGCATATGCAATGCAGTCTTCCTTTAAAGAGGTATTCCCATCTGGACATTTATGGCATATCCACAGGATATGCCATAAAGATCCAATAGGTGCAGGTCCCATTTCTGCTTCTATCCTGAGAATGGGGCCCCATCTCTTAATGCCATAAGTGGACCAGTGGGTGTGCATGCGTGGCTTCCTCCATTCACTTCTATGAAACTTTAAAAAATACCCAAACGCACTTACTTACGTATTCTCAGCAGTTCCATAGATGTGAAATGAAAGAGCTGCACATGTGTGCCCACCTCTCCATTCATGGCGGCATGAGATGGGTCCCCGTTCTTGGGATAACAGTAGGTCCCAGAGGGGGACACATTTCTTTTGGACATTTACAGCATATCCTATGGATATGCCATACATGTCCAGATGTAAATAACCCTTTAAGGGCATAAGGTTGGGGGCATGGGCTGTATAAGGGGATAGGGAATGTATTCAAAAAAACATTTGATTTCCAGTGAGTAAGTTAGAAAAAAAAGCTGCAAAGGTGGGTTGGCTCATTGAACAACTGCATGAGCATCATAAATGTCACCATGACACCAGCACAAACTTCTAAACAAATTTATTTATTGGCACAACCATATAGCGTAATATCTAAACCAGTGTCTGTGATCTCAAAACTCTGCTGGAGATCCTACCAAGTTGGGCTGTACAAAGTGACTGTCAGCACCACAGCCTATCCTAAAATGCACTGTTTAACTTCTTCAGACTTGGGTCAGTTGCCCAGAAGGAGGAGCATATATCTGTTCTTCTGATAGGAAACCCCCTAACCCTTGCATTGACATAGTGTTAAAGGGAACCTATCATCAGGATTTATGTACCTAAATTGCCACAAATCTGTTATCCAGTTTAGCTTCACTAGGATGTCTTTTTATCTTTTGAGTGATTCAGAAGTAAATAAAAATGTATTGCTGTATTCTTCATGGGGAAGTAGCAGCTCCTTGCAGTCAGGCTGTCTAGTCCCCCTCCTGGCTTGATTGACATTACACTGGGCACTTCATCTCAAGCCAACTGCAGTGCATTGCAGTACCTTGCTTTATTGCGCATGTGCCAGATGCCATTGGAGGAGGTACTCAGGAAGGGGACTGGCCAACATGACTCTTCCAAGGAGCAGCTCTTCTCCCATGATTCCTGATACACACGGGTATATAACAATTACTCTGCTCTCTCTACAACTTCCATGTCCTCTGCACTTTGATTGACATGGGCCAAGCAGTGTAAACATGATCACGCCTGTCAATCAAAGTGCAGAAGGTGCGCCACTTGCAGAGAAAACAGAACCCCTAGGAGTAACAGCAACAGATCCCTTGCTCCTAGAGGCTCATTTATGTATATAAAAACTTTATTTTTATTAGCAATGCGGGCACAAATGAACATGAGCCCAGCACAGACAGGGGCGGACAGGGAACTTAATATGCCCCTGGAAAAAAAACTAAAAGTGGTCCGAATTTGTATTCTGGTCCAAACTGACTGGAGCCAGCAATATCGTATTACAGCACATTATACCACCCCCGCAGCACAGCATCAAAAACACTGCCCCATAGCCACAAAATTCCTCAGCGAAAACTGCTCCTCTGTGGCCAATGCCAGCTGCCACGTTCTGTCCTCCTACACCCGTTGCCTCAGGATGGCATTATAGGTAAATTCAGGAGTCAGGAGGCGAGTGTGAGATCATTACTTACCTGGCTGGCAGCCGTGAAAAGGGCTCAGGCATCGTCCCACTGGGAAGTTTCCCTGTAGGGTCTATGCCCAGTCCGCCCCTAAACACAGATTCCTTCAGTTGCTCAGCGCACTTGCAACAGGTCGCCCAGTTTGATAGGTGCAAATCCAACAGATGCCCTTTAAATGTTGGTGTGCAAATGCTAGGCACCTGTAATAAGTAATGGAATGTGCCCCATGGGATTATAACAAAATGATATGTTCCTAGTTTATGATTTTACCTTTTTTTGAGGCCAAAGGGCATTGGCATACATAGAGAAGTAAGGGCCCCATAGCAAGGATCAACCAGGCCCCCACACAGAACAGAAGGGTTTAAGCCTAAACCCCTTTCAGTGACCCTTGGGCCATTTTTCCACTGCCTCATTTGCTAAAAGTTGTTACTTTAGACAGTAGAGTCCTGACTATGTTTTCACCTCCAGTAGAAGAGGGGATGATCCCAACTAAGACTGGGCCCCCTCTTGCCCTGGGCCCCATAGCAGCCACATGGTCTGCCACTATGGAAGTTACGCCGCTGCCAAAGGGTTAACTGTGCTTGAGGTGCATGAAGAGAGTCCAGAGAATTCTGTGGTTGTCTTGAGCCGCATTCCGCTCAGCTGATTGGTCTCCAAGTTTCTGGCGGGAAGCAGAAGGTGATATATTGCCCTGCATTTCTGTCACAGGAACCTTTTTCTAGCTGAATTGGAAGAAGAAGGAACCCCCTTCTGCCCGCCATAGGACTTTTAAAGAATATAATAAAATATATCTGTGGCGTGCTTGTTAGAGGGCTGAGGCACCCTGCTCATGTGCTGGGTGGACATGATTTACACGATTAATACATTTTGTGGTTATTAGCTCAAGCTGGTATAGCTGAGCATTTGTTAATGGTAATTAAACTTGTTGGTGACCCTGAATAAAGCACTGCGGCCTGATTAAACCAATTATACTTGTCTAAAGTCTTTATTTATTATAATTTTATTGTTATTATTAGTATGATTTAATTATGGAGTTTATAATCCCGGGAGCTAAGTGCATACTGTGTTATCCGTATAGAGGCTGCAAGACAGAATTTTGTCTAGGGCATTTCTGAGTTCTGTCTGACCATTATGTAGATAGATGATAAAATAAATCAGCATACAACAGAGAACACGGCATGACACTTTAAAGATTAGCATTGTCTTATTTATTGGAAACATTAGAAAATTATTAACCCCTTCAAGACCCTGCAATTTTCCTTTTTTGCTATTTCACTTTTAACTCCCTGCCTTAACTTTAAAAAAAAAATTCATTCACATAGTTGTATGAGGGCTCCTTTTTTGTGGGACACGATATACTTTCTAATAGCTCCATTTAATATGGCATATGATGTAGTGGGAAGCTGAAAATTTTTCAAATGGGGTGGAATTCTTCCATAGTTTTATGGGTTTTGTTTTACAATGTTTCCTATGCAGTAAAACTGACCTGTTATCATCATTGTCCGAGTGATTACAGTGATACCACATTTATATTGTTTTTGTAGTTTTTTATTTTTTTATTTTTTATTGATAGCATTTTGGAGCGTGTATGACTTTTTGCTCACTTTTTATTAAAAAATTTTACGGAGGGGAATCATTGAAAAAATGGTGATTTGACCATTTTGATCTCTTTCTCATACAGCGTTCACCATATGGGATAAATACATTAATATTTCAATAGTTCAGGTGTTTTGGGACGCGGCTGTGAAAATGATCTTTGTTTGGTTTATTTTTATTATGGGGAACGGGTGATAATTTGAATTTTCATTTTTCTTTGACATTTATTTAAGTCCCCCCCAGAGGACTTGAACCTGCGATCGTCTGATCGCTTCTCCTAATAGACTGCAATGAATTACCATTCAACCTGTGGGAGTTTCATTATGTTCCTCCATAGGAACAATTACTGTTATAGCCTTAGAGCCTTTAGAAGGCTTGAGGCTATCAAAACAAACAAATATCTCCCCCCCAATCCCAGCATGGGGGAGCCTTTTGGTCCCCAGGAGAGCAGCGCTTCTGGTGAAGCCTCTTAAATGCCATGATCACAATTGGCCACTGCATCTAAGGGGTTAAATGTTTGGGTTTTTTAAAACTCCCGGCTTCTGCTGAACATGTGCGACAGAGGTAGGGAAGGGGTTAATAAATCGTTTTCTGCTAACAATTCTTATACTGTACAATATATTTTTTTTAAATGATCTTTTACTTTTAGTATTTATCGTTAGCATTTTAAGATTATATCTTTCCATAAGCTGCTTCCAAAGAGACATACTGTATCTCTTCATAGTGTTACGTGTTTTACAGTTCACAGTTTCTATAATGTCTTAGTACCAGAGGAAATTAGCTCTCATAAACTCGAAAATCTCATTACCATTTCCATATTTATTTAATAAAACCTAATGCATCTCTTATGGCTGCATGAAATTCTTTGTCGAGTTATTAAAAACATGTTTTCTCTGTGTGAAACTTTATGTAACAAATGTTTTACTGAATGCATTGTCTGCTGAATATTGTTTAACCGTAGATTTAAAATTTTACAGTCTGAAAAGTTCTGAAAATGCTGGTTAAAAACTGGATCTAAAATGATTCCAGCAAATGTGTATTGAAATAAAATCACAGCTCCACATCTATCCATAGGTTGTGTCTGGTATTGCAGGCTTGTTCGATGTCAGTGAATGGGGCTGAGCAACAATAACAAACACAACCTCTAGTCAGGTGTGACACTGTACCACGAATCACATTCACAAAACAATTTTCCACAGTTTTCAAACCAGCTCCTGGATCTGAATACTTTTGTAATTGCATTTAATTAAAAACTTTGTATAGCCACTGAGCTATTCAATAAAAGGTATCTATATAGCGCCATCTGCTGATTGTTCTTTTCCTTATTTCTTTTCCACCTCACTGAGGCGGTTGCACATGCTCAGTTTAAATATTCAACTGCTACCAGCCATAGCTACTTTTAGAAGATGTAGTAGTTACAGGGAAAGAGCTGCAGCAGAAAGGACACATCCCCTGAGCTGACAGCCTGAAGAAAGTCTAGCAGAACAACTGGAGTAATGAATGGGGAGATCTCAGGTTCCATGTAAGGTGCAGGGCTGGTTTCTAGTTTTGCTAGAGATTGTACTACATGGTGTCTGATTTTCATTTTTTTTATAACCCCTTTATGTTGAATACCAAGGGTTAATATAATCCAAGAACTCAATACATAGTATCACCAAAAAAGCTGATTAAATCTGTATATCTGTTTGCGCTCATTCACATCAGCACTAAGGCTTACAGTATATCATACGAGTAGATCATTCAGGGGATTGTCGGGAAGGAAGAGTTCCTTCCTGGCAATCGCCTGCTCTTCATCGGAGGAGACCACTGCTATTACATGCAGCAATCTCCTCCTCATTATGGGGAGGAGTGATCGGTAATGTTAGTGATTACACAGCACGATCTGCCACTGGCAAACAATGATTTTTAAACCTGCTAAAAGATTCCAATTACCTGCTGAACGAACATTTGCTCGCTCATCGGGCAATCGGTGGCAGTATTACATTGCCAGATCATAGCTAATGAGTGCTCCTACAAACGCTTGTTAGCGAAGATCTGTACAATTATCTGCATGTCTAAAATAAGCTTAAGGGTTCATGCACAAGACCGTATGTATTTTGCGGTCCACAAAAATGGATCCACAAAAAATACTAATGACATCCGTGTGCATTCCGTATTTTGTGGAATGGAACAGATGGTCCCTAATAGAACAGTCCTATCCTTGTCCGTAATGCGAAAATACGGACATACGGAAACGGAATGCACACGGAGTAACTTCTGTTTTTTTTGCGGACCCATTGAAGTGAATGGTTCCTCATACGGTCCGCAAAAAAACGGAACGGACACGGAAAGAAAATAAGTTTGTGTGCATGAGTCCTAAAGGGGTTGTCTTATTTAGACAATGGGAGTATATCGGTAGGATATTAAGTATTCCACAGGAATAAAAGCAAAATTGAGGTGAAATTTAAAAATTTCACTTTTTGTGCAGATTTTCAATTTTAATCAATTTTTTCCTGTAACACATCAAGGGTTAACAACAAAACAAACCTCAATATCTATTACCCTGATTCTTCCATTTGCAGAAATATCCCATATGCGGTCGCATACCGCTATATGGGCACACGACAGGACTCAGAAGGCAAGGAGCACCATATGATATTTGAACGGCAGATTTTGGTGGACTGTTCTTGGGGCGCCATGTTGCATTTGAAGAGACCCTGAGGTACCCCCACAGTGAAAACCCCAAAAAAGTGACCACATTTTGTAAACTACACCACCCAAGGAATTTATAAGGGGTGTAGTGAGCACTTGATCCAACAGGAGTTTCATAGAATTTATAATACTTGGCTGTGAAAATGAAAAATTATTTTTATTTTTTTTACAAGAAAATGGAGCGTTATGCCCAAACTTTCTTTTTCACAAAATATAACAGGAGAATATCCCCCCACAATTTGCTACCCATTTCTCCTGAATACATAAACACCCAAATTGTGATCATAAACTGTTATTTGGGGATACACCAGGGCTCAGAAGGGAAGGAGCGGTGAAGTGACAAAAAAGCTGTTTAGTGTCATTTTTCTATATTTTTTTTTACACCTTTCACTTGATGGGGTAGATTATGTGATATTCTTATAGATCTGGTCATTACGGATGCAATGATTCCAAATATGTCTAGTTTTTTTTTATTTTTACGTTTTACACAAAAAGAACATTTTTAGAAAAAAAAATCATGTTTTTGTGTTACCATTGAGTCATTTATTTATATTTTTCTGGCTATGGTGCTACCATTTTTGACTACAAACGACTTTTTGTTTGATTGATATTTTTTTGAGAGGTGAGGTGACAAAAAAAGCTGTTTTGAAGTACGTTTTATTATTTATTTTTTTACGCCGTTCACTTAATGGGGTAGATCATGCTATATTTTTGTAGAGCCATTTGTTATAGATGCGGCAATACCAAATATGTATATATATATATTTTTTTTTTTTTGCATTTCACACAATAAGACCATTTTTTGAAAAGAAAATCATGTTTTTGTGTTGTAATTTTCTTAGAGCCAAAATTTTTAAAATCTTTCTGCCTATGGTCTTGTGTGGGGGCTCATTTTTTTGTGGGATGAGGAGCTGTTTTTATTGCTACCATTTTGGAATACATACGACTTTTTGATCGATTAACATTATGTTTTTGGCAGGTGAGGTAACCAAAAAGTTTTTTTTGCCGTAATTTCTTTTTTATGGCGTTCACCTGATGGGGTAGATCATGTGGTATATTTATAGAGCTGGTCCTTTAAGATGCAGAAATACCAAATATGTTAATTTTATTTATTTCTATGTTTAAAATTTTTGAACTGACTTAATTGGGGACATTTTTTTCTTTTACATGTGAAACTTTTTTTTTAATAAAACACTTTTTTATTTTTGTATTTTTCATTTTACACTCTGTGTCCCCCATAAGGTCATACAAGACCCCTGGGGGACATTTAACTTTTTTTTTCACTATTGATTTCTCCTGTAACTGGGGCTGATAAAGTAACCCCGGTTACAAGGGAAATACACCCCCCAGAGAGGCTGCACAGCATTATACTGTGCTGTACAGCATCACTGCAGGGCTAATAGAGATCTGTGGAAGACCTGACAGCTCCTGAACTTCCCCAGCCCTGGTGGTCACATGACCACCGGGCTGGAACAGCAAGCGGCACATCGCTTCCTGATCTGTATACACAGTGCTCATTCGGCGCTGTGTATACAGTGATCTAGAATGCAAGGACACACAGGAACAGTCCCTCCCTTCTCTCTGGGGTGCACTGCTGTTACTTACAGTGGGCACCCGGCACAGCAGCTGCACGATTAGCGTGCAGCTGCAATTCCTGAAACGTCCAATCAGAGATAAAACCGACTTCCCAGGACGTTTATAGTCAATGGGCGGTCGGGAAGTGGTTAATAAAGGCAAGCATACTGCATTTACCATTCTGTGAAGTCTTTGAAGCTGTTTTAAGTGGCCCAAATTTACTAATGTATCTGCGTCAAAAATATGTCTAAAAAAGTGTCACAAAATGGTGCAAATTGGCCCAACTTTGAGCATCTACAGTTTCTACACTGTTTTCTGACAAGAGTGGTGCATAACTGAAAGCATGTGTGTGTGTGTGTGGGGGGGGGGGGGTCTTTCACATAAAAGGGCAAGGCCTTAAATGTTTCCACAATTCTGGAGTAAAAATCTTTCTCAAAGTAAGCCAACTAATAGTTGGTATAGACTGAAAAAGTTTATATCATGCAGCCTGATCTCCTGCCCTGTGGTTCACGCCATCTTTACATTTAGTGAATCTGTTCTAATGTGTTTTCTCTTAATTTGTCTGAATGATACTTGATTTAGTAAATGCTTGTTTCTGTGTGGGGTTGACATATTTAGAGCTGGATGAAATATCTAGCAGAGGGGTTGGTAACCCGTTGATCTCCAGTAGGTGCCAAGTAACTTGTGGATGGTAGTCCAATTAAGTTTATTCTGTAGTACTGACTGAACGGTGTCTGGCTTAGAAGCGTAGCTACCTGGGGTGCAGGGGAGGACTTGGGCCCACTCACATGGTGGGGCCCATCATGGAAGAATTGGCGATCCCCTGGTGAACACCATTCTCAACTATATCAGCGTCTGCAGAGCAAAAAGCCATAATTTTGGGGGCATCTGTGCCTTGCAAATTTTTGGACATCTATGGCTGGCAATCTACTGATAAAAATTTGGCATAGACAAATAGTTCTGTGTTGTAAATAGATAAATATCACACAATGCACAAACTAATCATAATATCAAATCACATTTTTATAATATAGACAATCTAATTAAAACATATAGTACAAAAATAGATAAAAGAAGATGTACACTTAAAACACTGGGACCTGGTAAAGTCAGCAACATCTAACAGTGGACAATAGTGTACAAGATATGTATGTAAGGCCTCATGCACACGGCCGTTGTTTTGGTCCGCATCCGAGCTGCCTTTTTGGCGGCTCGGATGCAGACCTATTCACTTCAATGGGGCCGCAAAAGATGCGGACAGCACTCCGTGTGCTGTCCGCATCCATTGCTCCGTTCCGTGGTCCCGGAAATATAACATGTCCTATTCTTGTCCGCGCTTTGCGGACAAGAATAGGCATTTATATTGAAGGCTGTCTGTGCCGTTCCGCAAATTGCGAAACGCGCATGGACGCCATCCGTGTTTTGCGGATCTGAGATTTGGTCGTGTGCATGAGGCCTAACCATGTCCTCAGGCACATAACAGTATAACACTAAAGATACATATACATGAGGCATAGCTTTAAGTGATAATGGTATAACAACCAAAAAAAATGCCAAAATGCACATTTTCCTTAAATTCTTGAACCACTCTTTTTTTTTGCAAGGCAAGTTGTATTTTTATGGCACCATGTAATTTACCATATCATGTATTGAAAAATGGAAAAAAAAAACTTTATTGTGGCCCAAAAATGAAAAAAAAAAAATGAAATTCTGCCAGTTTTTAAGGTTTTGCTTTTGCAAGATTAAAAGAGTTTTCCGAGATTTTTGAACTGATAGGATAGGTCATCCGTATCTCATTGGTGGGAGTCCAACACCCGAGGTGCCTACTGATCAGCTGTTTGAGAAGACACCAGTGCTCGCATTAGCGCTGCAGCCTTTTCGCAGCTTTCCTTAAGCCATGGCACACTGGTCTGTATCTGACTATTATGAAGGGCTGCATTCTGTTATTTTATATGCATTACCACTATTGTCCTTTATGGTTTGTTGCTCTTACTCTTTATTATCCTGGAACTGATATCCCTTATTTCTGTTTGCACTATGCACTTTACTTACTTTTAATTTAAGTTGATGTACCCAGCAAATTCGATGATCGATTTGAACGGCAGTCAGGATCCCAGGCAGAGGTCAGTACACAGGCAGGCAAATAGATTATAGTTCTTTTACAAGCTCAGAGAGCTGGAGAGATCTAGTAAGAGCTGTAGAGCCTAAATTGCACAGGCAAGGAAGTGAGGTCAGCAGCAGAGCTATATACAGTTGCAAGAAAAAGTATGTGAACCCTTTGGAATGATATGGATTTCTGCACAAATTGGTCATAAAATGTGATCTGATCTTCATCTAAGTCACAGCAACAGACAATCACAGTCTGCTTAAACTAATAACACACACAGAATTAAATGTTACCATGTTTTTATTTAACACCATGTAAACATTCACAGTGCAGGTGGAAAAAGTATGTGAACCCCTAGACTAATGACATCTCCAAGAGCTAATTGGAGTGAGGTGTCAGCCAACTGGAGTCCAATCAATGAGATGAGATTGGAGGTGTTGGTTACAGCTGCCCTGCCCTATGAAAAACACACACCAGTTCTGGGTTTGCTTTTCACAAGAAGCATTGCCTGATGTGAATGATGCCTCGAACAAAAGATCTCTCAGAAGACCTACGATTAAGAATTGTTGACTTGCATAAAGCTGGAAAGGGTTATAAAAGTATCTCCAAAAGCCTTGCTGTTCATCAGTCCACGGTTAGACAAATTGTCTATAAATGGAGAAAGTTCAGCACTGCTGCTACTCACCATAGGAGTGGCCGTCCTGTAAAGATGACTGCAAGAGCACAGTGCAGACTGCTCAATGAGGTGAAAAAGAATCCTAGAGTGTCAGCTAAAGACTTACAAAAGTCTCTGGCATATGCTAACATCCCTGTTAGCGAATCTACGATACGTAAAACACTAAACAAGAATGGATTTCAAGGGAGGATACTACAGAGGAAGCCACTGCTGTAAAAAAAAAAACATGGCTACATGTTTACAGTTTGCACAAGAGCACCTGGATGTTCCACAGCAGTACTGGCAAAATATTCTGTGGACAGATGAAACCAAAGTTAAGTTGTTTGGAAGAAACACACAACACTATGTGTGGAGAAAAAGAGGCACAGCACACCAACATCAAAACCTCATCCCAACTGTAAAGTATGGTGGTGGGGGCATCATGGTTTGGGGCTGCTTTGCTGCATCAGGGCCTGGACGGATTGCTATCATCGAAGGAAAAATGAATTCCCAAGTTTATCAAGACATTTTGCAGGAGAACTTAAGGCCATCTGTACACCAGCTGAAGCTCAACAGAAGATGGGTGTTGCAACAGGACAACAACCCAAAGGATAGAAGTAAATCAACAACAGAATGGCTTAAACAGAAGAAAATACGCCTTCTGGAGTGGCCTAGTCAGAGTCCTGACCTCAACCCGATTAAGATGCTGTGGCCTCAAGAAAGCGATTCACACCAGATATCCCAAGAATATTTCTGAACTGAAACAGTTCTGTAAGGACGAATGGTCAAGAATTACTCCTGACCGTTGTGCACGCCTGATCTGCAACTACAGGAAACTTTTGGTTGAAGTTATTGCTGCCAAAGGAGGTTCAACCAGTTATTAAATCCAAGGGTTCACATACTTTTTCCACCTGCACTGTGAATGTTTACATGGTGTGTTCAATAAAAACATGGTAACATTTAATTCTTTGTGTGCTATTAGTTTAAGCAGACTGTGATTGTCTATTGTTGTGACTTAGATGAAGATCAGATCACATTTTATGACCAATTTGTGCAGAAATCCATATAATTCCAAAGGGTTCACATACTTTTTCTTGCAACTGTAGGAGGGCTGATGAGCTCATTGGTAAAGCAACTGACAGGATCAGAAGGGTCATTAATGGGGCTATCCAGGTATTGATAAAGATGACTATCTGCTTTTAAGGCAGATAGTGATACATCATAAAAGAGTTATAACTTAGCATTTTCCATATGTCCACTTTCATGTTTACATAATTTTGTAAATGTAATTTTATTCTTTAGGATCTTATAAGGCTTAGAATTTTAGAAGCAAATTTTTAAGAAAATTTCCAAAACCCACTTTTTTAAGGACCACTTCAATTCTAAAGTCACTTAGTGGGGCTTTTATAGTGGAAACAACCCATAAATGACCCCATTGTAGAAACTACACCCCACAAGCTATTTAAAACTGATTTTACAAACTTTGTTAACCCTTTAGGTGTTCCACAAGAATTCATGGAAAAAGGAGAATAAAGGGAGTCTGTCACCAGATTTTGACCTTATAGACCGCTTACATAGCACTCTAGCATAGCAGTCTATTATTCTAATGGTACCTTTGATGTGTTCTTGTGAAGTTCCCCCAAGGCAAAAACTGACTTTTATTTATATGTAAATTAGGGCTCGCAAGTGCTCAGGGGCGGTGTTCACCTTGTTGGTGCCCAGGCTGTTCTGCCTCTTTTCGTCATATCCCCGCCCCAGCCTCTTCATCTGCCCGCCCCGCTCTTCCTTTGCGTCCTCTTTCTCTGCAGCGAGATCCCGCACCTGCGCTATCCATTGCTTGGCCGGGGCATGCGCACTGCAATGCCCATTGTGGGAACGGCATCCCAGTGGCTACTGCTCATGCGCCGGCCAATGGCGAGAAACATCGGCGAGGAGGCGGACCAGAAACACCCACAATGGGCATCGTAGTGCGCATGCCCCGGAAAAGCCTGAAAACCATCTCAGGTCACAAACCGGGTCAAATCCAGATTGCAGGTGACTTGGGGTGGGTTAATGAGTTGAGCAAGTTCTTCAATAGGTTTGGCCAGATACCCACCCCTCCCCTGACCCAATCCCCCATGCTGCTACAAACACCCCCCCCCATCTTCTTCCCCCACCACTACCATCACTGCCTGTTCACCTCTTAGCAACCTACCACCACTCTCCCCCTCTACACCAGAGGACTCCATCGTTCACCCCCACATGCCCACCTTGTCCTTCACCACACTCCAGGTGAGGAAGGAACTACAGAAAATCAAGGTGCAAAAAGCTGCAGGACCAGATGGCATCAGCCCCAGGCTCCTGAAGTGCTGCTCAGACCAACTGTGTGGCATCATGGGTCACATGTTCAACATAAGCATGAGGCTAGAGAAGGTTCCACAGCTGTGAAAGACCTCCTGTGTGGTACCAGTGCCAAAGACCTCACACCCGAAAGACCTCAACAGCTACAAGCCGGTAGCACTGAACTCACACTTGATGAAGACCATCGAGTGGCTAGTTCTCAACCATCTTCGCCCCCTGGTGAGGTTTTCATTGGATCCACTGCAGTTTGCCTACCAGTCTGGCATCGGGGTGGATGATGTCATCATCTACTTCCTACACCGAGCTCTAACTCACCTGGAGAGCCCTGGAAGCACTGTGAGGATCATGTTTTTCGATTTCTCCAGTGCTTTTAACACCATCCAACCTGGACTTCTGGGGGACAAGCTGGAGATGGCAGGAGTGGACCACCACATGTCACATTTGATACTTGACTACCTCAAAGAATGCCCACAGTTTGCTAAATCTCAGGGTTGTGTCTCTGACAAGCTGATCTGCAGTACGGGGGCACCACAGGGAACTGTGCTTGCACCGTTCCTCTTCACCCTCTACACTGGAGACTTCTCCATCAACTCCCCAGGCTGCCACCTACAGAAGTTCTCTGATGACTCTGCCATAGTCAGCCTTATTACAGTTGAGGATGACTCAGAGTACAGACAGGGGACACAGGATTTTGTGGACTGGTGTCAGTGGAACCAGCTCCAGATCAACGCAGGCAAAACCAAGGAGCTGGTGGTGGATTTCCACAGACACAGGCCCTCTGCTTTGATTCCGGTGAACATACAGGGAACGGACATTGAGGTGGTGGACTCTTATAAGTACCTGGGTCTTCACCTGAACAACAAACTGGACTGGAGCAATAACACTGATGCTCTTTTCAAAAAGGGTCAGAGCAGACTCTATCTGTTGAGGAGACTGAGGTCCTTTGGGGTGCAGGGGACGCTCCTAAAGACCTTCTTTGACTCAGTGGTGGCATCAGCCATATTCTATGGTGTGGTTTGCTGGGGGAGCAGCTTATCTGTGGCTGAGAGACAGAGATTAGATAAGCTCATTAAGAAGGCCAGCTCTGTCCTAGGTTGTCCCCATGATCCAGTGCAGGAGGTGGGTTACAGAAGAACTCTATCAAAATTAACATCACTGTTAGATAATGTCTCCCACCCCATGCACAAAGCTGTTGTGGAGCTGGAGAGCTCCTTCAGTGACAGACTGCTGCATCCTAGGTGCACGAAGAAACGTTATCGGAGGTCCTTCCTCCCAGCAGTGGTTAGGATTTATAACCACCACTGTTCCCAGAAACCCAGTAGTGAATTTTTAAAGTAAATTCTGTGTTTTTCTTGTATTTTACTCTTTAATTTCTAATTGCTCTTTATTTTTGCTCCTGTTGTGAATGTGATTGCTGCTGTTATGCAAAAATTTCCCCACTGACGGACAATAAAAGGATTTTCTTCTTCTTCTCTTCTTCTAAACATAAAAAAGCTGCAATAAACCTCACAACCACTGGGCGGTGAGTGCTCCACATTTAGCTTATTGCTTAAGCTTCGGAGAAGCTAGCCTCAGATATGAGATATTTAGTGGCAGACCTAGCTAGATTTGGTGAGATCTATTGAGAAAAACTACTACTTTTGTCACTTTTATTATTTTTTCTAAAAGTCTATGGGCTGCATATCGGATCCATCTTGTTTCCGTTATGCAGGAGAAGACTCATAGGGTTCATAGACTTCTATTATGACGGAATGACTCTTAAAGGCATTCCATTATGCATTCCGTCATAGAATTCCGTTATGGCCCGTGGTAACAGAATCCATATCGGAATTATAATAAAACCCGAACAAGTTCGCTCATCCCTATTAATACCGCAAAAAATGGCACGGTCGTGTGCATGAGGCCTAACTATTAGATCTGTAGGCGTTCAACCACTGAGACACCCACTGGGGACTGCCAGTAATAGAAATAGCTCAGCACTTAACTATCTCCCACAGTCCCAGCAGAGATGAATGGAGCTGTAGTGCGCATGTTCGACCTTCCACTTCCTTCATTTTAGGGCGCACCATTATACTGGATCCCTGTTCTCATGAACAGTGGGGGTCCCAGCCATGACTTGTTACAACCGGAAAACCACTTTAAATTTGAAAAGCCAAATTATGTCAGTTACCTTAAACAGTTTTTAAAGGGATTATCTTAATTTTTTTTTGTTCCTTATTAAAAAGAAATACAATGAAATATATAATTTTTATTGCATATGTTTTCATTTTCTGGTTATATATTTTACATTAATTTTTTCCCACTAATATTGGCGCAGCCATCCTGTCTAAACTGTTCTGCAGAACAGCGGTTCAGGTATTTGTTTTAGAGCAGTGAAATAGACATAACAAATCTCAGTAAGGAAACAATCTACTGACTTCTATGGTAGACTGCTGTGGTCAGTTGTGGTTCCTAGGTTATGTGGATTCAGCTTTATTATAAAGGTGTTGCCTATCAATGTAATCCTACCTGTGATGATAATGGGATGATTGCTGAGTAGAGATCTCTATAGAACAGGAAGTGCTAGTCTGTCATGAGGCTCAGTCACCTGTGTGAAAACTGCAGGATTTACCATTGCAGATTCACCATAATAAATAATATAATAAATAAAAAATAAAATAAAAAACAGCAAAGATGTTTTAAAAATAAATAAAAATGCATTTAAACAACAGTTATTTTGAGATGATGAATACCCTTTAACTGCTTGTTTAGTGCTGACATCTGTCAAAGACAGAAGATTTCAGTGTATTATTGTTTGCTTTTGTCAGAAGACTGTAGGACTAAGTGCAGTAATGGAAGACAGATATAGGGGTCCGCAATACACAGGGCACCAGCCGTGTGCATTCCGCATCACGGATACGGACCCATTCACTTGAATGCGTCCGCAAATCCGGAGATGCGGTGCGGGACGGAACCACAGAACGGAAGCACTACGGAGTGCTTTGGTGGGGCTCTATTCCGTGCTTCCGTTCTGCAAAAAGGGGTCGCGATCCGCATGCGGATGGCCCACGGTTGGTGCCCGTGCATTGCGGACCGCAATTTGTGGTCCACAGCACGGGCAGCACACGTTCGTGTGCAAGAATCCTAATAGAGAGAATCCTATGGCATCCAATATACTTTAATTCCACCCAGTTATATTTCATGTTACATATAAGAAGCAGTTGATGTATCTTCAGTGACCAAAAGAATTCTGAAATATTTTTTCCCAGGAAACCTTGTGCTGTAAATCCTAATTGTTCATAGCAAGCATATGGAATTATGAATAAAATATAGTGAAATTGAGATTCTTTGCCTGTGAAACCTTGAACTTTCTTGATCTCTTCTGAGGGCTCTCTGTCATTAGCCAGCTGTGATAGAATGTGAAGCTTTTAAAGCATGTTTAAACCACTGATTTATGCACTGCAAGTATCAAATATTAATTTTACATGATGCAGCTAGTCTATAATTGTTCAACTGCTCCTGCTGCTATAGTTTAATATTATACATTTTACGAGTTGGACGGTTGTGGATTGTTTGAAAAAGGCTTCACATAGATCCAAAATGTTGCTTGGTTGAAGCTGCAATAAACACTGGAAATAGCAAGAATGTTAAAGGGAATCACTAATGACCTCTTATCCAGCTGTTTGCATAGATACATAGCTCTGTTCCTGGTACTTTTTCTTAATATACAAATTAGACCTTTGGAGCAACAAGGACATCACCATGGCTATTGTTGCACTTAAGCTCTGCTCCTTAGGCCTCTTTCACATGGGCGTCATGGATTTGGGCCGGATAAGATGCGGTGCGTCGCGGGAAAATGCGCAAATTTTCCGCGAGAGTGCAAAACATTTTAATGCGTTTTGCACGTGCGTGTGAAAAATCTGCATGTTTGGTACCCAAACCCGAACTTCTTCACAGAAGTTCGGGTTTGGGTTAGGTGTTGTGTAGATTGTATTATTTTCCCCTATAACATGGTTATAAGGGAAAATAAAAGCATTCTTAATACAGAATGCTTAGTAAAATAGGGCTGGAGGGGTTAAAAAATAAATAAATAATAATTTAACTCACCTTAATCCACTTGTTCGCGCAGCCCGGCTTCTCTTCTGTCTTTTTTCTTCAGGACCTGAGTAAAGGACCTTTGATGACATCACTGTGCTCATCACATGGTCCATCACATGATCCATCACCATGGTGATGGATCATATATCGGACCATGTGATGAGCGCAGTGACATCACCACAGGTCCTTTTCCTCCTGCACAGCAAAGAAGAAGACAGAAGAGATGCCGGCTGCGCGAACAAGTGGATTAAGGTGAGTTAAATTATTATTATTTTTTTAACCCCTCCAGCCCTATTTTACTAAGCATTCTGTATTAAGAATGCTATTATTTTCCCTTATAACCATGTTATAAGGGAAAATAATAATGATCGGGTCTCCATCCCGATCGTCACCTAGCAACCGTGCGTGAAAATCGCACCGCATACGCACTTGCTTGCGGATGCTTGCGATTTTGACGCAGCCCCATTCACTTCTATGGGGCATGCGTTGTGTGAAAAACACTCAAAATAGAACATGCTGCGACTTTCACACAACGCACAAGTGATGCGTGAAAATCACCGCTCATGTGCACAGCCCCATAGAAATGAATGGGTCCGGATTCAGTGCGGGTGCAATGCGTTCACCTCATGCATTGCACCCGCGCGGAAATCTCGCCCGTGTGAAAGAGGCCTTAATGTGGCAAGCCCCTCCCTCGCTGCTTTGCCACTGCCTGGCCCTGTCAATCAAAGCAACCAGAGAGGGGCTGGCAAAAGAAAGGAGTGGAGCTTGGATCCAACAAGAGCAACGGTGACACCCTCATTGCACCAAAGTCCTAATCTGCATATAAAGAAAAAGTATCATAACTCGGGAATGCAGCCTCAGATCTAAAAAATAAAAACTGCATTTTAATCAGGTGACCCACAGCTATGCGTCTATGCAAAAAGTTTAATAGTGACATATTCCCTTTAACATCCATTTTACTGTTTTTACATGCTGTGTGTCATTATAAAAAATTTTAGATTGGGTTTTACCTACTATAATGTCATGCTTGAAGGCTGGGTATAGATGTTATAATTTTATGCCGTTTTTGAGGTCAAAGACACGATTGGATTGGTAAAGAGGAGAAGAATTGGGAGATGATTTATCAACAGGGGACAATTTGAAGTTTGTCTTCATATTTGTCTATTTGTGTAAAATTGATGGTCTGTGATACAAATTTTTGAAAGTGGCGCACAACGCTTGTCGAGTTTAGCACAGGCAAATTATCACATTCTGACTTATTTTCACCTGTCACAGCTACGGCACGTCAGGCATGGAGAGCAGTTGAGACAATTTCTTGAGACAATCTCTATGATAAACAAGGCCTAAAACCAACGTACTGCACAGGAATGCCAACAAACAGCTGGATTTCTGAAGTTGACTTAGCAAGAGCAAAAAAAACTTTGACTTGTCGTAGAATATTGATAAGTATGTCTTACATGTAAAGCGGCATACAAGCCGCAATATACTACAAAATAAATACTAAACCAGTTTGATAAACCAGGGCCTTAGTTTTCCCATTATATGTGTCCTCTGTTTATGATCAGATTCTGGCTTTGGGTTCAAAAACTGCATCAAAACACCTGAATGTGTAAACGCAGCCATAAGCCTTACCCTGAACTGTTTTCTTTACTATAGTATCATATAAAATGTATATGGTGGAAAAGGTGTGTAACTATAATTCATGATTTAGTGGACAGCTGAACATTTTAAAAGGGGCTTTCCAATAAAAACATTTTGTTTTGTGGGATGTAGATAAATCCAAGAAATATGGTTTCCATTTTCTTGTAGCTCAATGCTAAGGTGACTATGCATTAGTAGACAATCTCTTAAAAAATGTGAATAATGCACAATGCAGAATATAGCACTCGCTACACTATGAATAGCCAGGTACACATGTTACCACAGAGTTAGGCCTCCTGCACACGGCCGTTTTTTTTCCCCGTTTACTGGCCGTTTTTTGCATTCCGTATACGGTCCGTATACAGAACCATTAATTTCAATGGTTCCGCAAAAAAAACGGAATGTACTCCGTATGCATTCCGTTTCCGTATTTCCGTTTTTCCGTTCTGTTTTAACATAGAACATGTCCTATTATTGCCCGCAAATCACGTTCCGTGGCTCCATTCAAGTCAATGGGTCCGCAAAAAAAACGGAACACATACGGAAATGCATCCGTATGTCTTCTGTTTCCGTTCCGTTTTTTGCTGAACCATCTATTGAAAATGTTATGCCCAGCCCAATTTTATCTATGTAATTACTGTATACTGTACATGGCATACGGAAAAACGGAACAAAAATGGAAACACAACGGAAACAAAAAAGGGAACAACGGATCCGTGAAAAACGGACCGCAAAACACAGAAAAAGCCATACGGTCGTGTGCAATAGGCCTTAGGCTAGGGCTACACGGCAACACTGGTCATGCGACACCTGTTGCGGCCAGGATTGCTGAGTTGTGGTGATCCCATAGAAATGAATGGGATCGCCACGGCAGTCGTAAGAAATCAAACACGCCTGGATTTCTTGCGACTGCTGCGGCAATCCCATTAATTTCTATGAGATCAACCCTGCTCAGGGATCCTAGCTGCGACAGGTGTTGAGCGACGAGTGTCGCCATGTAGGCCTAGCGTTAGGGTTCATATACATAACTGTATATTGGGTCTGAGTCTTTTGCACATCTCTTGTGGATCCCACATGGACACATTCATTTCTATGGGTCAGCAAAAATGCGGACAGCTCACGGATGTCATTTGCATGCTGTTCACATCCGTGTGGCCGTAGAACTACTTCAAACTCAGTGATCATAGCAAAACACATACTGGTATATATCACAATATTTTTGAATTTTATGAGTAAAGATCTATCTAACCTGGTCTTTGGATACTAGTATATAAAAAATGTTAGCATGGCAATAACTGCAATCCATTTGCTAAGTATATCAAGGAGATAAGGACAAGCTGGGGAAAACCAGAGCATGTACACTATTCTAACAGTGACAAATTCATAATTGTTTTTGTAATAAATTATTACGTTTATAGTCAATTATCTCTTTAAATATCTGGAATTCACCTTAAAAACCTTGAAAATATATGACCGTATGGAATAATAGCAAAACTATCTCCAATGAGTTTTCTTTATGCTAATTATATATTTTTTGTAACTTTTAAGGGAGAATTTATCACAGGCTTTATGCCAGTTTTCAGGCATACAACAGTCACATTTTTCTGTGCTCAGGTCACTTTTATAACGAGGGTTGGGCAGCAAGTAAAATACAATTTCGGACGGCACACTAACATTTTTAAGTATCTTTATTTTATTCAGCCACTAGCAGAAGGACCTGGCTTTGCACGGTTATATTTCATCTATTTCATTTAATATTTGTGTGTGTCGTTAAAAGATATTGACAGTATCCCCATAACAGTGACCTCTACAGCACCCTGCCCCTTTAACAGTGAACTCCACAGTCCTCCACCCCTTAACACTGACCCCCCGACAGTGCCCCGCCACTTTAAAATGGGACCTCCACAGCAGCCCATCCCCTTAACTTTGACCTTCACAGCAGCTCACCCCTTTAACAGTGAGTTTCACATCACCCCACTCCATTGACAGTGACCTCCTCAGGTGCTCGCCCCCTTAACAGTGACCTCACAGTACCCTGCTGCCTTCCACAGTAACTTCCACAGCAGTTGCCCCTTTAATAGTGGCCCCTACCCATTTAACAGTGACCTCAACAATGTCCGCCTGTCACGGATGGTATTGCAGAAAACTGGAAGTTATAAATAAACATCCAACTGGCTTGATCCCAAACTAAGGAGCATATGGGTGAGCCCTATAAAACCCCTAGAGCTCTCTCTGACTGCTATGCCCATGCAAAGGTCTTTATGGTAGACTATTGCATGGCCTCGTACCTAGACTGTGTGACACCTGAAAACCCTATAATAGTGAGGGGACACGACCACCGGCTCCCTGCACTTAATACGGACTGAGTCAGGGTCACCTAGAATCAAGCCAGCAAGGAAACACAAATAAAGGAAAAAAGACTTATCTGAGGAATCAGCAGTAGCAGCCTCCAGCAGTGAACACGATCCAGGAAGTAGTATAAACCGCAAAGTGAGGCAGTATGGGAGGGAATATAAAGGGAGACAATTAGTGTAAATAGGTGACAGCTTGGAGAAGGAAAGGAGATGACAAAGTAAAACCAAAACAAAGAACGTCATGCAAGAGGTAGAGAAGAACGTCTAACAGACCTTCTCTCCTCAAAAGCTAATTTGATGGCCAACAACTCCCTATCTCCCACATCGTAATTTCTCTCTGCAGAGGAGAGATAAGAGCGCACCCACACCCACCTCAGAAGCGTCCACCTCAACAATAAAAGGTAGAGAGACATCAGGTTGTACCAAAATGGGAGCGGAAGCAAAACTCTGTTTGATACTAGAAAAGGCTTTAAGCGCATCTACCGACCACAAAGAAAAATCTACCCCCTTTTTAGTCATATCAGTGAGTGGCTTAACAACAGAGGAATAATTCAAAATGAACTTTCTGTAATAATTGGCAAAACCCAAAAACCGCATCAGCGCCTTCTGATTCTCAGGAAGCTCCCAATCAAGCACAGCGCTGACCTTCTCAGGGTCCATGCGAAAACCAGAAGCGGAGAGAAGAAAACCAAGAAATTGAATCTCCGGAACAGCAAACACACATTTTTCCAGTTTAGCGTACAATTTATTCTCCCGCAGAATCAGCAAGACCTGACATAGGTGGTCTCGATGAGTCTTGAAATCAGGAGAAAAAAATCAAAATGTCATCTAGATACACCAGTACAAATTTCCCCATTAAATGATAAAAAATGCTGTTCACAAAATGTTGGAAGACGGCCGGAGCATTCATCAAACCAAAGGGCATAACCAAATTCTCGAAATGACCCTCAGGGGTATTGAAGGCTGTCTTCCATTCGTCCCCTTCCCTGACCCTAACTAGGTTGTATGCCCCTCTTAAATCCAACTTAGAAAAAACCTTAGCCCCAACAATCTGGTTAAACAGGTCCGGGATCAGAGGAAGCGGATATGGGTCACGAATCGTGATACGGTTCACCTCTCTGAAATCCAGACAAGGTCCTAAAGAACCATCTTTTTTCTTAACAAAAAAACCCCCAGCGGCAACAGGTGACTTCGAGGGTCAGATGTGTCCCTTTCTCAGGCTCTCAGAGATATAAGTACGCATAGCGACTCTTTCAGGTTGGGAGAGATTGTATAAACGTGATTTTGGCAGTTTGGCGCCTGGGATGAGATTAATAGGGCAGTCGTACTCCCGGTGAGGGGGCAACTCCTGGACACCACTCTCGGAAAACACATCTGAAAATTCAGAGAGAAAAGATGGCACAGTCTTGGTAGACACCTCTGAAAGAGATGCCGTGAAGAAATTCTCTCTGCAAAACTCACTCCAACCATTTATTTGCCTTGGTTGCCAATCAATGGTGGGGTTATGTTTAGTGAGCCAGGGTAGCCCCAACACTAGAGGAGTAGGTAATCCGCTTAAGACGAAACATGACATATCCTCAACATGAGCGTCACCCACAGTCAAACGGATATTGTGAACTATGCCCTTTAACGATCTTTGAGAAAGTGGAGCGGAATCGATAGCAAAAACAGGTATATCCTTTTCCAAAGTGCATACCTGGAAACCATGCGTTATTGCAAATTGATTATCAATGAGATTGACAGCTGCTCCACTATCTACAAAAATCTCACAAACAATGTTCTTGCTGTCTAGCGCCACCCTGGCAGGTAGGAGAAAACGGGAACTACAAGTAAACGGCAAACCTTCACTTTCCGCATCAACCTTGCCAATAGTAGCAAATGGAAAGCTTTTAGAGGGTTTTTTTATTTTTGTTTTTATTTTATTACCCTCAGAAAATTCCATGAATCTCCTAGAGGGGCAAACATTAGCCAAATGATTTATACCCCCACAACAGAAACAAACCCTCCTCTGAGAGCTGAATCCTCTACTATCAGAGGCAAGCAAACCCAGCTGCATGGCCTCCTCCTCAGAGGGGATTGAGAGAGACTGAGACCCCTGCGCACTGAATTAGACAGCCCCACTGTCCTTGGACTGAATATGACAGGAAGGAGTAGTCTCCTCTCTCTCTCTAAGAGGCCTGTCAATACGAACAGCTAGAGACATGGCAGATTCTAACGAGGCTGGTCTCTCATGAAAAGCAAATGCATCTTTCAATCTTTCCGAAAGACCATGGCAAAATTGACTTCGGAGTGCAGCATCATTCCAACCAGTATCAGCTGCCCATCTCCGAAATTCTGAACAATATATCTCTGCGGACTGTTTACCCTGGCATAAAAGACGCAGTTTAGATTCAGCCAGAGCAATACGATCCGGGTCATCATATATCTGCCCCAGGGCTACAAAAAATTCATCCACCAATCGGAGGGGCCGTGCCCCCATCGGCAGCGAAAAGGCCCAAGACTGAGCGTTATCCCTAAGCAGCGAGATGATGATCCCCACCCTCTGCTCCTCATCACCAGAGGAATGGGGAAGTAGGCAAAAATGGAGTTTGCAAGCCTCTCTAAAGCGAACAAAATTCTCACTACCCCCGGAGAACGTATCCGGAAGCGAGATCTTAGGCTCGGAACAAACTCCATGAATGCCAGCAGATCCGGTCACCTGAAACTGAGACACAGTTTTACGGAGATCTGTTACGTCCAGCGAAAGACCTTGCTTGCGGTCAATCAAGGCTGAAACCGGATCCATGCTTAAGATGGTTATGGCGGTTTATAATGTCACGGATGGTGTTGCAGAAAACTGGAAGTTATAAATAAACATCCGACTGGCTTGATCCCAAACTAAGAAGCATATGGGTGAGCCCTATAAAACCCCTAGAGCTCTCCCTGACTGCTATGCCCATGCAAAGGTCTTTATGGTAGACGATTGCATGCCCTCGTACCTAGACTGTGCGACACCTGAAAACCCTATAATAGTGAGAGGACACGACCACCGGCTCCCTGCACTTAATACGGACGGAGTCAGGGTCACCTAGAATCAAGCCAGCAAGGAAACACAAATAAAGGAAAAAAGACTTATCTGAGGAATCAGCAGTAGCAGCCTCCAGCAGTGAACACGATCCAGGAAGTAGTATAAACCGCAAAGTGAGACAGTATGGGAGGGAATATAAAGGGAGACAATTAGTGTAGATAGGTGACAGCTGGGAGAAGGAAAGGAGATGACAAAGTGAAACCAAAACAAAGAACGTCATGCAAGAGGTAGAGAAGAACGCCTAACAGACCTTCTCACAGAACTGGTGGTGACACTGCCCCTTTAATAGTGACCTCCACAGCAGCCTGCCCCCTTAACAGTAACATCCACAGTGAACGCCTCTTTAACCCCTTCAGGACACAGCCATTTTTCACCATTCACCATTTTTCACCTTCAGGACGCAGCCTAATTAAGCAAATCTGACATGTGTCACTTTATGTAGTAATAACTTTAAAACACTTTTACTTATCCAGGCCATTCTGAGATTTTTTTCTCGTCACATATTGTACTTCATTTTTATTTATGAAAAAAACAACCAAATTTACCAAAAATTTGGAAAAGTTAGCAAATTTCCAAATTTCAATTTCTCTACTTTTATAATAGATAGTAATACCTCCAAAAATAGGTATTACTTTACATTCCCCATATGTATACTTCATGTTTGGATCATTTTGAAAATAACATTTCTTTTTTTTGGGACGTTAGAAGGCTTAGAAGTTTAGAAGCAAATCTTTAAATTTTTAAGAAAATTTCCAAAACCCAATTTTTTCAGGACCAGTTAAGTTATGAAGTAACTTTCTGGGGCTTACATATTAGAAACCACCCATAAATCACCCCATTTTAGGAACTACACCCCTCAAGGTATTCAAAATTGATTACAAACTTTGTTAACCCTTTAGGTGTTCCAAAAGAATTAAAGGAAAATGTAGATGAAATTTCCGAATTTCACTTTTTTTGCAAATTTTCTATTTTAATAATTTTTTTTCCAGTAACAAAGCAAGGGATAACAACCAAACAAAACTCAATATTTATTGCTTTGATTCTGTAGATTCTGACCACATATGGGGTGTTTCTGTAAACTGCTGTACGGGCACACGGCAGGGCGCAGAAGGAAAGGAACGCCATATGGTTTTTGGAAGGCAGATTTCACTGGGATAATATTAAGTTGCCATGTCACATTTGAAGACCCCCTGATGCACTTCTAGAGTAGAAACTTCAAACAAATGATCCCATTTTGGAAACTACGTGATAAGGTGGCAGTTTTGTTGGTACTATTTTAGGGTAATATAATTTTTGTTTGCTCTATATTACACTTTTTGTGAGGCAAGGTAACAAAAAAAAAAGCTGTTTTGGCACTGTTTTTATTTTTTATTATTTACAATGTTTATCTGACAGGTTAGATCATGTGGTATTTTTATAGAGCAGGTGGTTACGGATGCGCCAATACCAAATATGACTACTTTTTTTGGTTCTTTGTTTCAGTTTTACATAATAAAGCATTTTTGAAAAAAATTGTTTTTTTAGTGTCTCCATATTCTGAAAGCCATAGTTTTTTCTTATGTAGGGGCTCATTTTTTTTGGTATGACATGACGGTTTGATTGGTATTATTTTAGGGTGCATATGACTTTTTGATCGCTTGGTATTACACTTTTTGTGATGTAAGGTGACAAAAAATGGTTTTTTTGATACACTTTTTTTATTTTTATTTTTTCATCTGAGGGGTTAATTCATGTAACATTTTTATAGAGCATGCTCTTACGGATATGGAGATAACTTTTTTTAATTTAAGTTTTACACAATAATAGCATTTTTGAAACAAATAAAATCATGTTTTAGTGTCTCCATATTCTGAGAGCCATAGTTTTTTAATTTTTTGGGTGACTGTCTTATGTAGGGTCTCATTTTTTGCAGGATGAGATTACTGGTTGATTGGTATGATCTTGGGGTGCATATGACTTTTTTATCGCTTGGTATTACACTTTTTGTGATGTAAGGTGACAAAAAAATAGCTTTTTTTTACACTGTTTTTATATATATTTTTTTTACGTGTTCTCCTAAGGGGTTAGCTCATGTGATATTTTTATAGAGCAGGTCGTTATGGACGTGGCAATACCTAATATGCATATTTTTTTTATTTATTTAAGTTTTACACAATATCATTTTTGAAACAAAAAAAATCATGTTTTAGTGTCTCCATAGTCTGAGAGCCATAGTTTTTTGGCGATTGTCAATTGTCTTTGGCGCTTGTTTCTTGCGTGATGAGGTGACGGTTAGATTGGTACTATTCTGGGGGGCATAAGCTTTTTTTTTACTTAAAACTTAAATTTTTTTATTATTAAAAAAACACTTTTTTTTTACTTTTTATATTTGTCCCACTGTGGGACTTCATGTCTTCAGGGTTTGATCCCTGTTTCAATTCAGTACAATACATTCTGTATTGTACTGAATTGAACTGTCAGCGTCTTACACAGTATGGGTACTTTCACACTAGCGTTATTCTTTTCCGGCATAGAGTTCCGTCAAAAGGGCTCTATGCTGGAAAAGAACTGATCAGGCATATCCCAATGCATTTTGAATGGATAGAAATCTGTTCAGTTTGCATCAGTATGCCTTCTGTTCAGTCACTGTCAGACGTTTTGGCTGGACATAATACCGCAGCATGCTGCGGTATTATGTCCGTCCAAAATGCCTGATTAGTTGCTGGAATGCCGGATCCGGCATTAATTCCTATTGACTTGCATTAGTGCCGGATCCGGCATCGCAAAACAACAGAAGAACGCATGCGCAGACCTGGAAAACTGTGAAAAAGACTGCAAGATGGATCCGTCCATCCGCATGACAAGCGGAGAGACGGATCCGTTCTTGCAATGAATTTGTAGACGGATCCGCACCCGGATCCGTCTACAAATGCTGTCAGTTGTCACACTGATCAGCGGATCCGGCAGGCAGCTCTGACGATGGAACTGCCTGCTGGATCACACTAACGCAAATGCGAAAGTACCCTAAGACGCTGACAGTTGTCTAGGAGACCCAGCCCTCAGGCTGGATCTCCTGGGCTTCCGTAGCTGGCAGGCTCCGATGGTCCATGGCAACCATCGACCCCCTGCCAGCGCAGGGGGCCGATGGAATCAGAGGGAGCCCCCTCCCTCTGTAAACCCTGCACCTGCCGCGGTCAGCACTGACAGTGGCATGTGAAAAGGTTAATCCGTCGGCATCACTGCATAAAGCGATGCCGGTGGATGTAGCACGGGCCCGGCTATCAGAAACAGCCGGGCCCGTGCTGCGGATCGGGCGGGTGCAGCTCCTGCACCCACCCGATCCCATCACGTACATGCACGTGGGAATGTTGTGATAATAATAATAATAATCTTTTAATAATAATAATCTTTATTTATATAGCGCCAACATATTCCGCAGCGCCCTACAATTCAGGGGTTCATGTACAAACAGTCATAAAAAACATAGCAACAGACAAGTTGCTTATTACAACAAGAGGAATGAGGGCCCTGCTTGCAAGAGCTTACAATCTATGAGGGGTAGGGGTGACACAAAAGGTAGAAGTGCTTGTTATGTACGATAGTCCAGCCATCTTGGGAGAATAGGGGAGCAGATATAAAGGTACCACATTCTCCCATGTACATGTACATGAAAATGCGGGAGGGGGTTAACAGTGACCTCCACAGTGCCCGCCCCTTTAACAGTGACCTCCACAGCAGTTGCCCCTTTAATGCTAGGGCTACACGATGACATGTGTCGCATGACATTTTGTCTCAACAATTTTTAGACTGATAGTCTATGGTGTCGCACTGTGACATGTGACATGCTGCGACTGCGACATGACAGTTGCAAAAAATCCATCCAAGATGGATTTTTCTGCGACTGTTGCGTCGCAGTCACAGCATATCACATGTCGCAGGGCAACACCATAGACTATCATTCTAAAAATTGTTGCGCGACATTGGTGCGACATCAATGTCGCGCGACACATGTAGCAGTGTAGTTGTGCCCTATGTGTTGTGCGACCTATTGTCGCGTGGCACATGTTGTCGTGTAGCCCCAGACTAAAGCTGACCTACAGCAGTGAAGAAAAATGGCTGGGTTGTTATGGAAACCTGGAGTAAAACTGTGTCTATGTGGAGACTAAGGGCCTGAGAGCTTCTGTTGTCTGATAAGGGACATGTGACCATGTGTATGGCAGTTGGAATATGAAGAGAAAGACTTGCAGGCTTGTATTGGCTAATAGTTCAACTAGATCAACACAGCCTGCTATTGACAGGGATGTACCTCCTAAATATATATATATCAACCAAAGAGAATCGGTACTAATTAGTATCCAATAAAATAGATTTTTATTAATGACATAAAAGAACATATACAGACAAATACATATATGTAGAGACCATACAGGGTGCCAGGGAGGGCAGTCCACAATAACACTGCTATTAACAATAATTGATCACTATGAAGCCAGCTATCTCAATATAGGAGAGCTGTGTGAAGGCGTCCAGGTCAGCATATAAATATCGAAGCTGCCTCTGGCTATAAACACAGCTGCCTAAGTTTTAAATGCATCTGGCATGGATATATACAGGGTATGAATGACATTCATATGATTTGGCAGATGCCATTTAGATAATAAAGCGCATCATGTGATGCTTCAATACATAATCGAACCGGTCAAAGTCTCTTTCTTACCCAATATCCAGTGATGTGTGTGTGGGCTGTCTGTCTGGCGTGGCGTACTCCTCCTATGTCATTAATAAAAATCTATTTTATTGGATACTAATTAGTACCGGTTCTCTTTGGTTGATATTTGTATTGGCAAAGGCCTCATGCACACGACCGTTGTGTGCATCCGTGGCCGTTGTGCCGTTTTCCGTTTTTTTTCGCGGACCCATTGACTTTCAATGGGTCCGTGGAAAAAACGGAAAATGCACCGTTTGGCAGCCGCATCCGTGAGCCGTGTTTCCTGGCCGTGAAAAAAATATGACCTGTCCTATTTTTTTCACGGCCAACGGTTCACGGACCCATTCAAGTCAATGGGTCCGTGAAAGAACACGGATGCACACAAGATTGGCATCCGTGTCCGTGATCCGTGGCCGTAGGTTAGTTTTTATACAGACGGATCCGAAGATCCGTCTGCATAAAAGCTTTTTCAAAGCTGAGTTTTCACTTCGTGAAAACTCAGAACCGACAGTATATTCTAACACAGAAGCGTTCCCATGGTGATGGGGACGCTTCTAGTTAGAATACACTACAAACTGTGTACAAGACTGCCCCCTGCTGCCTGGCAGCACCCGATCTCTTACAGGGGGCCGTGATCAGCACAATTAACCCCTTCAGGTGCGGCACCTGAAGGGGTTAATTGTGCTGATCACGGCCCCCTGTAAGAGATCAGGGCTGCCAGGCAGCAGGGGGCAGACCCCCCCCCCCCTCCCCAGTTTGAATATCATTGGTGGCCAGTGCGGCCCCCCCCCCCCTCCCTCTATTGTAATAATTCGTTGGTGGCACAGTGTGCCCCCCCCCTCCCTCCCTCTATTGTAATAATTCGTTGGTGGCACAGTGTGCGCCCCCCCCCTCCCTCCCGCTATTGTAATAATTCGTTGGTGGCACAGTGTGCGCCCCCCATCGGCCCCCCCTCCCTCTATAGCATAAACAACATTGGTGGCCAGTGTGCGGCCTCCCATCTCTCCCCCCCCCCCCCCATCATTGGTGGCAGCGGAGTCCCGATCGGAGTCCCAGTTTAATCGCTGGGGCTCCGATCGGTAACCATGGCAACCGGGACGCTACTACAGTCCTGGTTGCCATGGTTACTTAGCAACAGTACAATAGTAGAAGATTCATACTTACCTGCTCCAGGCTGCTGCTGCGATGTTCGTGTCCGGCCGGGAGCTCCACCTACTGGTAAGTGACAGGTCTGTGCGGCGCATTGCTTAATGATCTGTCACTTACTAGTAGGAGGAGCTCCCGGCCGGACACGAACCTCGCAGCAGCAGCCTGGAGCAGGTAAGTATGAATCTTCTACTATTGTACTATTGCTAGTAACCCGCTGCCACCAATGATGGGGGGGGGGAGAGATGGGAGGCCGCACACTGGCCACCAATGTTGTTAATGCTATAGAGGGAGGGGGGGCCAATGGGGGCGCACACTGTGCCACCAACGATTTATTACAATAGAGGGAGGAAGGGGGGGGGCACACTGTGCCACCAACGAATTATTACAATAGAGGGAGGAGGGGAGGGGGCCGCACTGGCCACCAATGATATTCAAACTGGGGAGGGGGGGGTCTGCCCCCTGCTGCCTGGCAGCCCTGATCTCTTACAGGGGGATATGATAGTACAATTAACCCCTTCAGGTGCGGCACCTAAGGGGTTAATTGTGCTGATCACGGCCCCCTGTAAGAGATCGGATGCTGCTAGGCAGCAGGGGGCAGTCATGTACACAGTTTGTAGTATATTCTAACTAGAAGCGTCCCCATCACCATGGGAACGCCTCTGTGTTAGAATATACTGTCGGAAATGAGGTTTCACGATCTCACTCATATCCGACAGTATATTCTAACATAGAGGCGTTCCCATGGTGATGGGGACGCTTCAAGTTAAAATATACCATCGGATTGGAGAAAACTCCGATCTGATGGTATAAAAGGGACTCCAGACTTTACATTGAAAGTCAATGGGGACGGATCCGTTTGAAATGGCACCATATTGTGTCAACGTCAAACGGATCCGTCCCCATTGACTTGCATTGTAATTCAGGACGGATCCGTTTGGCTCCGCACGGCCAGGCGGACACCAAAACGACTTTTTTTTCATGTCCGTGGATCCTCCAAAAATCAAGGAAGATCCACGGACGAAAAAACGGTCACGGATCACGGGAAAACGGAACCCCGTTTTGCGGACCGCAAAAAAATACGGTCGTGTGCATGAGGCCTAATGCAGATAATTTTTGGGGAATATCTCAGGAACGGCACGTCCTAGAGAGCTGTGACCCCCACAAGATTTCTTTCCAGGTAGCAAGGGATGTGTATACCAAGTTTCGTTTAACCACCTCAGCTCCCCTAGCTTAAACACCCTTAATGACCAGGCCACTTTTTACAATTCTGCACTACACTACTTTCACGGTTTTTTGCTCGGTCATGCAACTTACCACCCAAATGAATATTACCTCCTTTTCTTCTCACTAATAGAGCTTTCATTTGGTGGTATTTCATTGCTGCTGACATTTTTACTTTTCTTTGTTATTAATTGAAATTTAACGAAATTTTTGCAAAAAAATGAAATTTTTCACTTTCAGTTGTAAATTTTTTAAATAAAAACGACATCTATATATAAATTTTTCTCTAAATTTATTGTTCTACATGTCTTTGATTAAAAAAAAAATGTTTGGGTAAAAAAAAAAATGGTTTGAGTAAAAGTTATAGCGTTTATAAACTATGATTATATTCTAATGGTCTGTAGGACCATAAATCCCTATAGGGGTCCCTAACTAATATTTAAAATCTTATCTTTATTATTTCACTACAAAAAAACTTATAAGGAATATATGAGAAAAAAGAACACAATTAAAATTGTCAGTTAGCAATGGAGCGAGAAATGATTGTTATTACTGCTTGTTGCTATCTGCAACCATTGATAGCCTATTAATATCTGTGGATTGTAGAGTGCATGGGAATATTTATTCCATATATGAGTTCACATATACCCTATGGGGGTCATGAGTTGGTGTTTAACTCGTCCTGAGATTGATATAGACGCGAGTATTCCAGTTTCATTTGTACATCATGGCGTGTCCTTTTTCACAAGATCTAAATCACACTTTCAAAGTACTTGTGTCAGGAGAATGTAGGGAGCTACCACTATCTAGCAACCATTTGATTAACAGTGTTGCCACCCCTTTGGGCTGACACTGTTGTAGCAATTCACAAGTAGACACACTTTGCTAGTATAACTATACTGTTACCTCCATTTGTGTTTGTGGAGGTCAGTATACCATCGCTCTATACCCACTCCCATTCTGTGTGCGGCTCTGTTTATATGCAGCTCTATCTCACCTCTATATTGATATTAGAGCACTACGAGTCAATTGTACACCACTCTATATTTCATCCCTCACTATCATTCAGCTAAGGGTCCCTATGCTAATCATGAACAATCCACTAGACTTTTTCACTACTCCGTAACTGTCTAAAAATAGATCACACTATACCACCCCTCCCGACATGTTTCGCCACAGACGTGGCTTCGTCAGGGGATATGGGGTATGGATAGACGCGCGCGCTCGTGCAGACCTCCCTTTATGCTCATTAGCGTCCCTCCCTCCTGTTTATCCCAGCCAATCCCTGTCCGTTCACTCTGGTCAGTGCACGTGTCTACTGACGCACATCCTCTAGTCCGTGTATGTGTCATTACAGGTGCGCTTCCTTATTCCGTCCATCGCCGATGACGTAAGGTAAACAATATTCACTGTTGTTTATATGATATTCATACCGATCTATTAATAAGGAGGCGATCGCTGACAATCACGGGTGACGTAAGATAATTAGTACTCAATTTTATCCACGATGTTAATATTGGCATATCCATAAAATCCGTTTATAAACTATGGTACAAAAATGTGAATTTCCGCTTTTTGAAGCAGGTCTGACTTTCTGAGCACCTGTCATGTTTCCTGAGGTTCTACAATGCCCAGACAGTACAAACACCCCACAAATAACTCCATTTTGGAAAGTAGACACCCTAACGTATTCGCTGATGGGCATAGTGAGTTCATAGAACTTTTAATTTTTTGTCACAAGTTAGCGGAAAATGATGATTTTTTTTTTTTTTTTTTTAACCTTACAAAGGCCTCATGCACACGACCGTTGTGTGCATCCGTGGCCGTTGTGCCGTTTTTAGTTTTTTTTCGCGGACCCATTGACTTTCAATGGGTCCGTGGAGAAATCGGAAAATGCACCGTTTTGCAGCCGCATCCGTGATCCGTGTTTCCTGTCCTATTTTTTTGACGGACAACGGTTCACGGACCCATTCAAGTCAATGGGTCCGTTAAAGAACACGGATGCACACAAGATTGGCATCCGCATCCGTGATCCGTGGCCGTAGGTTACTTTCATACAGACGGATCCGAAGATCCGTCTGCATAAAAGATCCGACAGTATATTCTAACACAGAGGCGTTCCCATAGTGATGGGGACGCTTCTAGTTAGAATATACCAAGAACTGTGCACATGACTGCCCCCTGCTGCCTGGCAGCACCCGATCTCTTACAGGGGGCTGTGATCCGCACAATTAACCCCTCAGGTGCTGCACCTAAAGGGTTAATTGTGCATATCATAGCCCCCTATAAGAGATCAGGGGCTGCCAGGCAGCAGGGGGGGGACCCCCCTCCCTCCCCAGTTTTAATTTCATTGGTGGCCAGTGCGGCCCCCCCCGGCCCCCCTCCCTCTATTGTAATATCATTGGTGGCCAGTGTGCGGCCTCCCCCCGCCCCCCTCCCTTTATTGTATTATCATTGGTGGCCAGTGTGCGGCCCCCCCGACCCCCCCTCCCTCTATTGTATTATCATTGGTGGCCAGTGTGCGGCCTCCCCCGCCCCCCCCCTCCCTCCCTCTATTGTATTATCATTGGTGGCCAGTGTGCGGCCCCCCCCCGGCCCCCCCTCTATTGTATTAATATCATTGGTGGCGCACACTGGCCACCAATGAAATTACAATAGAGGGGGGGAGGGGGGCCAACGGAGGCCGCACACTGGCCACCAATGAAATTACAATAGAGGGGGGGAGGGGGGGGGGCGACGGAGGCCGCACACTGGCCACCAATGATATTACAATAGAGGGGGGGGGGGCGGGGGGGGCCGCACACTGGCCACCAATGATATTAAAATAGAGGGGGGCCGGGGGGGCCGCACACTGGCCACCAATGATATTCAAACTGGGGAGGGAGGGGGGTCTGCCCCCTGCTGCCTGGCAGCCCCTGATCTCTTACAGGGGGCTATGATATGCACAATTAACCCCTTCAGGTGCGGCACCTGAAGGGTTAATTGTGCTGATCACAGCCCCCTGTAAAAGATCGGGTGCTGCCAGGCATCAGGGGGCAGTCATGTACACAGTTTGTAGTATATTCTAACTAGAAGAGTCCCCATCACTATGGGAACACCTCTGTGTTAGAATATACTGTCTGATATGAGTTTCACGATGTAAGGCCTCATGCACACGACCTTTTTTTTTACGGTCCGCAAAAACGGGGTCTGTAGGTCCGTGATCCGTGACCTTTTTTTCGTCCGTGGGTCTTCCTTGATTTTTGGAGGATCCACGGACATGAAAAAACAGTCGTTT
Source organism: Bufo bufo (assembly GCF_905171765.1). Lineage (NCBI taxonomy): Eukaryota > Metazoa > Chordata > Amphibia > Anura > Bufonidae > Bufo > Bufo bufo. Next base: position 352,237,598 of record NC_053391.1, on the reverse strand, counting down.
TGGTGTCCGCCTGGCCGTGTGGAGCCAAACGGATCCGTCCTGAATTACAATGCAAGTCATCCGTTTGACGGTTGACACAATATGGTGCAATTTCAAACGGATCCGTCCCCCATTGACTTTCAATGTAAAGTCAGGAGTTAATATACTATGGGATCGGAGTTTTCTCCAATCCGATGGTATATTTTAACTTGAAGCGTCCCCATCACCATGGGAACGCCTCTATGTTAGAATATACTGTCGGATATGAGTTACATCGTGAACCTCATATCCGACAGTATATTCTAACACAGAGGCGTTCCCATAGTGATGGGGACGCTTCTAGTTAGAATATACTACAAACTCCCTCCGTCGCCCCCCCCCCCCTCCGTCGGCCCCCCTCCCCCCCTCTATTGTAATATCATTGGTGGCCAGTGTGCGGCCTCCCCTCCCCCGACCCCCCTCCGTCGGCCCCCCTCCCCCCCTCTATTGTAATTTCATTGGTGGCCAGTGGGCGGCCTCCCCTCTCCCCCCCCCGCCCGATCATTGGTGGCAGCGGAGATTCCGATCGGAGTCTCAGTTTAATCGCTCTGGGGCTCCGATCGGTAACCATGGCAACCAGGACGCTACTGCAGGCCTGGTTGCCATGGTTACTTAGCAATATTACAATATTAGAAGCATCACTTCATACTTACCTGCTGGCTTCTGCGATGTGTGTCCGGCCGGGAGCTCCTCCTACTGGTAAGTGACAGATCAATGCGCCGCACAGACCTGTCACTTACCAGTAGGAGGAGCTCCCGGCCGGACACACATCGCAGCAGCCAGCAGGTAAGTATGATGCGGCTGCAAAACGGTGCATTTTCCGATTTTTCCACGGACCCATTGAAAGTCAATGGGTCCGCGAAAAAAAACGGAAAACGGCACAACGGCCACGGATGCACACAACGGTCGTGTGCATGAGGCCTAACTCAAATCCGATGGTATATTCTAACATAGAGGCGTTCCCACGGTGATGGGGACGCTTCAAGTTAAAATATACCATCGGATTGGAGAAAACTCCGATCCTATGGTATATTAACTCCTGACTTTACATTGAAAGTCAATGGGGGACGGATCCGTTTGCAATTGCACCATATTGTGTCAACGTCAAACGGATCCGTCCCCATTGACTTGCATTGTAATTCAGGACGGATCCGTTTGGCTCCGCATCGCCAGGCGGACACCAAAACGACATTTTTTTCATGTCAGTGGATCCTCCAAAAATCAAGGAAGACCCATGGACGAAAAAACGGTCACGGATCACGGAAACCGCAAAAAAAAACGGTCGTGTGCATGAGGCCAAAGTCTCATATTCCACTAACTTGTGACAAAAAATAAAAACTTCCATGAACTCACTATGCCCATCACGAAATACCTTGGGGTGTCTTCTTTCCAAAATGGGGTCATTTGTGGGGTAGTTATACTGCCCTGGCATTTTAGGGGCCCTAATGTGTGGTGAGTAGTTTGAAATCAAAATGTGTAAAAAATGCCCTGTGAAATCCAAAAGGTGCTCTTTGGAATGTGGGCCCATTTGCCCACCTAGGCTGCAAAAAACTGTCTCACATCTGGTATCGCCGTACTCAGGAGAAGTTGGGCAATGTGTTTTGGGGTGTCATTTTACATATACCCATGCTGGGTGAGAGAAATATCTCGGTCAAATGCCAACTTTGTATAAAAAAAATGGGAAAAGTTGGATCATACTCCAGTGGCCTAAAATAAAAAATGTTCTAGGCTCCAGCAGGGCACATTTCTAAGAATTTCCCTTTAAGACGCATAAAAATGGCCCCTGATTAAAATACATATTTTTGGGGGGAATTTTGCCATTGATACCTCTCTGGTATGTCACTGTCCATGTTGTGGGATGATTTGTGCACTTTTTGTAAGTATTTGGTGGCTGCAAACATGAACAAGGTTTTTCAGGTTCGCCTGCCATTAAAGTGAATGGGGCCCGCCGCGAACTTGCAGTTCGCAAACATTTGATCGCATTCGCGAATCATCCCGGCCGATGTTCGTCATTACCTCCCATACATGCAATCTCAGTGTACTGACGGGTTGCCATAATAGCCTGATGCTGCCTTGGCTATATTTGGTATGCAAATTGATATGTTTAACAGATAATAAAAAATCTGGCATGAAAGAGGACTAATATCTGACAGACTATAATGCTTTGGTATAAGGGGTGCACCTAGCCTTTCTGCTGCCTGAGGCGAAAACTGAAATGGTGTCCCCCCTTTCCAATGCCAATTTCTTAACCTAACCCCTTCCCTTCAGCCGATGGCCCTTTGGCTGCCCCTCTCTTGCCCCTACCTGGTGCTGCCTGAGGCGATCGCCTCATCTGGCCTCATTGGTGTACCCCTGTTTGGTACAGTGAGTATAAGAAATCTAAATGAAAAAAATATTTTCTGTGACCACCCTTTCGTTTCAAACTGGCATCAATTCTAGGAACATGTACAGACAGTTTTTGAAGGAACTCAGCAGGGAGGTTGTTCCAAACATCTTGGAGAACTAACCACAGGTCTTCTGTGGATGTAGGCCATATGTAGTCCCAGACAGACCCAATGATGTTGAGATCAGGGCTCTGTGGGGGCCATATCATCAGTTTTAGGACTCCATTTTCCTCTTTACAGTGAAGATAGTTTGGGCTACTTTCACACTCGCATTTGGGCAGATCCATCATGGATCTGCAAAAATGGATCAGTTACAATAATACAACCGCATGCATCCATTATGAACGGATCTGTTTGTATTATCTGTAACATAGCCAAGACGGATCCGTCATGAACTCCATTGAAAGGCAATGGGATCAATTTTCTATTGCACAAGATTGTGTCAGAGAAAACGTATCTGTCCCCATTGACATATTGTGTACCAAGACGAATCCGTTTGGCTCAGTTTCGTCAAGCGGACACCAAAACACTGCAGGCAGCGTTTTGGTGTCCGCCTCCAGAGCGGAATGGAGACTGAATGGAGGAAAACTGATGCATTCTGAACGGATCCTTTTCCATTCAGAATGCATTAGGGCAAAACTGATCCGTTTTGGACCGCTTGTGAGAGCCCATGACGGATATCACAAACAGAAAGCCAAAACGCGAGTGTGAAAGAAGCCTTATAATGACATTGGCTGTATATCTGAGGTAGTTATCCTTCTGCAGAATAAATTTGGAGCCAATCAGATGCTTCCCTGATGTTATTGCATCATGGATAAGTATTTGCCTGTATTTCTCAGCATTGAGGACACCATTAATCCTGACTGAATTCCCAACTCTATTTGCTAAAATTTGCAAAGAACTTCCACCATGCTTCAAAGTTGCCTGCAGACACTCATTATTGTACAGCTCTCCAGCCCTTCGGCAAACTGCCTTCTGTTACAGACAAATATTTCCCATTTTGATTCATCAGTCCAGAGCACCTGTTACCATTTTCTAGACCCTATTTTCTATGTTTTCATGCATAGTTGAGTCGCTTGGCCTTGATTTTATGTCAAAGGTATGGCTTTTTTGCCACAGTTCTTTCATGACCACTACTAGCCGGACTTCTCTAAGCAGTAGATAGGTGTTCTTGGATCCCACTGGTTTCTGCCAGTTCTGAGCTGATGGCGCTGATGGACATTTTCCAATATTGAAGGGAAGTATGCATGATGTGTCTTTCATCTACTACACTAAGTTTTCAGCAAATGGAGTTAGGGGTTTGGTAATTTATCATGTTAATACAAGGCACTTACTAATGTATTGTTATCACCCATATTGCCTCCTTTGCTGGCTTGATTCATTTTTCCAGCACATTATACACTGCTCGTTTCCATTGTTACAACCACCTTGCAATCCAGCAGAAGTGGTTGTGTTTACACACTATAGAAAAAAAGTGCTGGACTATGCGCACTCCTGTGGTACCGGCCACCAGAGAGGCCAGCATTTTTTCCTATAGTGTGCAAGCATGACCACCACTTCTGGATTGCAGGGTGGTCATAACCATGCAAATGAGCAGTGAAGAATGTGATGTAAACATTAATATAGCCAGCAAATATGGAGAATCGCAATACATTAGTAAGTGCCTTGTATTAACTTTTTATGTACATGATCAATGCCATTTGCTGAAGTGAGACGACCCTTTATTAGTGTCCCAAATGCTGTGAAATACAGGCAGATACTTATCCATTAGGCAATACCATCAGGGAGGCATCTCATTGGCTCCAAGTATGTTCTGCAGCAGGACAATGACACCAAACATACAGCCAATGTCATTAAGAACTATCACCAAATATTGAATTGATTTAGATTTCTCTTATGTTCATTCACTTTGCATTTTGCTAACTGATAAAATAAACTTTTCACACTACTGTTTTTGAAACCATTTCTACTTTGCAGCATTTTTTCCACTCTTGCCTAAAACCGCTGTACTGTACTGCATATGGTATTGCCGCAATTGTCACAAGGTATATAATAAGATTAACATTTTAATTATAGGCATGGTAAACAATGTAAAAAAAATTTAAAAACTAACAATTAAATTGTCTTTTTCCCTTTCCCTATCCCCCCAAAAATTAAAAAATGTTGATAATTTAAGTACGAAACTACATTTCATCCCACAAAAAACAAACCCTAATATGGCTACATGATTAAAAATTCTGAAAGAGGTAACATAAAAAAAAATTTTTTGGATTAGATATGCTATTATGCAAAAGTTGTGAAAAAAGTTAAATAAATTATACTGTACATATTTGGTATTGCTGTAATCACACAGACCCATAGAACACAAGTAGAGATGGCCTTGTGGTTTGCCCGGTGGTCGTTTCGCAGCGAACTTTGCGTGTTCACGATTTGCCGAACATATGGAGAAATTCTTTTACATTGTGAAGAACTTTGACCCATGACACATCCATCAGGTGGTACAGGACAGCCAATTGAGACATTTCAGCACATGGACATACCCCCTACCTTATAAATAAACCTGATCTGGCCGCCATTTTACATTCAGTGTTTTGCCAATGTAGGGAGAGGTTGCTGTGTGGAGCAGGGACAGGCTGTTAGGGACACCAAACGCTAGCTAATAGGGCCACAAAAGTCATTTTAAGCACTAGTATAGGTGTGCTATCGATAGGTGTGATACACAGAGGGGTGCGATATACTTATAATATACTTTTATAATGAGTCAAAAACACATAGATCTATATAGTGATCACCTGGAAGTCAGGGGCCTAGGGGCTAGGGGCTTACTAGGGCCATTTTTATATAGGGTAAGGTTCCGGACGGGGTCGCTCTTATCAGGGTGGGTGGTCTGTGGTTAGGTTATCAGGGCCAGAATAGCACCCCCCCTGTAGGGCAATATCAGGGACAGTTCTTTGCCCACCCTGTCCTTCAATACCACATCATCATCTAGCCCAGGGATGGATGTTTTTCTGCTTTCCCTCCTGGATTCATCGATGTGCACTGGAACCCCCCGGATTGTGGTAGGACATATGGTTTCTGATTTGGTGCTGCCGAGCACTTGTTATTGCCTACCACATCTATGCTTTTTGGTTAACTTTAATAATTTCATTTATTTTCATTTTGAGGGATATCTTTTCCATTCACACGTCCGCAAAATGGGTTCGCAACCGTTCCGCAATTTTGCGGAATGACTGCAGACCCATTTATTTTCAATGGGGCCGGAATGTGCTGTCCGAATCCACGGATACGCACTTCCGCATCTGTGCTTCCGTTTCCGCCAAAAAATAGAACATGTCCTATTCTTGTCCGCAATTGCAGACAAGATTAGGCATTTTCTATTATAGTGCAGGCGATGTGCGGTCCACAAATTGCGGAATGCACATTGCCGATGTCCGTGTTTTGCGGACATGTGAATGGACCCTCATAGTAAAATTATTAAAGGTTACGTTTTATCTTCATGTATATTCTAATGGATTGCCTTCCATGTACAATGTTATAATATACTTTCTATGTTAGAAAGTATATTATAGTGCATTTGTATTGTGCGGCAGTTGTGTGCGGTTCTGCTGCGATACTGCAGGTATATAGAGGGACAAGCGTTATTGGAACAAATAATTTCTACTGGTGTGATATACCAGTCGTCCCCCAAAAAAACTGATTGAAGCGGGGTGTTATATACCAATATACTTTCTTTATAGTGCATTTGGGTACTGTATAGTGCATTTGCGCATGCGCATACGCGAAAATTATATTGCCGGTATTTCGCATTGAAAACAAAAATGAATGGAGATCGCAAATTTGAATAATACATCTGGTATGTCACTGTCCATGTTGTGGGACTATTTGTGCACTTCTAGTTATTATTTCTTGGCTGCAAATATGAGCTTAAGGTTTTTCAGGTTCGCCTGCCATTAAAATGAATGGGACCCGCCGCGAACTTGCGGTTCGCAAACATTTGATCGCGTTTGCGCGATCGCATTCGCGAACCGCCCCGGCAGATGTTCGTCCATCACTAAACACAAGTAAGACACTAGTTATGCCGTATGGTGAAAGCTACCAAAATTTTTATTTGAAATCTATGGTGAAATCTCTGTTTTGTATCTGTTTCCTGCAGAAAGAGTTAATAAAAGTTAATCAATATATTGTATGTACAGCAAAATGGTACAGTTGAAAGATACTACTAATCAAGCAAAAAACAGCCTATCATATATTCTATGTTAACAGAAAAAAAAAATCATGGCTATCTGAATATGGCAAAACAAAAACAAATTATTGTAGGCATTAATGCCAAAGCAGGTTTGCAACTTAAGAGGTTAAAATGGTATACATATGTATTGCTTTTCAAGCATTTTAAAGATATCACTGCTTGCTAATAAATTCAACCTTATCAGTGAATTATGGCATGTAAGGGGTCCTTCCAGTGATACTGATGCAAAAGTTTAAAATTGAAAGCGTGAAACTCAGAAGAGCTGATGATCAGGCTGTCTACAAAACTGCTTTGCAAAAGAGGCATCTGGAGAAACCCTTTTACTACATGACATGTGTTGCTTATTATATTGGCCAATCTCAAGCCAATGGCAACTTCCCTTTTCCTTTGGCCAAAGGTACTGTTGTAGAGAAAACAAAGATCAAAAAGAGGCCAACAAAGAAGAATATATATTTCATATATGTGTACTAAATATATGCCAGCTCCTACTATATAGGATGAAGAAATGTACGTGCATGAAAGTCTTATTAAAATAGCATTAGAATGAAAGTTATACTTTCCTCATAATAATGAATGAAACATAAAAGTATATAGTCATAAAGCTGAAGAAATAGAAACAACTAACAAGCAGCATACCAAGTAATGAATGATACACATCTCAGACCCCCAGCCTCCAGAAACTTTAGGTTCTGGGAACAGTGGGTTATTTTCTTTCACAAGAAGATCTAGTTGTTGAAATCAATCCTACATACAAGTCTTGAAAACAGAAATTCTCTGATATTTGTTGATGATCAGTCATATACTTTTGTGTATATTCAATATACAGAGGGAGGCATACCTAGGAGGGAAGTTTTGTGTCCTGAGAGAATAGTGTTGGTGTGGCAATGCACTGGCATGTCCAACTGCAAGTTTTAAAGGGGTTCTCTGGGGGCCATCATATTGATGGGCTAACCTTGGATAGGTTATTACTACTTCATTTAAACAGCTAGTACCCCCTAACTTTTCACCAGTAGTTTAGCTTACTTAAGCACATTGGCATGCCTCTACGATCTTTGATCGGGGGGAGCTGTTGTACACAGCACAAGCTGTTTACTGAGCCACTGTGCTTATTTAAACAATTGAAGTGTCATATTTGCTTTAGTCTTCAGATTGGTTGTGGTCATACCGGTCAGATTCCCACCAATCAAACATTAATGGCCTATCCTAAAGTACTACACCACTCAACAGCAGTGCCAGTGCAGGTCAAGCTGATGCATGGTTTGGTGAAATACAAACCATTGTATGCATGTAGTGGTAGAGGTTTCCAAACTAAATCTCTTCCCTTGGTATGAGCAATGCTGACCATAGATTTGAAGGGAAGGTTGGGGTAACAGTTATCTCCCCAACTTTCCCTTAGAATGCAATATGCTGATCATTCTTTCCTCTAAAATACTCTGTCAGGGATGGTCAGGTTACGCCGTGCAGATTAAATGGTATGCATGTTCAGCCAGCTTTAATGTAGCTTGTATGACTATCTAACACTTTGCTCCCATTAGATCTGTGCTTCCAGAAGGTGTTCACTTTCCAGACAAGCTTTTGATACTGACTCAACACGATAAGATAAAAGCACTGAGCAAACAAGCTTTTGGAAATTAGTGAAAATTTTCTGAAGAGCTTAGAAACACAGTTTCTTTATCATTCGCAAGTTATGTACTGACTAATACGATCTGGAGACCAGACATCTTCGTACTGTCAAGTGCAGATGTTTCCAATTCATTGTGCATCAGACCTGTTATAAGAGCTATGATGCATGTGAACACATACATTCTCACAAATGGTTTGGGAAAAATGATAGACACACAAGGGTTTGCTGGCATAAACTTAAAGCTGAATCCATATTAGATAATTGTTAGTAGCCAACAACAACATTGTATGTGTATGAGGGCAGCCCATATATTGCCCTTTATCTGTTTTTGGATGGAAAATGTCCGCCATGTTCTATTTAACACCCCTCACCCAGAAAATATGTGAATGACATGTCCTTTAGCCACTTATTCCCCTCTCATTTATCAATAGACTTACATAGACAAGACCTATTACAAAAGAGAGTCCTTTTAGCATAAGTGCAGGCAGTCTGTTAGCATACTTTATTGGAAATAGAATTAGTCCTTGACAACACTAAAAATAAATACTAAACACTAACATATATACAGTCAGGTCCATAAATATTGGGACATCGACACAATTCTAACATTTTTGGCTCTATACACCACCACAATGGATTTGAAATGAAACGAAAAAAATGTGCTCTAACTGCAGACTGTCAGCTTTAATTTGAGGGTATTTACATCCAAATCAGGTGAACGGTGTAGGAATTACAACAGTTTGCATATGTGGCTCCCACTTGTTAAGGGTCCAAAAGTAATCGGACAATTGGCTTCTCAGCTGTTCCACGGCCAGGTGTGTGATATTCCCTCATTATCCCAATTACAATGAGCAGATAAAAAGTCCAGAGTTTATTTCAAGTTTGCTATTTACATTTGGAATCTGTTGCTATCAACTCTCAAGATGAGATCCAAAGAGCTGTCACTATCAGTGAAGCAAGCCATCATTAAGCTGAAAAAACAAAACAAACCCATCAGAGAGATAGCAAAAACATTAGGCGTGGCCAAAACAACTGTTTGGAACATTCTTAAAAGGAAGGAACGCACCGGTGAACTCAGCAACACCAAAAGACCCGGAAGACCATGGAAAACAACTGTGGTGGATGACCGAAGAATTCTTTCCCTGGTGAAGAAAACACCCTTCACAACAGTTGGCCAGACCAAGAACACTCTCCAAGAGGTAGGTGTATGTGTGTCAAAGTCAACAATCAAGAGAAGACTTCACCAGAGTTAATACAGAGGGTTCACCACAAGATGTAAACCATTGGTGAGCCTCAAAAAGAGGAAGTCCAGATTAGAGTTTGCCAAACAACATCTAAAAAAAGCCTTCACAGTTCTGGAACAACATCCTATAGACAGATGAGACCAAGATCAACTTGTACCAAAGTGATGGGAAGAGAAAAGTATGGAGAAGGTAAGGAACTGTTCATGATCCTAAGCATACCACCTCATCAGTGTAGCATTGTGGTGGTAGTGTCATGGCGTGGCATGTATGGCTGCCAATGGAACTGGTTCTCTTGTATTTATTGATGATGTGACTGCTGACAAAAGCAGCAGGATGAATTCTGAAGTATTTTGGGCAATATTATCTGCTCATATTCAGCCAAATGTTTCAGAACTCATTGGACGGCGCTTCACAGTGCAGATGGACAATGACCCAAAGCATACTGCAAAAGCAACCAAAGAGTTTTTTAAGGGAAAGAAGTGGAATGTTATGCAATGGCCAAGTCAATCACCTGAGCTGAATCTGATAGAGCATGGATTTCACTTGCTGAAGACAAAACTGAAGGGAAAATGCCCCAAGAACAAGCAGGAACTGAAGACAGTTGCAGTAGAGGCCTGGCAGAGCATCACCAGGGATGAAACCCAGCGTCTGGTGATGTCTATGCGTTCCAGACTTCAGGCTGTAATTGACTGCAAAGGATTTGCAACCAAATATTAAAAAGTGAAAGTTTGATTTATGATTATTATTCTGTCCCATTACTTTTGGTTCCTTAACAAATGGGAGGCACATATGCAAACTGTTGTAATTCCTACACCGTTCACCTGATTTGGATATAAATACCCTCAAATTAAAGCTGACAGTCTGCAGTTAAAGCACATCTTGTCCGTTTCATTTCAAATCCATTGTGTTGGTGTATAGAGCCCAAAATGTTAGAATTGTGTCGATGTCCCAATATTTATGGACTTGACTGTATAATGGGGGACATTTATCTATAATGGGGTAATTTGCGGCAAACAAAATACTAACATTACAAATCAAAAGTGGTGATTTATTTCAACACATATATCAAAAGGCGCATTTAAAATATAAACCTGATTATCCGCCTATTTCTTTCGATTTTCAGCATTTTAACACCAATGGCACTAAAATGCAACTTTTTTAAACCGAAATGTGCCATTTGAGCCAAACCTGCCAGACCACACTTGAGACTTTTTGAAACATATTTGCAAAATCAAAATGCTATTCTTTTTGGCACATTTTACGCCATAATTCTGGTGCAACATGCTTATCAAATGTTCCCCAATATGTTTTTGCCCAGTATCTGTCTAAAATTGGCGCAATTTTTATGCAGTTTTGTGCAACTAGGGTTTCTACCCTTTTTCCATTTGCACTAAAGGGGAGAGACATAGTGAGAAGTGTGTGGTTAGTGGAGTCCCTGAGTTCCTGTGATAAATCTGGTGCAGGTCTAGACGCCCTGTCTAGGTTTCTTCCAATTGTAGGATTGTCATTTTAGATTCGGTTTATTGCGTTTTACAAACTGGACACAATAACGCTGCTTACTTCGGTTTTGTTTCTGTCCCCAAAACGCAACTGAACGGTTCTATCCTCATCAGTTTTGTCCCCATCGACAATGGATGGGGACAAAATTGATCAGTTAAATTCAAGTTTTCAGATCCTTTATTGTAAATTTTGTAACCAGAAAAATTATTTTCATTACATGTGTACACTTTTAGCTAAAGCCCCAGGGTAAAGTCTTATAAGCGGATATCTTACTATTGTGTTCTTAATTTTGTTAGTTTATTTCCATTTGTTTGGAAGCGTTCCTTCCCAACAATCGCCTGCTCGTCAGTGAAGAAGACCGCTACATTTACATGCAGCGATCCTCTCCACAGTATGGGGAGGGATGATCGCTAATGCCATCGCTCTTCCCCATACAGAATAATTGTTTGCCGGCAGCAGAGTGCTGTTTAGATGGAACAGCAGAAGATGATTTAGGTGTCTTCACAAAATGCTTATTCGTCAGGTAATCGGTGGCAAGTTTCCACTGGCAGATTATTGCTAATAAACGTTTTTACGAATGCTCATTAGTGATAATCTGCCCAAACATCGAGCCGTGTAAAGGGCCTATAAGGCATGCCCAAATCCCTATTTATCGCTGGCTTTCCACATTCCGGTTTTTGGTGCAGTTTTTGAAGCAACTCCTTAATGTGGAAACCCAGCCTTAGTTATGAAAGTGGACATGCATTTAATTTTTATCACAAAGATATTTAGTCATAATGGATAAGATACAATAAATGTAAACTTGCAGTAATTGTGATATCAATAAATCTGTGATCACTTATCATTCCAGACATATAATTAGGCTCTAATGGAATTTTCCTAACGTAGACATCTTGGGAAATAAATAAGACCCCCCTCACAATGCTCTATGTGACAATCAGAGAGTAAGCATGCTCTCTGATTGATGGGTGGAAGGGCATGGATTGAAACCAGATTGATGTATAGACATCCATGTATCCATGTTACCCTCTCTCTGTTTTTTTAGTTTAGGCCTAGGGTAGGACAAGCACCAATGGAAATAAATATATCAACTGGCACTTGTTTGCATCCACTTATTTCACAGGCAGATGCACAGTAAATGTGGTAGGAATGATTGCTACTGCAGTCATTCCTCTATCATTCTTTTTTTTTTTTACTATCATCAACACATCCCAGTGATTAGACAAAGAGATATGCTGCCCATGAAATTTGGACTCTGATGAAAGATGTAAATCAGCTGACAAACAAGAGCTTGTTTATCGGCTGATCAGGCAGCATGATCATGCAGGCCAATTATCAGAAATGAGTATTGTTATGAAGGCTTGTTCTGGATAACTGCCCCAAAAATTGTTTGGTCTAACAAGGTCCTTCTACAGGGAGAGAGGACCTATGTTCCTCTTCCCTGCAGCCTATCAGCATGTCCACCATTGGCCTCCCTCTTCTCTTCCACAGTGGCTGATACAAGATAGCTATAGGGGGGCTGCTTTAACATTTCAGATATATGTCTAAAATTGAGCTCTTACTGAGACCCATTTCAAATGATACTGGTGTTTCAAAGCTTAGATAGGCAGCTCAATTGTAGCCTAAAGGCCCCATTACACGAGTAGATAATCATCTGAAAAATCATGACTTTTAGAGAGTGACCGATTATCGAGAAGTGTAAAAGCATTGAATGATCTAATAAGAAGCAATAATTGTTTAGTTTGTAATTCTTGCAATTACTAACGTAGATACCTAAATTATCGTTCATCGGCCATAATTCCACAAGTGTGAACAGGTATTATTTACAGCACAGAAGACTCAACAGGGTGTGTGGAATGCAACTGTTTGCCTGACAAACCGTCTATTACACGATCACACTCACAAACTTTTACACAATACACTAAAAGGCTGTCATTCGAATGTTAACGACTAAAGAGGTGTAAAGGAGTGTCCCTATGGTGTTCACAGGTGCCACTGTTCCGTGTGTATACATGCTGGTTATTGGGGGTGTGAACTTGGGCTATTTTTCTTGGTATGGCAATTCATTGGTGCCACTATTCCATGCACACGCGCTGGGTACTTGTGGTTGTGAATTTCTCAGTATGACAATTCTCCAGTGCCATGTTACCTCTGTGCAAACTTCCGTTTCTTGTGGGTGCAAACTGCACCATTGTGCTTTGTACCTTTTCCCATTTCTGTTTTGCAGAGGTTAATGTCTATTGATTACTGTGTGTATCTGTGTGCCTTGTCAGGGGTGAATGCCTCTTTCTGTGTTTTGGGGGTAATGAGCTCAGATATATGTTCTGTCTGTCTATCCCACCTCTTGGCTGAGTACCAGTATCAGTAATTGCATCTGCTTCTTTAGTTCTGTCTTCCTGTCCAGTTCTTGCCAGTCTGTATGTCTGATCTGTGTATGTTGTCATATTTGACCTGACTCTGCCTAAGTTATTGCTGTATTCAATCTGTACCACCCTGCTTGTTTGGTCTCTATTTATTTTAGTTTGTGTTTCAGTCATCCAGTCTGATGTTTCAGCTCTATTTCCAGCCTGCCTGTTTTAGTGTGTTTTCTGGATCCCGGATACTTGGTGCATGTTTAAACTGTGCCTGAAGTTTTGAAGCATTCTCTAGTTCCTGAGCCTTCCGGTGCTCGTTCGAGAGTTACTGATTCCACAGGGTCAGCTGCCAAGTACACTGTGACCATCCCATGAGGTAGCTGTCTGTTTTTTTTCTCCTGCAGCGAAGTCCACATCCCTGTACAGGATTTAAAGGGTGAAAACCAAGAGAGTGCCAGAATAACACCCTTAGGGTTTGACCTAATGTCAAATCGGTTACTTGGCACAGTGGTTACACTACCATTGATCTGTAATAAGGGGCCTTTAGAAAGAGCCCTCAGAAGCAGCCCTCTCTGCAGCCACGAACCTCAAACACCATTTGGGAAGTACAGTGTTGTACTTTCCTGCCTGCCCAAACAGTGTTTTGGTTGGCCATTGGGGATGGGGTTTAAAGTGCCAAAGTATCAGTAACCCTTGAGATCTGAAGAGCAATGAAATAATAAAACAACATACACTCACCTAAAGAATTATTAGGAACACCATACTAATACGGTGTTGGACCCCCTTTTGCCTTCAGAATTGCCTTAATTCTACGTGGCATTGATTCAACAAGGTGCTGATAGCATTCTTTAGAAATGTTGGCCCATATTGATAGGATAGCATCTTGCAGTTGATGGAGATTTGAGGGATGCACATCCAGGGCGCGAAGCTCCCGTTCCACCACATCCCAAAGATGCTCTATTGGGTTGAGATCTGGTGACTGTGGGGGCCATTTTAGTACAGTGAACTCATTGTCATGTTCAAGAAACCAATTTGAAATTGTTTGAGCTTTGTGACATGGTGCATTATCCTGCGGAAGTAGCCATCAGAGGATGTATACATGTTCTCATTCTGTTTATGCCAAATTTGGACTCTACCATTTGAATGTCTCAACAGAAATCGAGACTCATCAGACCAGGCAACATTTTTCCAGTCTTCAACAGTCCAATTTTGGTGAGCTCGTGCAAATTGTAGCCTCTTTTTCCTATTGGTAGTGGAGATGAGTGGTACCCGGTAGGGTATTCTGCTGTTGTAGCCCATCCGCCTCAAGGTTGTGCGTGTTGTGGCTTCACAAATGCTTTGCTGCATACCTCAGTGGTTATTTCAGTCAACGTTGCTCTTCTATCAGCTTGAATCAGTCGGCCCATTCTCCTCTGACCTCTAGCATCCACAAGGCATTTTTGCCCACAGGACTGCCGCATACTGGATGTTTTTCCCTTTTCACACCATTCTTTGTAAACCCTAGAAATGGTTGTGCGTGAAAATCCCAGTAACTGAGCAGATTGTGAAATACTCAGACCGGCCCGTCTGGCACCAACAACCATGCCACGCTCAAAATTGCTTAAATCACCTTTCTTTCCCATTCTGACATTCAGTTTGGAGTTCAGGAGATTGTCTTGACCAGGACCACACCCCTAAATGCATTGAAGCAACTGCCATGTGATTGGTTGACTAGATAATTGCATTAATGAGAAATAGAACAGGTGTTCCTAATAATTCTTTAGGTGAGTGTATACTTCTTACTGCTCTGACTCCTACCACTGGTGACATCATCAAAGGTCATTTACCTACACTAAGTCAGAGCTTTCATGTATTTTCCTGCTGCATGGGGACCCTCAGCAGGGGGTGGGAGGTATTTCTCACAGCCCCCTCAATATGCTGAATGATCTTTCAGCCTCCTCTCCTGCAATAATCACACAGATTGGTATGGCATCAGGGATAGGTGTACAGATGCGCAGCTCTCTCATTGATCCAGTAAAGCACTGTATGAGTGCTCTGCTGGATCATTAAGGAAGCAGTTAGGGAGGTCTGGCACTGCTAGAGCACCCAGACTTATCCTTTAAGCAAGATTTTTTTTTACTGGTACAAAGTGAGTCCAAAAAATGAGCTTATAGTCCAAAAAATACTATATGCTTGTGAATTTAAATGCTCAGTCACATTAAAGTTATATTATAAAGCAACCATAAAACAAATAAAAATACAAGTAAAACAAAAATAGCAACACCCTGTTTTTCTTGTCATATCTGTTAATTAAATGCCCCAATCTAGAGTAGAGTAGAGTAGAGACATTTTATATAAAGGGAGGATAAGCACATGATCAATAAGAGGTGACATTCTTGCTAAATAAAGATAGTAGAACCAGTTCACCAGGTGTAACATTTTGCCATAGATTGGTCTGATTCACTTATTGGAGATAGAAAGCAGAAAATATTTTTTACACATTGACACATCTACATTGTAGACAAATTGTATGATGAGAAAATCTATTCTCCAGGTTCTAGATTTAACTGTAACAGTGTGATTAATCAAACTCCTCTACAGTACTTCACACAACTTGACTGACCTGTGTTTCCCAGGAGGCTACATCAAGAACAATTTCAAACAAGCCGCCGCAGTGCCGGTATATGCTGTCACATAACAGCAGTGTGACGGCGTTCATTACTACTATCCCACCACATGTTAATTAATCCTGCTCCTGAGGAGTTCATTGACGAAACGCGTCGAGCCCTAAGAGGCTGGATGTGGGAGGTTTAGTTATGCTTAGGCAGGTGGTTAGGTCCCATGAGAGCCATTTTTGTGGGGTTGGTCATTAGCATTAAATGACAGATACCCCCATATTTTGGTACATGGTCAGTTCTCCACAGCTGGTTATATACCAGCTTATGCGAAACGCTGGCCATTAGGCTTCCCAGACCTATCTGTGTGCTCCACCAACCTAGCGCCAGTTTTTGGCGTGGAAAGTTGCTTAAATCTACACCATTAAGGGAGCTGGTGTAGATTTTAGTATGTCTCACGGCCTGCTGGAGGAAGCACCAAAGTTATGTAAAGGCCTGTACCGCCACATAACTTTGGCGTATCCACTGGCAGAGCAGAGGGACTAAGATCAGCGTTTAAATCACTGGTCTTAATAAATGCCCCCCTTAGTCTTTCCTTTATATGTGTTCTCCATTTATGATCTACTCCTTGTTTTAGCTTCAAAAACTGCATAAAAAACTGAATGTGGAAACCCAGCCATGGTTATGAAACTGGGTAGGCATTCAATTTTTATCAGAATAATATGATAATAATATAGATACAATAAATGTAAACTTACAATAATTGTTAAACTAATAAATCTGTGATCAATTATCATTCTATAGCATCTTTTCATATAAACAGACTCTTAGAGGATTTTCCCAACATAGAGATCTTGAACAAGATCAGTGAGGTGATAGTGATCAGGTAGACATTGATGAGCAAATTTTTGGTATATCGAAACAACTCCTAGAGAACTAGAACATTAATGAAAGTACAGTAGGCACAAAGGAGCAAGAACATTTGCAAGGCATCTTAGCAACTTTACCCCACAAATGTGTTGTTATATCAAGTATATCACTGTTGCGATAAACAAGTGAAAGCAATAAAATCTCATAAAATTCACATTTTGTTCATGATAAGAAGTATACAACCAACAAAGAATTCAGGTACACTATTAACATTAAACATGAATTGTAAGACCTGTTCTAATCTTTACTTGGCTTTAAAGTGACAAATTATCAGTAAGCCATAAGATCTGGAGAGAAGTGATATAACAGTACAGCAAATATTAATGTATTAAAAAAAAAGCTCCTGGTGTCCACTCTGTAAATACAGTCATTGCACTTTAACCAGTTCCTGACCAGGCAACTTACCTCCTTCCCGACCAGGTGCATTAAAATATATTTTTTAGTACATGCATCTTTGAAAGCCACGAATCTTTATCCGTTCGGTTATGTAAATAATTTCTGTGCCTTTTTTCCTGTGACACCCGGGGCTCTATTTTTATCCTATTTACTGTAGTATTTTTTTGTTTTTAGTTTTTTTAAGAAGGAAAAAATGTAAAAAAAAAAAAGGAAAAAATACTCCTTTTTTAAATTATTTTTGCAACTAACATGCAACAAATTTTAATTTTTTTATTACTTCTCTTTTCCATAATGGTCATTTTAATATCTGGGCTGCATGGGTTGTAGTTGTGGGGGGGTTATTTTTTATGTAATTTTTTATGTTTTTTTTATTTTATGCACTTTTTTATTTTATTTTATGCACTTTTTTATTTTATTTTATTTTTATTTTATGCACTTTGTGCACTTCGTAGACTGGTGGCCCCCGGCAGTCACATGACCTCTGGGACCAGAGCAGGAAGCGGCAATGCCGTTATACACAGCGCTCGTTCAGCTCTGTGTACAAAGTGGTGGGAAAGACAGGGATGGTGAAAACTGTCCCTGCCTTCTCTGTGAGAGAGTCCTATTGTCACTGACAACACTCCCGCAGCTGCATGGTTGGCATGCAGCTGTGATCTCTGCATGGACATTTTAAAATGTCCATGCGGAGATATATGTTGACTGCCAGGATGTATACATTCAATGGGTGGTAGGCAAGGGGTTATTATGTTTGTTAATTTCAACTCTCAGGCAAAATAAAGTTATATTATGAAGCAACCATAAAAATAAATAAAAATAGAATAAAACACAGATTAGTTTCTCTTGTCTTAGGCTACTTTCACACTAGCGTTCGGGGCTCCGCTTGTGAGTTCCGTTTGAAGGGGCTCACAAGCGGCCCCGAACGGATCCGTCCAGCCCTAATGCATTCTGAATGGATGCGGATCCGCTCAGAATGCATCAGTTTGGCACCGTTTGTCCTCCGCTCCGCTCAGCAGGCGGACCCCTGAACGCAGCTTGCAGCGTTCAGGTGTCCGCCTGGCCGTGCGGAGGCAAACGGATCCGTCCAGACTTACAATGTAAGTCAATGGGGACGGATCCGTTTGAGTTGACACAATATGGCTCAATTTTCAAACGGATCCGTCTCCCATTGACTTTCAGTGTAGAGTCAAAACGGATCCGTTTGCATTATCATGAACAAAAAAAAAAATTTTTTTTTTTTTTTTGTTCATGGTAATGCAAACGGATCCGTTCTGAACGGATCTAAGCGTTTGCATTATAGGTGCGGATCCGTCTGGGCACATACCAGACGGATCCGACCTAAACGCAGGTGTGAAAGTAGCCTTACTTATTCATTTAGTTAATTAAATGCTCCAATCTACAGTAAGGTCTTTTTTTTATATAAGAATCAAATCTATATATATATAAAGAAGGGAGTATGTATATTCTGCGATCACTCAAAAAAGCAACCATCGATTTCAACGAAACTTGGTATACACATCCCTTGCTACCTGGAAAGAAATCTTGTGGGGGGGGGGGGGGGGTCACAGCTCTCTAGGACGTACCGTTCCTGAGATATTCCCAAAAAATGACCTGCATTAGCCAATACAAGCCTGCAAGTCTTTCTCTTCATATCCCAACTGCCATACACACGGTCACATGTCCCTTATCAGCCAATAGAAGCTTGCAGGCCCTTAGTCTCCACATACACACAGTTTTACTCCAAGTTTCCATAACAACCCAGCCATTTTTCTTCACTGCTGTAGGTCAGCTTTAGGCTAGGGCTACACGAAGACATGTGTCGCACGACAATAAGTCGCACGACCCATAGGGCACAACTACACTGCTACATGTGTCGTGCGACATTGATATCGCACCAATGTCGTGCAAAAAGTTTTGTAATGATAGTCTGAGGTGTTGCACTGCGACATGCTGCGACTGCGACGCGACAGTCACAGAAAAATCCATCTTGGATGGATTTTTTGCAACTGTCGTGTCGCAGTCGCATCATGTCACATGTTGCAGTGCGACACCATAGCCTGTCATTATAAAAATTGTTGAGACAAAATGTTGTGCGACACATGTAGTCATGTAGCCCTAGCATTAAAGGGGCGGGCGGTGTGGAGCTCACTGTTAAAGGGGTGGGCACTGTGGCGGTCACTGTTAAAGAGGCGTTTACTGTGAATGTTACTGTTAAGGGGGCAGGCCGCTGTGGAGGTCACTGTTAAAGAGACGGGCACTGTGGAGGTCACTGTTGAAGGGGCAACTGCTGTGGAGGTCACTGTTAAGGCAGCAGGGTACTGTGGAGGTCACTGTTAAGGAGGAGGGCCCCTGAGGAGGTCCCTGTCAAGGGAGTGGGGTGCTGTGAAACTCACTGTTAAAGGGGCGGGCTGCTGTGAAGGTCAAAGTTAAGGGGATGGGCTGCTGTGGAGGTCCCATATTAAAGTGGTGAGGCACTGTGGGGGGGATCAGTGTTAAGGGATGTGGGACTGTGGAGTTCACTGTTAAAGGGGCAGGGTGCTGTAGAGGTCACTGTAATGGGCGATACTGTCGATATCTTTTAACGACACACACAAACATTAAATGAAATAGATGAAATATACCCGTGCGATGCCGGGTCCTTCTGCTAGTCTTATATAAACGTAGCAGAAGAAAATTATCATTAAGAGGTGACACTCTTGCTAAGTAAAGATGGTGGAATAAGTTCACCAAGTGTAAACTTTTGAAGTAAATTTGGTTTTATTCATCTCATCTCATCTCCATACAAAAAGAAAATCTATTGTCCAGGTTCTTGATTTTACTGTAATAGCAATTTGACTAACCAAGCTCGCCCAGAGTATGTACTTCCCACAACTCAACTGACCTTTATTACCAAAGAGAATGCATCATTTCAGCCTTAAAAGCCAAACTCTTGGGGTGCCTTCACATGGGGCAGATTTTGTGGCAGAAAATTCCTCGACTTAAAATGAGTTCTATTCACCTTAATGAGGATTGCAGAAATCCATGTGCTTGCTGCCCCATTCAAATGAATGGAACAGATTTTTGACACAAAATCTGCCTCGTGTGAAGGCACCCTTGGGTGGATAAATCTAATTCACGGGCAAAGATTTGGGAACACTTGTGAATCACCTGATATTGACAATTAACAACCAGCAAAGTTTATGTATGCCGAAAGGTACAGGAATATTTTAGGTGCATTTTACTCCAAAATGTCTTATCTGCTATGTGATGTATTTATTATCTGCTTTAGTCAGAATTTAGAGTCATTTGCACCATTTACATAAAGTTTTTCAACCCCTTCCCGCCCAGCGCCGTACATGTACATCACAGGGCGGGTCTTTAAAGATGGCACCTGGTTGCTAGCGCAGAGGGCACCATAGCCACAGGGTGACTGCTGATTTAAAGAGCAGGCACCGTGGGTTAATGTATGCAATCGATGATAATGTAAATTGGAAACATTTAACCTCTCAGATGCCATGGTGAAATGTGACCAGAGCATCTAAGAGCGCAAAACCCTGGAAGTGTTCACTTCTAAGGGTGCACTGGCTCCCCCAAGTGGGGATCAGGGGAGCCAGATAGTGTGTGTGTCAGTCACGGCCCTCCTAATAGATAATAAAAAAAATATCATAGGTACTGCCATGTGCAAAAAAGCCCATGCTATTATAATATAAAAATATTTATCCCATACAGAAAACAACGGAATGGAAAAAAAGTCAAAATGGCCAATTTGCCTTTTTTTGTCACTTCTCCTCCTACAAAAAACTTAATAAAAAGTGATCAAAAAGACATACACATGCCAAAAATAGTAGCAATAAAAAGTACAGATCAGCCCTCAAGAAATGAGCTCCAACACAGCTCTATGCACATAACTACAACAAACTTACAGGGGTAAGAATATGGTGATGAAAAAAAATAAAATAATATGTCATGGTTTTACATTTTCTTCAGTATTAAGATGCAAAATAAACTATACAAATGTGGTATCGCTATAATCATACTGATCCAGAAAATGAAAGCAACAGGTCAGTTTTAGCACATATGGAACACCATAAAAACAAAACCCATAAAACTGTGGCTGAATTCCATTTTTCTTCCAATTTCACCCCATTTGGAATTTCTTTCCAGCTCCCCACTGCATAAAATACAATATTAAATGGTGCCATTAGAAATTACAACTTGACCTGCCAAAAAAAGCGTCATATGGCTATGTGAATGGGAAAATAAGTTAATGGCCGGAAAGTAGTAAAAAACACAAAAAAAAGGAAAAACCCTCCAGTGATGAAAGGGTTAAATTGGAGCAAATAGTGGAGATGACTTAGGCCCCTTTCACACGGGCGAGTATTCCGCGCGGATGCGATGCGGGAGGTGAACGCATTTCTATGGGGCTGTTCACATGAGCGGTGATTTTCACGCATCACTTGTGCGTTGCGTGAAAATCGCAGCATGCTCTATATTCTGCGTTTTTCACGCAACGCAGGCCCCATAGAAGTGAATGGGGCTGCGTGAAAATCGCAAGCATCCGCAAGCAAGTGCGGATGTGGTGCGATTTTCACGCACGGTTGCTAGGAGATGATCGGGATGGAGACCCGATCATTATTATTTTCCCTTATAACATGGTTATAAGGGAAAATAATAGCATTCTGAATACAGAATGCATAGTAAAACAGCGCTGGAGGGGTTAAAAAATAAATACAAATAATTTAACTCACCTTAGTTCACTTGATCGCGGCCTCGCATCTCCTTCTGTCTCCTTTGTTGAATGGGACCTGTGGTGAGCATTAATTTCAGGAATAGGACCTTTGATGACGTCACTCCGGTCATCACATGGTACGTCACATGATCTTTTACCATGGTGACGTACCATGTGATGACCGGAGTGACGTCATCAAAGGTCCTGTTCCTGTAATTAATGCTCACCACAGGTCCTATTCAACAAAGGAGACAGAAGGAGATGACGGGCCGCGATCAAGTGGACTAAGGTGAGTTAAATTATTTTTTATTTTTTTTTAACCCCTCCTGCGCTGTTTTACTATGCATTCTGTATTCAGAATGCTATTATTTTCCCTTATAACCATGTTATAAGTTGAAATAATACAATCTACAGAACACCGATCCCAAAGCCCGAACTTCTGTGAAGAAGTTCGGGTTTGGGTACCAAACATGAGCGATTTTTCTCACGCGAGTGCAAAACGCATTACAATGTTTTGCACTCGCGCGGAAAAATCGCGGGTGTTCCCGCAACACACCCGCACATTTTCCCGCAACGCCCGTGTGAACCCAGCCTTACAGTTTTTTTTGTATACCTGAAGAAAATGCAACTTTTAAAAAAAAGCCAAAGAAAAGCTGCCAATGAGCAAAGGTGGCACAATTTTTTGGTGAGAGTAAATGGAGTGATGGCAGTAGTCACCACGCTGTGCCGCGCCGGATTTGGGTGTTGCCACGCAGTTCTGCGCAAAGTTTAGAGTAGGTCCCTTTCTAAGAGGCAACCTTGACGCGGTGAGTGGGCTTATGCTTTTTGATCAAAATGTACACTAATGCCTCTTGCATAAGCATGCAGTACAGGGGGCTCTACACTGAATATTGCATTGAGAAGCAAAGTTAATTAGATCAAAGCATATCTTGTGGATGTGCGATCCAGTTCTGTTTTTCTCCATTTGATATAAGTAAATGGAGTGATATCTGTTGTGAAGGGTCACAGCATATGTCAACAAATTAGTAATGCTTTAACTTAAAAATTTGCTAAAATTACTTCACTTCTTGATAAATCCAGAAGAAAAACTAAAGTAAAAGGGAACTTTTCTGGCCCATTGTTGTCCATTTTGCATTGGGTGGAAAACTATGATCCTCCCCCTCCTCCTCCAAGGGCAGATACAATATTCCATGGATCATTCATCAATATTATAATTATGACTCTCAATGTCATAACCTTTTAAACTAAAAGTTACAAATAGTTTTTACACTTTTGTTTTTACAGTTTTGCAGTAGGTCAAACCATTTTATTACGAAACTTACAGAACAAGTCCGTAAAGTAGTATTAACAGAATTGCTCCTCCAAGCAATGGCGGATTCATAAAAATTGAATAGCAGCCCATATGATCACTCTTTATAGATGTCATTAGAATACATATATGATAATCCATAGGTTGCGAGTTGTATATAGATTATAGTGAAACCGTCTACATTTTGAAGGGCAGTGAAGCCACGGAGAATCAGAAATATTCCCTGTTGTCTCTCTCTATTCTTGGATTGTTTTAGCTTCAGAAATTAGTGTTTCTGTAAACTTCTATATAGTGTTACTGTAAACTTCTATATTTTAAGTAATTGTCCATATATATACAAACAGAATTACTGCCGAGATTAAATGTGCAAGAAAGTTCCAGTATTCAAGAAGTTGTACATAAGGAAATACTCTTGTAAGCAGAATAAAGAAATACAAGCAAAACTCTTAAGATACTGCAAAAAGTAAAGAAAAGACATTGCTTTTGCTTCTACCAGACTTCTATTCCAACCACTTCCTAAACCTCAACATGGCATGATTGTAAAGAAAAACTTCAGATCCCACAATACATAGATGCATGCATCTGGTACTAATCTTGCAGAAAGCTACAGTATGTCCCTATTCAGATGTAAGAAATACAACTTACCACGGAAAAAGCCATTGGTAAATGCAGCAAACTGGTCAAAGGGATGACTGGACTCCATGCCGGTGGCCTACTTGAAGGCGACAGTTTATTCCTTGTGGTTTAGATTGAACTGGCAGAAAAAAAGAGGAAAAAATAGATTCAATAGAATACAAGAGGCAGTTCCCCAAAGACATTGAGTGTCTGTGAGTTTGTGTGGCCACAGGAATGTGCAACCACTAATTTGCAGCATGACTTTTCCATAGAATATAACACAAGAGAGACATGAATGTTAAAGCATAAAAAGAGACAGAAGGGAAATGATGGAGTATAAGCAGAATATGAAGAAACACTACCTTTTTCCCCCACAAACAAATTGGTTGCTGTGATAATATTAGATGTGGTGCGGAAGGTCGCAGACAGTGTTCACGATTTCAACGGTGCACTGACTGTGGTCGTGTGGTTGTGTGTAGAAGGCCTGAAAGAGTTCGAAGTCAACTGGAGAAAAGAGACAGAACAGTCATTTACTGAGTAGAAAAGGGTGATCACCTGATCACCCTCTACAATCTCTGTGGCTTTCTCTTAGTCTTTTGGATTGGGGCTGAGCTGACTCACTGCATGTGGAGGAAGAAAATTATACAACACTTAATGCTGCTTTCTAAATGAGTTATGAGACTATGACCTATGTAAAAGGTGGATAACAATCTGACTTAGAGACTTTACTAAAAATCTGTATCAAAACTGGATATAATTTCCATGTGCTACATGTTCTAGGGAATGTACTGTACATAGATGCCTAGCACTATGAGGGAGATTTATCAAGTCTGGAATTTCCTATACCAGTGTTGATCCCCTGTGTAGTGCCTAATTTAGTAAAAGGCAATCTTAATAAATTTGGCGTATTTCTGGCCCTCTGTGCACCAGACACTGAAATGACACCAACTGGGGGATGGCATAGAATTGAGGAAATCTACTAAGTGGTAGAATCTCCGCCCCTACTGCGAAACCCCATTTCTTTTCTCCACACCTTAGAAAAGCATTGAAACACAAAAGTAGCAAATTATGTGACCAGTTGTGCACCAGGCTATGAAACTTTTTAATGCCAGAAAAGAGGCATGAAAATTTTGATAAATGTTTATGATGCCATGATAGAGACAAATGGGGTCAATTATCAAGCTGGTGTAAAGTAGAACTGGCTTAGTTGCCCATAGCAACCAATCAGATTCCACCTTTCATTTTCCAAAGGAACTGTAAAAAATGAAAAGTGGAATTTGATTGGTTGCTATGGGCAACTAAGCCAGTTCTACTTTACACCAGTTTGATAAATGACCCCAAAAATGCTTGAGAAAAGAGCTGGGTAATGTCCTAATAAATTAAAGCTACATTCGAGTTAAAATTCAAGCAAACAACCATGATAAATATACAACATCTACAGAATTATAAAGCTGATGATCTGCTGCTACTTCCAGTTCTGGAGTGAAATCCTGGCTTTAAAGTCTGCTGTTTCACACAATGCTTGGCTAACACTTCCCAACATTTCTCTTTGTTTTGTAAGTAGAAACAGAAATGGTTGTTAGTGAATACAATAAAGTAAGGCAGGATGACATT
Source organism: Bufo bufo (assembly GCF_905171765.1). NCBI lineage: Eukaryota > Metazoa > Chordata > Amphibia > Anura > Bufonidae > Bufo > Bufo bufo. Next base: position 352,212,065 of record NC_053391.1, on the reverse strand, counting down.
TTATACATGGGATTATTGTGTCAAAATCTGTATGATCATTAGTGTGAAGAAGAAAATGAGACAAATATGGGTAAGGCTGCCCATACACGATGCAGCCTGGCAGCAGGATCCACATGCGGCTCACCGCTAATTGCCGGGTTGCACATGTACTGTAGATGTTAAAATTTAAGTGAGCCTGAAGCTAAATTCAATATTCGATTTCACTTACTTCCTGATCTAGGAAGCAAATTTCTGGTTTTATGTATGCAAATAAGGCTGGTTAACTATAACTGTTCTTGCCTGTCATAACCACTTTAAAGGGAATGCGTAACCTATTTCATCTATGTCAGTTAGAACCAGATAGTAATACATATCTTTTCTAATCTGTTTTCATTTTCTAATTGTAGATTCTTTTTTGCTATATTTCCTGAACATGATTATACGGGCGTACATCTTGCCTGAGTTATTCTTAACAGCATTTAGAGACATGCTTTACAGCAGCCACATGGGCCATGGAGAGGAGGTAACCTCATTAACTTCTATGGGAGAGTTTTCTTTGCATTCTCTGTGATCTGTGCAGAGGTTGTTGTATAAGGAAAGAGTATGCAGCCACCTACTGTGAATGGAGGATCTTATGTTTATATACTAAGCTTTAGGAAAAATGAAAATAAGGTACCATTTATAATTCTTCAACAGACCTTAAAGTGGTTGTGTCATCTTAAACAATGGGGGCATATTGCTAGGATATGCCCCCATTGTCTGATAGCCACTTTTGTGGCCACCGCCCCCATTCATTTCTATGGGGCCGATGGAAATAGCCGAGCCAGGAATGAAATGAATGGGAGCAGTGGCCGCTGAGCTATATGTGAGTATCCTACAAGACGAGTTACTTCGTACATTCGAGTACTATGGGTATGAAAAGGATGACATAGTGTTCCAGCAGGACAACGACCCGAAGCATATGTCAAGATTGACGAATAAACGGTTCAATGTCAATTAAGTAGAGGTGTTGGATTGGCCCCACAGTTCTTAGACCTCAACGCATGAACAATTGTGGGTAAAGTTGAAGAAAAAGCTGTATTTGTACCCAAGTGAGTCGACTAGTATGCACCAACATTGGGAATGTGCAGATAAGACCTGGGAACAGATTTTGATATATATATATATATGCTACAGTGATATATCATGAAAGAAGGGCATTTAAGTAGAAGCATGCAATGGTGATTTCCTCATCTTAAACAATTTATTGATACAAAAGTGGTGGGTATGTCAAATGTCTCAATAACTTGTTATGTGGCCTTGAGCATCAATTACAGCTTGACAACGACGTCTCATGCTGTTCTCAAATCGACTTATTGTCTGCTAAGGCCCCACATCATTAGGGTTGCATACATCGGCCACCTTTTCTATATGTTTGTTTGTCTGTTTTGTTTGGTAGCCCTTCACTTAGCCAGCACCCACCACCTGTCACCATTTCTAGGGAACGACAGGAGGTATTAGGTTAGGCTCAAGGACAGGGAGTCCTCACCACCAGGGGACGTCCCTGGGCTGAGGTGTAGCTTAGGGCATCAGTGTAGGGATACCATTCCCCCACCCATGATTAGCTCACCTAGCCAGTTGATGGTCTACCTTATAAACAGTATAGCTGAGTTCGTCATGTTTTACGTGTTTGATTCTTATTAAAATTAGTTACATTTTCCCATAAGGGTTTACTTCACTGCTGGACTTGATTGATTATGAATTGTGACCCATCACTATCCTTCATTATACCACTGCTTGACTTTTAATACTTTGTGAATGATTAGTTATGGCTAGTTTTTTGTCGGGAACCATTTTCACTGATGACCTGGTCAACGAAGCGAGGGACATATTTTCAGACAGGGATGTCCCAGCGCTGGGCCAGGTAGCCACCAGCAAGCAGGTATTCAGTGATTTATATAATTGCTACAAAGACAATATAAAGTCATGGTGGGAAATTAAATCCCTGGAAAGCTACATAGGACATAAGATCGTCCCGCGTGGGCTACGCCTTCGGGTACGACCAGCGGATAGAATCTCTTCACCGGCACTGTTGACCAAGTGGGAAGATACGCTCACCCAGAGCTCATTAGCTCTTATGAGCCTGTTATTAGAGGAAGAAAAACAGATGTTTGACTGTTCCTCTAAGAAATTACAGGAACAAATAGAGACTGCCCTGAAGCTCAGAGAAGACCCTGAGTTTGCAAGGCGCGAGACGTCATTACAATCCTCCGTAGATCGATTTCAGGGACTTATTAAAGAACGCAAACATAGACAATTTGTGAGGGACCTAGGTGACTTTAAGAAAAACCACGCATATACAGCAAGTCAGGGACCCGCTGCAGGCTCAGAACCCTCCTCCTCAGAGATTGACTCATCTGATACAGACTCGTATTCTAAACCATACGGTGTATCATCCAACCGGGGTCGATCGAACTCTAGACGACAAGGAGGACGAGGATGGCCGAGAAGCGGGGGCTACAGAGGCAAGGGACGTGCAACACGAGGTTCGGGCTATCAAAATACCTCCTCCTCCTCACCTCCCTCTGGTCCCTTCAACAGCACCATGCCACAACAACAGCCTTCTTCTTTTTTAGAGAAGAGCGTGATCCCATACCAACTTCGGGATCGCGGCCGGCAGGACAGGGGTCAGTAGCCGACCTCCAGATCGTTAACTTGTCGGCCAGAAGTCTCAGTCCGGAGGAGGTGGGGGTCCTTAAGAGGGGATTGTCGTTTGTACCGACTATGAATTTCAGCCTCTTCATCTGGACTAAGGACCTCCACCTCTTCTGCAGGAGACTAAAGTGGCACAAGTTCTTCAGGATCTCCAACAAGGAGACGTGCAATAGGCTAGGTCTAGATGAAGGTGACTTCGGCGACCTGCAAAACCTAACTGACCTTAATAGGGAGCAGAACCATGTCCCTGGTACAGGCCCGTTTACCACACTGAGGTCCAGAAGCAAAAGGATGCCACCCCCGGCCAATTATGAACACGTCGACATCTTCCTCCAGATGGTCATAAGTGATCTTGAACAACTAGGGCAAATGAAACCCAAATCATTCAATCTCTCCACCGCAGAGATGCAGGAACTGAGGTCCCTTGAAAAAGACGATACGATCATTATCAAGCCGTCCGACAAGGGCGGCAATTTAGTTGTCCTTGATTGAGACTTATATAAGCGCATGTGCCTTGATCTCCTGAAGGACAGAGAGGGCTATGAGATCCTACCCACTAACCCGACCCAATCATTTCTAGAAGATATGAGACAGATTTTACTCACCGGCTTAAACAACAAAGTCATTAGCACGACCGAATTTGACTTCCTTCTACCAGCCAAACCTCTGATAGCCACCTTCTACAGGCTCCCCAAAATACATAAGGGGACAGCCACCCTGAGAGGTCGTCCAATAGTCTCGGTTGTTAATTCCCTAACCCAGAACTGTGGGGTGTATCTGGACCGGGTGTTGTCAGAGTTCGTCGTGTCCCTCCCGGCTTACACGAGGGACACGATGTACTTCCTTAACAAAATTGACACCCTTAACCTCGATCCAGATTGCCTGTTGGCTAGCATCGATGTCGAATCGTTGTACAGCTCCATCCCACATCAATGTGGTCTCAGAGCCGTTGAATATTTCCTCCGGACCAGGGGGACTCAATGTGTCTCGCATAATGGCTTTATCCTGGAACTGCTAGAGTTCACCCTGAGACATAACTTCTTCCTCTTCAACGCGCGGTTCTACCACCAGCTCAGGGGGACGGCAATGGGCAGCCCATGCGCCCCATCTTATGCCAACCTCTTCCTGGGCTGGTGGGAGGACACCCACATTTTTCCCGATCACGTCGTCTGGTGGGCTGATAACATCCAGTTTTGAACGCGCTACATCGACGACGTGTTCGTGGTGTGGAAGGGTGGACCAACCGATTTTAAACGGTTTGTCTCTGATCTTAATAAAAATGGGGTAGGTCTCAGGTTCACTCATGAACTCGATCGAGTGAGCATCACCTTTCTGGACGTGAGAGTCACCAAACTGGGGGATAGGTTATCCACCAATATCTATAGGAAGAGTACGGCCACAAACTCCCTGCTTCACTGGAGCAGTCACCACCCCACTCCTCTCAAACGAGGCATACCCAGGGGCCAATACCTCCGGATGAAGAGGAATTGCTCCAGTGACGCATCGTTCTTTAGTGAGGCAAGGGGCCTGCAGGAGAGCCTTAGGGCCAGGGGATACCCACAACCAGTACTACGAGACGCATTCAAGCATGCGTCGACAAGCGTTCGGACTGATCTGTTAGTCCCTAAACGTAGATCTGTGGATCGCCCCCAACCGGCACGTATCATTGCCGACTTCGATATCGCTAACTGGGAAGTCAGGCAGGTGTTGGCTAAATATTGGCCGATCTTACGCATGGACTCAGATCTCTCAGACATTGTGACTGAGCATCCCGCTGTCTCTTATAAACGTGGCAGGAGCCTCAAAGACCGTCTCGTCTGCAGCCACTATTCACCACCCGCTAAATTAGGTATGTGGCTAGACCGCAAACCGGTTGGTGTTTTTAAATGTGGCAGATGCAAGGCGTGTGACTATGTGTCCACTGCCAAAACAATCACCTGCTCTGCCACGGGACAACCCTTTCAGGTCCGCGACTTTATCAATTGTCGGTCTAAAGGTGTGGTGTATCTATGCCAATGCCCGTGCCCCATGGATTATGTTGGGAAAACCGTGAGGGAGCTGAGGAGGCGGATACTTGAGCACATTAACGATGTGATCAAGAAGGAGGTAACACCGGTGGCCACCCATGTCAATGAGTATCATGGGGGTGACCCCTCGTCCCTCTTATTTACTGTCCTCGAGCTGGTACCACGTTCCCCTTGCGGGGGTGACTGGGACAGGAAGATTCTACAAAAGGAGAGTGAGTGGATCCATAGACTTCGATCCCAGTCCCCCCGGGGTCTCAACGAGAGATTAACATTTTCATGTTTTCTCTAATTATGTAGACTGGGGGTACTTTCGCTCCTCTCCCTCACCCTCCTTTTTCCTCGGTCCACCCACCTATCTGCTTCATAATAAATCCTCCTAAACAAATCTCTATTCTTTTTACATTTCCTTAATATCATCATCACTGCCTGTGCCTGACCCTTTGGCCCAGTGGTGGGTCATCTCTGGCGTTTTCACCTCCTTCCCCGCCACCCCCTCCCCCCTTTCCCCTCTTCCTCCCCCCCCCTCTCCTGCCCCTGCCCCTTCCCCGTCTTGAGGTGTAACCACAATTTCTGCTGTTAGGCCATCAGGAAAGCTAGGTCTTCCCTTAACTCAGCCTGGGTGCGTAAAGCACCCGAATATTTTATTTTTATTAAATGGACACTAATCGGTTCATTTCACATTAGTCTGTCCCCTTCTAATCACGAAGGGGCAGCTCATACCAGTGAATCTCACGTGCTCTTCTATATCACTAGTTTGTTCTCCCCTGTCCCATCCTTCTCCATGTTCCCCCTTCTATCGGGCCCATTTTCAGGGGTCTTCGTGTTTCACCTCCCTAATATACTGCATCTGCCCTATAAAGGGCTATGCTGCCCCTCCGGTTCTGTGTCATCTCAAGCACGCCCACCTGCGGTTGTATCCGCCTCTTCCACCCGAGCGTGAGCGCAGCTGACAAGGGACCGGAAATGCAGTGCGGTTCAACAACCGGACGTACGTCACAGCGTTTGAACATCTAGTTCTCAGTAACCCGAAGTAGGCGCCTTGACATGCGTTCCACAGTGGAACGCATGCGCTCATTTGAGTATCAGCGCCGGCCAGCGGAAGTGACATTGCCACGTCTGGCCGGAAATGACGTCCCGGACGGGTCTAGGAGGGACATTTAAATGGGGGGATGACTGGTGAGCACTGTATTGGACCCAGAGGAGGACGTTCTATGTTGATTCAGACATGGCAGATATCCGATGTAAGTACACCCTGGGCCTCTTTATCTTTACTCTGACGTTGTGGATCTTTGGTAACTTGGCACTCTCTGTAATGCAGGAGGCTTAAAGCAATCAGTTGCCATGCATCTGTCTGAATCCTGCCCTTGAGGGGTGCATCACAAGGCATCCTTCTGGAAACTAGGTATGTTGGATTGACCCATTTAGGTTATATTTTTGAACTGTCCCTATTAGCAGGGTTAAATGTTTTTATTCCATAGTCATAATTAAACCGCGCTACCTGGTCGGACACTCGACCCGCAGGGTTACTGACGAGGATGCCATGTGACCATCACAACTACATTCTACAGTACTATTATTTATCCAGTACGCTGCACTGAATGGGACATTGGGCACCTTACACATACAGTGAGTTGCCCCTCTGATTACAGTGCTTATGGGTGATGGCCATATTATGCTTGTCCAATATACATACGTGTATATACATATCTTTTTTCGTTAACAGAGGTCCGCCTTCTTTTCATGACCGCTACGAGATCTGCTCAGTGAGTGGTCACCTGACCGTATGTACTTCGTCCTTCTATACGTATCATCGCTGGGTCTAATATAAAAGTATACCTTAGCACTAATAACGGTGCTTTGCACCCACTTAACGGAGCTCGGTTTATTTACCCGCTCTCCATTTTTTGATTATCTAGTCTCTGATTATCCATATATCTAACTTTATCACCCCCTGATGATCCCACTCTGTGGGGGAAACGCATTGGGGTTCCTTTAGATTACTATCCTAATTATCATATTATAGGGTGTTTTTTTAGAATACTCGGTGCACCGTGTACCTCTTGATGTGGTCCCACATCATTAGGGTTGCATACATCGGCACCTTTTCTATATGTTTGTTTGTCTGTTTTGTTTGGTAGCCCACCACTTAGCCAGCACCCACCACCTGTCACCATTTCTAGGGAACGACAGGAGGTGGTAGGTTAGGCTCGAGGACAGGGAGTCCCCACCACCAGGGGACGTCCCTGGGCTGAGGTGTAGCTTAGGGCATCAGTGTAGGGATACCATTCCCCCACCCATGATTAGCTCACCTAGCCAGTTGATGGTCTACCTTATAAACAGTATAGCTGAGTTCGTCATGTTTTACGTGTTTGATTCTTATTAAAATTTGTTACATTTTCCCATAAGGGTTTACTTCACTGCTGGACTTGATTTATTGTCTGCTAAGGCATGGCATCCCACTCTTCTTGAATAGCGGCCCTCAGATCATTCAGGTTCTGGGGTAAAGACTGGGTTACGAGACTCTACACAGACTCTACACAGCGACTCAGCTGAACCCATAGGTTTTCAATGGGATTCAGGACTGGAAAAAGTAGATGCCACTCCATTTGATGTACGCCAGTCTCCAGCAGTCTTTCACATTGTTATGCATGAAGATGAAATTAGGCCAGAGTTGTTCATGCAGAAGCACAATGACAGGATTAATGATGTTATTCAAGTAGTATGGGCTTGTCACTGTACTATTTACAAAGCGTAGGGCAGTTCTGTATTGAGTAGACACACCTGCCCACAATGTAACACTACCACCACAAAAGGCTCATCTTGTGACAACAGTGGCTCATGCATATTGCTCTCCTTGAAGTCTCCAACATCGTTGGCAGCCATCATTTCTGCTAATTGTCAATCAACTTTCATCAGTGAACAGCACTGACGCCCACTGGTCCCTCGTCCAGCATAGACGCTCCCTGGCCCATGCAAGACGATGACGCCTGTGGTCAGGTCCCCTTGCAGGTTATCTAGCACACAGACCACGCTGATGTAAATGGTTTTGAATGGTCTGACGTGACACATAGATGACAGGGTGCAGTATGCCACCACCTGGATGCCTCTCACCTCTCTTAAATGTGCCTGGAGTTGTGGGGCATTCCTCATCCGATTCTGCAGGGCATTGTTCACAATGAAGCAGTCATCAGTGTGGTATTTGGCCAATGGACGTCCACTTCTATGACTTTCTGTGACTCTTTCAGACTATCTATATCTGTGTTGCAACCTGCTGATGACACTCTGTGACACTCTAAGCTCACTGGCCACTTTCGTCTGAGAACATCCTGCTTGAAGCCTCGCATTGGCGAGGTACTGTTGATCAATTGTTAGGTGTTGTCTTGTTCTTATGATGTCAAAATGTGAACAGCATGATGAGGAGGACTGTTTAAATATCAATTCTATTTGAACCAGGAAATGTATTGGGCGATTCATGGTTCAAACACCTGTTGTGAATTTAGACATTTAGCTCCTTGTTTAGAGAACAGCAAGTTTTGCAAAAAGTACTGAAACATTGAACAGTTGGACATGTGCATTCAAAAGTTCACATTAAGTTCACCTATAAAGATTACAGTGCATTTTAGGTTCATCCTGAAATTTCACCCACAAGCCAAATATCCCTAACTTTTTGTGAGTAGTGTATATCACCGTATTTCACTTTTCAGCAGTCATATCATTATTTTAACAGGCAGGATTGCAATGACATTTTATGTAAGTACACTGAACAAAAATATAAACGCAACACTTTCAGTTTAGCTCCCATTTTGCATGAGCGGAATCAAAGATCTGAAATATTTTCTACATACACAAAAGACCAATTACTCTCAAAGCACTTCTCCTACATCTCACCTCACAGGTGTGGCATATTAAGGTAATGTTTAGACAGCATGAATATTGCACAGGTGTGTGTTAGACTGCCTACAATAAAATTGAATTCCGCTTCAAATGCTTTGCTGATATTAACACTAATATTAACAATTGTTTGTCCTGTGCAAAAGGACCTTAGTTAGTATCAGATTTCCAATAACTGAAGGTCCTTAAACAGATTATTAAAAACATCAGCCAAGGAAGCATTTATCAGGAAATAATAAAACTATATAATAATAAAATATATAATCAACTATTTTGCCCCTGTCTCTTCCAGCACTGTCGCTCCAATCCTCACTGGTGCAGCCATTATGTTATCTTCTTGGCTGCAGTAATAATGTGCCTGTTTACTCTGGACAAATCTGCAGCCCATTACTGGCCTCAGCATCACATGACTACTGTGGCCAGTGATTAGCTGCAGCCTTGACATGGAGTATATGAGGACATGATTGCTGCAGATAAACACAGCCAGGCGGGGAGGACCGGTGTGACTGTGTTTGAAGCGCCAGGGGATAAAATAGGTGAGCATATATTATTTTATCACAAATACTGCCAGCTTTTTTAATAATTTGGACAACATTTGCTTGTTAGTACTGATATAAATGGGTCAATGATTGGAAACAAACATCTACAAAAATTATCATTTGCCCTATCATTGCCTCATGTAATGATGCCACCTTTTATGTGGCATTAAAAATTTGCATGTCAGCAGCTCATCGCCCTATGTAAACAGGGTATGTTCTGCCGACAAATGAAATGTGTATGGAGACAGACGATCATATTACTTAGTGTTTGCTCCAATATTAACCCCTTAAGGACCCCCATCGTACATACATGTTCGGCACTGGTGGATGGGACTTAAAGACCAGCGCCGTACATGTACGGTGGGCTGATCAGGCGGGTGCAGGAGCTGCGCCCGCCCGATCAGCAGCACAGACCCGGCAGTCATTGACAGCCGGGCCCCTGCTGCATATGCCAGCATCAGTGAAAACACCAGTGCCGGCATATAAACCTCTTGTATGACGCTGTTAAAGCTGACTGCAGCATGCAGAGGGCTTGCGGAGGGTATGGGTGCCCTCCGCATCTCCATAGGGTCCCCACGCTGCAGTGACGGGGACCCGATGGCAGAGAAGGCAGCCCAATGCCTTCCATACAAACTGACATTTAATGCATTACAATACAGGATGTATTGCAATGCATTGCGGAGGGGATCAGGCCCCAGAAGTTGAAGTCCCAGAGTGGGACAAAGATAAAAAGTTTAAAAAAAGTTTTAAAAAAATTAAAAAAAAAAATTTAAAAAATATGGCTTTCAGAATATGGAGCCACTAAAAAAATAATTTTTTTCAAAAATGCTTTATTATGTAAAACTGAAACAAACAACAAAAAATAATATTTGATATTGTTGCATCCATAACAACCCGCTTCATAAAAATATCATCTAGATCTAACCTGTCAGATGAACATTGTAAAAAACAAAAAATAAAACGGTGCCAAAACAGCTATTTTTTGTTACCCTGCCTCAGAAAAATGTAATATAGAGCAACCAAAAATCATATGTACCCTAAAATAGTACTAACAAAACTGCCACCTTATCCCTTAGTTTCCAAAATGGGGTAACTTTTTTGGAGTTTCTACTCTAGGGGGTCTTCAAATGTGACATGGCAACTTAAAATTATCCCAGTGAAATCTGCCCTCCAAAAACCATATGGCATTTATTTCCTTTTTGACCCTACCATGTGCCCGTACAGCAGTTTGCGATCACAAATGGGGTGTTTCTGTACACTACAGAATCAGAGTAATAAATATTGAGTTTTGTTTGGCTGTTAACCCTTGCTTTGTTACTGGAAAAAATGGATTCAAATGGAAAATCTGCCCAAAAAGTGAAATTCTGAAATTTCATCTACATTTTAATTCTTGTGGAACACCTAAAGGGTTAAGAAAGTGTGTAAAATCAGTTTTGAATACCTTGAGGGGTTTAGTTTCTAAAATGGGGTCATTTATGGGTGGTTTCTATTATGTAAGCCCCACAAAGGCACTTCATAACTGAACTGGTTCTTAAAAAAATGGCTTTTGGAAATTTTCAGAAAATTTTACAGATTTGCTTCTAAACTTCGAAGCCTTCTAACGTCCCCAAAAATAAAATGGCATTCACAAAATGATTCAAACATAAATTAGACATATGAGAAATGTAAAGTAATAACTATTATATGAGGTATAACTATCTGTTTTAAAAGCATAGAAATTGAAATTTGGAAAGTTGCGAATTTTCAAATTCTTTGGTAAATTTGGGATTTTTTTTATATAAAAATGAAAAATATTGATTCGAATTTACCACTAACATGAAGTACAATGTGTCATGAGAAAACAGTCTCAAAATGGCTTGGATAAGTAAAAGCGTTCCAAAGTTATTACCACATAAAGTGACAAATGTCAAATTTCCAAAAAACGCCCTGGTCCTTAAGGTGAAAAATGTCTGGGTCCTGAAGGGGTTAAAGATAATTTCTGCATATATATGCAGCTAACAAGCACCAATCAACATGCTGCTTTCAGTGATCGCCACTCATTACCAGGCAGAACATCTGCTCATGTAAGAGGAACCTTATTCCCCAGATTTCCTTCCCATTATATACTTGTGGGAACCAAAAGATCTTTGAGCTACCTATGTTTTTCCAGCTCCAAGTAGGCAATAAGAAGAAGCCAATGTACAGGCATGATTGAGTTGAAACAACCAGTGTTTTTGCAGCAGGAGTAATATTGCCTGTTTTAGATAGTAATTGACTGCAGATGGATGCAAGCTTGAAAGGCAAAAGCAGAGACTGCAAAGAAATTGGAAAATAGGGTTCAAGGCTGGGCTTATTACCAACGCACACAAAGTTAAATGAAAAAATAGACTCATGAAAAGAAATATTTTTTCTTATTTTGGGGCTAAATTTTAAAAAGCTTTTTGGATAGATTTTAGTTACTTTGGCTTTGGCTGTATGTGATACCATCTACTATCCCTGCTGACTATGACACAAATCTCAATAATTGAAATGGCTTCCAGTGTTATGTAAAGAAAGTTTGATGGATCTGTAATGAAAAGTTATGGAACTTTCAAATCTGTAGAAGTGTTCACACTTGCATATTTTGGACAGTATGTTACTGTCAGCATTTGGAAGCTCAAACTAGAAATGGAAAATAAATGCAGAAAAACTATATTAGAAAGCTGGACCTCTTCTGTATTTTAGACACCTGCTGATATGGCTAAGGCCATGTTCAAATTTCCGTATCTGTGATGACATCTGTGGCAAGACGGCCAGTGTTTTATCTGAGACGATGTCTGTGAAGGGTCCATTGTTGGTCTGTGTGTTTGTTTTGTGCCCTCCATGTGCCATCCATATTCTACGTGCACTGATGGACTGAAAAGGGGATTTCCAGAGTATCTCCTACCATCAGTCAGTGAAGATCACTGACAGAACACGGATGCCATGTTCTGTCAGTTTTCAGGGACCCATAGATGTCAATGGGCATGTTAGGTTCGCATCATGGAGCAAAGCAGTGCATGTCTCCATTGTTTTTTCTCCTTTACATGGTCGGTGGAAAAACAAGGATGTGTGATAGAACCTGTCACACATTATCGAACCTGACGGACAGGATATGTACAGCTGTGTAGAGGTAGTAGTAGTAGTAGTGGCAGTAGAAAGAGTAGCATTGGCAGCAACTGAGCAGCAACAGAAACAATACAGTATGAAACATAATAGACAGACAGCCTGCAGTGGCATGATTGGCCAGTGATGAATAGCCGCTGTCAGTAATGGCAGATCTATTTATTGGCCTTAGCCAATGAATAATGATGTTTTCTACACTTGCAGACGACAATTTTGTCTGCTTGGGTGTGGCAATGCCACCTGCCATGCTGAATACCCTCTCTGACAGTACGATGGAGGCTAGGCAGGATAGTACAAAGATAGCAAACTGTGCCATTTCCAGCCACTGTTCCAAGCTGAGTGCCCGAAGTCCATGAGGTCAGAGAACAGGGTAAGTGCAGGAGAATAGGCACAGTCCAGGTAGGACTGAACTTGGTTATCAGGCAGTATGTGTCCGTTTGCTGATGTGCATGTGATGTAAGTTTGGTGTGGCACAAAACTGCTCCATCAAGTTCATCAAACTGAATTGGCTGCTGCATGTGCTAGTAGAGATGGCAGGAGGTCAGTGACTCAGAGTGGGGTGGAGAGGGGTGTCCTACTCAGTAGCAATAACCTTGCGGTTTGCCCGGCGGTCGGTTCACGGAAAACTTTGCATGTTCGAGATCCACCGAACATGCGAACATATGGCGATGTCCGTGCGCGCCATATTCTTTTGCATTGCGCCGAACTTTGACCCATGACACATCCATCAGGTGGGACAGGACAGCCAATTGAGACTTTTCAGCACATGGACACACCCCCAACACTATAACAGAACCCGATCTGGCAGCCATTTTACATTATGTGTTTTGTCAGTGTAGGGAGAGGTTGCATTTTGGAGCAGGGACAGGCTGTTAGGAACTTAGGGACACCAAACGCTAGCTAATAGGGCCACAAAAGTCCTTTTAAGGACTGGTAACGTTGTGCTATTGATAGGTGTGATACACAGAGGGGTGTGATATACTTATAATATACTTTCTAACATAGAAAGTATATTATAGTGCATTTGTATGCTTGCAGAAAATACTGATTGAGGGCTGCAATCTGTCAGTTTCCACAAAATAGTTATTGAGGTTTTCCATATACCTGCGTCCACAAAATTACTGCTTGAGGGTGATATACCAGCTTCAACTAACAACTGACTGAGTCCTGCAATATATCAGCTTCCACAAAATAGTGATAGAGGTTTTCCATGTACCTGCGTCCACAAAATTACTGCTTGAGGGTGATATACCAGCTTCAAATAAAAACTTATTGAGGCCTGCCACAATCAGCTTCCACAAAATAGTGATAGAGGTTTTCCATATACCTGCGGCCACAATATTACTGCTTGAGGGTGATATGCCTCTATCACTATACCAAAATAGTGATAGAGGCCGGGGCATTGCTAGGGTCTCAAAAGATCCGGGGCCCAAGCCCCAATGCATATGGCCAAATTCTCTAAGTCGACCAACCGACCCCTAAGCCCGCTATAGCTCACATGTCACATCCAGTTTCTCCCAGGTGACTTCTCCTCTGATATAGATCTTCTCTGTCATCATCTTCTCCATTCCGTCTGGACAACTTCTCTCAGCCGCCTCATCTGTACAGAGTGGGACACACAGACATCTTAGTTTCCTCATTTTTCTGTACCCCCAAATACTATCCTGAAGAAAAATGAGTGCCCCCCATAGTAATAGTGCTCCTCATAGTCCACCAATAGTAATTCCCTTCTAGAATGCCCTCATTAGTAATACTGCCCCCTAAAGTGCCACCCAAATGTGATAATGCTCCCCAAGAGTGCCCCCATAAGTAGAAGAGCCCTCCAGTATTAATAATGCCCTTACAGAGCCCCTAGTAGAAATAAAGCCCCCCTACTGTTCACTGAGTGGTAATAAAGCTATCTACTGACCCCTCCGTAGTAATAAGACAGTGCTCTTAGTAGAAATAATGTGGATCTATAAGTTTCTCCTATAGAGACCCCAGTAGTAATAAGAACTCCTAATGTCTCCTGGATTTAAAATGCCCCCACAGTGCCCCCAATATTTATACTGCCGCCTACTGTTATAATTCTCCCCCTGAAGTGCCTCAGTATTTATATGGCCCTCTACTGTTATAATTCTCCCCCTGAAGTGCCTCAGTATTTATATGGCCCTCTACTGTTATAATGCCCCCACAGTGCCCCCAGTATTTATAATGCCCCCTACTGTTATAATTCTCCCCCTGAAGTGCCTCAGTATTTATATCGCCCTCTACTGTTATAATGCCCCCACAGTGCCCCCAGTATTTATACTGCCCCCTACTGTTATAATGCTTGCCCTGAAGGCCTCCCAGTATTTATAATACCCCCTGCAGTGCCCCCTGTAGTTATATTCCTCCGTTTACTGTCCTCAAAAATTATAATTCCTCAGCCCCTCCACCATACAGTCCCATGTAAATAACATTATTTCCCTTCTCCACCATAGAGTGCCATGTAAATACCATCACACCAGCTCTCCAGCCCCCTCCAATATGCAGTCCCATGTAAATAACATCCCTTTCTATCTATAGCCCCCTCTAAAATACAATCCCATGTAAATAACATCACACCATCTCTCCTGCCCCCTCAATATACAGTCCCACGTAAATAACATCACCCCCTCCCCAGCCGCCTTCAACATACAGTCTCATGTAAAGAACATAACCCCCTCCCCAGCCGCCTTCAACATACAGTCCCATGTAAATAACATCACCCCCTTAATATTGAGTCCCATGTAAATAACATCACTTCCTCCCCGAGTCATTCTCAGCATACCGTCCCATGTAAATAAAATCACCCCCTCCCCAGCCACCTCCAACATGCAGTCCCATGTAAATCACATTACCCCTCAACATTCAGTCCCATGTAAATAATATCACTCCCTCCCACAGCCGCCTTCAACATATAGTCCCATGTAAATAACATCACCCCGCCCCAGCCACCTCCAACATGCATTCCCATGTAAATAACATTACTCCCTCAACTTTCAGTCCCATGTAAATAACATCCCTCCCTTCATCCCTAACATACAGTCCCAGTTAAATAACTACAACTCCCAACATTGCTCTGCCTCTCACACTCAGTAATCTACCCCTTCACTTACCTCTCCTCATGTAGCAGATCTCACCACAGCTTCTTCCCAGGACTTTTCTTCACTGCTGAGCCGTCCTCTCCTGCACTGGTCACATGACAGTGACATCATCGCAGGTCCTTTTCAGCTACTGAATTAGCACTGATCACATGACCTGTGATGTCATCACAGGTCCTTTAGCTCTTGCAGGGCATTAGATTCAATTGTATTGCTGTCCTGAGGATGTCAATACAGTTGTATCTAGCAGGCAGGCAGTACATTCAGGGCCTGGGACAAAACATCAGGGGCCCAGGGCCTGAATGTTTTAACTTAGCAACGACCCTGGATAGAGGTTTTTCATATACCTGCGTCCACAAAATTTCTGCTTGAGGGTGATATACCAGCTTCAACTAACAACTAATTGAGGCCTTCCATATATCAGCTTCCACAAAAAAGTGATAGAGGTTTTCCATATACCTGCGTCCACAAAATACAGATTGCGGGTTTTGATATACCTGCTTCAACTAACAACTGATGGAGGCCTGCCATATATCAGCTTCCACAAAATAGTGATAGAGGTTTTCCATATACATGCCGCCACAAAATTACTGCTTGAGGGTGATATACCTGCTTCAGCTAACAACTGATTGAGGCCTACCATATGTCAGCTTCCACAAAATAGTGATAGAGGTTTTCTATATATCTGCGTCCACAAAATTACTGCTTGAGGGTGATATACCAACTTCAACTACCAACTGATTGAGGACTTCCATATATCAGCTTCCACAAAATAGTGATAGAGGTTTTACATATACCTGTGTGCACAAAATACAGATTGCGGGTTTTGAAATACCTGCTTCAGCTAACAACTGATTGAGGCTTGCCATATATCAGCTTCCACAAATACTGCTCTTCTCTAGGGACTTTGGCACAGGGTCATTTTGAAAATGACAGGCAGAGTAAGAGGCAGGCGGTTGGTAGGGGTCGGGCAGGTCCACCAGGCCGGAGCTAAGTGTGAAGTTGGAGAAGGTGCGTGTGATTACAGTATGACAAAGGACGCACCAAAGTTGGTTGAGTGGCTCACTCAGCCTTCCGCTTCTGCACCCTCCTCATCCTCTGTATCTGCACCCTCCTCACTCTCTGCTGTTTGCACCCCCAAAGACACCACCACACCACCACCATAGCCCCTCCACTCGAGTCAGAGGAATTATTTTTCCATCCTTTCCCAGACCTTACCGATGTGCAGCCATTCTTGGCATTGGATGAGGAAGAGGAGGTAGCAATGGCCGCCACCCAGCGGTCTGGCGATAGTACCCAGATCAGCCCAAGGAGGGTGGTCTCCGCTGTTGTTGCCTACTCCGAGATCTCTAATGTCAGTGGTGGTGAAGGTGACGATGATGACGTGTCGATGGATGTCACGTGGGTGACCACAAGAGAAGAAGAGGAGGGGAGTTCAGAGGGAGAGACGGAGCAGCAGATAGGGAGGAGAAGGAGGAGAAGCAGGCACTCGCAGTGCACAGGAGGCAAAAAGCAGACTGCAAATGTATCTGGAGCGAGCCATCCACCATGCACGGTCACATCTTGTGCTCCCAGGATGCCGGTACATGGCTCTGCAGTGTGGGCTTTTTTTAACATGTCAGCTGCTGACAATAGTGTTGCCATCTGCAGCCTGTGCTGTCAAAGCATAAGTTGCGTTAAGCCCAACACTCACCTAGGGAAGACTGCCTTAAGAAGGCACATGGCCTCCCATCACCGAGCCCAGTGGGAGCAACGCCATCAGAAGGTAGGAATATTTATATGCAGTATACCTAGGCCTTTATATCCCTATAAGGCCCTGGAAAAAGGTTAGGACCAGAGACAACCCATTCCTCCCCAGATGGACGAATGGAAGTCTCTGTCTCAGGCCCAGATACAAACAACAGGGAATATAACAAACAGAAACGATCGCGACACTTAACTTCTGTAGAGACGGACAAGCAGGAATACCAGAGACAAACTCACACCAGCTCAGCCAAACCCAAATGAAGCTATCTATCACATAGTCAGAATGGTGGAGTCAGACTATAAAGGGTAGAAGTGATGACCACTGAGGAACAGCTGAGAAAAGGGAAGTGGTCATTAACCCTATCAACTCTGAATCAAGAGAAATCAAGGAGGCTGTTAGATTCCTCCACGCTCAGCCAATCTTCTTGATTTCCTGACATCAGTCACCTGAGTGACACCAACGCGCTGGAACTCCACCTTGTATATGCTTGATAGGCTGCTCCAGCAGCAATATGCCGTTAACGACTACCTAAACGAACTCTGCAGCAGGACAGGTTCTGGGGAGCTTGATTTCTTTTCACCACGAAAGTGGCTGCTCATGCGCGACGCATGCAGACTTCTGCGGCCATTTGATGAGATCACCAAACTGTTCAGTCGCAGCCAGGGCGCCATCAGTAACATCGTACCTTACTCCTTCTTTCTGGAATGTGCATTGCGTTGTGTCATTGATCAAGCCATTGAGGAGCAGGAGCTGGAAGATGAGAAAGTCGCAATGCTGAATGAATTCTCAGGGGGGGCATCTCCATCTGAGACAAGTCAGCAGGAGTGTGAAGAGGAGTCAGAGGTGGATGGTGGCTGGGGGGAGGAGGAGCAAGAAGAGCAGGCTTTAAGGGGGACTTTACATTTTTCGGGGATCCCTGGTGTTGTCTGTGGCTGTGGGGAGGAGACCGAGGACGACATTCTCCTGGGCGATGAGCAGGAGCAAGGCCGCTCCACCTCTTCCAATTTAGTGCAAATGGGGGCCTTCATTCTCCAGTGTTTGAAGAGGGACCCCCGTATAAAAAGCATAAAGGGCAAGGACCAGTACTGGGTGGCAACGTACTTAGACCCCCAGTACAAACACAAAATGGCAGACATGTTACCAGCATCACAGAGGGCTGTCATAATGCAGCATTTCCAGGCCTTGCTGCGAGACATGCAGCATTCTGCTGTTGTGGGCACTGGCAGAGGAATTTCCACCCACACCAAAACAGGTTCGGGTACCAATCCTACCATGCCTGCAAGAAGAGGGCTGTTTGAAGATGTGTTGATCACTTCGGATATGAGAATTCTTGCAGCCTACCCATCAACAGCCGCCCTCCGGATCCAGCCTCAGGGAACGCCTAGACCGACAGGTGTCCGACTACATCGGGTTAACGGCCGATGTGGACTCTTTGAGAAGCGAGGAACCCCTTGACTACTGGGTGTACAGGCTTGACCTGTGGCCAGAGCTGGCACATTTTGACATGGAACTCTTGGCTTGCCCCTTATTGAGTGTCCTGTCCGAAAGGATGTTCAGCACATCAGGGGGGCTTGTGACCAATAAGTGCACTCGCCTAGCCCACGACAGTGTGGACTACCTCACATTTCTAAAAATAAATGAGGCATGGATCTCTGAGGAATTCAACACCTGTGGTGACCAAGTGTAATTGAATTTCCTTATGCCAGCCCACACATATCCGCCACCAGCCAGAACAAAGAATGGTCCTTGTCTTATGTATATACAGCGGCATAAAAGACCTTTTGTGTCAGGTGAATGCCTAATTTGGGGCCTGTACTCCACTGGCATACAGTAAAATTATTATTCAGTGACCGCCTAATGTACCTCCAGCCACATAATCACTTGTTCTTTTCTGTCAGGTGAATTTCAAATTTTTGGGCCTGTATTGGCCTACAGTAAAATTGTTATCCACTGACCGTCTAATATACCTCCAGCCACATAATCACTATTTCTTTTCTGTAAGATGAATGCCTATTTTTTGGGGCCTGTACTCCACTGGCCTACAGTAAAATTGTTATTCAGTGACCGCCTAATGTACCTCCAGCCACATAATCACTTGTTCTTTTCTGTCAGGTGAATGCCTAATTTTTGGGGCCTGTACTGGCCTACAGTAAAATTGTTATCCACTGACCGTCTAATATGCCTATAGCCACATAATCACTATTTCTTTTCTGTCAGGTGAATGCCTAGTTTTTGGGGCCTGTACCCCACTGGCCTACAGTAAAATTTAATTGTTATTCAGTGACCGCCTAATGCACCTCCAGCCACATAATCACTTGTTCTTTTCTGTCGGGTGAATGCCTAATTTTTGGGGCCTGTACTCCACTGGCCTACAGTAAAATTGTTATTCAGTGACTGCCTAAAGTAACCCAGCCACATAATCACTTGTTCTTTTCTGTCAGGGGAATGCCTAATTTTTGGGGTTTGTACTAGCCTACAGTAAAATTGTTATCCACTGATCATCTAATATACCTCCCGCCACATAATCACTTGTTCCTTTCTGTCAGGTGAATACTTAATTTTTGGGGCCTGTACTCCACTGGCCTACAGTAAAATTGTTAATCAGTGACTGCCTAATGTGCTTTCAGCCACATAATCACTTGTTCTTTTCTGTCAGGTGAATGCCTAATTTGTGGGGCCTGTACTGGCCTACAGTAAAATTGTTATCCACTGACCGTCTAATTTACCTCCAGCCACATAATCACTTGTTCTTTTCTGTCAGGTTAATACCTAATTTTTGGGGCCTGTACTCTACTGGCCTACAGTAAAATTGTTATTCAGTGACCGCCTAATGTACCTCCATCCACATAATCACTTGTTCTTTTCTGTCAGGTGAATGCCTAATTTTTGGGGCCTGTACTGGCTTACAGTAAAATTGTTAGACACTGACCGTCTAATATAGCTCCAGCCACATAATCACTTGTTCTTTTCTGTCAGGTGAATGCCTAATTTTTGGGGCCTGTACTGGCCTACAGTAAAATTGTTATCCACTGACCGTCTAATATACCTCCAGCCACATAATCACTTGTTCTTTTCTGTCAGGTGAATGCCTAATTTTTGGGGCCTGTACTCCCGTGGCCTAAGATAAAAAAATTCTAGGCTCCATCAGGGCACATTTTGCGAATTTCCCTTTAAGACGCATAAATATGGCCCATGATTAAAATACATATTTTTTGTGGGAATTTTTGTCATTGGTCCCCCTTTAGTATGTCACTGTCCATGTTGTGGGACTATTTGTGCACTTCTAGTAAGTATTTGGTGGCTGCAAATATGACCTGAAGGTATTTCAGGTTCGCCTGCCATTAAAGTGAATGGGGTCCGACGCGAACGAGGGGTTCACGAACATTTGATCGTGAACGCGATTCACTGGTGCATTTATTCACTGGTGCATTTATTTTTGGTAAAAGCGTTTAGTGGCCTATTTAGGTACAAAAAGAAAAATATATTCTCAGTTCACTTCTGCAGTTATATGTGTTGAAAGCATTTAGTGGCCTATTTCAGTACAGAAAGAAAAAAATATACGCACTTCACTGGTGCAGTTACAGTTGCAAGAAAAGTATGTGAACCCTTTGGAATGATATGGATTTCTGCACAAATTGGTCATAAAATGTGATCTGATCTTCATCTAAGTCACAACAATAGACAATCACAGTCTGCTTAAACTAATAACACACAAAGAATTAAATGTTACCATGTTTTTATTGAACACACCATGTAAACATTCACAGTGCAGGTGGAAAAAATATGTGAACCCCTAAACTAATGACATCTCCAAGATCTAATTGGAGTGAGGTGTCAGACAACTGGAGTCCAATCAATGAGATGGGATTGGAGGTGTTGGTTACAGCTGCCCTGCCCTATAAAAAACACACACCAGTTCTGGGTTTGCTTTTCACAAGAAGCATTGCCTGATGTGAATGATGCCTTACACAAAATAGCTCTCAGAAGACCTACGATTAAGAATTGTTGACTTGCATAAAGCTGGAAAGGGTTATAAAAGTATCTCCAAAAGCCTTGCTGTTCATCAGTCCACGGTAAGACATATTGTCTATAAATGGAGAAAGTTCAGCACTGCTGCTACTCTCGCTAGGAGTGGCCGTCCTGTAAAGATGACTGCAAGAGCACAGAGCAGACTGCTGAATGAGGTGAAGAAGAATCCTAGAGTGTCAGCTAAAGACTTACAAAAGTCTCTGGCATATGCTAACATCCCTGTTAGCGAATCTACGATACGTAAAACACTAAACAAGAATGGATTTCATGGGAGGATACCATAGAGGAAGCCACTGCTGTCCAAAAAAAAATTTCTGCACATTTACAGTTTGCACAAGAGCACCTGGATGTTCCATAGCAGTACTGGCAAAATATTCTGTGGACAGATGAAACCAAAGTTGAGTTGTTTGGAAGAAACACACAACACTATGTGTGGATAAAAAGAGGCACAGCACACCAACATCAAAACCTCATCCCAACTGTGAAGTATGGTGGTGGAGGCATCATGGTTTGGGGCTGCTTTGCTGCGTCAGGGCCTGGACAGATTGCTATCATCGAAGGAAAAATTAATTCCCAAGTTTATCAAGACATTTTGCTGGAGAAATTAAGGCCATCTGTCCACCAGCTGAAGCTCAACAGAAGATGGGTGTTGCAAAAGGACAACGACCCAAAGCATAGAAGTAAATCAACAACAGAATGGCTTAAACAGAAGAAAATACGCCTTCTGGAGTGGCCCAGTCAGAGTCCTGACCTTAACCCGATTGAGATGCTGTGGCATGACCTCAAGAAAGCGATTCACACCAGACATCCCAAGAATATTGCTGGACTGAAACAGTTCTATAAAGAGGAATGGTCAAGAATTGCTCTTGACCGTTATGCACGTCTGATCTGCAACTATAGGAAACGTTTGGTTGAAGTTATTGCTGCCAAAGGAGGTTCAACCAGTTATTAAATCCAAGGGTTCACATACTTTTTCCACCTGCACTGTGAATGTTTACATGGGGTGTTCAATAAAAACATGGTAACATTTCATTCTTTGTGTGTTATTAGTTTAAGCAGACTGTGATTGTCTATTGTTGTGACTTAGATGAAGATCAGATCACATTTTATGACCAATTTGTTCAGAAATCCATATAATTCCAAAGGGTTCACATACTTTTTCTTGCAACTGTATTTGTGGCAAAAGCGTTTAGTGTAGAGATGTCGCGAACATAAAATTTTCCGTTGGCGAACGCGAATTTCCGCAAATGTTCGCGAACGGGCGAACCGCCATAGGCTTCAATAGGCAGGCGAATTTTAAAACCCATAGGGACTCTTTCTGGCCACAATAGTGATGGAAAAGTTGTTTCAAGGGGACTAACACCTGGACTGTGGCATGCCGGAGGGGGATCCATGGCAAAACTCCCATGAAAAATTACGTAGTTGACGCAGAGTCGGGTTTTAATCCATAAAGGGCATAAATCACCTAATATTTCTAAATTGTTTGGAATAACGTGCTTTAAAACAACAGGTAATATGTTGTATCGATCAGGTAGTGTAAGGGTTATGCCCGCTTCACAGTGACAGACCAAACTCTGACAGACCAAACTCCCAGTTTAACGCACCGCAAACAACCGCAAACAGTCCATTTGCACAACCGCAAACTCCCCATTTGCACAAGGTTGGATACCAAGCTAGCCATGTCCCGTTCCTTGTCCTCACTGACGTCATTGAAGGTTTCTTCCTCCACCCAGCCACGTACAACACCAAGGGTCCCCGAAAGGTGACAACAAGCCCCCTGGGACGCCTGCTGTGGTTGGTCTTCCACCTCCTCAAAGCCACCTTCCTCCTCTGACTCCTCTTCTTCAGACTCCTCTCTCTGCGTTGCCGCAGGTCCAGAAATCGACGACGACAAAGCTGCTTCTGGTGGTGACCACAACTCTTCCTCTTCATGCTCATCTACGGCCTGATCCAGCACTCTTCGCAGGGCACGCTCCAGAAAAAACGCATATGGGATGAGGTCGATGATGTTGCCTTGGGTTTGACTGACCAGGTTTGTCACCTCCGCAAAAGGACGCATGAGCCTACAGCCATTGTGCATGAGCGTTCAGTAACGCGGCCAAAAAATTCCCAGCTCCGCAGAGGCTGTCCTCTTTTTTTTAAATGAAAAAAATCTGTTCTTACCAGTTTAATCTCTGTTTTGTCCCCTATCAGGGGCCGGTGTATGGAATAGATTTTTGGAACCGGGAGATGGAAAAAGATGGTTGGTCGGTCCTCTTACTTCCAATCTGGGGCACTGCGCGTGCGCCGTGCAATGTACTGTGTAACCCTATATGAGTGGTGTGTTAAGTAGTACTATTCCTATCAGTTAATTCCCTGTTACGTCCCCTATCAGGGGCCGGTGTATGGAATAGTTTTTAGGAACCGGGAGATGGAAAAAGATGCTTGGTCGGTCCTCTTACTTCCAATTTGGGGCACTGCGCATGCGCCGTGCAATGTACTGTGCTACCCTATATGAGTGGTATGTTAAGTAGTACTATTCCTATCAGTTTAATCCCTGTTACGTCCCCTATCAGGGACCGGTGTATGGAATAGATTTTAGGAATCGGGAGATGGAAAAAGATGCTTGGTCGGTCCTCTTACTTCCAATTTGGGGCACTGCGCGTGCGCCGTGCGATGTACTGTGCTACCCTATATGAGTGGTATGTTAAGTAGTATTATTCCTATAAGTTTAATCCCTGTTACGTCCCCTATCAGGGGCCGGTGTATGAAATAGATTTTAGGAACCGGGAGATGGAAAAAGATGCTTGGTCGGTCGTCCTACTTCCAATTTGGGGCACTGCGCGTGTGCTGTGCAATGTACTGTGCTACCCTATATGAGTGCTATGTTAAGTAGTACTATTTCTATCAGTTTAATCCCTGTTGCGTCCCCTATCAGGGGCCGGTGTATGGAATAGATTTTAGGAACCGGGAGATGGAAAAAGATGCTTGGTTGGTCCTCTTACTTCCAATTTGAGGCACTGCGCGTGCGCCGTGCAATGTACTGTGCCACCCTATATGAGTGGTGTGTTAAGTAGTACTATTCTTATCAGTTTAATCCCTGTTACGTCCCCTATCAGGGGACGTGTATCGAATAGATTTTAGACAACCGCAAAGAGTTGTCAATAGTTGACACACTCATGACATTTTTTATTTCTCTATGCGTCAATCTTGGTGTAGTGATGACTGTGCTCGTGCGCACGTTTGGGAGATTGCAGGCGATGGTGGTTTTTCAAAGCCTATGGTCATGCTGAGGTAGTTCAGTGACAGTTAAGTGAACCAGAAAACAATGATTCTGCAGTGTGGGCCCATTGTTGGCCTAGTAGACATTAATGATCACCTTAGATGATCACAAAGAAAATTAATGTTTTTTCTATGCAAAATTATCCAGCCGATCGCTTTTGGTCTGTTCACAATGAAGCAACGACCTTATCATCTGGGGTGTGCCAACATTGCCATTGCCAACACACTCATAGAGGTGATCGCTTCATTGTGATACACAAGCCCCTTCACCACAACAATGTAATGATCACGAAGGGGAATTGACATATGTATGTGCCTTTTTTTTGTTTTGTTTTTGCAGCCACAGTGCAGCACCAGAGGCCAGAAAAATTAGGCATGTACACATGCCTGAAAAATTTGGTATTGCTGCTGTAGCAGCGGCCGGAAAAATTGATGTTTTCCATGCAGAAAGTGCACTAAAACATTGCGGCTTGAACCCTAGTTGGTGGCGGAGAAGTCACGCAAGTCACCTGGCATGCAGAGATTAAATACAGCAGCGTGTGGACCATTTTTAGCCCAAGGCATCTCATCAGGCCTTTTTTAGTCAAATGCATCCCCCACTGTCAATCCCTTCGGGATCCATGCCTCATTCATCTTAATAAAGGTGAGGTAATCTAGACTTTTTTGACCTAGGCGACTTCTCTTCTCAGTGACAATACCTCCTGCTGCGCTGAAGGTCCTTTCTGACAGGACACTTGAAGCGGGGCAGGCCAGAAGTTCTATTGAAAATTGGGATAGCTCAGGCCACAGGTCAAGCCTACACACCCAGTAGTCAAGGGGTTCATCGCTCCTCAGAGTGTCGATATCTGCAGTTAAGGCGAGGTAGTCTGCTACCTGTCGGTCGAGTCGTTCTCTGAGGGTGTTGACCCCGAAGGGCTGTTGCGATGCGTAGGACTTCATCAACAACACGTCTGTAAAGCGTCCTGTCCTTGCCGGCGTGGTCGTGGTAGGAGGAGGATTACTTTCACCTCTTCCCCTGTTAGATTCCCATTGTGCTGTGACATCACCCTTATACGCTGTGTAAAGCATACTTTTTAACTTGTTTTGGAACTGTTGCATCCTTTCCGACTTCCGGTAATTCGGTAACATTTCAGCCACTTTCTGATTATACCGGGGGTCTAGTAGCGTGGCCACCCAGTACAGGTCGTTCTCCTTATACGAGGGTCTCTCAACAGGCATGACAGCATGAAAGACCCCATTTCACAAATAATCTGACCCAAGAAAGAGTCAAAAGAGCCACCCCATGAATGCACATCCGACCATAAAAGGATATAAAAATATATATAAAGTTTATTGGACACAACAACACACACGCATTAAAAAATTGTATACAATATAGAACAAAGTGCGGTATGCAATAAAATATATGTAACCGACACACACAGGTCCACTGTATTATAACATATAAATGTATGCGTTATCAACCAGCATATAAAGCAAAACAATAAATCACATAAAGCAAATATAAGATGAGGTGAGGCCACTAGACTAAAGATACAAACAGACCGACATGGGGTCAAAATATCAAGAGCCAAACCTACATAGCCAGCTGGTGCAGTGGACCTGGAAACATAGCAAGCGCCCAACGCGTGTCGCCGGAGCAATCCGGCTTCCTCAGGGGTCAGCATGAAAGACCCCATTTGCACAAGGTTGGATGCCGAGCTACTCATGTCCCGTTCCTCGTCCTCACTGATCTCTTTGAAGGTCTGTTCTTCCCCTCAGCCACGTACAACACCACGGGTACCAGATAGATGACAACGAGCACCCTGGGATGCCTGCTGTGGTTGGTCTTCCTCCTCCTCAAAGCCACATTCCTCCTCTGACTCCTCTTCCTCAGACTCCTCTTCTAGCGTTGCCGCAGGTCCAGCAAGCGATGCTGAAAAGGCTGTTTCTGGTGGTGATGGTGACCACAACTCTTCCTCTTCCTCTTCACGCTCATCTACGGCCTGATCCAGCACTCTTCGCAGGGCATGCTCCAGGAAGAAAAACAAATTTGATGATGTCGCTGATGGTGCCTTCGGTGCGACTGACTAGGTTTGTCACCTCCTCAAAAGAACGAATGAGCCTACAGGCATTGCGCATGAGCGTCCAGTAATGTGGCAAAAAAATAACCAGCTGTGCAGATGCTGTCCTAGCACCCCGGTCATACAAATACTCGTTGACGGCTTTTTCTTGTTGGAGCAGGCGGTCGAACATTAGGAGTGTTGAATTCCAACGTGTCGGGCTGTCGCAAATCAAGCGCCTCACTGGCATGTTGTTTCGCCGCTGAATATCGGAAAAGTGCGCCATGGCCGTGTAGGAATGCCTGAAATGGCCACACACCTTCCTGGCCTGCTTGAGGACGTCCTGTAAGCCTGGGTACTTATGCACAAAGCGTTGTACGATCAGATTCAACACAAGTGCCATGCACGGCACATGTGTCAACTTGCCCAAATTCAATGCCGCCAACAAATGGCTTCCGTTGTCACACACCACTTTGCCGATCTCCAGTTGGTGCGGGATCAGCCACTGATCCACCTGTGCGTTCAGGGCGGACAGGAGTGCTGGTCCGGTGTGATTGTCTGCTTACAGGCAAGTCAACCCCAAGACGGCGTGACACTGTCATATCCGGGATGTGGAATAGCCCCTGGGGAGCTGGGGGGTGCAGTTGATGTGGAGCAAGACGCTGCAGCAGAAGAGGACTCAGCTGAGGAGGTTAGCGAAGAGGATGGAGTAGGAGGAGTAGAGGAGGTGGCAGCAGGCCTGCGTGCAAGTCGTGGCGGTGTCACCAACTCCTCTGCAGAGCCACGCATTCCATGCTTGGCAGCCGTCAGCAGGTTTACCCAATGTGCAGTGTACATGATATACCTGCTCTGACCATGCTTTGCAGACCAGGTATCAGTGGTCAGATGGACCCTTGCCCCAACACTGTGTGCCAGACATGCCATGACTTCCTTTTCCACAATAGAGTACAGGTTGGGGATTGCCTTTTGTGAAAAAAAAATTTGGCTGGGTACCTTCCACTGCGGTGTCCCAATAGCTACAAATTTTTTGAAGGCCTCAGACTCCACCAGCTTGTATGGTAAAAGCTGGCGGGCTAAGAGTTCCGACAAGCCAGCTGTCAGATGCCGGGCAAGGGGGTGACTCTGTGACATTGGCTTCTTACGCTCAAGCATTTCCTTGACAGACACCTGACTGTGGGCAGATGACCAGGAACTGCTGAAGGTGAGAGGCGGAGTGGCGGGTGGTTGAGAGGGGGCAAGGAGGACAGCAGTGGTTGACGTGGCTGAAGATGCTGGACCAGGAGGAGGATGGTGGCTTTGAGTTTGTGTGCTGCTTGTACTCATCATGTGTTGATCCCATAGGCGTTTGTGATGTGAGATCATGTGCCTTCGCAAAAAAGTTGTACCTAGGTGGGTGTTGGACTTCCCACGACTCTGTTTCTTTTCGCACAGGTTGCAAATGTCATCGCTGTTATCAGAGGTAGACACACAAAAAAAATGCCACACTGCTGAGCTTTGCAATGACGGCATTCTGGTGCTGGCAACAGCATGCGTTGATTGGCGTGCTGTCTGGCTGACCCTGGGTGCCGATACATGCTATCTGACTGTGCCACTAGCTCCTTGCGACGACCTCCCCCAGCTTCCAACTCGTCTCCTCCTCCTCTCTGTCTCCCCATCTGAACTTTCCCCCTGTTTTTCTTCTCTTTGAGCGGGCACCCACGTGACATCCACGGACACATCGTCATCATCGACCGCTTCACTTGTATCTGACAACTCAGGAAAGGAAGCAGCAGCGGGTACAACATCATCATCATCACACCGTACGTCCATGTGTGTAATGCTGCCTGACTGAGACATATCCCTGTTATCTACATCCTCTGGCAATAATGGTTGCGCATCACTCATTTCTTCCAACTGATGTGTAAATAACTCCTCTGACAGATCAAGTGAAGCGGCTGTGGTGCTAGTGTTGGTGGTGGCGGCAGGCGGGCGAGTGGTAACTTGAGAGGTGCCCGAAGCTGAGCTGGAGGAGGATGGTGCATCAAGGTTCCGAGCGGAAGCTGTAGAAGATTGGGTGTCCTGTGTTAGCCAGTCAACTATGTCCTCAGAACTTTTCGAGTTCAGGGTACGTGGCCTCTGAACACTAGGCATTAATCTAGGGCCAAAGGAAATCACAGCACCACGACTACGACGGCCCCTGCGGGGTGTCCTGCCTCTGTCTGTCATTTTTTTTTAGATTAGTGATACTATACGTGTAAGGTACTGTGCCAGCTGATATGAGTGGTGGGCAGTGAGAACAGTACAGTCTGTGGGCCTGACACACACTGGCAGGCAACTGCAATTTTATTACAGAGAAAAAATTGTATAACTTTTTTATCTGCAAGCTACTGTGCCACCAGAAATGAGTGGTGGGCACTGGCACTCTGTGGGCCTGACACACACTGGCAGGCAACTGCAATTATATTACAGAGAGAAAATTGTATTCCTTTTTTATCTGCAAGCTACTGTGCCATCAGATATGAGTGGTGGGCACTGGCAGTGGGCACAGTACACTCTGTGGGCCTGACACACACTGGCAGGCAACTGCAATTATATTACAGAGAAGAAATTGTATTCCTTTTTTATCTGTAAGCTACTGTGCCACCAGATATGAGTGGTGGGCACTGGCAGTGGGCACAGTACACTCTGCGGGCCTGACACACACTGGCAGGCAACTGCAATTATATTACAGAGAAAAATTGTATTCCTTTTTTATCTGCAAGCTACTGTGCCACCAGATATGAGTGGTGGGCACTGGCAGTCCCTATGCAAAAGTATATAGGGCCCACAGGTGGTACAAGTACATAGTGGATGCTAGGAGTGGTAGTCAACAGGACTACTACCACTAGCATCCACTATGTACTTGTACCACCTGTGGGTCCCTATGTACTTTTTCATAGGGACAGCATGTGGTGCAAGTACATAGTGGATGCTAGGAGTAGTAGTCATCAGGACTACTACCCCTAGCATCCACTATGTACTTGCACCACATGCAGTCCCTATGAAAAAGTACATAGGGACCCACAGGTGGTACAAGTACATAGTGGATGCTAGGAGTAGTATTCCACAAGACTACTACTCCTAGCATGACCTATGTTCTACAGCTCCTATGTATAAGTACATAGGAGCTGCTTATATTTCTTTATGGCAACATAAAAAAAAGACATTATATAATGGCGTCCTCCCCTCTCCCTCGCAGGCAGGAACGAAGAGACTACAGGAAGTAGACTGTGCCCACAGCTCATACTATTTGATTGCGCATGCGCAGAATGAAAAGCCGGATCCGTCGATCCGGCAAACGACGGAAATCTTTTCGACGGATCCGGCACTAATACATTCCTATGGAGAAAAACGCCAGATCCGTCATTCCAGGAAGTCTTCAGTTTTCTTTGCCGGAGAAAAAAACTTAGCATGCTACGGTTTTCTTTTTTGCCTGATCAGTCAAAATGACTGAACTGAAGAAATCCTGATGCATCCTGAACGGATTACTCTCCATTCAGAATGCATGGGGATATACCTGATCAGTTATTTTCCGGCATTGAGCCCTTTTGACGGAACTCTATGCCGGAAAAGAAAAACGCTAGTGTGAAAGTAGTTGACTATCTAGAGATACTTTCAGTAAAGGTACCCACACGTGAACTGTATATCTGCTTTGGACAGCCAGATTTATCTATCTGGGATTCAGAGATCTAGTATCATGTAAACTACTTTTATCGGCTTGTAAGTAAATGTTATGTAATGATTGTGAATACTAGTTAAGGCCTCTTTCACACTTGCGTTGTCCGGATCCGGCATGTACTCCACTTGCCGGAATTACACTCCGGATCCGGAAAAACGCAAGTGTACTGAAAGCATTTGAAGACGGAACCGTCTTCAAAATGCTTTCAGTGTTACTATGGCACCCAGGACGCTATTAAAGTCCGGGCTGCCATAGTAGGAGCGGGGAGCGGTATACTTACAGTCCGTGCGGCTCCCCAGGCGCTCCAGAATGACGTCAGAGCGCCCCATGCGTATGGATGACGTGTCCAATGCGATCACATGATCCATGCGCTTGGGGCACCCTGACGTCACTCTGGAGCGCCTGGGGAGCCGCACGGACGGTAAGTATACTGCTCCCCCGCTCCCCACTACACTTTACCATGGCTGCCAGGACTTTAGCGTCCCAGCAGCCATGGTAACCATTCAGAAAAAGCTAAATGTCGGCTCCGGCAATCCGCCGAAACGACGTTTAGCTTAAGGCCGGATCCGGATCAATGCCTTTCAATGGGCATTAATTCCGGATCCGGCATTGCGGCAAGTGTTCCGGATTTTTGGCCGGAGCAAAAAGCGCAGCATGCTGCGGTATTTTCTCCGGCCAAAAAACGTTCCGTTCCGGAACTGAAGACATCCTGATGCATCCTGAACGGATTTCACTCCATTCAGAATGCATTAGGATAATCCTGATCAGGATTCTTCCGGCATAGAGCCCCGACGACGGAACTCTATGCCGGAAGACAAGAACGCAGGTGTGAAAGAGCCCTAAGAGCTTTATAAAGGGATATGTATCATATGGTTTGTAATGTATGTATTCATGTATCATAGCCCCATATAAAAACTTTACATTTTTTTTTCGATTTTTCTTTTTTCAGCCTTCCTGTTTTTATATTGCAGATCTGCGTTCTTTTAGTAAACCTCACATTTGCTGAAAGCAGTGCTAGTGAAAAATTTGTTCATAACCCAAAGCTGAGGTTTATGATGCTCTTCAAAGTGTGAAGTGTGGTTCCAAGTTGGTTTAAGAGCCACCAGAGTTAGATTTGAGGTCTGACTTCTGATGGGTAAGACACAGAAGAATTTTAGAGGCTAAAAACCAAACTGAGCTTTCTTTCCACAAAAACTTCAGACTGTACCCTCTAACAAAACTGACTACTAGGTGATATAAACTAACATTTACATTTGTGTATATTTTTTAAAATTTCTCAACATTAATATATATTTTAAATGTGTATTTTGGTTACACAAAGCTGTACCTATGTTTTAATGTGTTGCAATATAATAAAGTCCCCAATATAGTATTATTAAAAGTTTTCTACTGTTCTGTCAAAAAAATAAACCTTTTTTTAGGTTAACAAGCCAAATTTTTCCCTTTTTTACCTGTAGGCTCTGGTATTGCTTTGGCCAAGTGTGTGCAGTTTGCTCCTTTTCTGCCCAACAGAGTCTCTGAGAAGCATCCTAGAGCTCTGCTAGCAACCAGTGGATGAGCTGAGACTCTTGTGAACACACACTGTGGGAGATTATAGGAACAGTGGTATAAGAAGCTGGCATCCTGTCACGCAAAGCATGTGGTACCACCATGATAGTGTAGACTGGAACTGGATCACAACAGGAGCCTATAAGGACAATAACAAGGTTTTGAGATTTAAATATGAAATTCAGTACATTAGTGATGGAAACTGGGCAGAGAAGATGAAGATGGAGGACCACATGACCCTTGGCAGGGCCCTTAATGGTGGGCTTGTCCATAATGTCTTGCAGTCCGCCACACAGCCAATCAGGAGGAATGATATTGACATGCCTATTAGGCACTATGTATGGTCCCAAGCAGAGACAACATTCTTAGCTCAACCACTGATATCATAGGATGTCATAGGATAGAATGTCACAGACACAGACACAGAAATAACACACACAAGGCAGACAGTTTACATGGACAGTAATAGAGATTGGAAAGATATATTTAATTATTAGATTGAATTACTTGATAGACAGGTTTTAGCACTGGGGATAGGATATTACCAGATAGTTCATTCTGTGTGTTACAGGGGTTTAGCTGGGTTAAAT
Organism: Bufo bufo; assembly: GCF_905171765.1. Taxonomy (NCBI): domain Eukaryota; kingdom Metazoa; phylum Chordata; class Amphibia; order Anura; family Bufonidae; genus Bufo; species Bufo bufo. Next base: position 352,179,794 of record NC_053391.1, on the reverse strand, counting down.
CTACTGGCTGATCATATTTTAAGCATCATAGTTGCACTGGACACAGTGCAATTGTGTCTTTTTTCCCAAAAACATTGTTGCAAAGGTTCCACAATTAATAAGTGTATAATAAGCATATTTTCCAATATCATCATCAGCACATATGTATTGCCCTGGAGCAGGGTTACTGTGAAGTCTGGACATTTTCCCCTGTTTCCACTATGCAAAGTTATAAACTTCTTACTTTATTTCCTTTGAAAGGGTTACTGTTTAACTGCATTTTATATGTATGTTGTGATATATATCCTGTTGATTTGCACTGTATTAGCGAGGCTCTGTGGAAAGGGTTAATGAATACTGAGAGACTTTTGGGACTTTGAATGAGAAGCTGGTAATTTTCACAGCTTAAACTATAAGGTTTAAAGAATAGCATGTTTGTAACAATGTATTTGTTTGTGCGGAGTTTCTCCATCCCAACAACTAGAAGGGTCTAGTTCAGCTAGAAACTGTATATAAGGAGAGCAGTCAGAACCTCTAATGTTGTGCAGTTAGGGATTAGTGCTTGGAAGGGAAGACTCTGCCAGTCTGCATGAGTGACCAGTCGAAGACTCTGAGATGGGGATGCTGAGCCACAGAGCGTGGGCCTCCAGCCCTATGACAAGGTTATCAACCTTCTGAGAGAGAGAAGGATAGCTAGCTCAGGCCTTTCCTCAGCATCAAACCCTTCTTCTGCCAGGAGGAGACTGGAGAAACCAGCTTTATGCCGTGCCTGTATTGTTTTGTAATTGAATTCTTCCAGTAAAGAAGCACACTGGTTAACTGCAGACCCTGACTCTCTGTACTTATTTACCATTGGGATGCACCACACCATACCTGCCCTTCCAGAGAGCAGCAACCCATGGTGACACCTCGACTGTGCCCGGGGGACCCAGCGTAGCGTTGGGGCCACCCCAAACCTGTGAAATTGCACCTTTTTTTTCCAAAACCTGTTGCAAAGCTTCTATAATTAATACGTTTGCCATAAGCATATTTTTCTGCGTCACCAGCTATGTGTATTTTGGCTACAGATATTGTGCAATTGCACATATTTTTTTTTAAAACTGTTACTAAGCTCCTACAACTAATATGTGTACAATAAGAGTATTTTCCAGCATCACAGTCCGCATATATTTTGCATAAACATGTATATGTGTACACGGGCAGGCATCCACTCCCATTAAGGGATCGTTTTTGAACTGCATATTTAAAAAAAGCCACTGCTTTTTCTGATGCTACTGTGTGTGTATAAACACAGGAAGGCATCTTCCACTATTAAGGGATAATTTTTGGACTGCTTATTCAGAACGAGACATTGAATTTTCGGATGCTACCATGTTTTTATAAACACGGGCAGGCATCTGCCCCCATATAGAAATAATATTTGGACCACTTGTTCAGAACAAGCCATGTTTTTCTGATACATGGGAAGGCATCTAGCCCCAGTAAAGGACAATTTTTGGAAAAAAATTTAGTTTTAAAAAGCATAACAAATCTGACAGTGCAGTGTTTTTAAACAGACAATTATTTTTACCACAGTCAACCACGTGTTTACCCATAGCTACATATTACTGTCACATGGACATTAGTAATGCTGTCTTTGAGTTAAAGACCTTGAAAAGTGTGTGAGAGAGAAGAATTTTAAAAAATGAAAACAGAGAAAGACGAGAGAAAAAATACCCCTGGAGACCCCAGAGAGTCATGCACAATTTTCAGCCCAATTGGAGCACTTTCGACTGTACCGATTTGTACCAAAATCAACTCATCAGACTAAACGTTAGAATCAGTATATATATATGCATACATGGATATACACCACTTGGCATTTTAGTGTACATTACCTGAGGAAGGGACTAGTCCAATACCAAAACAGGTTGTTTTATGCATGTTCAATAAATGGGATTAATGTGAAGTCAACCCTCTGAGGTCATTTCTGAGCTATTCCTGGCCATGGTCTCTTTAATTATCAGCCTGGGCCGCTGCACCTGATGGAGCGATGTTGTGTGTACAGCACAGGTGCAGTCCGTAGAGACCTTGGAGTGTTAAACTGTCAGCTGCTCCCAGCAGGGCCGGTACAAGGCAGGGGCCGAAGGAGCGGGTGCCCTGGGCGCTACCATTTGCGGACAGGAGGGGGGCGCAGGTGAAGTGCCAGCAGCAGTGGCGTCGCCAGGGGGGGGCCAGAGGGGGCCACGGCGGCGGCCCCCCCTACATCATGCTGTGCCCCCCCATGTGCCCCCCCCCCCCAAGTGAGCAGCCGCCGCCGGGCACAGGGAGATGAGCGCTTCCATTGCGCTCATCTCCATTGTAAACTGTCTGTGCCAGCGGAGGTGCAGGGGAGGGAGAGGCGTGTCCCTTCCCTTTCCTCTGATAGGCTGCAGGCAGGCACCGAAGTGGAGGAGAGGCCCCGCCCCCTAATTACTCCTGTTTACCTTTCTAAAGCTAAAGGACCTTTGATGATGTCATCACAGGTCCTGTAAGGGAACTGCACAGTGTAAAGTGTAGTTCCCAGGTTAGAACAGTGCATCTGCCAGGACCTGTGATGACATCATCACAGGTCCTTCAACCCCTAACAGCAAGTATTAGAAGTTCACAATCAGCTCTGTATTGATCCATACAGACTGGAATAGAGAGGTAAGAGGAGGTCCTCCACTTTTCATCATTTACCCCCCCCCTCCATGCCCTGTTTTTACTCATTGCTCACTCATGTATACTACTTCAGACAGTTACCACTACCTCATGTACCTCACAGTGACTATAATGCATAACTGACCACATATTTCTATAAACACTGCATCTACAGTATTATACCTTCTATGTGTCACATCAATACACTGCTCTGTATATATATATATATATATATATATACACACACATACATGCACACACACTGCATATATTACACAGTATTATACATGCAATATGTACAGATATATAGTATATACCGCAGTGCACTGATATGTGAGGTATGAGGTATAATAGATGCTGTGTGTACAGATATCAGTACACTTCTGTATATACTATATATGTGAGGTACGAGGTATAATAGATGCAGTGTGTACAGATATATAGTATATACAGCAGTGTACTGATATGTGAGGTACGAGGTGTCAATACACTGCTGTATTTACTATATACCTGTACACACTGCATCTATTATACCTCGTACCTCACATATTACACTACTGTATATACTGTATACACTGCATATATTATACCCCGTACCTCACATATCAGTACACTGCTGTATATACTATATACCTGTACACACTGCATCTATTATACCCTGTACCTCACATATCAGAACACTAGGGAATATACTATATACCTGTACACACTGCATCTATTATACCGCGTACCTCACATAACTGTACACTGCTGTATATAATATACATCTGCATCTATTATACCTCTTTTTTGTGCCAGGGCTGTTTTGTAATCCCATTCCGGCCCTGATGGCATAAATTATAAAACGCAGCAGCAAGAATAGTTCATGGAACAAAGGGAGGGGCTATAAAAGGGGAATGGGGGCCCAATTTAGATTCCTGCTATGGGGCCCAGTGATTTTTATGTACGCCCCTGGCTGCAGGCACTAGGCCGGCAGCCTATCAGAGGCCGGCGCAATGACGTCATCGTGCCGCCTGAGCCTTACATTACAGCGTGGGACACAGGAAGAGGCTGCATCGCATCGCTGACACTTAGGTAAGTATAAGTGTTTTTTTTTTGTTTTTTTTTACAATAGTGTTACTGGCACATTGGGGGGGCTTATTACAAAACTGGCACATGATGATGGGGGGGACTTTATACTGGCACATGATGATGGGGGGGAACTTTATAGTGTCTGTGACTTTCAAAGTCCCACAGTCCTTTGTTCTATTGCTTTAAGTATATTCTTGTTTTGAAACAACATTGATTCTTTCTTAAAAACGGGGGGGGGGGGGGGGGGGGGGGCGCAGTTTGCCATCTTCGCCCTGGGCACCAAATGGCCTTGTCCCAGCCCTGGCTCCCAGTCCCCATGCGCATGCAGCGGTGGAAACGTAATTGGTTGCAGAGAGTCATGTCTGTGGGTGGAGACTGCGCTCTAGAACCAGAAACAGGTCCATGTTGTGATTGCGGACTCACGTACTAGGCCGCTGAGGCTAACTATTGAAATTAGCTGACATTTCATCTGTGAGGCAATAATATAATAATATATGATATTATAATACATGATAAAATAATGTCTGTGAGGTAAAATGATGTATTACTAATAATAGCCCATTATCATTAATATATTGCATTATTACAGCACAGACAACAGGTTATCAGCATTACATCCTGCGTTATCAATACAGGATATAATGCTGATAAAAGAATGTGAGGTAATACCACAATATATTGCTGATAATAAGAGGTCCGTGACAGAGAAATGTTATGTGCTACACCAAGGCAGCCTGAGCGGAGGGGCTGTTGCAGCACATTATTACTATTGGTGGCACTTTGGGGACTATCTGTATGGCACTATTATTTCATAAGTACAGAATTTGGGGGGCACAGTATTAGGGTAGCAGCAGGATAACACTGTCGGGCATCAGGAGGAGGAGGATGATGGAAAAGTGGGGAACCTAAGATGTCTGTGTGTCAAACTCTTTACAGATAAGACGTGACTAAAATAATTTGTCATGGTGATATGGTCCCAATGAAGAAGATGAGGAAGGAGAACGTCTGCATCTACGCCCTAAGGACTCTCATACAGTTGTGGACAAACATGGAACTGCTGCCGGGGATACTGATTCCTGGTTGACTGTGCCGATAAGGGCCCCCAGACATAACTTTGCTTGAGGCCAATCCCTGTCTATAACATGCTGCAGATTAGATTGCATTTTGTGAAGACAGGTCCTCTGTAAAAAAAATACCTGTCACCACGAAATGCAATCCAATCCAATCTGCAGGTAGCATGTTATAGAGCAGGAGGCGCTGAGCAGATTATGGGGAAGAGTCAGTAAAACATGTAATTTATTCATTTACACCTCTGCTCTTTCTATAGTTAGCATTTTTGGTGCACCTTTGACCCGCCTATCCCACAGGCGACCTTGATTAGGTGGTACATATAGGTGTGCGTGCTTCTCCTCTCATTGGTTGCTTGATGCACACACGGGTAACTAGCAGCAGCACACTCTCCTTAACGTAGGAGCATAGATGGGTTTAGAGAAGGACCTGCCTGACTAAGACCACCATGGCACGGATAGGCGGGCACAGATGTGTTTTGATCAAAATATATTGGTTGAGAGTCTCAGATTTTATCATATCAGAATGAGGGCTTATTCCATATATAATGTTTGCATCTATTGTGTTAGTGCATTATTTTCTGTGATTTTTCTTTTATTGATGTAGCCAAGCACATCTGCATATTCATTTATTACATTGTGCAGGATATTTTTTTTATCTTTTTCTGTGATTTTTGTCTAACTATGACTTAACACCTGTCATTCAGTAACTAGGACCACCCGCATGACTCCTATGTATAGAAAGAGCAGAAGTTTAATGCATAAATTACACATTTTACTAACACTTTTCCATGTCAAACTGCTCAGCTCCTCCTGCACTATAACATGCTGCTGGTAGATTGTGCTGTAAAGTGGACCATAAGTATGGCAGTGTAAATGATTCCTAGTGCATATAGTTACCTGGGTGTGCACTTTTAAGAATTTGGGGTAGAGTTTTGCTTTTATGTTTTTCTGGCTGAAAGTAGAAGATGGGTAACACCCTCTTTTTCGGTTTCTGATCTACTTTTTGAGTATCAAGTATTATCCCAGATTTTTGTTCTTAAGCTGCACTATTAAGAATTCATTTCTAACACATGTATCAGCCCACTGAGTGCCTTTTCTAGCATAAAATGTGCTCTAATATGTGCAAATGTTATTTTGGAATAGATTGGTTCAAAAATCAGTACAGCAACCCATGAGATACCATCACAGCAAGTCCATGCAACTCCAGCTGGCCTCTCCTCAACCACATATGCAGCTCAATTTAAATTATTGCACGGCCTCTAATATGTTTAAAAGTTTCAACATATCTTATTGTGCTTGATAGATATATAATCAATCCAACCAAACACATAGGTAGTAATATCAAAGATATTGATAGTTCAGCAGCCTTAGATCTGCAGGTGGCTCCAACAAAGTCCATAGATACATGTGGTGAATGGAGCAAATAAACCATGGATGGAGCAAGTAATGCACCATACAACGTTTCAGGGGAACTCTTCTTCTCTCAAGCATGATTGAGGAAGGGGCATGTCTGGGAGAAATCTGAGGTCTTGAAGCTATGCCTCACTTTCACAAGCAATAAACAACCCAATGCAATCCAGAGACAATGATGCGTAGGAGAAACATCAGGGGGAAGCAATTGTCAGTCTACCTGTCTAATGTTTTGTTTCCCTAGGAGTAAGGGAAACAGAGGAAGCCGCTTATATCTCTCTTGTTTAAATAATTCAAACATTTAGCCAGCATTACTGTATAAAGGAAGGGGTCTGGGTTGTATAGCATTAGTGATGACACTGTGGCTCACTTAGATCTTGCCACAGTTTTATATCTTCCTAACTCTAAATACCCATACCAAACATGTCTAGGATTGTAAGACATGCAGAGTTTTTTGTCTGGCTGAAACCTGGCAATCATGCCTGAACAATAGATTCCTCTGCCGGCACAGCCTGCTGGATTAGGTAAACGCAGATGTGAAACTAGTGTAAGAGACAGTCAATACATCTGTACTTAAATAGGGGATCTATGAAAGATAACTGTTGATTGGCTGCCTAGCTGTACGTTCCTGTTAGTGGTGAAGATGGTGATGCAGGGCCACAGAAATGGCTAATCTATTATTGGTGCAAATAACCTGTGTTAAATGTGAAAGGTAACTGGAGCATCTGAAGAAAACCCACACAAACACAAAGATAACATACAGACTCCATACAGATGTCGTCCCCAGTGCTGCAAGGCAACAATGCAAACCACTGAGCTAATATTCTGTAGTATTTATCATGTCTTGTGGCTTGGTTCCACAGGTCTACTACATCGTTTTTCCTGTTCTCTATGATAATGATGCATTTGATAATGAGACTGATGATGGTAAAGGGTGATATGTGGATTCTGATTATTCTATTAAATACTTTGTAGAAGTGACACCCAAGGGACAGAGAAGTAAAGTGCTGTCACCTCTGATTTCTCTTTACTTTGTTCTAGGTTTTACTATCTATCTATTGATCTAGTGTATATACAGAGTAACATAGACCACAAATATGACTGTATATTCATGTACTCTCCTGCCCTTGAATGAATATGACTTGCAGCCTTTTCATGGTTTCAAGTCCTTAAAGTATCCAAAAATGGAGGGCAGGTCATTCACAAGACAAGTATCTAAGTTCACGGTTCATTACTACTGCCAGTAACCTCTAAATCAGCTACCTATCTTCCTTCCACTCTCCGGTTATGAGATTTAAAGGGGTTGTCTCTCATTAGCAAATGGCATTTATCATGTAGACAAAGTTAATACAAAACACTTTCTTAAGATATTGTGATTGTTCATATTTCCTCCTTTGCTGGCGTGATTCACTTTTCCATCACATGATACACTGCTCTTTTCCAGGGGTTACTACCACCTTGCAATCCAGCAGTGGGTGTGCTTACACACTATTGGAAAAACATTGACTTCTCTGGTTGCAAGGGCCGTTGGCGTGCGCACAGGAACACACTCACACAGCAGTGGCCAACCTGGTCACCTCATATCTGCGCTGCAGGGGTGCCTGTAACCCCTGGAAAAGAGCAGTGTGTAATGTGCTGAAAACAATGAACCAAGCCAGCAAAGGAAGCAATATGGACCATCACAACACATTAGTAAATGCCTTGTATTAACTTTATCTACATGATAAATGCCAGTCAGTGGGAGACAAATCAGAAGACAAGGAGTTGATCCCGAGACGATTCAAAGTTAGTTCACCAAGAGAGACAATAGCAGCATAGTTATGAGCATACAGTACTAAGAGCAACTATAAACAAAATCACAGGCAAAGACAAGCAGCAATTGCCAAACTTAAATCCCTTGCCTAGTCTAGGATTGGTCACCAAGCCAGAAACCTGATTGGCTCAGCATCCAGGCTCACAGATAGGTTGACCAGCTGGAGCCTGGCTGTTTGATTTAGCAACCCTCCTAAAATAGCCTTGCACTGGATCAGGCAAGTTCCTGACAAGAAGACAGTTACTGTATGACAAGAGGTCGATTCTGCCAAAGGGAGAAAAACCAGATACTTACTTACTCCACAGAACAATAGCATGGCATATCTATGACTTCTTTGTTCAATAAAATATTGCAAAGTCAGTTAGTTATTGGGTTTTGTTCAATTACATCACTTTCTTATCTTTATATAATGTTTATATACAGTACAGACCAAAAGTTTGGACACACCTTCTCATTCAAAGAGTTTTCTTTATTTTCATGACTATGAAGGCATCAAAACTATGAATTAACACATGTGGAATTATATACATAACAAACAAGTGTGAAACAACTGAAAATATGTCATATTCTAGGTTCTTCAAAGTAGCCACCTTTTGCCTTGATTACTGCTTTGCACACTCTTGGCATTCTCTTGATGAGCTTCAAGATCTAGTCCCCTGAAATGGTTTTCACTTCACAGGTGTGCCCTGTCAGGTTTAATAAGTGGGATTTCTTGCCTTATAAATGGGGTTGGGACCATCAGTTGCATTGAGGAGAAGTCAGGTGGATACACAGCTTATAGTCCTACTGAATAGACTGTTAGCTGCTTTTTTCTTGCCATAATACAAATTCTAAGTAAAGAAAAACGAGTGGCCATCATTACTTTAAGAAATGAAGGTCAGTCAGTCAGCCGAAAAATTGGGAAAACTTTGAAAGTAAGGGCTATTTGACCATGAAGGAGAGTGATGGGGTGCTGCGCCAGATGACCTGGCCTCCACAGTCACCGGACCTGAACCCATTCGAGATGGTTTGGGGTGAGCTGGACCGCAGAGTGAAGGCAAAAGGGCCAACAAGTGCTAAGCATCTCTGGGAACTCCTTCAATACTGTTGGAAGACCATTTCAGGGGACTACCTCTTGAAGCTCATCAAGAGAATGCCAAGAGTGTGCAAAGCAGTAATCAAAGCAAAAGGTGGCTACTTTGAAGAACCTAGAATATGACATATTTTCAGCTGTTTCACACTTGTTTGTTATGTATATAATTCCACATGTGTTAATTCATAGTTTTGATGCCTTCAGTGTGAATCTACAATTTTCATAGTCATGAAAATAAAGAAAACTCTTTGAATGAGAAGGTGTGTCCAAACTTTTGGTATGTAATGTATATCTAAAATACTGATATTGCCCATATAAGTAAATTGTGTAAGATGGATCAACTATGACAGAAGTGTTATATTTTAGCATTTATATGGTTAAAAATGAAACAGGAACAATAAATGCTTATTGTCAGTCATCTGGGTTAGAGCAGTTGATAAGCTATGAAGTCTGCCCTGCATATGCTTTCATTTACTGGAAAGCAAGCATGTTGCCTTCTTTTCTCACAGTCACTCGCTGCATCTTTACATCCCCTGTAGAGTGAGCGGAAACACGCCTTCAAAAGGCCATGGGTAGAGGCCCATAAGACTGCTGAGACAAGCAGGTGGAAGAGTGTCTGATGCTCACCAATCACCATATTTGTTAACATATTGAAATTGTGCTGCCTACATACAAATTGATTACCTTATACAAAAGCTAGCATACTGGTAGAATTTCCTGCTTTGTGCTGTGAGAAAATCAAAACTCTCTGTCTCTATCAATGATGGGGACAGAGAGGTGAAATTACAGTACTCTTGCAAACTACTGTATATATACAAAGTGTACCTAGCTTATTTAATGGATGATTCTGGGTACTGTTCTTCACTGATGCTGGCCATAAATTTGAGATAGAAGCTAACCGAACCAGACAATGAGCCAATGATCTCATGTTTATGGGGGGGCTACTGACTATCCCTAGTGTTGAATTTCAACATGTCTATTTTTTGTTCTCGCAGGAGTTAAGTCGAGCATGTATGTTTATGTCAGATAAACGAGTATTTGGCCAACATCTACAGTATGTCTGGTTTATGGGCATATACTTCTATGTGCTATGCTAGGATTAGCGTAAAGCTTAATGCAGGACTTTAGCTTAGCAAAGCGGGCACAGGCAGGAGCCCTATCCGCTCTGCTTATCCTGGCATTGTTACAGGGTACTGATGTGCTATGCCGGCATTTAGCCAACCTCAGACGGCACAGGCAGGAGCAGATATGTGTTCTTCTGCCCGTACACCATTCACTGCGCGCCATTAATACAATGCAGAGTCCGTACACCGTAAACCGAATATAGTGAATTTAAAGCACGGTTGAAATCAAGACTTTAGGTAGAAATGTGTTTAGTAAAAAGTCAATTAATAAAGTATATTATAAAATTTATTTTTAGGGCATTTGGGAAATTTTTTAAAGAAAGTTGAATAAAAGTTTACTCTTTACAGGGAACCTGTCACCTGGAAAAGACAATTTACACTAATCACAGTACCTTAAAGTATCTCTCATAGTGTGCCCAAAGATGTATTCATATCTTCTTTCTGCGTTGTGCTGTCTCATAAAATCGACTTATAAAACTGTGTTTGGCACCTTTTTGAAGTCGTGCTGAAGTCACGGGGGCAGCGGCCTCCTTGACTCAACCGTCGGATAAGCCCGCCCCTATGCCGCTCCTCCGCATATTTATGGACATTTTTCCTTGTAGCCGTGACCGCGCTCTTCTCGCACATGCGCCGTGCGCGTCTTGCCGCAGCGCGATCCCGGCTACGGCTCCCTCCCTCCCTGGCATCTGCATGTTCACTGCGCTGCAGTGCAAGCAGACAGTGATCGCGCTCACGCCGCAGGGGAGAAGCGATGGGCGCAAGCGCGCTGTATAGGAACGGCGCAGTGAACAAGAAGTTGCCAGGGAGGGAGCCGTAGCCGGGATCGCGCTGCGGCAGGACGCGCACCGCGGATGCACGAGAAGAGCGCGGTCACGGCTACAGGGAAAACTGTCCATCAATATGCAGAGGAGCGGCATAGGGGCGGGCTTATCCAACGGTTGAGTCAAGGAGGCCGCTGCCCCCGTGACTTCAGCACGACTTCAAAAAGGTGCCAAACAAAGTTTTATAAGTCGATTTTATGAGATAGCACAACGCAGAAAGAAGATATGAATACATCTTTGGGCACACTATGAGAGACACTTTAAGGTACTGTGATTAGTGTAAATTGTCTTTTCCAGGTGACAGGTTCCATTTAAAGCATTTATTTCATTGTGTACACTGAATTGCAACATATGGGCAATATATGGTTAAAACTGGCATATCTGGTTAGATTACCAGGATGGACTTAGCCTGCCCCCTGGTTAGTGAGTGATAGCTGGTAGAAGCTACCTACTGATTATGCCTAAAGAAAAGACTCATCCAGGAGATCCCACTCACGAGACTGAAAAGCTGCCAAAATGCTATTTACCTGAGAGAATACCACTGAGGCAAAAAGAAAAAATAACCATAGAAAGTCTAGAACCACCAAGGGTCTGCTGTAACATTCAGGTGCATCTCAATAAATTTCAGCAAATATCAGCAAAAAACTTAATTTATTTCAGTAATTCAATTTAAAAAAGTAAAACTCCTATATTACATAGATACGTTACATACAGAGTGATCTATTTCAAGTGTTCATTTCTGTTAATGTTGATGATTTTGGCTTACAGCCAGGGCTGGTGCAAGGATTTTTGCCGCCCTAGGCAAAGATCCATTTTGCTGCCCCCTCATGTCACTCACTCACTGACAGACACACACACACACTGACAGACAGACACGCACTCAGACACTCACTGAATGACGTACACAGAAACTCACTGACAGACAGACATTCACTCACTGACAGACAGACATTCACTCACTGACAGACAGACACACACTCAGACACTCACTGACAGACACACACTCACTGACAGACACACACTCACTGAATGACGTAAACAGAAACTCACTGACAGACATACTCACTGACAGACACACACACTCACTGACAGACAGACACACACTCACTAACTGACAGACACTCACTGACAGACATACACCTACCCACTGAAACACATACACACACACGGAAACTCACTGACAGACACTCACTCACTGGCAGACAAACACACACATATACTCACTGACAAACATACACATACTCACTGACAAACACACAGACACTAACTGACCGACAGACTTCCACACTCACTGACATACACTCACTCACTGACATACACACACAGACACTCAATGACAGACACACATACATTTACTGACAGAAAGACAGACATACATACATACACTCACTCACTGACATAAATACACAGGCAGACACTCACTCAGTCAAACACTTAAACACTCACCTCCCTGGGGTCCAGTGTGGTGCAGCTCCTCAGTCCTCCAGCGCGCCGTTTAGTATGCCGGGGCCGGAATGACGTCATATTCCGGCATCACAGAGGGCGCACGAGGGAGGAGTAGGGAGCCTCCCTTGCCGCCCGCCTCCTCTCCTCCGGTAATTTACTGGCAGAGCAGGCACCTGCCACCAGGGTAAGCAGATGCCTGATCTGCCATATTTAAGAAGGACCTCCACCCCCCCCTGTAACGGCGCTGAGGGGCGGCTCAAGAGCCGCTTGCCCTGTCGCCCAGGGCTGCAGCCCCAGTCAGGGGGAGCCCACCAGGGCGCCCCCAGCAGGCCGGCGCCCTAGGCGAACACCTAGTTCGCCTATATGGTTGCACCGGTCCTGCTTACAGCTAATGAAAACCCAAAAGTCAGTATGTCAGAAAGTTAGAATATTATATTAGACCAATTAAAAAATGATTTTTAATACAGAAATGTAGGCCTACTGAAATGTATGTACAGTATATGCACTCAATACCTGGTATAGGGTCCTTTTGCATTATTGCAGCGTGGCATTGAGGTGATCAGCATGTGACACTGCTGATGTGTTATGGAAGCCCATGTTGCCTTCATAGTGACCTTCAGGTCGTTTGCATTGTTGGGTCTGATCTCTCATCTTCCTCTTGACAATACCCAATAGATTCTTTATGAGGTTTAGGTCAGGTATATTTACTGGCCAATCAAGCACAATGATAGCGTGCTTATTAAACCAGGTACTTTTGGCAATATGGGAAGGCACCAATTCCTGCTGAAAAATGAAATCAGCATCTCCATAAAGCTTGTCAGCAGAGGAAAGCATGAAAGGCTGTAAAATTTCCCGGTAGATGGCTGCGCTGACTTTGCACTTAATATAACATAGTGGACTAACACCAGCAGATGACATGGCTCCCCAAACCATCACTGACTGTGGAAACTTCGCACTGTACCTCCAACAGCTTGGATTGTGTGCCTATCCACTCTTCATCCAGACTCTGGGACCTTGATTTCCAAATAAAATGCAAAATTTGCTTTAATCTGAAAACGAGACTTTGGACCTCAGGTCAAAAGTCTAGTTCTTTTTCTCAGTCCTTTAGCCCAGGTAAGATGCTTCTCACGTTGTCTCTGGGCCATGAGTGGCTTGACACAATAAATGTGACAGTTGTAGCCCATGTGCTGGACACGACACATCTGTGTGTGGTGGGTCTTGAAGCACTGACTCCAGCCACAGTTCACTCCTTATTAATCTACCCCAAATGGCCATCTCTTGACAATCCTTTTAAGGTTGTTGTTGTCCCTGTTGCCTGTGCACCTTTTTCTACCACAGTTTTTCCTTTCACTTGACTTCCCATTAATACGCATGGATATAGCACTCTGTGAACTGCCAGTTTCTTTACCAGTGACCTTTTGTGGCTTCCCCATGATTGTGTAGGCTACTGAACCAGACTGAGGGAACATTTAAAGGCTTGGGAAACCTTTGCAGGTGTTGATTAACTGATTAGAGCATGACACCATGAGTCTACAATATTAAACTTTTTAACAATATTCAAATTTTCTGAGATACTTATTTTTTGGATTTCATTAGCTGTAATCCATAATCATCAACATTAAAATAAAGGAATGCTTGAAATAGATCACTTTGTGTGTAATAAATCTATATAGTATATGCCTTTTACTTTTTGAATTGAATTACTGAAATAAATTAACTTTTCAATGATATTCTAATTTATTGAGATGCACCTGTATATACCTGGACCGAGGATGTTTCTCTACATGCAGAGGAACAAGCGTCTGGTTCCCATGATGACCAGACTCGGCCTCCGAAAACAGGAGCGCGGCCAATGAAAGATAGCTCTGGCACAACCAGTGCAGTGATGTCATTCGTCACATCACACGTTCGGCATCATTGGAAGCACAACATATTTTAAACAGACCAGGGCAGTGCTACAGACCATCCATTTGTGCCAATGATATCACCGGACTCATCACTGCTAGTCGGAAGTCTCCAGCTAACATAGTGAGGAGAAGCCTGGTACGTCAACTGCAGTAAACAAACAGACCTTGCCCTGCGCAATGCAACACAAGGCAAGGGGGAGCATTGGAGCAAGGAAATACTCCTATGCTCCACTTTTACAATATAAATGAGTAAAGAAGGTTCAGCTCTGAACCCGGACAACCCCTTTAACCAGTACAGAATAGCATGCCTGTGGTTATTTTGGAATGATTGCATTTTTTGCAACCAATGGGTCTGGTTATTGCCTTCACCATTCGCCAGCCCCTACATCTGCTCTCCTGTTTTGCAATCTGCCAACAGTCCACCGTCAAGGGCAACCCAACTACCAGGCATAAGTTCCAGAAAGTCAGGGGATGCCCAGAGAGAAGAAAGAGTGTTCCCTCCATTTAATTTGCATGGCACCAGAAGAAAGATCGCCCTGTAAACTGTGAGTACTACTACCACTAGAGATAAGCAAATTTTTCAAAAATTCGATTCGCCAGTTCGCCAAATTTGGTTCAATCCGAATATATTCGCACCGAATTACATAAAAAAAAACGGCTGCTAAGAGCCTTCATCGTTGTGTAGAACACTGTGCCTTGTAGTAACACGCATAGGGAGTCTGCTTTGGTAGTGAAATAATACTGTGAGTCCGTATGTCATGCAGATGACAAGCGTCGCTCTTACAATCACTGCACACTTCATTTATTAGGACAGTCACAAGGCCAAAATTGACCAAATAACTCAGCCTTACAGGTCGATGTTAGTGCCAAGAAGAAGCGCACTCCTTTTACACCGTCGCCAGCTGATTCCACATAGATGTCTACAGAACCTGTTCTATTAAACGCTTATACAAGTAAAGCCCCCCGACAGAGACGAGAGGGTGTCAGCAGTAAGTTTGTGTTGACGTCACTGAATAATTTGCCCTTCCTCTGATCCGTGAGAACAATAACCCACAAAAAACGGATCCTGTCTGTGGAGCATATGCCTTCACTCGGTCAGCATTTGCTCAATAATCCATCAGTATTGCTAATGCCCAAAAAAACAGGAGTGGATCTAAAACAGAGATGACACGTGAATGGAATATTTGCATGTCTTCTGTGTTTTGTACCCACTCCTGATTTTGGCTACTAAATCATACACCAATTCTGATGGGAACATACAGGCCTTACAGCTGCTACACAGACAGGATCTGTTGTGCGTCTCATTTTTCCTTCCTTCTGACAGATCAGAAGAAGGGTCAAACAAATGATGATGTCAGCCAAGCCGAAAGACAAAATAGTCGCCCAGTCATGCAGTGAGGAGAATGGGAACAGCATGAGGAGACCACAGAGTGGCTTAATGACAGGGTCTGGAGGTTGCAGCAGCATCAGGAGGCCACATAGTGGCATAATGACAGAGTCTGGAGTTTGCAGCAGTATGAGGAGGCCACCGAGTGGCACAATGACAGAGTGTGGAGGTGGCAGCAGTATGAGGAAACCACTGAGTGGCACAATGATAGACTCTGGAGGTGGCGGCAGTAGCAGCATTAGGAGAAGGCCACCGAGTCACACAATGACAGAGTGTGGAGGTGGCAGCAGCATGAGGAGGCCACTGAGTGGCACAATAACCGAGTCTGGAGGTGGCATCTGCATGAGGAAGTCACAGAGTGTCACAATTAAAGAGTGTGGAGGTGACAGCAGTATGAGGAGGCCACCGAGTGGCACAATGACCGAGTGTGGAGGTGGCAGCAGTATAAGGAAGCCACTGAGTGGCACAATGACAGAGTCTGGAGGTGGCGGCAGCAGCAGCATCAGTAGGAGGCCACAGAGTGGCACAATGACAAGGGTGGAGGTGGTGGCAGCATCAGGAGACCACAGAGTGGCAAAGTGACATAGTGTGGAGGTGGCAACAGCATCAGGAGGCCATAGAGTGGCACAATGACTGAGTCTGGAGGTTGCAGCAGTATGAGGAAGCCACTGAGTGGAACAATGACAGAGTCTGGAGGTGTTGGCAGCAGCAGTAGCAGCATCAGGAGAAGGCCAACGAGTGGCACAATTACAGAGTCTGGAGGTGGCAGCAGCATCAGTAGGAGGCCACAGAGTGGCACAATGACAGAACGAGGAGGTGGCGGCGGCAGCAGCATCAGGAGGAGGCGACAGGGTGGCACAGTGACCGAGTGTGGAGGTGGTGGCAGCTTTAGGAGACCACAGAGTGGCAAGGTGACATAGTGTGGAGGTGGCAACATCATGAGGAGGCCACAGCATGAGTAAGCCACAGAGTGGCACGACGATGAGAGATTGCGGAGGTGGCAGCAGCATGAGGGGGCCACAGAGTGGCACGACGAAGAGAGATTGTGGAGGTGGCAGCAGCATGAGGAGGCTACAGAGTGGCCACTTCATCTATTCATTTATAGGGAATATGGGACAGAACAGAAGGTTTAAATTTCTTAACTTTATAAAGCGTTGCTTTAAACACGATTTAATAATACATTTTCTCTGGCACAAAAGGCTTGGAAAATTGATTGTCCATGAATTTCCCTCAAAGATAGGGATAATATATTGGCAAATTTAAGTTTACTTTCTTATAATTTTAATCAAGTTTTGGTTCAATTTAATATTCAATATTTAATAAATTTAATAATAAAAATTAAGTGTTGCCTAAGAGAGGAGAGAATCCGCCAGTCTTCAGTTTATTCTACGACGTGGTTACGATGGAGAAAGCATTCCAAAAAACAATTTCTCTCCACCTGGAGATGAATCCTGTCAAGATTGATGCAAGTGCGGCATTCGGCTGCTCCTCAACCCAGATACTTCTGGGGTAACCTGCCTGGCATGAACAGGCATCTAGTAGCTACAGACAATGAGAAGACAAAGTGTCAAGATAGCTTTGAGCCCGGAAGAAATCAAGATACATCACTAAAGATTTTACCGCATATAACCGCAGTGCTGACCGCTGAATAAATTATGTTTTTCGACTAAAATACTTCAATAAAGATTTTACCACATGTAACTGCAGCGCTGAACGCTGAATTAATTTAGTTTTTCGACCGAAATACTTTAATAAAGATTTTACCATGTAAAACTGCAGTGTTGAACGCTGAATAAATTTTGTTTTTTGACTGAAATATGTCACAAAAGGTTTTACCACATATAACTGCAGCTCCGAACACTAAATAAATTTAGTTTTTCGACCTAAATAAGTCAATAAACACTTTACCACATATAACTGCAATGCTGAACGCTGAATAAAATTTGTTTTTCGCCCGAAATAAGTCAATAAACATTTTACCACATATAACTGCAGCGCTGAATGCTGAATAAAATTAGCTTTTTGACCGAAATACATCAATAAAGATTTTACCACATATAACTGCAGCACTGAACGCTGAATAAAATTTGTTTTTCAACCGAAATACGTCACAAAAGGTTTCACCACATATAACTGCAGCTCTGAACGCTAAATAATTTTTTTTTTGCTAACGAAATACGTCACTAAAGGCTTGTGACTCTCCACCTCAGCTCGCCACAAGCCATCAGTTCTCTGAAAGGTGCAGAGTCCACCACTTGGAAAATGAGGGACTGCACTACCAGCAACATGGACAGCAGCACGTTCAGCTTCTGCGCCGTTGGATGCGTGCACGCATACTGTTGTCTCTTGGCAATCGATTCGGTGATCGATTGCTGATGGAATGACTGACGAGGAGTAGGAGGAGCAGGAGAATCAGGACCAGCAGACGATGGGAACGACAGACAGGTCCCTTCACTTGAGGTGGTGGAGTCTTGACTGCCTGAAATCGAGTGCGACGTGCAACTAGGTGATGCAGCAGTTGCTGTGGCAGGCTGGACAACCACATCGGAGCCACGATTCTCCCAGGTCACTTTATGGTGACGCTGCATATGTTGACCCAGGGCCTCAGGAGGCTGTTCAAAAAACTGCCATACTGCAGAGTAGGTAATTTTACCGACAACACTATGCACTGACTGACTGCTACCGCCGCTGCTTCCGTGAAACCGTATATATAAGAATACATTTTTCATTTTCTACTGAAATACGCAACTAAAGACTTTATAACGTATCACTTTGGCACTGAACGCAGAATAAATGTATAGTTTTTTACCGAAATACGTCGCTAAAGGTTTTGCCACAATCATTACTGCAGCGCTGAAGGCTGAATATATTTTGTTTTTACGGCCGAAATACTTCACTAAAGGGTTTATTTTTTCAAATAAATGCAAGTATATATTGCGTATATATTTTTCCTTTTTGTACTGAAATAGGACACTGAACGCTTTCACCACATATAACTGCAGAAGTGAACTGAGAATATATATATTTTTTTGTACTGAACTAGGCCAGTAAACGCTTTTAGCAGAAATAAATGCGCCAGTGAAGTGCGTATATATTTTTCTTTTTGTACTGAAATAGGCCACTAAACGCTTTCAACACATATAACTGCAGAAGTGAACTGAGAATATATTCTCCTTTTTGTACTAAAATAGGCCACCAAACACTTTTGCCACAAATAAGTGCACCAGTAAAAGCGTATATTTTTTCTTTCTGTACTGAAATAGGCCACTAAACGCTTTTGTCACAAATAACTGCACCAGTGAAGTGCGTATATATTTTTTTTCTGTACTGAAATAGGCCAGTAAAAGCTTTCAACACATATTACTGCAGAAGTGAACTGAGAATATAGTTTTCTTTTTGTACTGAAATAGGTCACTAAACGCTTTTAGCAGAAATAAATGCACCAGTGAATTGCGTATATTTTTTTTCTTTCTGTACTGAAATAGGCCAGTAAACGCTTTTAGCAGAAATAAATGCACCAGTGAAGTACATATATATTTTACTTTCTGTACTGAAATAGGCCAATAAACGCTTTTGCCACAAATAACTGCACCAGTGAAGTGCATATATATATTTTGTTCTGTACTGAAATAGGCCACTAAACGCTTTTAGCAGAAATAAATGCACCAGTGAAGTGCGTATATTGTTTTTCTTTCTGTACTGAAATAGGCCAATAAACTCTTTCAACACATATAACTGCAGAAGTGAACAGAGAATATATTTTTCTTTTTGTACTGAAATAAGCCACTAAATGATTTTAGCTGAAATAAATGCACCAGTGAAGTGCATATAATTTTTTCCTTTTTGTACTGAAATAGGACACTGAACGCTTTCACCAAATATAACTGCAAAAGTGAAATGCGTATATATTTTTCCTTTTTGTAATAAAATAGGCCACTAAACTCTTTCACCACAAATAAATGCACCAGTGAAGTGCATATATTTTTTTCCTTTTGGTAATGAAATAGGACACTGAACGCTTTCACCAAATATAACTGCAAAAGTGAAATGTGTATATTTTTTTTTGTTTTGTACTGAAATAGGCCACTAAACTCTTTCACCACAAATAAATGCAACAGAGAAGCGCGTATATTTTTTTCCTTTTGGTAATGAAATTGGACACTGAACGCTTTCACCACATTTAACTGCAGAAGTGAAATGCGTATATATTTTTCGTTTTGCACTGAAATAGGCCACTAAACTATTTTACCACAAATAAATGCACCAGTGAAGTGCATATATATTTCTTTCTGTACTGAAATAGGCAAGTAAACGATTTTGCCACAAATAACTTCATCAGTGAAGTGCGTATATTTTTTTCTTTCTGTACTGAAATAGGCCACTAAAGCTTTTGCCACAAATACCGGTACCAGTGAAGTGCGTAAATTTTTTCCTTTCTGTACTGAAATAGGCCAGTAAATGCTTTTGCCACAAATAACTGCACCAGTGAAGTGCGTATATATTTTTCTTTTTGTACTGAAATAGGCCACTAAACGCTTTCAACACATATAACTGCAGAAGTGGACAGAGAATATATTTATCTTTTTGTACTAAAATAGGCCACTAAACGCTTTTTCCGCAAGCACTGGGGATACTCTGCTGCTGCACTCCTTCCATCCAGTGACAGCTAGCTCCACCTGCCTGTATCCCCAGTGCTCTCGGTAGCGACCTGGTGTCTCCCCTGCAGCTAAGATTGTCCTATTGCAGTACAAAAAGAAAAAAAGTATACGCATTTCACTGGTACATCCTGCACCAGTGAAGTGCGTATATTTTTTTTCTTTTTGTACTGCAATAGGACAATAAACGCTTTCAACACATACAGGGAGTGCAGAATTATTAGGCAAGTTGTATTTTTGAGGATTAATTTTATTATTGAACAACAACCATGTTCTCAATGAACCCAAAAAACTCATTAATATCAAAGCTGAATATTTTTGGAAGTAGTTTTTAGTTTGTTTTTAGTTTTAGCTATTTTAGGGGGATATCTGTGTGTGCAGGTGACTATTACTGTGCATAATTATTAGGCAACTTAACAAAAAACAAATATTTACCCATTTCAATTATTTATTTTTACCAGTGAAACCAATATAACATCTCAACATTCACAAATATACATTTCTGACATTCAAAAACAAAACAAAAACAAATCAGTGACCAATATAGCCACCTTTCTTTGCAAGGACACTCAAAAGCCTGCCATCCATGGATTTTGTCAGTGTTTTGATCTGTTCACCATCAACATTGCGTGCAGCAGCAACCACAGCCTCCCAGACACTGTTCAGAGAGGTGTACTGTTTTCCCTCCTTGTAAATCTCACATTTGATGATGGACCACAGGTTCTCAATGGGGTTCAGATCAGGTGAACAAGGAGGCCATGTCATTAGATTTTCTTCTTTTATACCCTTTCTTGCCAGCCACGCTGTGGAGTACTTGGACGCGTGTGATGGAGCATTGTCCTGCATGAAAATCATGTTTTTCTTGAAGGATGCAGACTTCTTCCTGTACCACTGCTTGAAGAAGGTGTCTTCCAGAAACTGGCAGTAGGACTGGGAGTTGAGCTTGACTCCATCCTCAACCCGAAAAGGCCCCACAAGCTCATCTTTGATGATACCAGCCCAAACCAGTACTCCACCTCCACCTTGCTGGCGTCTGAGTCGGACTGGAGCTCTCTGCCCTTTACCAATCCAGCCACGGGCCCATCCATCTGGCCCATCAAGACTCACTCTCATTTCATCAGTCCATGAAACCTTAGAAAAATCAGTCTTGAGATATTTCTTGGCCCAGTCTTGACGTTTCAGCTTGTGTGTCTTGTTCAGTGGTGGTCGTCTTTCAGCCTTTCTTACCTTGGCCATGTCTCTGAGTATTGCACACCTTGTGCTTTTGGGCACTCCAGTGATGTTGCAGCTCTGAAATATGGCCAAACTGGTGGCAAGTGGAATCTTGGCAGCTGCACGCTTGACTTTTCTCAGTTCATGGGCAGTTATTTTGCGCCTTGGTTTTTCCACACGCTTCTTGCGACCCTGTTGACTATTTTGAATGAAACGCTTGATTGTTCGATGATCACGCTTCAGAAGCTTTGCAATTTTAAGAGTGCTGCATCCCTCTGCAAGATATCTCACTATTTTTGACTTTTCTGAGCCTGTCAAGTCCTTCTTTTGACCCATTTTGCCAAAGGAAAGGAAGTTGCCTAATAATTATGCACACCTAATATAGGGTGTTGATGTCATTAGACCACACCCCTTCTCATTACAGAGATGCACATCACCTAATATGCTTAATTGGTAGTAGGCTTTCGAGCCTATACAGCTTGGAGTAAGACAACATGCATAAAGAGGATGATGTGGTCAAAATACTCATTTGCCTAATAATTCTGCACGCAGTGTATAACTGCAGAAGTGAACAGAGAATATATTTTTCCTTTTCTACTGATATCGACCACTAAACTCTTTTACCACAAATAAATGCAACAGTGAAGTGCGTATATTTATTTCCTTTTTGTACTGAAATAGGACATTGAACGCTTTCACCACATTTAACTGCAGAAGTGAAATGCGTATATATTTTTCCTTTTTGTAGTGAAATAGGCCACTAAACTCTTTCAACACAAATAACTGCAGAAGTGAAATGTGTATATATTCTTCTTTTCCACTGATATAAGCCACTAAAGGCTTTTCAATATAGCAATTGCACCCCAATAACAATAACACATTGCTGGATTGCCAGAGCTGTATAATGGCTATTTGGATCTCCAAATAATGTTTCCCTGCACTTGTAAATCTTTTTTTTTTTTCGCAATCAGGTTTTTCTAGCACTGTCCCTAGCGACTTCAGACGTCTCTCCCTGCACTAAGATGCTGTGAAATGATTCCTCCCTATCCTTTCCCTGCACTTGTGAATTGCTTTTCTGGCACTGTCCCTAGTGCCTTCTGACATCTCTCCCTGCACTAAGATGCTGTGAAATGATTCCTCCCTATCCTTTCCCTGCACTTATAAATTGTTTGTTCAGGTTTTTTTTTCACAATGAGGTTTTTCCTATTGCTGTCCCTGGCGCCTTCTCACGTTTGTCCCTGCAGTCAGAACGCTGGGGAAAAAAAGGGGTAGAAACACCTTGTTGCCTCAGGACTTCGACACCTTATAGTTATATGATTTGTGAACAGTAGATTAGATCAAGCGGAAACAGAAATGGTTCATGCACCAAACTCAGTGGTCCAAAATACTTAACAAGTCTACACATGAAGAGTTGGAGGCAATAAAGTTAAAGAATTGGATTGACTTGCCACTTGTATTCTTTGCAAGCTTTTATATTTTATGAGTCCTGTTGTCAAGGACTATTTTTTTGATGATACTCCTCAGCAGGAACCTTTAATGTGTACATTGAGGGGCACATTTATTAAGACCGGCGTTTTAGACACCGGTCTTAATAAAGTCCTAAACTGGTGGTGGATCTGCCAAAGTTATAAAGAGGCATAGACCTCCCCATAACTTCAGCACATCTAGCGCCAGTTCCAAATGTAAGACAGCTTCCGAGCAATCTTACATTTAGACCATTTTCAACGCCTAAAACAGACGTAGAAAATGATGAATGAGATGGACCTGCCGGCTGTCCCCTTCCCCGCCCACACCACGCCCACAATTTTAAACCTGACGTGAGCGATGCGAAGTCGAAGATAGCTGCGCAACTAACCATTGCGCCGCTATCTGCTAATACGCCTAATTTAGACGTATTTCAGTATAGTAAATGACCCCCTAAGTTTCTTATTTGAGTCAGCATACACACATACAGTATATGTAATGGTCATACACTGCTTTCTAGAATTTGGTATGCATTTTCAATGTGAACATTTATGTCAAATGACAGGATACATAAGTGGGCAAAAGGTGAAGACACCTACACTCACCTGTTACCAACCACTCCATTTGGGCTCCGTAGCTCCCAGGCTGTCTGTCAGGATATGACAGCAATGTACCACACACAGGGATAGTGTATCCCTAAAATTCCCCAGACCCACTATCCCTGCCTACTTGCATGGTCACCCTACACAACTACCCCACAACTGGTCGACGGTCTCTATCCTACCTACGTGAGGGAGCGACACACAAACAGGGAACAAACAGACACATTAAGACTAGTCGTATGGTACCAGGGTCAAAAGCCAGTTGGTCAACAAAGTGCCAAGAATGCCAGAAGCAAACGAGAGAGCCAGACACACCAGAATTAAAAAACCAGGAGAGCAATACAAGACCAAATCGCCAGAAACCAGAAAACGGAGTCACAATACTAGATCCAGAAGTTTCCAAATCTTAGCAGTGTGAAGTGAATGCAGAGCTGGAGCACTAGGGATGAGCAAAGCAAGCTTCGGATCCTATATCCGAAGTCACTTTGTTCCAAACTTCATTTTAATGCTCCATGCAGCATTAAAATGTATGTGCTCCCGCGACGCGAAATTAGTTATCATTGAAGTCTCACAAGACTTAGTGAATAACTTCAGCATTTGATTATTGAACTTGAAAACCATTTTAAAACAGGTATCTGAGGTATGCCGAAGTTAGGCTACTTTCACACTAGTGTTTTTGCTTTATCCGGCAGGGTTCAGCAAAAACGCTTCCGTTACTGATAATACAACCATCTGCATCAGTTTTGAACGGATCCGGTTGTATTATATTTAACATACCCAAGACGGATCCATCATGAACTCCATTGAAAGTCAATGGGGGACGGATCAGTTTTGCTCTGCATCCCATGACGGAAAGAAAACCACAGCATGCTCTCCGGTATGAGTACGGAACGGAATGCATTTTGGAGAATTCAGTTCTGTTCAGTTATGTTTTGTCCCCATTGACAATTTAATTTTTGTGTCACTTTTGCTCCAGTATTCTGACTGATAAGTCACGGTTTGCTGATCTTCTTGTAGACTTCACCTTTCCTGTGTTTACAGTTGCAAGAAAAAGTATGTGAACCCTTTGGAATGATGTGGATTTCTGCACAAATTGGTCATAAAATGTGATCTGATCTTCATCTAAGTTACAACAATAGACAACCACAGTCTGCTTAAACTAATAACACACAAAGAATTACATGTTACCATGTTTTTATTGAACACACCATGTAAACATTCACAGTGCAGGTGGAAAAAGTATGTGAACCCCTAGACTGATGACATCTCCAAGAGCTAATTGGAGTGAGGTGTCAGACAACTGGAGTCCAATCAATGAGATGAGATTGGAGGTGTTGGTTACAGCTGCCCTGCCCTATAGAAAACACACACCAGTTCTGATTTTGCTTTTCACAAGAAGCATTGCCTGATGTGAATGATGCCTCGCACAAAAGAGCTCTCAGAAGACCTACGATTAAGAATTGTTGACTTGCATAAAGCTGGAAAGGGTTCTAAAACTATCTCCAAAAGCCTTACTGTTCATCAGTCCACGGTAAGACAAATTGTCTATAAATGGAGAAAGTTCAGCACTGCTGCTACTCTCCCTAGGAGTGGCCGTCCTCTAAAGATGACTGCAAGAGCACAGCGCAGACTGCTCAATGAGGTAAAGAAGAATCCTAGAGTGTCAGCTAAAGACTTACAAAAGTCTCTGGCATATGCTAACATCCCTGTTAGCAAATCTACGATGTGTAAAACACTAAACAAGAATGGATTTCATGGGAGGATACCTCAGAGGAAGCCACTGCTGTCCAAAAAATACATTGCTGCACGTTTACAGTTTGCACAAGAGCACCTGGATGTTCCACAGCAGTACTGGCAAAATATTCTGTGGACAGATGAAACCAAAGTTAAGTTGTTTGGAAGAAACACACAACACTATGTGTGGAGAAAAAGAGGCACAGCACACTAACATCAAAACCTCATCCCAACTGTGAAGTATGGTGGTGGAGGCATCATGGTTTGGGGCTGCTTTGCTGCGTCAGGGCCTGGACGGATTGCTATCATCGAAGGAAAAATGAATTCCCAAGTTTATCAAGACATTTTGCAGGAGAACTTAAGGCCATCTGTCCACCAGCTGAAGCTCAACAGAAGATGGGTGTTGCAGCAGGACAACGACCCAAAGCATAGAAGTAAATCAATAACAGAATGGCTTAAAACAGAAGAAAATACGCCTTCTGGAGTGGCCCAGTCAGAGTCCTGACCTCAACCCGATTGAGATGCTGTGGCATGACCTCAAGAAAGTGATTCACACCAGACATCCCAAGAATATTGCTGAACTGAAACAGTTCTGTAAAGAGGAATGGTCAAGAATTACTTCTGACCGTTGTGCACGTCTGATCTGCAACTACAGGAAACGTTTGGTTGAAGTTATTGCTGCCAAAGGAGGTTCAACCAATTATTAAATCCAAGGGTTTACATACTTTTTCCATCTGCACTGTAAATGTTTACATGGTGTGTTCAATAAAAACATGGTAACATTTAATTCTTTGTGTGTTATTATTTTAAGCAGACTGTGGTTGTCTATTGTTGTGACTTAGATGAAGATCAGATAACATTTTATGACCAATTTGTGCAGAAATCCACATCATTCCAAAGGGTTCACATACTTTTTCTTGCAACTGTACATACTTTTCTTTCTCAGGTGACTTGTGACATTTCTCTTCCGTGTGGTGCCATTGCTGACAGCATGAAATGCGAAGGGGATTTGACCCTTTTATAGTCAACTGTCTGCAGGCCACCTGTTTAAGGAATATATAGACTCATCTTTGGTTGAATTTTTGTAAATTAGAATTTTTTAGTCTAAACTTTAGCTTTGCTCCTAAGACTTTGATTGGGGTGAACTCATTTTTTGCAACATGGTCTTCAATGAATTTGTTAGGAAAATTACTTTTTTTTGTGTGTGCACATCAACAGATCTTGTTTGCAATCAATGGCTGACATTTGTGGGAGTATTTTGTAGTATGGCATCCCATAGAAAATGTTGATTCTGAAAGGAAACTAAAGGTTTTATAACAAATATGTTGGGGTGTACTCATTTAGTGTAGACTCACCAGTGTAATCTCTGAAAATTGAAAAGACACTGAGCTACATTGACACATATCGCTTAGGCCTTTTTCACTTGTCAGTAAATCACTTACCCATTGACTTTAATGTGTGCATTCACACATCAGTGGTTTTCCACGGACTGTGGGTCCGTGGTGACACCACGGAAGCATACTGTATTCTATTTTTGTTTGTGATTACAGATCTCTCACTCACATTATAGTCTGTAAGGCCTCATGCACACGACCGTTGTGCGCATCCGCGTCCGTTTCGTCATTTTTCACAGTTTAGCAGAGGTCCCATTTATTTCTATGGAGCTGTGAAAAAAAACTGATAGTCCTCCGTTTTTTCTCCGCGTCCGTGATTCCAGTCCGTCAAAAAAATATAACCTGTCCTATTCTTGTCAGTGGAAAACGGAGGACGGACCCATTCAAGTCAATGGGTCAGTCAAAAAAAACGGATGCACAACTGGTATGTCATCCGTGTCCGCGTCCTTGTTAGTTTTTTTCTACAAGACCATGGTGCAATAAAATTACACCTTTCATTAACCTTCCTTTTTTTTACCCTGCCAGATGAAAAAAAGGAAGGCACAAGGAAACACAACTGAAGCAAAATCGGACACGGACCACTGAAGCCAAATCACTGGCAGTGAAAAAACACTGTCGTGTGCATGAGGCCTAAGTCTGTGAAAACCATGGACACAAAACACATGCCATCAACATTTGGTCCGTGATTTTCACAGATCATTGCTAGGAGATGCTCTGGAAAGTAACTTTCAGCCTAGCAGTGTCCATGACATATGGATGAAACATAGAGGGCAAAGAACGGCCACATAGACCCAACATGGATTCTTTACTGACCATCTTGTCACAGATGTGTGAAAGAGCCCTTACTGCAAAAAATGAGATGGAGTATTGGTATGATAGGACCAGTATGAAGGGACAAGTAAATGCAAAGCTCATACTTCTAACTGGACTAAAAATCTTTTCCCTTTAGACTTTTTCTTCTAAAAGTTCACTATCAATTGAAAATAAGCAATTGCTTTAATGAGAAATGCATTACATTGCGTGTTAAGTAACAGCAGATAACAGTAAAGCAAGAACATGACAGTAACTCAATAAATTTTAACATTTCCAGGTATATGAAATGTTTCAATGGTGAGAACGACATATTCTGCAGAAACCTAAGCTCCTAGCTGCTCACTAACTTCATACTTGTCTGCAACAAGCTTCTAAGCAGGAAAACCACAATTTCAACCGCACAACCCAATTGTCTGCTTGCACCTGTATTCTCTGACACTACAGCAATAACCTCTTTTCTATGTGCAAAAATCACACTTAGCAAAACTGACAGGAGCCACCCGGATTTTGCACTTAGGTTTAGTAACTCAAAGTTATCTATATATCTTTCACGCAGATAGACAGGGTCAGTTAATTTGTCTATTTTAAGAACAGACCGTGGGAAAGTGTTTAAGACATGCATTTTCTTATGCTGACTAGTTCTGCATTCTGTTGTCAGTGGCTGAATCAGAGTTACGTTATTAGTCAGATGTTTAAAGGCACGACAATGACTTAGACATCAGTATTCAGTGATCTTTACTACAGCCTGGAATTTCCAGACGTCACTGCCACCTCATCCTAGCGTATTTGGGTTATGCATGCAGTGGCGGAGATGATAAAATACATTTTTTTACATATAAATATGAAGTGAAATTGTTATTCTGAGTATATAATAGCTCTTTATAATCAATAATGTATTTGAAATGCAGAAATATAAATATCCAAGATGAATTCATAGAAACAAAATGGCAGTTTGGGCTCAATCGGCCTACTACACAGTCCTCTGAACTGGAGTTAAACATTGCTTTCCACCACTTGCTGAATTGTACAGCTAAAAATGCAGTGTGAAATGTTTGGGCCTTTATTATGTTTATATGAGGCAGATTTGTGGCAGATATTTCTGCCACTGTGCCATTCATCTGCATGGGGCTTGCAGATATCCCTGCACATGTAACAACCCTATTCAAATGTATTGAACAGATCTGCAGTCTACAACAAATCTATCACATGTGAACATATCAGAATGTTTTAGTTTTTTCTGGGGGGTATTGCTGCAGTTAGTACCAGATTTACATCCGAAGGCTAGCCATACATCTTTCAGCTATCTCTTCTGATCACAGTATGTGTATGGTCAAGCTTGCATGTGTTGTGAATCAGAAAAGGGGAAGAAGCCATTGCCAGAGACCTCTGACAACGGCTGACAACAACAACAAGGACTGTGCAGTTGTAATATAGCAGGCCTTCATATACTGTACATTAGATGGTCAGCTAGACCTGCTAAAATTGTCATGGTTCCACCAACATTTATGGTCTTAAAAAGTCATGTGTGGCTTTAAAATGTTTGACTGCTTTCACTAGCTCCAATTGGCTTGAAGCATCTATGTGATGTTAAATATTTTTTTGTTAAAAAAAACAAAAGTATTATAGCAGTGATGCCCTTAATGGCTAACCAAAAAAAAGTAAGTAATTAACCCCTATTGTCTGTCCATCTGTAACAATGACTGCAGCTTTATAACTCTCTTTATTGATGATATATTACCCCAATGTACAAATGTCTGTAACATCTTTTAAGTGTTGTATCTTTCTCACAGTCATTAATTTGCATATGGTCTGATAAGCTTGCAAACAATTTTTTTTTTTAAGTATTTAACATCACATACATTTTTCCAGCTAACACGGTACCACGGTACCACGCTACTTTTGCTATTATCATTAGAATGGTTTGAAGCGTGTAACATAACAAATGGTTAAAAATGTAGGGGTTGGGGAAATTTGGGGGAAACAGTGTCAAATAATACAGCAGTCATTCAACACCAGTCTACTTCTCTCATTCTAAGAATCATATGGGTCCCGAGTCACATGAGCATACATGCTTATCATTCTGCACCACACATTTATTATTTCACAGTGTTAGGCAATGGTAAGAAGTACTCTGTGTAAACCACTGTGGTTAAAAAAGTCAATGAATTCCCGAGACTTCTGTTGTGTGTGACACCAACCTGACACAGCCTATCATCTGCTTAGCTCTGACATTGCTGTTTGTTACCATATGCCCTGAATTTGTAGACAGTTTACGTAACACTTCTAAAGTGTTAGTGGCTTGTCTAGAGGTAAGTTACTCTGGTTTTGCAAACAAAGCCTATCATTTGGTCACATACCAAGGTCAGTTGTGTCTTATTTTTGCTTTTGGTCCCATCTTCTCTAGAAACAACCAGGATCGTAGCTATAGGGGGTGCAGAGGTAGCAGTCGCTACCGGGCCCAGGAGCTTGAGGTACCCAAAGACCCTTGTGCCCCATAAGAAGACACTGGTATTATAGAAAGTGTATGCAAGTTACACCTCTGGCTGGACAGAAGGGGTTAGGTTAAGAATTTGGTATGGAGGAGGGGGGGGGGGGGGTGCAGTTTCAATTTTTGCCTCATGCAGCACGAAGGTTTGAGGGAAGGGGGGCCCAAGCTGAACTCTTGCACCAGGGCCCATGAGCCTTTAGCTACGCCCATGGAAACAACTGTAATAGTAAATGTTTCAAAGAAAGGGCTGGGCACTCTCTATATCTGGAGTCAATGGTACTTTATTCAATAAATTCAATAAAATATGAATAATAACAATGTTAATAAAATAATTCAATTAAATACACAGGTCTGGTCAGACTAAAATAGTACCAACAAACAATTAATAAAAACCACTAAGTAGCTAGAACACAATGGTTATCTTATGATCCAATGTCCAAACTCTTACATATAATCATGGCTTATCCATTTTTTGCTATATGCTTGGTTAGTCTCTTTGATCAGCACGATGCAACATTAATAAATATCTTCAAATAGGACTAAATGTCGATTGTATTTTTCATCGCAAGTGCTTATTCCATCTATGATTATTTTGTCTACTCACATAATAGGAGTACGTAAGCAGCTCCGATCGACAGTTCGCGGTGTCCCGCGTGGTAATCAGAATATGATCTTCCGCTACTGCTTGCAAACGTGAGTGTCGACTTTGACGTGGAATAATAGTATGCGATATATCCCAAAATTTCGAGGGAATTTCGACAAAATGTCCTTTAGTTGAACAATATAAGTTTTCACTTACTGGCGCCAGTAGTTTCTTTATAGTCCACGGCTCTGCAGATACATACGATGTACCCTCAATAGATTTCCTCCAAAAAGGTTTGAAGCTGCAAAGGTTAATAATCCTTGTGTTGAATCAGGGGGTCCAGTACCAAACGCGTTTCGGGGCTCTTAGTGGCCCCTTCCTCAGTGGTACCACTGAGGAAGGGGCCACTAAGAGCCCCGAAACGCGTTTGGTACTGGACCCCCTGATTCAACACAAGGATTATTAACCTTTGCAGCTTCGAACCTTTTTGGAGGAAATCTATTGAGGGTACATCGTATGTATCTGCAGAACCGTGGACTATAAAGAAACTACTGGCGCCAGTAAGTGAAAACCTATATTGTTCAACTAAGGACATTTTGTCGAAATTCCCTCTAAATTTTTGGATATATTGCATACTATTATTCCACGCCAAAGTCGACACTCACGTTTGCAAGCAGTAGCGGAAGATCATATTCTGATTACCACGCAGGACGCCGCGGACTGTCGATCGGAGCCGCTTACGTACACCTGTTATGTGAGTAGACAAAATAATCATAGATGGAATAAGCACTTGCGATGAAAAATACAATCGACATTTAGTCCTATTTAAAGATATTTATTGATGTTGCATCGTGCTGATCAAAGAGACTAACCAAGCATATAGCGAAAATTGGAAAAGCCAGGATTACATGTAAGAGTTTGGACATTGGATCGAATATTTGGATCGATCATTTGGAATTCATTAGTATTCTTTTCCTTGTGATTATTTATTCGAAATTTATTCAAAATTTTATACGAAATTTGAGCATTGGATCATAAGATTACCATTGTGTTCTAGCTACTTAGTGGTTTTTATTAATTGTTTTATAGGTACTATTTTAGTCTGGCCAGACCTGTGTATTTAATTGAATTATTTTATTAACATTGTTATTATTCATATTTTATAGAATTTATTGAATAAAGTACCACTGACTCCAGATATAGAGAGTGCCCAGCCCTTTCTTTGAAATATTGTTGTCGCTTATAGATTGGGTGAATCTGTGGGCTGAGAGCACCCATCCGGGCCACCCCACACAGTAGTGCGACCTAACATTTGATAATTTCAAATCCCACTTTTGTAATAGTAAATGTGCTTTATCAATGAACATATAGGAGGTCATTTATTAAGCATGAAATATGCCTGTATTAGGCGTATTTCCGGTGAAGATTGCAGCTCAACAGCTAGTTGTGCCGCATTTTGCATGGAAGGGGCAGAGAAGGGGGGTGGGCCGGCAGGCCCGTCTCATTTACCATTTTCTATGCCTGTTTCAGGCGTAGAAAAAGGTCTAAATGTAAGACAGCTAGAAAACTGGCGCCTCTTTATAACCGGTGGAACCAGCGTCAGCACAGGGGTTTATTAAGACCGGCGTCTAATAAATGTGCCCCATAATGATTGTACAGGGTGGGCCATTTATATGGATACACCTTAATAAAATGGGAATGGTGGGTGATATTAACTTCCTGTTTGTGGCACATTAGTATATGTGAGGGGGGAAACTTTTCAAGATGGGGGGTGACCATGGTGGCCATTTGAAGTTGGCCATTTGGAATCCAACTTTTGTTTTTTCAATAGGAAGAGGGTCATGTGACACATAAAACTTACTGTGAATTTCACAAGAAAAACAATGGTGTGCTTGGTTTTAATGTAACTTTATTCTTTCATGAGTTATTTACAAGTTTCTGACCACTTATAAAATGTGTTCAATGTGCTGCCCATTGTGTTGGATTGTCAATGCAACCCTCTTCTTCCACTCTTCACACACTCATAGCAACACAGCAGGAGAAATGCTAGCACAGTCTTCCAGTATCCGTAGTTTCAGGTGCTGCACATCTCGTATCTTCACAGCATAGACAATTGCCTTCAGATGACCCCAAAGATAAAAGTCTAAGGGGGTCAGATCGGGAGACCTTGGGGGCCATTCAACTGGCCCACGATGACCAATCCACTTTCCAGGAAACTGTTCATCTAGGAATGCTCGGACCTGACACTCATAATGTGGTGGTGCACCATCTTGCTGGAAAAACTCAGGGAACGTGCCAGCTTTAGTGCATAAAGAGGGAAACACATCATCATGTAGCAATTTTGCATATCCAGTGGCCTTGAGGTTTCCATTGATGAAGAATGGCCCCACTATCTTTGTACCCCATATACCACACCATACCATCAATTTTTTTTTCTCCAACAGTCTTGGAGGGATCTATCCATTGTGGGTTAGTGTCAGACCAATAGCGGTGGTTTTGTTTGTTAACTTCACCATTCACATAAAAGTTTGCCTCATCACTGAACAAAATCTTCTGTGTAAACTGAGGGTCCTGTTCCAATTTTTGTTTTGCCCATTCTGCAAATTCAGTGCGCCGATCTGGGTCATCCTCGTTGAGATGCTGCAGTAGCTGGAGTTTGTAAGGGTGCCATTTGTGAGTAGCTAATATCCGCCGAAGGGATGTTCGACTAATGCCACTCTCCAGTAACATGCGGCGAGTGCTACGCTGTGGGCTCTTGCTGAATGAAGCTAGGACAGCCACTGATGTTTCTTCATTAGAGACAGATTTCATGCATCCACATTTTGGCAAATCCAACACTGAACCAGTTTCACGAAACTTAGCAAGCAGTTTGCTAACTGTAGCATGGGAGATGGGTGGTCTCGTAGGGTGTCTTGCATTGAAATCTGCTGCAATGACCCGGTTACTGCATTCACCAGACATCAACACAATTTCTATCCGCTCCTCACGTGTTAACCTCGGCGACATGTCAATGGCTGATAAAGTTACGTTAAAACCAAGCACATCATTGTTTTTCTTGTGAAATTCCCAATAAGTTTGATGTGTCACATGAGCCTCTTCCTATTGAAAAAACAAAAGTTGGATTCAAAATGGCCGACTTTAAAATGGCCGCCATGGTCACCACCCATCTTGAAAAGTTTTCCCTCTCACATATACTAATGTGCCACAAACAGGAAGTTAATATCACCAACCATTCCCATTTTATACACCATTAAGGTGTATCCATATAAATGGCCCACCCTGTATATAGGTGTAAGTAATGGGGAAGAAATTTGCCTTGGACTTCAGCTGTATTATATAAATTATTTTTATTTTATATTATATGAGTAAAATAAATAAATATAATTAATATGTTTCATTTCTATCTTTATAAAGAACAGGATGTTAAACAACCACAATTCTTTACCAAATTGCAGCTCTTCTGTCTCTCAGTACATCAGTTCTCTATTACAATTTATGCAATCGGTATGACATTTAAAGCATCAGTTCCTCCCAAAGTAAAATTAACTAACTTTAGAATACAACTAAACTTTAGAATACAAGAAACACTGGCCCAGGACACTGAGGCCTGTGGCCAGGCCCTCTGGGAAGGAAGGGAGAAACCCTGCAGGTCCAGGACACTAGTGAGTGGGGAAGCAAGTGGACAGAGCAGTGGGGGTACCCAGGAGCATAGCTTGAGAAGAGCCTTGAGAAGAACCAGTAAATTAATGTTTTCAGCAGGCTCCCAGCATTTCTTCTCTGGACCAAACCTTTCCAGTCTTAATGAAAGAAGGCTTTATCTCTGAGTTCCATCATGTCTATAATATCCTTGATCACATACTTATTTTCAGAGTCAATTGGAGTAGGAGCAGGAACAGAACTGAGGTAATGGTTGAACCCAACTGGCTTGAGGAGGAAAACACAAAAAGAATTAGGA
This sequence comes from Bufo bufo, assembly GCF_905171765.1. Taxonomy (NCBI): domain Eukaryota; kingdom Metazoa; phylum Chordata; class Amphibia; order Anura; family Bufonidae; genus Bufo; species Bufo bufo. The sequence goes on along the minus strand of NC_053391.1, from coordinate 352,145,133 downwards.
ATGTGTAAGGATGAACAGAGAGCAATTTATAACAGACTGGATTCAACTGTCTCAAAACATCAAAAGGACCAAAGAAACTTGTGCATTGGTCTGCGGATGGTAAATAGAGGGAAAGTCAACTTGGTATCTAGTAGTTTGCAAATAGCTTTCCAAAATTTATAAATGAACTGCACTCTGGTCAGACACAATGTATAAGGACAAACCTTGCAATTGAAAAATGTGTTTTACAAACAAGTTGCCTAGTTGGAATCATGACTTTAGATGGAAAAAATGACGAATATTCTAAAAAACTAATATATAGCACTATATAGAATATATTTGTTTTTTAGAATATTCTTCTTTTTTTTTTCAATCTGTACAGTTGTTCCACTTTGGCATACTCCTCCCCGACGAGCGTCCCCGTCACCATAGGAACGCCTGGGGGTTAGACTATACCATCGGATCTGAGTTTTCACGATCTCAGTGAGATGCTCGGGTCTCCTATTGACTTTCATTGTATTCAATTTTACTCGAGCACCCGCAGTATTCGGCTGAGCCCTCGTATGTGCTGAGCATAGCGATGCTCGAGCCGAACAGCAGTTTGGCCGAGGATGCTCACTCAACACTAGTCCTAACCTTCCAGCTCATCTTTAATGCACCCTATCAGACCATCCAAAAGGAAGACACCAGGGCCCTGTCATTCCAGGACAAGTGAGTTTTAACCTGAGGTGAGGTTATGGAGCTGTAAAGCATATTGTCCCACAGTTAGACTGACATAGATGAGTCACAGCAAAGAAGATGTAGCAGATGCTGTCTGGCCTAGTTCTTCAAAGACCTCTCAGAAAGTCCACAGAAAGTCCCAAAATTATAGGTCTGCAGGTCATCCCATACTCAGAGAGGAGTGGCCCAGGCTAAAGCTTCACTTGAGAGGAGGGAAGCCAGGAAGGTAACCTTAGCTGGATGGTGAGAGACTGATAAGCTAGCTACTCAAAGCAATAGTGCACTGGACCAGAAACCCACAACAATTTAACCCCTTAATGACCACCCACTGCCTTTCGTTCTTCCTGTCTTAGATGAAGCTGAGAACTTTTGTGAGCACTCCTGCTCTATGAGCGAACTATAACTAACAGCTCAGCTATTTTGCTCAGTATTTTGCTCTATAGCCAGGATTGGTGGTAGGTCCAATCCCAAATGTTAACTCTTTGATTGCCACGGTCTGTGAGTGAGACTTGATCAAAGGGGATTTCCTCCACTGATTGGGTCCCACACTGGGAAATCTGCAGTGATCTGATTGGGGACTGTTGAGCCCTAACCGTAACCGCAGCCTGTGCCACAGAGAAACAGAGCATAATGTATAAGCATACAGGAATATACAAATATATTATAAGTATACAATAATTTCATAAGACAGTAATTAAAACAAAAAAGCTCATAAAATAATAAATATTTGATTATTTAACATAAAATACATTTTATTGTGCATGCATTATGTAAAACAAATTTAAAATTAGATGTATTAGGTATTAACTTGACCCAAATAACCTGAACAATTAATTTAATAGGTTATTCAGTTTGACATATGGACAGTATAAACAATATAAACAATAAGGTAAAAAAAGGTAAATAAGGTAAAAATAAGGTAAAAAGTAGCTTTTTCTATATTTGTGACACAAAAAAGGTATATAAATTAGAAAGTAATTTTTATGTACTCTCAAACAGCACCAGAAATGCTATTTCTCCTGCATAAAACATGACTTTGCAAAATCAAGTCAATGAAAAAAAGAAAAAGTTATGGCTGTTTAAAGGGGTTGTTCACTCTTGGGGACATTTTTTGCAGATTCCCCACTGTGGCCAGACCAATGGTGGCAAGCAAACCACATACTGACGCTGGGAGACCCGAGACCAGCGTCGTCAATGGGGGGAGCAATGGACTGGTACACAGCAGTGGGGATCAGGTAAGTAATATGATTCACACTGCAGGTGTGCCCATGCTGGAGGAGGTCTGCTGAAAAGGTCTCCAGAGGTTAACCCCTTTAACACCCTCCTGACCGCCCAACATAAATTTACGTCGGCGGTTGGGCATTTAAAAAAGGCAAGTGGAGCGGACACTGTAGCCGCCGGCTGCCTGCTGTTTAAAACCTGGGACTAATAAATGTGACCAATGATAATGTTGATTGCATACATTTAACCCCTCAGATGCTGTGATCAATTGTGACCACGACATCTGAGAAGTAAAAGCCCGGAAGCACCCGGCTGTGGTCTTTCTCCCCCAGCGAGGATCAGCGAGACGGATGTAGTGTACGGTAGTGTTGAGCGCGAATATTCGTATTAACAATTTTTATTGCAAATATCGGCACTTTGAGAATTCGCGAATATTTTGAATATAGTGCTATATAGTCGTAATGACGAATATTCGTTGTTTTTTTTTAACACAGTACACATCAGGTGATCATCCCTCCCTTCTTCTAGCTTGAGGGCCAATGAGAAGGCTTTGTCACAGCTTAGCAACATCCTTAGCAACCAATAGAAAAGTTGCCTACCCCTTACTATATAAGAACCTCCACAGCAGCTATATTGTAAAGTTTATTGCAGTTATGAAAGAGACAACAGTGTCATTGCTGTGCTCTGTGCTTTGTTGTATTACATTAAACAGTTATCTTATATATATATATAATTCAGATAGGGGGAGATAGTCAGTGTAGGTTAGATTGATGTATAGTGTAGCTGACAGGTTCCAGTGCAGGGTGTTAGGCTGTGTAAAAGGTTCTGCTGTCCATACATAGATGCTACAGACATAGTGCTGTGATGTCACAAGTTGCACATATTGCGAAAAAATATGCGTATCATTAATTGCCAAAAATTCGCAAGCGCAAATATATTGGAGCACTCTATCTGCATATAAAGCTATTCTAATGTTCTGCCGCACCAACCATTTTCTCCTGTCTCAGGAAACTTATACCAGCTTTAAAAATGTAGCAGAAGTGACCCACACCGTTTATTTCTTGCGCATTACGCGAATAATACATTGCCAATTTTCGCAATCAAGAATATAATCTCAAATTCGCTAATATATGACGAATATTCTACAAAATATTCGCGAAATATCGCGAATTTGAATATTGCCCCTGCCGCTCATCACTAGTGTACGGCAGTCCCTGTACTCAGGAGTGGTACAGGGCTGTAGCACACTAGTTCCTATGGAGAGCCTGCTAGTAGCAGGGCTCCATAGGAACTTAGTGTCATTTTAGTAGACTCCAATGTTAATGCATTGGATTCTATGAGAAAAGCAATCTAATGATTGTTTGCTATAGTTCCCTAAGGGAACTAATAAAAAGTGTAAAAAAAAAATTTAATATAAAAATTCTAATCACTTCCCTTTCCATAAAATAACATTATGGTCATTGTCGTGAAAACGCCCATACCATTAAAATATAAAAGTATTTATCCCATATGGCAAACAGCGAAATGGAAAAAAAAAAGTTAAAATGGCCAATTTGCCGTTTTTTGGTCGCTTCACCTCCCACAAAAAATTGAATAAAAAGTGATCAAAAAGGCATACACACCCCATCATGGTATCAGTGAAAAGCACAGATCATCCTTCAAAATATGAGCCCCACACAGCTTCATACACATACAAATAAAAAAGTTATGGGGGTCAGAATATGGCAATGCAAAGGAAAAATGTTTTTTTCAAAAATTTTTAATTTGTTTTCTGTATTAAAACGTAAAGAAAAACTATACATATGTGGTATCGTTTTCATCATAATGACCCAGAGAATAAAAGTAACAGGTCAGTTTTACGGCATAGGATATGGTGTAAAAAAAAACATAAAACTGTGGCAAAATTTTGCTATTTTTTATAATTCCACCCCATTTGGAATTTTTTCCTGCTTTCCACCACATTGTATGCAACTGTAAATGGTGCCATTAGAAAGTACATAATATAATAATAATCGTTATTTATATAGCGCCAACATATTCCGCAGCGCTTTACAATTCATGGGTTCATATGCAAACAGTCATAAATAACATAGCAAAAGACCTTCTATCTTCTATTTTCATTCAGCAGGACCTGCGCGGTGAGCGCGGTGATGACTTCAGCACAGGTCCTTTTGCAGGTCCTGCAAGAAGAGGAAAGAAAATGATAACGGCTGCGCAATCAAGTGGATGAGGTAATTTTTTTTATTATTTTTTAACCCTCAATGGTCATTTTACTTAGCATTCTGTATTAAAGATAAAGATATATAAAGATGTTATAATACAAAATAATAAAGTAAATGGACTTTAATGGGGTCCCGGGGCTCATCCCTATTTATTCACATCATCTCCTTAGCAACCATCCGTAAAAATCGCATTGCATCCGCACTTGCTTGCGGATGCAATGCGATTTTCATGAAGCCCCATTTACTTCTTTGGGGCCTGCGTTGCATGAAAAACGCAGAATATAGAACATGCTGCGATTTTCACGCAACGCACAAGTAATGTGCAGCGTGTCAGACCATCACCGATAAGATTTTATTGATCTATCTTAAAGATATGTAGGTCATCAATATCAGAAGCCTGGAAAACCCCTATTAAGTTTACTGTCCAACAATATCTCTAAGCTTTTTCAATAGCAGTTTTAGACAGTTTTTTTATTATTTAATACAGGGCTGCATGCGGCCCTGTCCTGCTGGGCAGAAACACAGCTGATCCTGCGATCAGCTGTGTTTCTGCCCGGAGCGCTGCACAGCGGATGGATCATAGGTTTTGCTCCTGCACTGTAGCAGGAGCGGATAGGATTCTCGGCTATTAGTGAGAGCGGGGAAGCCGAGGAGTAGACAGAAGCGCTTTATTAGCGCTTCTGCCTTCTCTATGAGCACTCTGCAGTGTGGACCCGGCGATCACGTGATTGCTGGGTTTCTCGGGGGCAGAGAAGCACAGCGCTGCAGGGTCAGGAGACCCTGATCAGCTCTGCCCTGGTACAAAGCCCCCCAGCAGGCTGGTTGCCCTGTAACTGGGGCTCCTTTGGATGCTCCAGTTACAGTGGAAATAGTACAAAAACAAGTCACTTATTGTCTCCCAAAGGTCTTTCAGTGACCTCTTGGGGACAAATTATGTGGTAAAAATATTTTTAAAAAATGTTAAAGAATAATTGAAAAAAAAATTGAAAACGAAATAAAAAAAATATAATAAAATATAAAGAAAAGAAAAGAGAGATAAAATATTATGTGGCACAAAAAATTATTAAATATATAAAATACAATAAAAAGGAAAAAGTGATAAATAAAAGAGTGTTCACTGTCCCGCAACAGTCTATTTATGACCCCTTGGGGAACATATTATGTGGCAAAAAAAGAGAATTTTTTTTAAATAAAATTATCCAAAAATTATACAATAAAATATTAATAAAATACAAAGAAGAGTAAAAAATAAAAAGGAAAAAAGTGCAAAATTTAAAAAAGTGATAGTGTCCCACAAAGGTCTTTTTATGACTCCTTTGGGTACATAGCAGAAATATCAAAAAAATTAAGTTTAAAAAAAAATACATAAAAGAAAAAACATCCACACCAATCAAAACCGTCACCATTACCGCCCCATTCACGTGAAACTATACATATTATATAACAAAATGGCCTACACAAAATAGGGAACTAATTATAATAATTTATTTTGGTGTCAGTTTGCATATTTAAAGAATAAGGAGCTATAGTTTGAAAAAATATACTTTTTAAAAACTTTTTGTACAGTTTCCCCCAAATAAAACTTTTTGCAAAAATTATTTTGTTATTCCTACAAATAAGATAGTTACAATCGTTTGAACCACCACGCGTGCTAAATCCCCAAAAAGTGTCTAGTCATTAAGGCCTTTTCGGGCCTGGTAATTCAAGCGTTAACGAATAAGCGCCTTCCCCACTAGCAAGGTAATGTGCTTACTGGTTACTGCAGGGCGCCTATAACTGGATTGGCAGGAGATGGTAATAACCAGAGAGATCCGTCCTCTGCAGTGAAGGAAAACGCTGAAGTTCCTGCAGCATATCCTCTGAAATAGAAGATTTAAAAATTACATGCTCCACGCCACTCTGGTCCTCTGCGCTGCCCCCGCTGCCTCCATCCTCCGGTTCCTGCTCTGTTTACACCTGGCAGTGCATAGCCATGGTTACTTGCATGGTTCCAGTCAATGACTGGCTTCAGAAGTGACATGCTGCTTGTGGCCACATCACCGTGTAAGCCAGTCATTGGCTGGAGTTGTGTATGACCATGTCCATGCACTGCCAGGTGTAAACAGCAGGGGCAGTGCGAAGGTAAGTATAACTCTTCGGTTTCAGGGGCTATGCTGCAGCACGATATTTGGGACAATTACTGGGAACAAGTGTTCATAGGAGCGCTCATATCTCATATGTGGCCAGTATAATCGTGCAGCTGATCAGTCGAACAAGGAATTGCTCATTTGTTGGCTGATTTGCATATTTTATCAGGATGAAAGATGTACGATTATCTGCAGCACATCTACCTGTGTAATCTAAATGAAGGCGGAATGACTGTGGCAGCGATCACTCCTCCCCAGTCACTTTGCATTAACTTGTGTAATAGGCAGATGAGCGCCGATCAACTTTTTTTTTTTATTTGCGGCCCCTTGAAATAGAGTGATGTGACAATGCGGCCCCCAGACCAAAAAAGGTTGTGCACCCTGATTTAATACATAATTGTACATTTTGTTTCCATGGCCCAAGTGCATGACCTTATCTTTTTCCACCTTCGACTTCATTTGCTATTTGCAGGGGCGTAGCTAAAGGCTTATGGGCCCTGGTTCAAGAATTCAACCCTCGGTGCTTTGTGGTCAGGTGCAGGGAAACACATAGCCTTCGTGATGCCTAAGGCAAAAATTGAAACGGCACCTCCCCCACATGCCAAATTCTCGACCTAACCCCTTCCCTCCATCCAGAGGTGTAACTTGACCAGCATGAACTTTCTATAATATTAATGTCTTCTTATGCACCACAAGGGTCTTTGGACCCCCTCAGGCTCCTAGACCCTGTAGCGACTGCTACCTCTGGACTCCCTATAGCTATGCCCCTGGCTATTTGCCTCCAGCTTCCCCAAATCTCTCTGCAATAGTATATTATCCTCCTCTGTGTTGATTATGTTGCAGAGCTTATCATCATCTGCAAATATTGAAATTCTACACTGTAAGTACTCTACAGGGTCAATAAAGGGGTTTTCTGAGATTTAGATTCTGATGACCTATCCTCAGATCAGTGGGAGTCTGACTCCCGCCACCACCGCCGTTAAGCTGTTTTAAGAGGCTGTGACGCTCTGGTTAGTGCTGCGGCCTCTTCCTAGGCCAATGACGTCAAGTTTATTGGTCACTTGGCCTAGGCGCAGCCCAGTCCCATTCAAGTTTCGGGGAACCAAAGTTTGTGTGAGGGGATCAGCAGCTACATGGACCAGGTGATCTCTTCATTTGTACCTGGCCTTTTGTCCTATCTGAAAGATACCAAAGACACTCTCGCCAGGCTCCAGGGCATACAGGTCAATAAAACAACAATGATTGCCAGTCTCGATGTTGAAGCGCTGTACATGAGTATACAACACAATCTAGGGTTAGAAGCAATTACCGTATTTTTCGCTTTATAAGACGCACTTTTTTTCACCCAAAAGAGGGGGGGGAATGACAGTGCGTCTTATAAAACGATGGTTGACTTTTTTTACAGGGCTGACACTGATATATCGCCGGCTGCTATGCTGCATAGCGTGGCCGGCCATACGGTACATCAGTTACAGTGCGGGGAGGGAGGAGGGGCCGGAGGCAACTCACAGCGGGGCCGGTGCAGTCACTGTATTACACCGGGCCCCGCGCACAGAAGTCTCTTTGTATGTAAAATCTTTCATTATTCCTGAATCCATCGCTCTCCTATTGATAAACTAGCCTAATCGCCTGCATCAGTACTCACTATGAATGTAGCGTGCGGTCCCTCCGGCGCATGACTTCATCCTGCTCCTGCTTCATTAATGAAGTGGGAGGAGCGTGACTGACTGAGGGACGTCAGTCACACGCTGGCCGGACCGCACGCTACATTCATAGTGAGTACTGATGCAGGCGATTAGGCTAGTTTATCAATAGGAGAGCGATGGATTCAGGAATAATGAAAGATTTTACATACAAAGAGACTTCTGTGCGCGGGGCCCGGTGTAATACAGTGACTGCACCGGGCCCCGCTGTGAATTGCCTCCAGCCCCTCCTCCCTCCCCGCACTGTAGCTGATGTATCGCCGGCCACGCTGTGCAGCATAGCGGCTGGCGATATATCAGTGTCAGCTAGTTTATCAAAAGGAGAGCAATTGATTCAGGTCTAAAGATTTTACATACAAAGAATAAAGTACTGTAATGCTGTGAAACATAGGGCCATGAGGGGGACCAGCATAAGATGCTATATGTGCGTCATCCACACATATAGCATCTTATCCTGGCTCCCCTCATGGCCCTATGTGTCACAGCACACATCCCCCATAACAGTGCATCATCTATAGATCCCCCCCATAACAGTGCATCATCCACAGATTTCCCCCCCCATAACAGTGTGTCATCCACAGATCCCCCATAACAGTGCGTCATCCACAGAGCCCCATAACAGTGTTATCCCCAGACCATTAGTTCAAAATCCACCAAAAGCACACCTTTTGGTTCAAAATATTTTTTTTCTTATTTTCCTCCTCAAAAACCTAGGTGCGTCTTATAAAGCGAAAAATACGGTAAATACTTTCTAAACACCAAGGGGACACATTTTTTCGAACACAATAGTTTTGTTTTGTCACTGTTACATTTTTTGCTAACACACAATTATTTTGTATTTAATGTTAAATATTATTTACAGATCACCGGGACAGCAATGGGGACAATTTGTGCGCCAAAGTTTGCTAATTTATTTTTGGGGTGGTGGGAAGAAAGAGTAGTTTTCACGGAACAACACATTAATTTCACTAAGCACGTTTTGTTTTGGGGGGCGATATATCCATGATATTTAAATTTTATGGGAAAGCACAGAAAAATATTTTTGTAGAAGTATTAAGTAACAATGAAGTAAGTCTTAAATTCACTGCAGAAATACACAAAAAGAATCTTAATTTTCTTGACTTGAAGTTTCCCTGGAGCCTGACTGGAGTGTCAAAACGGAAGTGTATAGGAAAACCACCTCAACTAATAACCTACCACATTGGGAGAGCTACAGTACTACCCACAGGCTTTGAAGAAAGGCTTTCTGGTAGGTCAATACCTACAAGCAAAACATAATTGCTCAACCAAAGAGAGTTTTGAACAAGAAAGTAAGCTCCTATACAGAAGGTTCAGAGCTAGAGGCTATAGAAAAAAAAAGTTTTATATAAAGTATATAATAGGGCAAAAAATGCTGAAAGAACCATTCTCTTGCAGGACAAAAAACAAATAGGAAATGGAGAAATTAAAATGATAATACGCTGTATTGGCACATATGATGTGCAACATGAGAAAGTTCAAAACATTTTGAGATGACACTGGCACGTTTTGATGACAGATGATGAACTGAGAGAAGTAATCCCCCCAATCCAACAATTACTTATAGAAGAGGGAGAAATTTAAAAGAGAACTTGGTGCATAGTCACTTCCAACTAAATAAAAAAAGAGCATAAAACAACATGGCTATCCACAAGAGGTTCCTATAATTGTGGGGATTGTATTTTTTGCAATAAAATGGTACCACGAAAGGAATTTACTAATCCAGTGGATAATAAAAAGTATCAAATCACAGAATATATATGAATGTGGATGTCCTAAGCTCTATATAGGCAAGACAATACAACAGTTAAGAAGACGTATATCCAAACATTTGAGCTGTATTAATACCGAATCAGACACGGCCCTTTTGAGACATATTCATGACAAACTGTCATGGTCTTACCTTCTTGCTGTTCTCCTTCGTTTGACATATGCTGGCGGCCATCTTGGTTTCTGGGTTTCTTGTAGCCTTCCACCCTGCGGCTCCTCCTTCCCACTGGGAGGAGCTGGATGCCTAGCTCATATATATAGGAGGTCTGTGGCTTCAGTTCCTTGCTTGGTCCTCCTGTGTTCACATGCTTCTAAGACTGCTGCTGCTTCTGGTTCCTGATCCTGGCTTCGTCTGACTACCCTGCTGGTTCCTGATCCTGGCTTCGTCTGACTACCCTTCTGGTTCCTGATCTCTGGCCTCTCAAAGACTCTGCTTCGGTTTCACCATTCGTTTGGACTTTTGCTTTACAGCTTTATTTTCAATAAAGCCTTCTTATTTTCACTTATCTCTTGTTGTACGTCTGGTTCATGGTTCCGTGACATTAGGACCAAGCCATGAGTTCTGACGGTACAGGGCCATCCTCGCTACCCATGCTGGTTGCCAGACTTGATCAGCAGGATCACCTGTTGGGTCGGTTCGCTGTGGCGTTGCAAACCCTGCTTGAACGCACGGCTCATTTCGCTCCCGTTGCCGATGGGTCGGTTGTCGCTCCTACTGCCGCTCCGGTTGTTGCGCCAGAGTCTACCCCGACACCTGTTGTTGCGCCTGCGGTGTTTCGGGGTATGACCGGTTCTGCCCCTCTTCCACAGCGCTTTGGGGGAGAGCCAACTCAGTGCCGAGGTTTCCTTAACCAGGTGGGCATTTATTTCGAGTTGCTGCCACATGCCTTTCCTACTGAGAGATCAAAGGTGGGCTTCTTGATCTCGCTGCTCTCGGACAAGGCCTTGGCCTGGGCCAGCCCTTTATGAGAGAACAACAATCCGGTGGTTGCCGAGTTTTCCGGTTTTGTTGCTTCTCTTTGGAAGGTATTTGATGTGCCGGCTCGTGCTGCCTCTGCCGCGAAGCTCCTTATGTCCATCAGACAGGGTTCACGATCCGTAGCTGAATACGCCATTGAGTTTCGTACCCTGGCAGCAGAGGTGGGCTGGAATAATGAGGCTCTGGTCGCTGCTTTCTCTCATGGTCTCTCGGATGCCTTGAAGGATGAGGTTGCAGCTAAGGACCTACCAGTGGAGCTCGAGTCTCTTATTTCTTTCCTGATTTTGATTGACACCAGACTCAGGGAGAGACCTTCCTTTAAGGAGAGCATGCGGAGGTCTTCTAACAGATTGGCGCCTACGTTTGCTGTCCCACCCGTGCCTCCCTCTCCTCCCACGCCTCCTGGGGATGACTTGTCTGGGGGTGAACCCATGCAGCTGGGGTTTGCTCGCCTGTCCGAGGGGGAGAGGGTACTCCGGAGACGCGAGGGTCGATGCATGTACTGTGGTCTCGGTGGGCATTTTCGGTTGGCATGTCCGAACCGTCCGGGAAACGCTCGTACCTGAGATCCTGTCGGGGGCAGATCTTGGGTGGAGTCTCCTCATCCCCGGTTTCCCGTGTTGACAAACCACTGATCACTGTTGTCCTCTCCTGGGTCGGGGGCTCGGTGACGACCCAGGCGTTGGTGGACTCTGGTGCTGGTGGTTTGTTCATTGATAGTGTGTTCGCTGCCGCCAATTCCATTCCTCTGCAGGCTCGAGGTTCCCCACTGGCTCTTGAGGCGATAGACGGCAGACCCCTTCTGTCGTCACACGTGACTCATGAGACCCTTCCAGTGGGGATAGCCATTGGTGCCGTTCACAGAGAGTCGGTCTGCCTCCAGGTTATTTCGTCTCCACACTACTCGGTGGTCTTGGGGTACCCCTGGCTCCAGAAGCATAATCCGACTTACGATTGGAGATCGGCCGAGATCCTCTCGTGGTCACCGCAGTGTGGGGCTAGTTGCATCCATGGGTCTGTCAAGTTGCTGTGTACTTCCTCGGACTCTCTGTTGCCTCCTGAATACGAGGAGTACCGGGATGTATTCGATAAGGTGCGCGCGGTTGCCCTACCTCCGCACCGCCCATACGATTGTGCCATAGAGTTACAACCTGGTGCCGTTCCTCCTCGTGGCAAAGTCTATCCACTGTCGGTAGCGGAGAATGAGGCCATGGAGGAGTACGTGAGGGAGGCGCTTTCACGCGGACACATTCGCAAATCCTCGTCCCCGGCAGGGGCTGGATTTTTCTTTGTGAAAAAGAAGGGCGGTGAGTTGAGGCCTTGCATCGATTACAGGGGTCTCAATCGCATCACGATCAAGAACGCTTACCCGATACCCTTGATTTCCGAGCTGTTCGATCGCCTTAAAGGGGCCACGGTCTTTACCAAACTCGACCTGAGGGCGGCATATAACCTGGTAAGGATCAAGGCGGGCGATGAGTGGAAGACCGCGTTTAACACCAGGACCGGTCATTATGAATCCTTGGTTATGCCCTTTGGGTTGTGCAATGCGCCCGCAGTTTTTCAGGAATTCATCAACGATGTTTTCCGTGACCTGTTGCAGCAGTGTGTGGTGGTCTATTTGGATGACATCTTGGTATATTCTGAATCCATGGAGGCCCACATTCTGGATGTCAGACGAGTGTTGCAACGGTTACGAGAGAACAAGCTGTTCGGTAAGCTTGAGAAATGCGAATTTCACCGATCCCAGGTAACCTTCTTAGGTTACATCATTTCCGCTGAGGGGTTCTCCATGGATCCTGAGAAGGTTTCGGCTGTCTTACAGTGGCCCCAGCCCAGTCTTCGTTCCCTGCAGCGCTTTTTGGGCTTCGCCAATTATTATCGGAAGTTCATCAGGGACTTTTCCATGCTGGCCAAGCCTCTCACGGATCTGACCAGGAAGGGCAGTAATTCCCAGGTCTGGCCGCTCGAGGCCATCCAAGCTTTTGAGGCCCTAAAGTCCGCTTTTGTGTCGGCTCCGATTCTGTCGCATCCCAACCCTGGGTTGCCCTTTGTCCTCGAGGTGGACGCGTCTGAGACGGGAGTAGGCGCCCTTCTGTCTCAGCGTAGAACACCAGAGGGTCCTCTGCTTCCTTGTGGGTTTTACTCCCGGAAACTGTCTTCCGCGGAGTGCAACTATCAGATTGGTGACAGGGAGTTATTGGCCATCGTGCAGGCCCTTAAAGAATGGAGGCACTTGCTCGAGGGTTCGGTGGTTCCGGTTCTCATCCTGACGGACCATAAGAATCTGACCTACCTTTCTGAGGCCAAGAGATTGACACCACATCAGGCCAGATGGGCTCTGTTCTTGTCACGTTTTAATTACGTGGTCTCCTACCTACCCGGTTCCAAGAACATCAGGGCGGATGCCCTATCATGGCAGTACTCCGAGCTGTCCAGGGAGGAGTCGATTCCGACTTCGGTCATACCTCCGAATCAGATCCTGGCCGCCATTCGCACCAGCCTGACCTCTCCCCTGGGTGAGCAGATTTTGGCGGCTCAATCTGGTGCTCCCTCTGGGAGACCCAACGGCAGATGTTTTGTGCCTGAGGAGTTGCGCACTCGGTTGTTGCGAACCTACCATAACTCCAAGACCGCGGGGCATCCTGGAAAGAATCATCTGTCCTGGGCTGTTTCACGTCTGTTCTGGTGGCCTTCCCTACGTTCCGACATCGCCGCATATGTAGCGGCATGCTCCGTTTGTGCCCTGAGTAAGTCCCCTCGGCACCTTCCGTTGGGCCTTCTGCAACCCATAGCCACCGGGGAGCGCCCATGGTCACACCTGGGGATGGATTTCATTGTGGACCTCCCTGCATCCCGAGGCCATACGGTCATTCTCATGATTGTGGATCGGTTTTCCAAAATGTGCCACTGTGTTCCTCTCAAGAAGTTACCCTCTGCACAAGAGTTGGCCACGATTTTTGCCAGGGAGGTCTTCCGGTTGCACGGTTTGCCCAAGGAGATTGTGTCGGATCGGGGGAGTCAGTTTGTGTCCAGGTTCTGGCGCGCCTTTTGCTCCCAGTTGGGGATTCATCTTTCCTTCTCCTCGGCCTACCACCCTCAGTCCAATGGGGCCGCAGAACGATCCAATCAGGCCTTGGAGCAATTCCTTCGTTGCTATGTCTCCGATCACCAAGACAATTGGGTTGACCTTCTGCCTTGGGCTGAGTTTGCCAGGAACACGGCGGTGAACTCTTCCTCTGGGACGTCTCCCTTCATGGCCAATTATGGGTTCCAACCTGCCGTGTTACCGGAGGTATTCTCTCCCCAGGATATTCCGGCTGTGGAGGATCACCTTTCCGTCCTACGTGCTTCTTGGGTACAGATCCAGAAGTCCCTTGAGGCCTCTGCGCAGCGCCAGAGACTCCAGGCTGATCGCAGACGAGCGCCTGCTCCTTCCTACCAGGTCGGAGACCGTGTATGGTTGTCCACCCGCAACCTCAACCTTCGAGTGCCCACTCCCAAGCTGGCGCCTCGCTTTGTTGGTCCCTTCCGAGTGCTTCGCAGGGTAAACCCGGTAGCCTATGCCCTTGCGCTTCCTCCTGGCATGCGGATCTCTAACGTGTTTCATGTCTCCCTGTTGAAGCCACTGGTGTGTAATCGTTTCACTTCCTCGGTTCCTCGGCCTCGTCCGGTCCGAGTGGGCAATCATGAGGAGTATGAGGTGAGCAATATCCTGGACTCACGCCTGGTCCGCGGTCGGGTGCAGTTTTTGGTCCATTGGCGTGGTTATGGTCCAGAGGAGCGTTCCTGAGTTTCCTCCACAGATGTCCATGCTCCTGCCTTGCTCCGAGCCTTCCACGCACGCTTCCCTCAGAAACCGTTTTTTGCTCCGCGGAGGAGGGGCCCTTGAGGGGGAGGTACTGTCATGGTCTTACCTTCTTGCTGTTCTCCTTCGTTTGACATGTGCTGGCGGCCATCTTGGTTTCTGGGTTTCTTGTAGCCTTCCACCCTGCGGCTCCTCCTTCCCACTGGGAGGAGCTGGATGCCTAGCTCATATATATAGGAGGTCTGTGGCTTCAGTTCCTTGCTTGGTCCTCCTGTGTTCACATGCTTCTAAGACTGCTGCTGCTTCTGGTTCCTGATCCTGGCTTCGTCTGACTACCCTGCTGGTTCCTGATCCTGGCTTCGTCTGACTACCCTTCTGGTTCCTGATCTCTGGCCTCTCAAAGACTCTGCTTCGGTTTCACCATTCGTTTGGACTTTTGCTTTACAGCTTTATTTTCAATAAAGCCTTCTTATTTTCACTTATCTCTTGTTGTACGTCTGGTTCATGGTTCCGTGACACAAACGGGAGATACAAAGCATCAGAAATTTTAGGGTATCAAGAAAATGTGCACAGGCCCTAGACTAGGAGAAATAGATAAAAAACTACAGCAAGAAGAAACAAAATGGATTTATCTCCTTAGGAGCCTGAACCCTTTAGGATTAAATGAGGGATTTACATATGTATCATTTCTCTGAATGTAGTGACTCCGGTATTGAATTATGAATATAGAAGAACTATTGAAAACTGTTTTGGCATGACTAAAAGACAGTAGTAATAGCTTCTAAATAGCATTAAGTTCAAACACCACGGTATATCATGTCCTAGCACCATATAAATCATTATAGAAAATAATAAAAAATCAAATAAACTAAATAATATAAAAATTATGATAAAAAGAATGTAGATTTAAAGTTTAGAAATTAATATTCTTGGACATTAGAATATTGAATTAATTATGGCAATTGTGTTTATTTGATAATCATGATCTTTAAAAAGGGCATTTATGAAATGAAACTGTGAGAACTTTCTTGTGTATAATCATGATGCATGTTAATTAAAGGGTTTCTGTCACCCTGCAAAACTCTTTTTTTTTTTTTTGGATAGTTAGATTGCTCATAGTGCAATATAGCAGAATATAATGCTCTTACTTACATTCATGCGGCCGATTCTTTATAAAACAAACTTTTATAATATGTAAATTCGGGCTCTACCAGCAAGTAGGGCGTCTACTTGCTGGTAGCTGCTGCAGAAATCCGCCCCCTCGCCGTGTTGATTGACAGGGCCAGCCGTGATCTCCTCCTCCGGCCGGCCCTGTCAGTAATTCAAAAATCGCGCGCCTCGCGTCATTCGGCGCAGGCGCTCTGAGATGAGGAGGCTCGTATCCTCAGCACTCCCTCAGTGCGCCTGCGCCGATGACATCACCGAAAGAGAAGACGTCATCGGCGCAGGCGCACTGAGGGAGTGCTGAGGAGACGAGCCTCCTCATCTCAGAGCGCCTGCGCCGAATGACGCGAGGCGCGCGATTTTTGAATTACTGACAGGGCCGGCCGGAGGAGG
Source organism: Bufo bufo (assembly GCF_905171765.1). NCBI lineage: Eukaryota > Metazoa > Chordata > Amphibia > Anura > Bufonidae > Bufo > Bufo bufo. The sequence goes on along the minus strand of NC_053391.1, from coordinate 352,129,030 downwards.
AGATCACGGCTGGCCCTGTCAATCAACACGGCGAGGGGGCGGATTTCTGCAGCAGCTACCAGCAAGTAGACGCCCTACTTGCTGGTAGAGCCCGAATTTACATATTATAAAAGTTCGTTTTATAAAGAATCGGCCGCATGAATGTAAGTAAGAGCATTATATTCTGCTATATCGCACTATGAGCAATCTAACTATCCAAAAAAAAAAAAATGAGTTTTGCAGGGTGACAGAAACCCTTTAAATGGGTGATTAAAAGATATTGAGGATAATAACATAATTATGATTTAATAATGATGGCATGATTGATAATATAGTTTACGGACAAGTTTAAATCTATAGACCTGATTGAATGTAGTTGTACTATCTTGTGATTAATTCATCAAATGTTATTAATAATAGAATAAGATTCATTTATTTAATATGAGAAGATCCTAAGAATATGGTAGATTAATATTCTATATCAATATAGTAGCTAAAAATAGTAAAAATCATGAGGGGACTCTTCTGATAGTGACATTGAATGTTTCTACTATCGATAAGGAGCAGTAGATAACAAAGTGCTCAGAAATGCGCAGAGGAGATCAATACCTAGAGTGAAGAAAAATCTAAGTCCTAATATAGCGCTTTGGGACCAAGTCAGCAACCATGCGCAGGAGCTACATGGGAAGGAGAAGGGCCGATCGTAAGGCAGGACGTCAACTGGAGGGAGGAGAGAGAAGAACGGGACCGCTTCAATCAGTGATTTTGTAACTATCCCCAAAAAATCACAAGATTGAGAGTAGCGATAAGCTACCCATACACAGGGAAATGTCTAGCATCCATGCAGGACTGAGCATACACCATAGACAGACCAGACATGGAACACCAAATAAGACATCACAACACCCACCCATACATAAAGAACACCATACCACAAAACGGATAGTGAAGGAAAGGAGAAAACAGGAAGACATTGAAAAGACATCGAGATGACATGGGGGAGACACTAGGTGGCCATCAAGGACTGGGCAGATGGAACACCCAGGAAAGGAGCAAAGCTCCAGCACCAACAAAGGCTGGAGTACAACTCAATCCATCCTGAAAGCTACAGGCAATATAAACCCCTAGTGGCCACACCCAGCCGGGTTGTTAACCCCACCAGTAGCAGACAGGGAAAGAACCAGGAGAAATGAGGAAGGTAAAAACATGCTTCAACAACAACACATTGCCCCTGGCAACCAGCATGCACGGCATCGTGTCACAGCGAATAACAACAGTACCGTGACACAGCCTTGACACTCCTCCCCCTTAAAGCCCTCCCAAACTGAAAAGGGGAAGCTAGGTGAAACCCCAATACACAAAAGGGGAGAAAAAAAAGTGACAGATCAGCGTCAGCACAAAAAAGTCACCCAAAGCTGCCACCAGCAAGCCCGAACCACCAACAAGGAAACAGGCAGCCGGCCAACATCCAACAAGGAGCGACCGCACTGAACACTGTGTCCAAATTCAGACCCAGTTCAGACACAAGGTCACTGCCAGCAAACATCCCCGAACCAGCATACACCACAGCCAGTACAACAAGAATGCAGCCAGCACAAACGACACAAGAGTCAAGAACCACTGAGAGATGGACGAGGGGACATGCAAACACTAGTAACGGTCCACTCCAGAACTGCAACAACTGTCACAGAGAACCGTACAGTTAACAGAATCCCCATTTCATCCTCCCTCTGGAGGACAAGCATGCACACCAGTGAACAACAGGCAAAACATGCTAACACCCTCTTTCGAAGGCCACACAGAACAAGGGAACAAACGAGTGGCCCCAGTGGGACATACTGTCACGGTGGGGAGTGGGGGAAACTCCTCACAGAACACCGTGGAGAAACGATGATGACAACTAGGCCTGGACACAGGGAAAAGTGAGCAGGTCACCTCCCACAGCCACCCTAATCCTGGCCCTAACTCCTCACATGTATGAGCAGACCCAGATGGTAGGACGACTCATACACAGGAACCTTGGACCCTGGAATCCCTGAACAGCCCTACAGATAATGAAAGGGCATGAGACAACCTGTTCCTCCAAGATACGGAAGAACAGGAGTCTCACCCGGCCTAGATGCAGGGAAGAGAGGAGACTGTGAACAGCTACTGGTTCGGCAGGTAAGAACCAGAACAACACACTTACCTTCCGCAGCCACACGACTTGAACCCATGCATATGTACTAGAGCCAACACACCAAACGGGACACAGTACAAACACCAAACATAGGAACCAGCACACCAGTAACTGCCTGGACCCCCATGCGGACAGGATGCATGAAGGCACCAGGCAAAGTTGTTCACTGATTTGTAGTTCCCCCTCACCGAAGGCACAGCACACAGGGAAATGTCTAGCATCCATGCAGGACTGAGCATACACCAGAGACAGACCAGACATGGAACACCAAACAAGACATCACAACACCCACCCATACATAAGCACCACCGGGGAGACATCAAGATGACATAGGAGAGACATCGGTATCCCACTAGGTGGCCCTTTAAGGACTGGGCAGATGGACACCCAGGAAAGGAGCAAAGCTACAGCACCAACAAAGGCTGGAGTACAACTCAATCCATCCTGAAAGCCACAGGCAATATAAATTCCTAGTGGCCACACCCAGCCAGGTAGTTAACCCCACCAGTACCAGACAGGGAAAGAACTAGGAGAAAGGAGGAAGGTTCAAACATGCTGCAACAACAACACATTGCCCCTGGCAACCAGCATGCACGGCACACGTGTCACGGCGAACAACAACAGTACCGTGACACAGCCGTGACAGGGTCTCAGCAGTAAGTTTGTGTTGACGTCACTGATTATTTTGCCCTTCCTCTGATCTGTCAGAACAATAACCCCAAAAAAACGGATCCTGTCTATTGAGCATCCGCCTTTAGAATATATAACTGCACCGATGAACTGCAAATATTTTGCCACTATTACATGACAAAAAGGGCTTTATAACTAGGGTTGAATGGACCCGTGGATGTTCGGGTTCGCTGGGTTCAGCCGAACTTTAGGTCAAAGTTCGGGTTCGCAACCAGAACTTGACCCGAACCCGAACCCCATTGAAGTCAATGAGGACCCGAACTTTGGTGCACTAAAATGGCTGTAAAAATGGTCATAGTAAGGGCTAGAGGGCTGCAAAGGGAAACAAAATGGGGGTAAGAGCAGGACAATTGCCCTGCAAACAAATGCAGATAGGGAAATGACTTCAAATAACATAGAATATAAAAAAATTCTAAAATAATAATCTTGATTTAGGAGGCAGAGGTCAAAGTGGAGTAGGAGGTTGAGGAGGTGGTGGACATGGCGGTGTAGGTGTAGGTGGAAGTGGCGGTGGAGGAGAAGGAGGTAGCCAACACTGTTTTTGTTGTTTTATAATATTTTTATTTTTTCCTTTAATTTTTTATTTTTTTTTATAGATTTGGGAAGACCCCAAAACATTGGAAAATAGAAAAGAGAATGCAAAGAGAAAGTGCGCTGGAGTCTAACAATGGTTGGGTGCGGCCAGTATACTTGTCTATTTAGCACAAGGTACGGATTAGTCCTGTGGGATCCATGCCTTGTTCATTTTAATGAACGTGAGCTTGTCCACGTTAGTGATGAGCGGGAGGTGCCATATTCGATTTCGCGATATTTCGCGAATATTCGAATGAATATTCTTATTATTTTCGGCGAAATCGAATATTCGTAATTATTCAATTTTTCGCGAATAATATGCGATTAAAATAATCGTGCGAATTTTTTTCTTTTTTTTCCTGTATAAGGCAATGTTCCTATGACTATGGCTAGGCTAATATGTGTATTTTACGAAATTTCTTAATATTGCTCTAACTTCGTATTTTAGAATATTCGTAATATTGCTCTAACTCCGTCTTTTAGAATATTACGGATATTCTAAAAGACGAAGTTAGAGCAATATTAAGAAATTTCGTAAAATACACATATTAGCCTAGCCATAGTCATAGGAAAAAAAAAAAAAAATCATAAGATTAAAATAATCGTACGATTATTTTAATCTTATGATTTTTTATTTTTTTCCTATGACTATGGCTAGGCTAATATGTGTATTTTACGAAATTTCTTAATATTGCTCTAACTTCGTCTTTTAGAATATTCGGAATATTGCTCTAACTCCGTCTTTTAGAATATTACGAATATTCTAAAAGACGAAGTTAGAGCAATATTAAGAAATTTCGTAAAATACACATATTAGCCTAGCCATAGTCATAGGAAAAAAAAAAAATCATAAGATTAAAATAATCGTACGATTATTTTAATCTTATGATTTTTTTTTTTTTTCCTATGACTATGGCTAGGCTAATATGTGTATTTTACAAAATTTCTTAATATTGCTCTAACTTCGTCTTTTAGAATATTCGTAATATTCTAAAAGACGGAGTTAGAGCAATATTCCGAATATTCTAAAAGACGAAGTTAGAGCAATATTAAGAAATTTCGTAAAATACACATATTAGCCTAGCCATAGTCATAGGAACATTGCCTTATTCAGGGGGGGGGGGGGGGGGGGGGGAAATCGTACGATTATTTTAATCTTATGATTTTTTTTTTTTTCCTATGACTATGGCTAGGCTAATATGTGTATTTTACGAAATCTCTTAATATTGCTCTAACTTCGTCTTTTAGAATATTCGTAATATTCTAAAAGACGGAGTTAGAGCAATATTCCGAATATTCTAAAATACGAAGTTAGAGCAATATTAAGAAATTTCGTAAAATACACATATTAGCCTAGCCATAGTAAAAAAAAAAAAAATCATAAGATTAAAATAATCGTACGATTATTTTAATCTTATGATTTTTTTTTTTTTTACTATGGCTAGGCTAATATGTGTATTTTACGAAATTTCTTAATATTGCTCTAACTTCGTCTTTTAGAATATCCGTAATATTCTAAAAGACGGAGTTAGAGCAATATTACGAATATTCTAAAATACGAAGTTAGAGCAATATTAAGAAATTTCGTAAAATACACATATTAGCCTAGCCATAGTCATAGGAACATTGCCTTATACAGGAAAAAAAAATAAAAAATCGCACGATTATTTTAATCGCATATTATTCGCGAAAAATTTAATAATTACGAATATTCGATTTCGCCAAAAATAATAAGAATATTAATTCGAATATTCGCGAAATATCGCGAAATCGAATATGGCACCTCCCGCTCATCACTAGTCATGACATGCATGCTGCTGATTCTGTGTAATTAAATCACTTATGGAAGGGGGCATGTTCAAAATAATAGCAGTGTGGAGTTCAATTTGTGAGGTCATTCATTATTTGAAGAACAGGTGGCAATTATTGCCCTTATTTAAGGAAGGAAGGCAGCAAATGTTGTACATGCTGGTTACAGTGCATTTCTCTCTGAAATGCATTGTTCAGAAGAACAGCGTACCTTGATTAAAAAGTTGATTGGAGAGGGGAAAACATATAAAGAAGTGCAGAAGATTATAGGCTGCTAAAATGCTCGCAAATTCTTTCAAATGGCAACCAAAACCTGAAAGACGTGTAAGAAAGCGAAAAAACTACCATTCGAATGGATAGAAGAACAGCCAAAATGGCAAGGACTCAGCCAACAATCAGCTCCAGGAAGATCAAAGAAGGTCTAATTTACATGTGAGTACTGTTACAATTAGAAGACGCCTATGTGAAGCCAAGCTATTTGCAAGAAGCCCCCGCAAAGTCCCACTGTTGAAAAAAAGACATGTGCTGAAGAGGTTACAATTTGCCAAAGAGCACATTGACTGGCCTAAAGAGAAATGGCGCAACATTTTGTGGACTGATGAAAGTAAGATTGTTCTTTTTGGGTCTAGTGGCCGGAGACAGTTTGTCAGACGACTCCCAAACACTGAATTCAAGCCACAGTACACTGTGAAGACAGTGAAGCATGGTGGTGCAAGCATCATGATATGGGGATGTTTCTCATATTAGGGTGTTGGGCTTATTTATCGCATACCAGGGATCATGGATCAGTTTGAATACATCAGAATACTTGAAGAGGTCATGCTGCCTTATGCTGAAGAGGAAATGCCCTTGAAATGGGTGTTCCAACATGACAACGACCCCAAAAACACCAGTAAACGTGCAACATCTTGGTTCCAGACCAACAAGAATGACGTTATGGAGTGGCCAGCCCAATCCCCGGATCCTAATCTAATAGAAAACTTGTGGGGTGACATCAAAAATGCAGTTTCTGAGGCAAAACCAAGAAATAGAGAAGAACTGTTGAATGTAGTCCATGGAATACCTGTTCACAGGTGCCAGAAGTTGGTTGACTCCATGCAACACAGATGTACAGCAGTTCTCAGAAACAGTGGTTATACAACTAAATATTAGTTAAGTGATTCAAAGGAAAGCAAAATCTTCAAACATTTTTCAGTTTATATAGTGAATGTTTGAGTTTGTAAAGAAGAATGCAAACACTGCTATTTTTTTGAACAGTCTAATATTCACTTTTCTTAAATTTTTTTAGAGGAACAACACAAATTTGATATATTTTTCTTCATGTTCTGATTTGGAATAGAATATGTAGTGTTCCCAATGCATTTGTGTGTATGGAAATAAAAGCCATTAGAAGGATTTTGAGCTTTATTCACTTTTTTAAACACACTGCTATTATTTTGAATACAACTGTATGCCTCGCTTCAGGCTCTGATTGCACAGCGTGCAAACCACTCGCGTCTTGTCGTCAGCACATTGTCTGAAGAACTGTCATGCCAGGGAACTCCTTGGAGCTGGCTTTGGTGTAAGCAGTCCCTTGGTGCGGTGGGCAGTAGCAGGCATACTGGCTAGGGGACGGCCACTCTGTTTTTGCACCCTGCTCCCTCTTTTGCTGTGCAGCTGGCGCTGTGTGACCAACACCTCTTCCTCCGAGCCGCACACGTCACTCGCATGACCTTGATTCCATGTGGGGTCTAGGACCTCATCATCCTCCACATCATCTTCCACCCACTCCTCACCCCTGCCCTCCTTGCCGGTCTGCACACTTCAGAAACCCGCAGAAGTTGACACCTGTGTTTTCTCGTCATCAGAGATGTGCTGCGTTGGTCCTCTCATGTCCACATCCTGAAACATAAGTGGTTGGGCATCAGTGCACTCAATCTCTTCCACTTCTGGGCCAGGGCTAGGTGGATGGCCCACGGAAACCCTGCCAGCAGAGTCATCAACAAGCAGAAGAGACTGCTGCATGACTTGGGGCTCAGACTGCTTACCTGATTTTCAAGGGGGTGAGGTGAAAGACAGATGCCCATGGGCTGCAGGTTCCAACTCTGCACTTTCAGCAGGGGACCAGGTGGTAGACAATGTGAAGGAACTGGAGGCACTGTCAATGACCCAATCTACTACCGCCTCTACTTGTTTTGGCCTCACCATTCGTACACCGGTATTCGTGCCTACAAAATAACGCTGAACGTTCTGTCGCCTACGTGCACCTGAGGAAGGTGTTTCATTTGGGCATTTAGCTTGCACAGATCGACCACGTCCACGTCCTCTCCCTACAACATGAGCTCCACAAACACCAGCAGCACCACGACCAGGGCCACGTTGCTTATTTGATGCTCTCCTCATTCTTTGAGGTCACCCACCGAACTAACAGATGGATTAACTAAAAACCAAAGAGAAAATAGCAGCACTCAGCTGGATGCCAGGTTCAAAAATCCTTCTAGGATTCCGGACACTAAAATCTACAGTTAATAGTACAAGGTAACAAGGCAGCACTCCGGTCTTTGGTGGAGAAAGTGGATCTTTTATTTCAGCTTAATGCAACGTTTCAGCTCATCAAAGGAGCCTTTGTCAAGCAGTCACAGGCTCCATTGATGAGCTGAAATGTTGCATTGGGCTGAAATAAAATATCCACTTTCTCCACCAAAGACCGAAGTGCTGCCTTGTTACCTTGTACTATTAGATGGATTGACTAGATTTATTTCCCTGTCACGTATACAGTGCAGGTGTACCTCAGACAAACAATGGGTATATGTCACCCACCGAACTAACAGATGGATTAACTAGATTTATTTCCCTGTCATATATGCAGTGCAGGTGTACCTCAGACAAACAATGGGTATATGTCACCCACCGAACTAACAGATGAATTAACTAGATTTATTTCCCTGTCACGTATGCAGTGCAGGTGTACCTCAGACAAACATTGGGTATATGTCACCCACCGAACTAACAGATGAATTAACTAGATTTATTTCTCTGTCACGTATGCAGTGCAGGTGTACCTCAGACAAACAATGGGTATATGTCACCCATCGAACTAACAGATAGATTAACTAGATTTATTTCCCTGTCACATATGCAGGTGCAGGTGTACCTCAGACAAACAATGGGTATATATCACCCACCGAACTAACAGATGTCTTAACTAGATTTATTTCCATGTCACGTATGCAGTGCAGGTGTACCTCAGACAAACAATGGGTATATGTCACCCACCGAACTAACAGATGTCTTAACTAGATTTATTTCCATGTCACGTATGCAGTGCAGGTGTACCTCAGACAAACAATGGGTATATGTCACCCACCGAACTGACAGATGAATTAACTAGATTTATTTCCCTGTCACGTATGCAGTGCAGGTGTACCTCAGACAAACAATGGGTATATGTCACCCACCGAACTAACAGATAAATTAACTAGATTTATTTCTCTGTCATGTATACAGTGCAGGTGTACCTCAGACAAACAATGGATATATGTCACCCACCAAACTAACAGATGGATTGACTAGATTTATTTCCCTGTCACGTATGCAGTGCAGGTATACCTCAGACAAACAATGGGTATATGTCACCCACCAAACTAACAGATGGATTAACTAGATTTATTTCTCTGTCACGTATGCAGTGAAGGTTTACCCCAGACAAACAATGGGTATTTGTCACCCACTGAACTAACAGATGGATTAACTAGATTTATTTTCCTGTTAAGTATGCAGTGCAGGTGTACCTCAGACAAACAATTGGTATATGTTACCCACCAAACTAACAGATGGATTAACTAGATTTATTTCCATGTCACGTATGCAGTGCAGGTGTACCTCAGACAAACAATGGGTATATGTCACCCACCGAACTAACAGATGGATTAACTAGTTTTATTTCCCTGTCACGTATGCAGTGCCGGTGTACCTCAGACAAACAATGGATATATATCACCCACCGAACTAACAGATGTATTAACTAGATTTATTTCCATGTCACGTATGCAGTGCAGGTCTATCTCAGACAAACAATGGGTATATGTCACCCACCAAACTAACAGATGGATTAACTAGATTTATTTCTCTGTCACGTATGCAGTGAAGGTTTACCCCAGACAAACAATAGCAGCACTCAGCTGGATGCCAGGTTCAAAAATCCTTCTAGGATTCCAGACACTAAAATCTACAGTTAATAGTACAAGGTAACAAGGCAGCACTCCGGTCTTTGGTGGAGAAAGTGGATCTTTTATTTCAGCTTAATGCAACGTTTCAGCTCATCAAAGGAGCCTTTGTTAAGCAGTCACAGGCTCCATTGATGAGCTGAAATGTTGCATTGGGCTGAAATAAAATATCCACTTTCTCCACCAAAGACCGAAGTGCTGCCTTGTTACCTTGTACTATTAGATGGATTGACTAGATTTATTTCCCTGTCACGTATACAGTGCAGGTGTACCTCAGACAAACAATGGGTATATGTCACCCACCGAACTAACAGATGGATTAACTAGATTTATTTCCCTGTCATATATGCAGTGCAGGTGTACCTCAGACAAACAATGGCTATATGTCACCCACCGAACTAACAGATGAATTAACTAGATTTATTTCCCTGTCACGTATGCAGTGCAGGTGTACCTCAGACAAACATTGGGTATATGTCACCCACCGAACTAACAGATGAATTAACTAGATTTATTTCTCTGTCACGTATGCAGTGCAGGTGTACCTCAGACAAACAATGGGTATATGTCACCCACCGAACTAACAGATAAATTAACTAAATTTATTTCCCTGTCACATATGCAGTGCAGGTGTACCTCAAACAAGCAATGGGTATAGTCACCCACCGAACTAACAGATGGATTAACTAGATTTATTTCTCTGTCATGTATACAGTGCAGGTGTACCTCAGACAAACAATGGATATATGTCACCCACCAAACTAACAGATGGATTGACTAGATTTATTTCCCTGTCACGTATGCAGTGTAGGTTTACCCCAGACAAACAATGGGTATTTGTCACCCACTGAACTAACAGATAGATTAACTATATTTATTTTCCTGTTAAGTATGCAGTGCAGGTGTACCTCAGACAAACAATTGGTATATGTTACCCACCAAACTAACAGATGGATTAACTAAATTTATTTTCATGTCATGTATGCAGTGCAGGTGTACCTCAGACAAACAATGGGTATATGTCACCCACCGAACTAACAGATGGATTAACTAGTTTTATTTCCCTGTCACGTATGCAGTGCCGGTGCACCTCAGACAAACAATGGGTATATATCACCCACCGAACTAACAGATGTATTAACTAGATTTATTTCCATGTCACGTATGCAGTGCAGGTGTATCTCAGACAAACAATGGGTATATGTCACCCACCAAACTAACAGATGGATTAACTAGATTTATTTCTCTGTCACGTATGCAGTGAAGGTTTACCCCAGACAAACAATGGGTATTTATGGTCAGGGCTAGGACAACGTCGGCGTACGCAGAGAAACCCACCCTGAACATAGTGGCTGAATTGTGCCGGAAGCCACGGGCGCGGGTACACCAGTGAGAAAAGGGGGCATACCTGATGGAAACCTGAGAAAAAAGGGGCGGGAGGGAGGGGCGTGAGGCTCGGGCGCCTGGCTGAACGGAGGGAAGGGGACTAAATAGCCAGATGCCCCTCCCACAAATGCAGGCTGGTAACAGCCTTATAATTTATGGTCAGGGCTAGGACAACGTCGGTGTACGCAGAGAAACCAACCCTGAACATAGTGGTAGGTACAACACTTTTATTTACAAATTACAAAGCCAGAGAACGAAAGGCATGAGATATCTCAGTTTGAGGATTGGGTATATACCTGGTAAAGCAGGAGGATCGACACCGCCCCATGGACCGGATGACGTGAGCCGGCACCTGATGACGGGAAGCAGCGGAGGCTGCCCCTATACAAAATGAGTGCCCTGAAATTACCTTGGGGTCATAGCCTAAACCCTGGGCGAGGGCACGGATATAAGCGATGAATTGCGAGGTGCTGAGAGGCTTGCCTGCATGTGGCAAGGGTGGACTGTCGGGCAATGAATCTCGGATGAGTGCTGTCAGTTGATGCAGCACCTGGACTGGGCACCAATTGTTCAAAGTCGGGTAGAACTTGATTTCAGAGGGAGGACCCGTCTGATTGGTTTTGGTGGAGGGTAGAAGCAGAGTGTAATGGCCCTGGCCCCATGACAGATGTTGCTTCAGAGGATGGTTTTTACGATTTGGACCAGCCAGAACCTCTCCGGGCCGGAGGAACCCATAAAAGCGAGATACATAGCCGCTTTCAGAATCAGGCTAGTGGAGGGCCCAAAAGGATTACCATCCAATGACGAGGAGAGATCCCTGAACAATTCGCTGGATACTGGCTGCCTATGGCTCACGGATCCCTTCCCTTCCTTTTGAATGCCCCGGAGAGTGGCTTTAATAGCTTGGATGGAAAAATAGGACCTGTGATGAGGATTGGCCAGCATAGCGTGATGTTGAAGTCCGGCCAAATAAAGTCTGATGGTACCATACGACAGAGAGAGATGCAAGTGACAATAGGCCAGGAAGGCCATGATGTAGGAGATCTCGGAGTGTTGACCCCTTGGATGATTCCTAGAGAATTTATCAAACGCCCTTAGGCCAGCCTGATAATTCCTCGCCGTATTACGTGACAACGATTTAGCGACCAGGCCCTCGGCCTCCTCTAAGAGCGAATTTAAACCAGAATGAGGGTGCTGAATTGGGGCACCGGGGTGCCTGACCGATCCGCGTCGGGCATTTCCTGAAAGAAAATTGCAAAATTAGCACGGGAAAGCGCGTCCGCAGCCCTATTCTGTTCGCCTGAGATGTGTACGCAGCGCATGTGAAAATTGTGGTGGAGGGATAACCACACCAACTTGCGTAATAACGCCATGATCCTGAGGGACTGGGCCCTGCCCTTGTTGACGATGTCTACCAAGGTCTGGCTATCCGTAACGAACGTCACGGAAGAGTTAGACCAGAGGTGACCCCAGGCCTGAGCAGCCGCCACTATGGGATATAGTTCCAAAAGGGGGGAAGATTTTAGAGCTGCAGAGTCCGAGGCTAATTCTGGCGGCCATCCGGCAGCCAGCCAATGAGATCTGAGAATGGCAGCGAACCCGGAGGAACCGGCGGCGTCGGAGAAAACCATGAGGGAAGAGGAATCCCACTGCGGAACGAACAAGGAAATGCCGTTCCAGTTAGCGAGAAAACTGCTCCACATGTCGAGATCTGCAATGGCCTGGCTGTCCAAATGGACGACAGAATCTTGTTCCGGGGCCGAGGGCAGGAGACATAGCAACCTGGAAAGGAAGGCCCTGCCTTGAGGCATAATTCTGGTGGCGAAATTAAGCATCCCCAGCAAGGATTGGAGCTCCGCCCTGGTCAGCGAGTGAGACTGGACTGCCCGGGAGATGGCTGAGCGAATCCTGAGCAACTTCTCGCTGGGGAGGCTAGCTTCCATTCTAACGGTATCTAGAATAATGCCCAGGAAGGTGACTGTAGTGGCCGGACCCTCAGTCTTGGTCGTGGCCACGGGGACCTGGAGTCGGGAAAAATATCCAGAAGTGAATGGGGAATGGAAGGGACCTGACTGGGCCTTTCAATGAGGAGAAAATCGTCCAAGTAGTGAACGACCATGGATAAGCCACCGTGATGGTTGAGAATCCAGTGCAGGGCTTAAGCAAGCTGTTCAAAAGCCAAGGGCTGCTCTTGGAGCCAAAAGTAAGCCGGTTGGCAAAATAAAATCTATCTGCCCACTGGATGCCGTAGTACTTCCAAAGCTGCGGGTGTATTGGAAGCAGCTTAAAAGCGTTGGCAATATCTACCTTGGCCAACCAAGCCCCGACACCTGCTTGAAGAATGTACTGGATGGCCTCGTCAACTGAGGAATATTGCATGGAATATTCCTCAGACGGAATGAGTGAATTAAGACTGGGGATGGAGGACATATGAGGCGCGGAGAGATCATAAATGAGACGTTTTTTATTTGAAGATGACTTCGTGACCAGGCCGATAGGGTTGATGCGCCACGACCGGAATGGGATCTGAAGGAAAGGACCAATGACGAACCCTTTGTCGACCTCTGCCTGAATGAGAGTGGTCACCGCCTCAGGGTCACTGGAGGCGGATAGCAGATTGGGGCCCAACCAGCAGCCCTGAGAGGGCGTGATAATGCCGGTGTGAAACCCCTCTCTGCACCCATCCAATAAGAAGGCGACAAAGGAACGATCTGGGTGGTCCTGCAGGAGTGCAGCCAGTAACTCCAAGTTGAGGTCGGCTAGTCAGGAGTCCCTGGCTGACTTCCTGGGACAGGAAGGACGAGGGTGGACCCGAAAACAAAGGGAGCAGATGTGCAGTGCCCGGCACGCATTGAAAGCACAGCCCTTGGCATTAAAATTATTGCACACCTGGCTACTGCCAAGGTACACAATGGGCCTACCCAGTTTATCTAATGATGAGGAAGACCTGGAGGACCCGGACGGACCTGGAGTGGGCGCTGACTGAGGATCTTGCACCGGATTAGGGCACCATTCCGTGGAATGAAAGATGGACTGGCAGATGGCACACAGGGGAGCCTTCAGACCTGCGAAGTGCCGGCAGAACAGCTCCATGTCCAAGTCTGCCCAGTTGGACATGAACTGAAATTGATTCAGGGCTGCGGCGGCTTTGGCAGAAAACGAACGATGATAATCGTAAAATGCCGAGCCGCCGTATTTGTGCCCCAAATCCGTAATCCGGTACAAGTAAGTATCTAATTCTTCCCTGCGATTGGGATGGGCGGAGCATATTACATCCCTGTAGAGGCTGAAGGCCAGGACGAACTTGGAAACCGACAGCTTCCTATTTAACCGAGCATCCTTGGCCTTCAACACCACGGAAACCTCTCCGCAATTAATCACCCGATTTTCGGAGATATCCTGGGAGGCAATCAAAATGGATGCTAAATTAACGTCCTTGCCTGCCAAGATATCCTTCTTAATATGCTCCGGAACGAAATGGGAAGGAGCAATTTGGGGGGTGGCAGAAGGCCTACCTGCAACGTCCGGAGGAATGGCAGGAATGACTGCCGAACCCGGATATTGCGGTGAGGCTGCTGGTCTGGATTCTAAAACCGCGACCCTATTCTGGATGTCCGTGACTGAGCTAACGAGTCCGGTGATGGATGACTGGATCTGAGCTAGAGCCAGCCGGATGGAGTCGCTATTGGACTGCTCCGCTGTCGGACCCGTGGTCATCAGGAGCCGGTATAATTCGGCCTTGCGGGCAGTCGCGGGATGCCGGATCCCCCTGCGATTGAGTTCGGCGATTAACTTTTGCACAGTTCAGCTCCTTAGAGATGTGTTGCTATAATGCCCCGAGACGGATGATCCTGGCATGGAGAGGTTGTCCTCTATATCGGACATGTGAGACATGATAACCAGACGGAATGAGAACGGCTTTGGAAAGACGACTTCCAAAAACCCCGACCGATTAAGTGGAGAACTGATAAAAAGAACGGATTTGAGTATCAAACTGACAGTTAAACCCTACCCTAGTGACCGTCTCTGAGCCGACTTACCTGGAATTGCCTCGAAATTCCTAGATGAAAACGAAGGAGAGAAGGAAAAATAACAACTGCCCAATCTAAAGGAAGGAACAACCGACATCAGAATAGATGAAAACCCTAAGAAAATGCAGACAAAACCTGGCCGCTCCAGGAACATTGACATCCTGGGCGAGCCAGGAACATTGACAACCTGGGCGATCCAGGAACATTGACAACCTGGGCGATCCAGGAACATTGACAACCTGGGCGATCCAGGAACATTGACAACCTGGGCGATCCAGGAACATTGACAACCTGGGCGATCCAGGAACATTGACAACCTGGGCGATCCAGGAACATTGACAACCTGGGCGATCCAGGAACATTGACAACCTGGGCGATCCAGGAACATTGACAACCTGGGCGATCCAGGAACATTGACAACCTGGGCGTTCCAGGAACATTGACAACCTGGGCGTTCCAGGAACATTGATAACCTGGGCGATCCAGGAACATTGACAACCTGGGCGATCCAGGAACATTGACAACCTGGGCGATCCAGGAACATTGACAACCTGGGCGATCCAGGAACATTGACAACCTGGGCGATCCAGGAACATTGACAACCTGGGCGATCCAGGAACATTGACAACCTGGGCGATCCAGGAACATTGACAACCTGGGCGATCCAGGAACACTGACAACCTGGGCGATCCAGGAACACTGACAACCTGGGCGATCCAGGAACACTGACAACCTGGGCGATCCAGGAACACTGACAACCTGGGCGATCCAGGAACATTGACAACCTGGGCGATCCAGGAACATTGACAACCTGGGCGATCCAGGAACATTGACAACCTGGGCGATCCAGGAACATTGACAACCTGGGCGATCCAGGAACATTGACAACCTGGGCGATCCAAGAACATTGACAACCTGGGCGATCCAGGAACATTGACAACCTGGGCGATCCAGGAACATTGACAACCTGGGCGATCCAGGAACATTGACAACCTGGGCGATCCAGGAACACTGACAACCTGGGCGATCCAGGAACACTGACAACCTGGGCGATCCAGGAACATTGACAACCTGGGCGATCCAGGAACATTGACAACCTGGGCGATCCAGGAACATTGACAACCTGGGCGATCCAGGAACATTGACAACCTGGGCGATCCAGGAACATTGACAACCTGGGCGATCCAGGAACATTGACAACCTGGGCGATCCAGGAACATTGACAACCTGGGCGATCCAGGAACATTGACAACCTGGGCGATCCAGGAACATTGACAACATGGGCGATCCAGGAACATTGACAACCTGGGCGATCCAGGAACATTGACAACCTGGGCGATCCAGGAACATTGAAAATATGGGTGAACCAAGGACCCTGGAAAATGAAAAGACCATGGGACAGAAGTAGATTGAGACGACAAAACCGGCTGTCACAAAAACAGTAAATCGAAAATGTCCCTTGTACCTGAACCTGCCAATTCTGGTATTATGATGCTGCCCCTTTTTTTTTTTTTTTTGTACAGCCTAAGTATAGCTGCTCTGAGTTTAAATGGGCATGTATATTAAGGGCGGTTTTTATTTTAATTTTATTTTACCGCAGATAAACTGTTGTGGGTTGTGGAGCACTAATGAGCTGCGCCCCTCCTGAGACACAGGAGTACTGCCTGCATCATAAAACCACAATTGAGAGCACCTTCTGAGCTGGAAGCCCTAATAGCATAACTGGATTCCAGGAAATATTCAGGACTCAGACCATGCTGAACGAGCGTGTCTATTAAAGTCATCCTGAGCCGGCATGTGACCGGCAGATCGCAGCAGATAAGATGCCGCTCCCCCCAACCCAGCCGCCCGCAGCTCTGAGAGCGGACATGCTGGGGGAGAGCGGCATCACAACCCCGCACCCAGGGCTGGAGACCAGGACGGGCATGAGGCACAGCTGGAACGGAGCCGGCTGAGCCCCGATTACCTGGCAGACTGCGTGTAGCGATGTGGACGTCGGCGGCACGTAACCCAGAATACCGGAAGTAAGGAGGAAGGGAGCACGATACGCTGCTGATGCGTGAGGCTCGGGCGCCTGGCTGAACGGAGGGAAGGGGACTAAATAGCCAGATGCCCCTCCCACAAATGCAGGCTGGTAACAGCCTTATAATTTGTCACCCACTGAACTAACAGATAGATTAACTAGATTTATTTTCCTGTCAAGTATGCAGTGCAGGTGTACCTCAGACGAACAATTGGTATATGTTACCCACCAAACTAACAGATGGATTAACTAGATTTATTTCCATGTCACGTATGCAGTGCAGGTGTACCTCAGACAAACAATGGGTATATGTCAATAATCGAACTAACAGATGAATTAACTAGATTTATTTCCCTGTCACGTATGCAGTGCAGGTGTACCTCAGACAAACAATTGGTATATGTTACCCACCAAACTAACAGATGGATTAACTAGATTTATTTCCATGTCACGTATGCAGTGCAGGTGTACCTCAGACAAACAATGGGTATTTGTGGTCGGGGCTATGTGTGAAAGAACCTACCCCTTAATGTAAGCCCCAACAGAACTAGCGGCTTGAGTTGTGCCATAACCGCTTCCGTCGAGAGTACACCTGAAAGAGGCCATACCCTGTAGGAGAGTGGAAGGAAAAGGGCGGGCTGGGAGGGGAACACTGCTGCCGTCCGTCCCCTCTGGAGAAAGGTGCGTGCCAGATATAGGGCAGGGCGCCCCTCCCACAAATACAGGCCAATTAATCGGCCTTAACACTTGTGGTCGGGGCTATGTGTGAAAGAACCTACCCCCTAATGTACGCCCCAACAGAACTAGCGGCTTGAGTTGTGCCATAACCGCTTCCGTCGAGAGTACACCTGAAAGAGGCCAAAAACCCAGCATGAAAATACAAAGCGTGTTCATTGACGTATTACAACGCCAAATTCTGAAAGGCACAAGAAATCTCGCTAACGGGGTTCGGAACATAACGGCTGTAACAAGACGAGCGCCACCGGCCCAACTTACGGATAATGTGTGCTGGCACCTGATTCCTGAAGCGGCCGAGGCTGCCCCAATCCTGAACGAATGCCCTGACACCGTGAGGGGGTCAAAACCTAGATTGACCGCCAGTATACGCGCATGCGCTATGAATTGGGAGGTGGACAACGCTGCTGTCCCGAAGGGTAACAGTGGGGTGTTAGTGCCGCGACCGGCCAGTGCCCCTGACAATCCCTGCAGGACGTGGATCGGACCCCATTTGTGAGACGTGGGGGAAGAATTTGACCTGGGTAGGGGGACCTGACTGGGAGGTCTTGGTCATTTAGACCACAGTACGGCCTGTCCAATGGTTACCCTAAACATGCGCTGCTGCCACCACGGGATACAGGTCCCTAGCCTCCGTTGACTGGAAATTCCCGTGGCCTCGCAAAACTCCTCCGGCCACGCCCCATTCAGCCAATGGGGGCCAAAAATAGCAGCGAAACCAGTGCTGACCCCGCTGTTGGAGAATATGACGGGGGAGTTGTGGGAGACCGCCGGGACAAACATGGACACGCCATTCCCATGACTCAAGAAGTGGTCCCACATGCTCAAATCCGCTTGCGCTTGACTGTCCAGGAACACTGGACTATCCTGACAGGGAATAACTGAGACATGGCTGGATGATAGCTATGACAGTGGGAATAACTGAGACACGGCTGGATGATAGCTATGACAGTGGGGATAACTGAGACATGGCTGGATGATAGCTATGACAGGGGGAATAACTGAGACATGGCTGGATGATAGCTATGACAGTGGGGATAACTGAGACACGGCTGGATGATAGCTATGACAGTGGGAATAACTGAGACACGGCTGGATAAAAGCTATGACAGTGGGAATAACTGAGACACGGCTGGATGATAGCTATGACAGTGGGAATAACTGAGACACGGCTGGATGATAGCTATGACAGTGGGAATAACTGAGACACGGCTGGATGATAGCTATGGCAGTGGGAATAACTGAGACACGGCTGGATGATAGCTATGACAGTGGGAATAACTGAGACACGGCTGGATGATAGCTATGACAGTGGGAATAACTGAGACACGGCTGGATGATAGCTATGACAGCGGGAAAAACTGAGACACGGCTGGATGATAGCTATGACAGCGGGAATAACTGAGACATGGCTGGATGATAGCTATGACAGTGGGAATAACTGAGACATGGCTGGATGATAGCTATGGCAGTGGGAATAACTGAGACATGGCTGGATGATAGCTATGACAGTGGGAGTAACTGAGACATGGCTGGATGATAGCTATGACAGTGGGAGTGGTAACAATCTGGCTACGAAAACCTACCCTGAGGAATGACGCGCATCGCAAAATTTACATGCCTAACAACGACTGCAGTTCCACCTTGGTGGTGACCCTACCAGTGACGAAACTGTGAATGACTGCGCGGACCCTAACCAACTTGTCTTCCGGCAACCTAGCTGACATGCTCTCTGTGACTGTAAAGCAAGCAAAAAGACGGACCGTCACTACCACTGTTTAGCAACAATTTGACTACCACCCGTGCCTAGACACCACCACCGCCACTGCAGAAACCATCATGCAAAGGTAACTGACCCTGGTGACCACCTGACAGCTGAGGTACGGAGAAAGAGGAGACGTGTGACAGTGGAAAAAAAATTGGAGACAAAGAAGGAGGACCTTACCGGAAACAGGACACGCTGCTGATATGAGAAGAACACAAGGAACCAACCGTGGAAATAGACCTATCCGCATGAATTAAGCAGAATAAGTATTTTTATTTATTTTTTTATTTTTTTAACAACGCTTGCGCCTGCGTTCAGGTGGCCCGAAGCTGGGTGACGAGACACGATTGTCAGATTGCTGGGGTTCTCACGGAGTTGGCTGAACGGCTGACGTGCATATGCCAAAAATAAAAACACAGCTATCTATGTAGCAAGCAAATTGAGACAAGTGTATGAAGACAGGCAAATGAGAAACCTGCCCATCTGAAACAGAACAATGAAATAAAATGCCATACAATGTGAAGGGTCTGGCGTGCCCCTGCTGGCCTACGTCTAGGGGCGCCTGTTACTGGGGTACTACCCCCAACAACTCATCACCATCACGCTGTATGGCATTAACCCCCTACCTAACTGACAGCACGGCGGCCCGTGCCAGACTTTGCCCCCCATATAACAGTCATGGTGATTATACAAAATTCGTCTTGACAGAAAAGTTAAAAACAGCTAGGCTGTGATTAATCAGGCAGATTGAAACTCCGCCCTCAAACTAGCCTTCTCATTGACATTCCCCCCCCCTCCCCCCGTCCTTACTCCCTTACAAGCCTCCCCCAATGCAGAAAGATAGAGCCTAATGCGAGTAGCCCCAGCAAATATACGAACGGAGCCCCGCTGACTCCTGCTACCTGCGTGCAAGTCACGTGGGAGCGGGGCGTGCTGCCAGACTGCCGTTCCGGTGTGGGCATGTCCCTCTCATACCTTAGAGGGACCGACCCCACCGACCGGACTAAGGAGCCGACACTGCGCTGAGGCAGCAGCTTCTCACGCGCCGCACGAGGAGGAACAGGACGCCAGACTGCAGGAGGAAGCGCCGACCGGAAGTGACGCTCTGTCGCCTAGGAGATGCTGACGCCGCCGGCTGTAACAGGAACACTGCTGCCGTCCGTCCCCTCTGGAGAAAGGTGCGTGCCAGATATAGGGCAGGGCGCACCTCCCACAAATACAGGCCAATTAATCGGCCTTAACACATATCACCCACCGAACTAACAGATGTATTAACTAGATTTATTTCCATGTCACGTATGCAGTGCAGGTTTACCCCAGACAAACAATGGGTATTTGTCACCCACTGAACTAACAGATAGATTAACTAGATTTATTTTCCTGTCAAGTATGCAGTGCAGGTGTACCTCAGACAAACAATTGGTATATGTTACCCACCAAACTAACAGATGGATTAACTAGATTTTTTTCCCTGTCACGTATGCAGTGCAGGTGTACCTCAGACAAACAATGGGTATATGTCACCCACCAAACTAACAGATGTATTTACTATATTTATTTCCCTGTCACCTATGCAGTGCAGGTGTACCTCAAACAAACAATGGGTATTTTTCACCCACTGAACTAACAGATGTATTAACTAGATTTATTTCCCTGTCACGTATACAGTGCTGGTGTACCTCAGACAAACAATGGGTATATGTCACCCACCAAACTAACAGATGGATTAACTATTATATTCTTGTGTCAGGGGTACAAAGATGGTGCATTGCACCCACAAAAAAATCGCTATTTGTCACCCACAGAATTGACAGCCAGATAAATTATTATATTTCTGTGCCAGGGGTGCAAAGCTGGTGTATTGCACCCACATAAAAATCACTATAGGTCACCCACAGAATAAAAAGCCAGATGAGATTGTTACAACACTTTCCTTCACTTCAGCTGCCTGCTTCCTGTCCCTGCACTACTCAGAGCTGATGGGCGGTGCTACACGTGATTCAGCTTGTACAGAGGCTGGGTCACATGATGCACCGGCCAATCACAGCCATGCCATTTCTAGGCATGGCTGTCATGACTTCTAAGTGCCCACAACTTATAAGCTTGTTGATTGGCTGCCCTGCAGCCTTTCAACAAGCTTTATTAAATACCCAAACACCGAACTCGAACCTGAACATTTCCTGAAAAGTTTGGGTCCGGTTACCCGAACTCGCAAAGTTCGGTACGGACCCGAACTTCACAGTTCAGGTTTGCTCAAAACTATTTATAATATATAACTGCACTGCTGAACGGCAAATATATTTTTATTTTGCCACTATTAAAAGCAAAAAAGGTCTGTAGAACATATAACTGCACCGCTGAACGGCAAATATATTTTTATTTTGCTACTATTAATAGTGATGAGCAGCAGGGGCAATATTCGAATTTGCAATATTTCGTGAATATTTGGGCGAATATTCATCATAAATTCGTGAATTCGAGAATTCGCCATTATTTTCTTGATTGCGAAAATCGGCGATATAATATGCGCATATTGCGCGTGCAATACAGGCGTGGGTCACTTTTGCTACATTTTTCAAGCTGCTAGAAGTTTCCTGAGACTGGAGAAAATGGTTGGCACGGCAGAACATTACAATAGCTTTATATGCAGATAGAGTGCTCCAATATATTCGCGATTGCGCTAATCAGCAATTAATGATGTGCCTATTTTGGCGCAATACATGCAACTTCACATTTTAGCAGGTCTAACTACATATTACTGATTGGTGCACTAAGTATTGTTGTGAACTTGTGACATCACAGCATTATGTCTGTAGCATGTATGTATGGACAGCAGAACCTATCACACTACCTAACACCCTGCACTGGAAACTATCAGCTACACTATATCACGATCTAACCTACACTGACTATCTCCCACTAACTATCTGTATTATATATACAGGTGAAAGTCGAAAAATTTGAATATTGTGCAAAGTTCATTTATTTCAGTAATGCAACTTAAAAGGTGAAACTAACATATGTGATAGACTCATTACATGCAAAGTGAGATATTTCAAGCCTTTATTTGTTATAATTTGGATGATTATGGCTTACAGCTTATGAAACCCCACAGTCACAATTTTGAGGTACCCTTTGCTCAGGGGGTATAGATTAATTAGCTGGCTAGAGTGTGACACTTTAAGCCTAGAATATTGAACCTTTTCACTAAATTCTAATTTTAAGCTGCATTAATGCAATTCCTTTTAATTTGTATTACTGAAATAAATAGACTTTTGCACGATATTAAAATTTTTCGAGTTTCACCTGTATAAGCTAACTAACTAACTAACTAACTATCTAATATAATGACACAGCAAAGCACAGAGCACAGCAATGACACTGCAGAAAATGGCTGCTGGGGGGGTTCTTATATAGTAAGGGGTAGGCAACTTTTCTATTGGTTGCTAGGGATGTTGCTAAACTCAGACAAAGACATTGCAGCCTTCTCATTGGCCTACAAGCAAGAAGCAGGGAGGGATAATGGGTTCAGATGAAAAATAATCTAGAATATTCGCGAATATGAATATATAGCACTATATTCTAAATCTTCGCGAATTCTCAAAGTGGCGATATTCGCGATTCAAATATTTGCACCCAACACTAACTATTACATGACAAAAAGGGCTTTAGAACATATAACTGCAAAGCTGAACTGCAAATAGGCCCTTATTTTTTTCCACTTATACACACCACTGAAGGCTTTAGAACATATAACTGCACCGCTGAACGGCAAATATATTTTTATTTTACCACTATTACATGACAAAAAGGGCTTTAGAACATATAACTGCACCGCTGAACTGCAAATATATATTTATTTTACCACTATTACTCAACAAAAAGGGCTTTACAACATATAACTACACCGCTGAACTGCAAATATATTTTTATTTTGCAACTAATACACGCCACAAAAGGCTTCAGAACATATAACTGCACTGCTGAACAGCAAATATATTTCTCTTTTTCCATTTATACACGCCACAAAAGGCTTTAGAACATATAACTGCACCGCTGAACGGCAAATATATTTCTCTTTTGCCACTAATACACGACAAAAAGTTCTGTAATTTTAGCACTTCACCACACAACGGCTAATAAGCCCTTTTTTCCCACTAATACAAGCCAAAAAATGCTTTAGAGCATATAACTGCACCGCACAAGAGCAAATAAGACGTATAAATATTTCCTTGTAATAAACCCTGTTAATGGCTGTATCAAACAGCACTTGCACCCCAATAACAAGAACGGTTTGCTGGAAGTACAGAGCTCTATAATGGCAATTTGGGTCCCCTGTCAGTGCAGCAAGGTGTAATAGGATTGTTCCTATTACCCACGCTGTAACCTCCCCTACTGAACCCTGTTCAACATAAATCCTGTGGAATAATTCCTCCCTATGCTTTCCCTACACCTTGAATAATCTTTCCCTGCACTTGTAAATCTTTTTTTTTAGCACAAGTTTTTTCTAACACTGTCCCTAGCGCCTGCTGACATCTCTCCCTGCACTAAGTACAATGGTAAATGGCAGAATCCAAGATGGCTGAGGCTATTTATAGGACTGTAACATCACAGGGCTGGCTGGCTGCTGATTGGCTGCATGAATGGCATTATGGGTGATCCCACCTTCCCAGAGTTCCTTGCTCCATGTCCTCACACGTGCAGAAGCCATTTTAGGAAAAAATGCAATTCGTTACCACAAAGCGTGACGAAATTCGAATTGGGTGCGAAATGAATTTTTCCTGAAATTTGGATCGAATTTCACTTCGTCAGCTTGGATTTGCTCATCTCTAGTAGATATAGATTAAAAAAAACTATGTGACACAGCTGATATTTTTTAATCTTTATTATTTAGTCAGTAGGCATTTATATGGATTCAATAAATGTTACGTTTTAATAAATAGAAAGTAGCACATGGAATTAAAGGCGTTTGTTGGTCTTATGGACCATTTGTAAATAATTAAAATTGAGAGGTGCCTTGATGTGCTAGGGGTCAGCATTTGTTGAAATTTTGAGTTGCAATACAAAGCACAGCTGCTTGCAATGGACAACACTGTGATTGGTAAGCTGTAAAGAGGCATCTGCACCATGGCCACCGCAAACAGCTGACATGGGTGCTGGACTCCCACTGATCTGATATTGATTACGTATCCTAAGGATAAGTCATCAAAATCTAAAACTTAGAAAACCCCTTTAGTAAGCATATTAGAACGAAAAGACCCAATCTGAAGCTGTACTAACCTTGTCGGAGCCTCCTAGTTCCGAAGCCAGATATGTGGTATGCTAATAACATGCACATCACCACTGTCGGCCAATCAATGACCTCAGCGATGATGTGTTCAGGAATGGCAAGTGACCACTGAGGCTTAGCAGTCACGTGCTGTTACTAACACATAACAGCTGAGGCTTTTGATTGGCCAGCAGCTCTGACATTCATGTAGATGGCAGGTCACACTTCTGGTCCAGTATGGACTGGAGGTAGCGGGGGCGAGAGCCACAATGTGGAACTGGGAGGCTCCAAAAAGTGCGTCTAGTGAGTAGTGTTTTCAGCCCATGCCAACCCTAAAAAATTTTAGATCTTGGACTTCCCTTTTAATAACCACACTCTGTTTACTATTACTGAGCCAGTTCCTAATACATGTCCACATATTCACACATATTCACCCCTAGTTTCAACATTCTCATCTCAGGTGCCAACCTTTTATGTAATACAGTATCAAATGCCTTTCTACATATGCAACATCCACGACCGTACACTAGTCCAGTCTGGAACTTAACTCCTCATAGAAACTGATATTAATCTCCTAATTCTGCCCCAGTCTATACAGCAAACCTGACAAGTGAGCTGCAGAAAACAGGAAATGTCAGCTATTGTGCAAGCTCCAGTGCCTCTGTGTGCAAACGGCAATATTTCAGCACTTCTTTTATATGGATAGCCGCATGCAACATACACTCCTCAGCATTGAAATTGCAACACTAAAAAGGAAAAGACGTGATATTATGGAAATCACAGGATCAATAGACATGTTAATGATATGCAAATGCTAAAAAGTGGAAACAAAATATTCAAAACATCTCAGATGGCAGCATCAGTATTGAGTATGACTGCTAGACACAGAAATATAAGCACTTACACTTGCACTTGGATCATCAAGATTCGCTGCTGGCAGCTCACTTTACAATTGCCAACCAATTATGTGCTCAATGGAAGACAAGTTCGGAGATGCTGAAGGACATGGTAAGCATGTTTAGGCCACACAGGCTGCTCACAGTAGCATGAGCAACATGTGGTCTGGCGTTGTCCTATTGAAAAACAGCTTCTGGAACACTTTGGAGAAATGACGGTACCACTGGATCCACAACCAAATTCGTATAATGCCAAGCTTTTAGTGTACCTGAAATGAAGACTAGAGGGGTCCGGCTACCATACATTATGCCATTCCACACCATAATCCCGGGAGTAAGACCAGTGTTACGATCCCTTGTGAAGGCCTCTTCATGTTGTTGCCTACATGGTCTCCAGACCAATCTCTGACTATCACTGCATCTAAGACAAAAGCGGGTCTCATTGCTGAAGAGGATAGACCTCCATTCTAGCCTCCATTGCTGTCTTGCTGCGCACCATACTAGCTTTTGAGAGTGGTGGGGTGAGGTCTGACTCGTAGCCCAATGACATGCAAACACCTTCTGATGGTTTATGTAGACACTGCCACCCTAGGCTTGGTTTGTGATGTCCAAGTTCTCTTGTAGTGCAGAATGGATCAGTACGTGCCATTCGTCGTATCAGATAGGTGGTCCGTGCAGAGTTTAACCTCTGTATTCGTCTTGCTGTCATTTGTGTTCGTTATTGTTCTCCCAACCACCGGGACACACAACATTGAAAAGTGCTGACAATTCAGCTTATGCATGTAGCAATCTGCTGGAGTGATAAACCAAGGTCTTTCAGTTGAAGGTTTCTGTCTCTCTTAGTTTATTACAAGTGGCGATAACTGGCACATTGATGAGCAGGAGGCATCACACAATCATCCCACATGACTTGATTTTTGAAGTTTTATGTGACTAAAAAACGTTGCTTTTATCTGGCTTTTATGGCCCTCCCACATGCCACAGATTGGGAAGGCTTAATAAATTGATCATTTGCAGATCTGAGCGACACCTACTTCATCGATTTGCATAACCTTATGGCTTGTCTTTCTTGGTGTTGTAGTTTCAATGTTGAGGAGTGTAATAAAATAGCATTTTTATCAGAAACAAAACTCATATTTTTGCAATATAAGTTGTATTTTCATTCAGACAACCTCAAAATACATATACACTAGGGAAGTGGTGGTAAACCTATGGCACGGGTACCAGAGGCAGCACTCAGAGCCCTCTTTGTGCGCACCCAAACACTGGAAAAAGTCTAAGGTGAAGCAATATACCTTCTCCTGCCAATCATCAGCACAGGACGTTCTTTGAACGGCACAGGCAGCACATTGAATGTAGGCAGGCTATTATAGCTAAAGTACATGGAAGATATACTATATTGGACTGTAATATTCAGGTTAAATTGCCATGTTGGCACTTTGCGATAAATAAGTGGGTTTTCGGTTGCAGTTTGGGCACTCGATCTCTAAAAGGTTCACCATCACTCCACTAGGGTTTAATTTATGTGAATTCAACTCTTGAAGCCTCTGCCATGTTTTCTTTTAAAAATTGTTCTTGTCTGACCTAAACTATATTCATAATGTGTGTTACTACAGTTAAAGGGATGCCAAAGGTTGATTTTTTATTCTATTACTGTATGTGATCGCTGCAGCCATTCACTGGCCAGATTCCTTTGGAGCAGTAATATCATTATCATCACAGGCAGGATTACAATGACAGATATCAACTATATATAGATCCACATAATCCAATAGATGATTTTCAAAGCTTTTATACTCCTTCTTTGTACTCTGCCCTCGTTCACAGAGGTCACAGAGCATGTTTTGAAAACTCTCTCATAGAAGTCAGTGAGTCCCCTCCAGACTATTGTGTCTATGGCCCATGGCGGTTGCTGTAAACTATCTCTCTAAGGGCTCTTTCACACCTGCGTTATTGTCTTCCGGCATAGAGTTCCGTCGTCGGGGCTCTATGCCGGAAGAATCCTGATCAGGATTATCCTAATGCATTCTGAATGGAGAGTAATCCGTTCAGGATGCATCAGGATGTCTTCAGTTCCGGTACGGAACGTTTGTTGGCCGGAGAAAATACCGCAGCATGCTGCGCTTTTTGCTCCGGCCAAAAATCCGGAACACTTGCCGCAAGGCCGGATCCGGAATTAATGCCCATTGGAAGGCATTGATCCGGATCCGGCCTTAAGCTAAACGTCGTTTCGGCGCATTGCCGGAGCCGACATTTAGCTTTTTCAGAGTGGTTACCATGGCTGCCGGGACGCTAAAGTCCTGACAGCCATGGTAAGTGTAGCGGGGAGCGGGGGAGCAGTGTACTTACCGTCCGTGCGGCTCCCCGGGCGCTCCAGAGTGACGTCAGGGCGCCCCAAGCGCATGGATCACGTGATCGCATGGATCACGTCATCCATGCGCATGGGGCGCTCTGACGTCATTCTGGAGCGCCCGGGGAGCCGCACGGACTGTAAGTATACTGCTCCCCCGCTCCCCGCTCCTACTATGGCAACCAGGACTTTAATAGCGTCCTGGGTGCCATAGTAACACTGAAAGCATTTGGAAGACGGTTCCGTCTTCAAATGCTTTCAGTACACTTGCGTTTTTCCGGATCCGGAGTGTAATTGCGGCAAGTGGAGTACACGCCGGATCCGGACAACGCAAGTGTGAAAGAGGCCTAAATGCTGTTAACAACAGCTCAGCCAATATGGCTGCCCCCATAATCATGTTCAGGAAACAGAATAGAAAAACTCTACAAAACAGATTAGAAAAACAGAACATGTGTCACTATCTGGTTTTAAAGAGGACCTTTCATCAGCATCAAGTATGTAAACTGAATATACATACATGGAGAGCGGCGCCCAGGGATCCCCCTGCACTTACTATTATCCCCGGGCGCTGCTCCGTTCTCCGGTTACAGGCTCCGGTAAAGTCATAGTTAGGCTCCACCCATTTGAGCCTGCCGGCGTCTCTTTCTCCTATGTTGTAACGCTGGCCAATCGCAGCGCTCAGCTCATAGCATGGCTAAGAGCTGAGCGCTGCGATTGGCCAGCGCTACAGTATAGGAGAAGGAGACCGCGGCAGGCTCAAATGGGTGGAGCCTAACTATGACTTTACCGGAGCCTGTAACCAGAGAACGGAGCGGCGCCCGGGGATAATAGTAAGTGCAGGGGGATCCCTGGGCGCCGCTCTCCATGTATGTATATTCAGTTTACATACTTGATGCTGATGAAAGGTCCTCTTTAACTGGCAGAAAAAAAAATAAAGGTGACACATTCTCTTTAAAATCATATGATTTTTAGGGCATATTATATATTTTTTATAACCCAGTTGTCCTATTGTTGTGATATAGCAGCACTGAAAAACCATGTAAAACACAATCTGGGCTTAAAAATAGTAGTGTATCTTTACCTTTAATAAATCAGCGGATTGTATATCTATATGCAAATGTTAGGCTATGCTCCTATTCCAACTGTGATACAATTTCAACTTTTATTCATTCCCCTTTGCCACAGCTATATAAAATCTAGCCCCTAGCCATGCAGTCTGCCTTTACATACATTTGTGAAAGAATGGGTTGTTCTAAAGAAATTTGAGTGTGGTGCTGTAATATGATAATACCATTATAACAAGTCAGTATGTGAAAAATTGCACATATCTACTGTAAGTGGTATTATAAGTTTTTAAGTGTTTAAGAACCACAGCAACTCAGACACAAAGTGGTAGACCCTGTAAACTTACAGAGCTGAGTGCTGAGGCGCATACTCACCAACACTTTGCTGACTCAATAGCTGCAGACTTTCAAACCTCCTGTGACATTAACATTAGCATAAAAACCTGATTGCGGAAGCTTAATGGGATGGGTTTCCTCGGCCAGGCAGCTGCATGCAAAACTTAGATCACTAAACCCAATGCCAAACATCCAATGGACTGGTGTAAAGCATGCCACCACTGGACTCAATGGAAATGTCTTCTGTGGAGTGACCAATCACGCTTCTCTATTTTGCAGTCCGATAAAAGAGTTTGGTTTTGACAAATGACAAGAGAACATTGCCTGCCTGACTAAAATGTTCCAGTTATAAAGTTTGGTGGAGGAGGCATAGTGCTATTGGGGTTGTTTTTCAGGCGTTGGCCTATGTTCATGTTCCTGTGAAGAAAAATCGTAATGCTTTAATAACAAAACATCTTGGACAATTGTATATTTCCAATCTTGTTTGAACAGTTTGGGGAATACCCTTTTCCCTTCCAGCATGTCTTTGCCCCACTCAGGGCCGGACTGGGACAAAAAATAGGCCCGGGCATTTTTGACTGAGCAGCCCAATCACATGACCCCCAACAGGCCCCACCCCCTTGCAGTCTAGGGGCGGAGCTAAACCCGGAAGCACAATTGAGAGGCAGGGCCAGCCACCAGTAAGATAGGAAGGCTTCAGTCAACACACAAGCTTCTTTGGGGGTCCCCAGGTGACATTAGGGGTCTTAGTACAATCCGGCCACCTAATCCGGCAGAAAATGCAAGGAATTGACTGTACACAAAGCACAGCATGCAGCGGTTTATGTCCCGCTGATTCTCTGCATTTTTCCCAGATTGTGGCCGGATCTCTGCCGTACCCCATTATAGTTAATGGGGCTGGCGGGCATTCTGTCTGCATCCAGCAGTGCCGGATCCAGTGAATTCTCAGCTGGAACAGCCTGCCAGGATCACTAACGCAGATGTGAAAGTAGCCTAATACAGCGCCACATACCTCTTACATCTAGGGACGTCTCCTTTGATGTAGATGTTCTCTTTCTTCATCTTCTCCATTCAGACCAGACCACCGTGATAATTTCTTTCAGCCATCTCACGTCTCTGCAGAGTTTGACAGACATCTTAGTTTCCTACTTTTCCATCATCCTCCAATTAACATCCCATCATGCACCCCCAATACTGAGAAGCTGTGCTCCCCAAAACTATACTGCAAAAAGAACTGTGCTAAGCTGATGCTGTGCCAGGGTGCCCCCAAAGTAATGGTGCCCCCAAAGTCCCAACAATAGTAATTATTTCTTTGCCAGAGTGCATTTAGTAGTAATAGTGCCCCCAACAGTAATTGTGTCCCACAAGTAATAATGCTCCCATAGTCCCCCAGTTGTAATAAAGCCCACCATAATGCCCTGATAGTAATAATTATCTTTATAATGTGTGACAGTAGAACCCCCCCCCCCTTATAATGTGCACCAGTACAAAAAATGCCCCGTTGTGTGGCAGTAAAAAAAAAAAATACCTCCTCTTAGTGCCCCCAGTAGAGCCAATCTCCCCAGAGTGCCCTCATGTGTTCCAATGACCCGTACTGTGTGCCACTATAAAAAAACACTTAGTGCCCCCAGTTAAGCTTAGGTGCCCATAGTGACCTTATAATTTGTGCTAGTATAAAATACTCCTATATAGTCCCCCCCAGAAGATGCCCCCATAGTGCTCCTTCCCCGTCCCCATAGTGCCCTCCATAATGTGGCACTATAAAATGCCCCTATAGACTGCCCCACATAGATACCCCCATAATGCTCCTTTCCTCCCTTCCCCATAGTGGCATCAAAATGGGTGCCAGTATTAAATGCCCCTATATAATGCCCCCATAGTGCTCTTGTCCCCCACTTCTCCATAGTGCCCACCTATAATGCGTGCCAGTATACAGGACCTCCAGTAAATGCCCCCATAGTGCAGTCATACCCGCACTCTCTACATACATGAACGCAGTCATACACACACTCTCCACATACATGGACACAGTCATACACACACTCTCCACATACATGGACACAGTCATACACACACTCTCCACATACATGGACACAGTCATACACTCACTCTCCACATACATGGACGCAGTCATACACGCACTCTCCACGTACATGGACGCAGTCATACACGCACTCTCCACGTACATGGACGAGGTCATACACGCACTCTCTACATACATGGACGCAGTCATACACGCACTCTCCACATACATGGACGCAGTCATACACGCACTCTCCACATACATGGACGCAGTCATACACACACTCTCCACATACATGGATGCAGTCATACACGCACTCTTCCACATACATGGACGCAGTCATACACACACTCTCCACATACATGGATGCAGTCATACACGCACTCTTCCACATACATGGACGCAGTCATACACACACTCTCCACATACATGGACACAGTCATACACACACTCTCCACATACATGGACACAGTCATACACACACTCTCCACATACATGGACGCAGTCATGCACACACTCTCCACATACATGGACGCAGTCATACACGCACTCTCCACATACATGGACACAGTCATACACGCACTCTCCACATAAATGGACACAGTCATACACGCACACTCCACATACATGGACGCAGTCATACACGCACTCTCCACATAAATGGACACAGTCATACACGCACTCTCCACATACATGGACGCAGTCATACACACACTCTCCACATACATGGACGCAGTCATACACGCACTCTCCACATACATGGACGCAGTCATACACGCACTCTCCACATACATGGACGCAGTCATACACGCACTCTCCACATACATGGACGCACTCTCCACATACATGGACGCACTCATACACGCACTCTCCACATACATGGACGCACTCTCCACATACATGGACGCAGTTATACACGCACTCTCCACATACATGGATGCACTCATACATGCACTCACCATATACACTGCGTGCAGAATTATTAGGCAAATGAGTATTTTGACCACATCATCCTCTTTATGCATGTTATCTTACTCCAAGCTGTATAGGCTCGAAAGCCTACTACCAACTAAGCATATTAGGTGATGTGCATCTCTGTAATGAGAAGGGGTGTGGTCTAATGACATCAACACCCTATATTAGGTGTGCATAATTATTAGGCAACTTCCTTTCCTTTGGCAAAATGGGTCAAAAGAAGGACTTGACAGGCTCAGAAAAGTCAAAAATAGTGAGATATCTTGCAGAGGGATGCAGCACTCTTAAAATTGCAAAGCTTCTGAAGCGTGATCATTGAACAATCAAGCGTTTCATTCAAAATAGTCAACAGGGTCGAAAGAAGCGTGTGGAAAAACCAAGGCGCAAAATAACTGCCCATGAACTGAGAAAAGTCAAGCGTGCAGCTGCCAAGATGCCACTTGCCACCGGTTTGGCCATATTTCAGAGCTGCAACATCACTGGAGTGCCCAAAAGCACAAGGTGTGCAATACTCAGAGACATGGCCAAGGTAAGAAAGGCTGAAAGACGACCACCACTGAACAAGACACACAAGCTGAAACGTCAAGACTGGGCCAAGAAATATCTCAAGACTGATTTTTCTAAGGTTTTATGGACTGAGGAAATGAGAGTGAGTCTTGATGGGCCAGATGGATGGGCCCGTGGCTGGGTTGGTAAAGGGCAAAGAGCTCCAGTCCGACTCAGACGCCAGCAAGGTGGAGCTGGAGTACTGGTTTGGGCTGGTATGATCAAAGATGAGCTTGTGGGGCCTTTTCGGGTTGAGGATGGAGTCAAGCTCAACTCCCAGTCCTACTGCCAGTTTCTGGAAGACACCTTCTTCAAGCAGTGGTACAGGAAGAAGTCTGCATCCTTCAAGAAAAACATGATTTTCAGGCAGGACAATGCTCCATCACACGCGTCCAAGTACTCCACAGTGTGGCTGGCAAGAAAGGGTATAAAAGAAGAAATCTAATGACATGGCCTCCTTGTTCACCTGATCTGAACCCCATTGAGAACCTGTGGTCCATCATCAAATGTGAGATTTACAAGGAGGGAAAACAGTACACCTCTCTGAACAGTGTCTGGGAGGCCGTGGTTGCTGCTGCACGCAATGTTGATGGTGAACAGATCAAAACACTGACAGAATCCATGGATGGCAGGCTTTTGAGTGTCCTTGCAAAGAAAGGTGGCTATATTGGTCACTGATTTGTTTTTGTTTTGTTTTTGAATGTCAGAAATGTATATTTGTGAATGTTGAGATGTTATATTGGTTTCACTGGTAAAAATAAATAATTGAAATAGGTATATATTTGTTTTTTGTTAAGTTGCCTAATAATTATGCACAGTAATAGTCACCTGCACACACAGATATCCCCCTAAAATAGCTAAAACTAAAAACAAACTAAAAACTACTTCCAAAAATATTCAGCTTTGATATTAATGAGTTTTTTGGGTTCATTGAGAACATGGTTGTTGTTCAATAATAAAATTAATCCTCAAAAATACAACTTGCCTAATAATTCTGCACTCCCTGTACATAGATGCACTCATACACACAGTCACCACATACATGGACGCAGTCATACACACACTCTCCACATACATGGATGCACTCTCCACATACATGGACGCAGTCATACACACACTCTCCACATACATGGATTCACTCTCCACATACATGGACGCAGTTATACACACAGTCACCACATACATGGACGCACTCATACACGCACTCTCCACATACATGGACGCACTCACCATATACATAGATGCACTCATACACACACTCTCCACATACATGGACGCACTCATACACGCACTCTCCACATACATGGAAGCAGTCATACACGCACTCTCCACATACATGGACGCAGTCATACACGTACTCTCTACATACATGAACGCAGTCTCCACATACATGGACGCAGTCATACACACACTCTCCACATACATGAATGCACTCTCCACATACATGGACGCACTCATACACGCACTCTCCACATACATGGACGCAGTCATACACACACTCTCCACATACATGGACGCAGTTATACACGCACTCTCCACATACATGGATGCACTCATACATGCACTCACCATATACATAGATGCACTCATACACACAGTCACCACATACATGGACGCAGTCATACACACACTCTCCACATACATGGATGCACTCTCCACATACATGGACGCAGTCATACACACACTCTCCACATACATGGATGCACTCTCCACATACATGGACGCAGTTATACACACAGTCACCACATACATGGACGCACTCATACACGCACTCTCCACATACATGGACGCACTCACCATATACATAGATGCACTCATACACACACTCTCCACATACATGGACGCACTCATACACGCACACTCCACATACATGGAAGCAGTCATACACGCACTCTCCACATACATGGACGCAATCATACACGTACTCTCTACATACATGAACGCAGTCTCCACATACATGGACGCAGTCATACACACACTCTCCACATACATGAATGCACTCTCCACATACATGGACGCACTCATACACGCACTCTCCACATACATGGACGCAGTCATACACGCACTCTTCACATACATGAACGCAGTCTCCACATACATGGACGCAGTCATACACACACTCTCCACATACATGAACGCAGTCTCCACATACATGGACGCAGTCATACACACACTCTCCACATACATGGATGCACTCATACATGCACTCACCATATACATAGATGCACTCATACACACAGTCACCACATACATGGACGCAGTCATACACGCACTCTCCACATACATGGACGCAGTTATACACGCACTCTCCACATACATGGATGCACTCATACATGCACTCACCATATACATAGATGCACTCATACACACAGTCACCACATACATGGACGCAGTCATACACACACTCTCCACATACATGGACGCACTCTCCACATACATGGACGCAGTTATACACGCACTCTCCACATACATGGATGCACTCATACATGCACTCACCATATACATAGATGCACTCATACACACAGTCACCACATACATGGACGCAGTCATACACACACTCTCCACATACATGGATGCACTCTCCACATACATGGACGCAGTCATACACACACTCTCCACATACATGGATGCACTCTCCACATACATGGATGCACTCTCCACATACATGGACGCAGTTATACACACAGTCACCACATACATGGACGCACTCATACACGCACTCTCCACATACATGGACGCACTCACCATATACATAGATGCACTCATACACACACTCTCCACATACATGGACGCACTCATACACGCACTCTCCACATACATGGAAGCACTCATACACGCACTCTCCACATACATGGAAGCAGTCATACATGCACTCTCCACATACATGGACGCAGTCATACACGTACTCTCTACATACATGAACGCAGTCTCCACATACATGGACGCAGTCATACACACACTCTCCACATACATGAATGCACTCTCCACATACATGGACGCACTCATACACGCACTCTCCACATACATGGACGCAGTCATACACGCACTCTCCACATACATGAACGCAGTCTCCACATACATGGACGCAGTCATACACACACTCTCCACATACATGAATGCACTCTCCACATACATGGACGCACTCATACACGCACTCTCCACATACATGGACGCAGTCATACACGCACTCTCCACATACATGGACGCACTCTCCACATACATGGACGCAGTTATACACGCACTCTCCACATACATGGATGCACTCATACATGCGCTCACCATATACATAGATGCACTCATACACACAGTCACCACATACATGGATGCAGTCATACACGCACTCTCCACATACATGGATGCACTCATACATGCGCTCACCATATACATAGATGCACTCATACACACAGTCACCACATACATGGACGCAGTCATACACGTACTCTCTACATACATGAACGCAGTCTCCACATACATGGACGCAGTCATACACGCACTCTCCACATACATGGACGCACTCATACATGCGCTCACCATATACATAGATGCACTCATACACACAGTCACCACATACAGTCATGTGAAAAAATTAGGACACCCTTTGAAAGCATGTGGTTTTTTGTAACATTTTTAATAAATGGTTATTTCATCTCCGTTTCAACAATACAGAGAGATTAAAGTAATCCAACTAAACAAAGAAAACTGAAGAAAAGTCTTTTCAAGATCTTCTGTAAATGTCATTCTACAAAAATGCCTATTCTAACTGAGGAAAAAGATAGGACACCCTCACATGTATTCCCTCTTAAATTGGCTCAGATCTCACACAGGTATATCACACCAGGTGCACATAATTAGTAGATCGTTACTCTGCATGTTGAATGAGGCTTGCCCTATTTAAACCTCAGACATTTAGTTTGGTGTGCTCCTGACTGTTGAAGTGAGAGTGAGCACCATGGTGAGAGCAAAAGAGCTGTCAGAGGACTTCAGAAAAAAGATTGTAGCAGCCTATGAGTCTGGGAAGGGATTTAAAAAGAACTCAAAAGATTTTGAAATCAGCCATTCCACTGTCCGGAAGATAGTCTACAAGTGGAGGGCTTTCAAAACAACTGCCAACATGCCCAGGACTGGTCGCCCCAGCAAGTTCACCCCAAGAGCAGACCGCAAGATGCTAAAAGAGGTATCCAAAAACCCTAAAGTGTCATCTCGAGAACTACAGCAGGCTCTGGCTACTGTTGATGTAGAAGTACATGCTAGAAATCACAGTGAACGGGTAGCTTTATAATATTTAAAACATAACATTTAATGATGTACGTAGATAAAATAATGGGCCCTACTATGCTTGACAAAGATGAATAGTTGCCACTAGTAACACTTATCTCCTGAAAAAATGGGCGGAGATATGGAGGGACCAATAAGGGATAGTAATCAAGTAGGGAGATAGGATGAAGGGTAGCCAGGTACCAAGGCAGAGAGACACAGTGCTGGGTCACTTTCCCTAGATCACCCTGTCTCTCTATATCCTCCTCCTATCTAACACAGTATCCCTATTGCAACCCTTCCTTAAGATGGACTGCCCAGCTTCGCCCGATAGCCAGAAATGGTCCTTAGGTGGTTACCCTAGCACCAGGGGAGGGGGCAAAAAAGATGGCAAAGATAAATGTGATGAATCGAGAGCAAGCGAATCCACAACTGGTATGAAATCGCCTACAGTACCAGACACGTTCATACACAAAATAAGATATGTTATCCAAAATAATTAACACTTAATGATGGTGGTATAGTCCCGACGCGTTTCCTCAGTGTTACCTGATTCGTCAGGGGACAGAATTATATCTAGAGAGCCCTTAGGCTGGGCTCAGTTATCCAACAAAATAGGGTCACAGGGGGCACACTGATAAATCAAGCCCACAAAGCTTTTACAGTCTCCCTAGTGGTGGAGAACTGTACAGCAAATGAGGTATGAAGGTGAATAATTGTGTGACCTCCAATCGGTCAACCGTTGTAAAGTTAGAGACCGAGACACCCTCTATTTTGTAAGGCCTGTGGTGATTCCTGGTATTTAATCCTCTATCCGTGTGGACAAAGAGATCTCAGGTGCTCAATGTTTAATGCACACCAATGTCCAGGTATAGGTGTCCAGACCTGGAGGATAAACCAGGAGTAACCAGAGGTCAATAGTCCTAACCAAACCTAGTTATATTGTTTGGTAAGACTTAAATCCAAACCTAGTAAACCGGTGATCATATATTCATAAATGCTTCTCATTAACTGAAAGTATCTATTCAATACACTTCCAATAAGAAAAGCATTCTGTCAGTTGATAGTATCAGTTTAACACACATTGTAACCGATCCCCCACCAGTGATGTCACTAGCGGACGTTTAAGAGACGGTACAACATAACTTATCTCATGCTAGTAACAGTCTGGTATAAAAGCATAAGGTAATGAGCAGCTTATCTGTCCAGTCGTTGGTAATGACCGTTCCCAGATATGGATGGATGGAGGGTATTCCCTGGCGTCCCGCGTGTAGCAGTGGCAGTAAGGCCAGGTTCGCGGGTCATTTAAAAAGCCGAGAGGCCCCGCCTCCATACAACGCCCCCTCATCGTCGAGACGCGTCATCGTCACGTGGTCCTGCCGCTTGTTCCGCCTATGGTCACGTGATACTCTGTTTTTCTATGACGTCTAGCGTGGAGGCGGATTCCTGTTACCAGGCAACCATGACAACGCTATGCTCTAATAATAGAGCCGAGGTCAGTATATGCCAGGTAGCCTGTCGGAACGCCACCTTCCCTAGTTAGGTTACAGGCGGCTTAAAGTCTCCACTACACTTGCTTGAGGTGGTTGTTATAGTGAGATGCAGGGATGAAATCAAAGGGCAAGTAAGTTCAACCTCTGCTCCCACCACAATCTAACATGGTTTCCATTGGTCCGTCAGGTCTGCGGTTCTCCTAATGGAATATTTAAGTTTATAAGCTGGTTCTTCGGGTGACTGTCGTTGGCACTTGCTTGCTACAACGCAGCCATGTTTCAATATGCCTCTACTGATCCCATCCCCAAAAGGGGGAGGGTTTTGGTGACCTAGTTCGAGATGTCACTCCAACAGAATTTTTGTTGTTATCCAATTTGTTCTCACAGTAATGCAACCAATTACTGGGGGAAGCTAGGGGGGGGGGGGGGGGGGGGGGGGGGGGCGGGGACAACCGGATGGTTTCGCTCTTAGGGTACAATATAGCAGCCAAACGACAATTGCTCGTTTAGACCATTAGGGGCTACGGTTTGAAGATGGAATATCCACCAAGTCTCCCTCTGCAATATTTTCCGGTCCCAATCTCCACCCCTTTTGGGTCTTGCGACCAGTTCGATGCCCATAAACCTCAGTCCTGAGGCATCACCCCCATGCATCATGTTGATATGTTTAGCAATGGGTGTGTCTTTGTCATTTCTAATGTCCCCCAAATGTTCACCAATCCGGCGTCGCAACTCACGGGTGGTTTTCCCAATGTATTCAAGACCGCATATGCAGTTGGCCCTGTAGATCACTCCCCTGGTGCGACAATTAATGAAATGTCTGATTTGGTGACACTTGCCGGTGACATTGGCCTGGAATGACCGTCCCTTTTGAATGTGTCCACATGCCACACAACCACTACAGCGAAAACAGCCGATTGGACGTTGGAGCCATGTCTCTTTAGAATCACGTGTGTCGCTGTAGTGGCTGTGTACAAGGCGATCCCTAAGGCTCAGGCCCCTACGGTAGGTGACCTGTGCTGTTTCCGGGATAACCACCTTGATGTCTGGGTCCATGAGGAGAACCTCCCAGTGGTTCTTCAATATCTGTTTAACCTCTGCAGAACAATCATCAAAAGTACCAATAAGGCGTATTAAACCAGTATCCGGTATTTTAGGTTTAGGATAGAGAAGTTCATCTCTTTTACTACCACACGCTCTTTTGAAGGCACTTTTTAGAACCGCATCTGGATATCCCCTTTCCCAGAAACGACTTCTAAGGTCGTCCGCCTGGGTTTTGAATGTTTCCCAGGTGGAACAGTTCCTCCTAATGCGCAGGTACTGTCCCACTGGTATTCCCCTTTTCAAAGGGAAAGGGTGGTGACTGCTCCAATGTAGGAGTGAATTTGTGGAGGTGGGTTTCCTAAAGATATCAGTTTGAATCAAGTCATCCCTCCCCCTTGAGATGGAGATGTCCAAGAAAGGCAGAGTGTTCGTTTCAAAGACAGAGGTAAACTTCATGTTTATGTCATTTACATTAAGAGACTTAACAAAGTTTGAGAATTCAGTTTCTCCCCCTTTCCAGACGACAAAGACATCGTCAATGAATCTTGCCCAAGTGACGATACAGGAAATGTGTCTATTGGGAGCGTCACCAAAGACCAGGGTCCTCTCCCACCAGCCCAGGAACAAGTTAGCATACGACGGGGCACATGAACTCCCCATCGCGGTGCCCCTGAGCTGGTGGTAGAGGACTCCGTCAAAGAGAAAGTAATTCCTTGTAAGGACGAAATTAAGTAGTTGCAGGACGAAAACATTATGTGGAAAAAACTGTTGGCCCCTAGTATACAGGAATGATTCCACTGCCCTCATCCCGAGGTGATGAGGTATGGACGAATAGAGGGCCTCAACATCAATAGAGGCTAGGGAGGTCCCCTCCTCCAAGCTGATGCCCTCCAGGCGACCAAGAAGGTCACTCGTATCCCTCAGGTATGAGGGCAGTGTTTTCACAAATGGTGCCAATATATGATCTAGGTAGATCCCCAAGTTTTGGGTCAAGCTGTTCACGCCCGAAACAATCGGGCGTCCCTTAACAGGGAAACCACCCTTATGCACCTTGGGTAGGCTATAAAAGGTGGCTAGTGTAGGATGTTTCTTATACAGGTATTCAAATTCATCACCAGAAATCAGGTCATTGGTTTTTGCCAGTCGTAACATGTCAATTAACTCACTCTGATATTTCTCAGTGGGATCACACTTCAGTTTTTCATAAGTGTTCCTGTCGTCAAGTAAGGCATGACACATGTTGGCATAGTCAATGGTGTTCATCAAGACGATGTTCCCCCCCTTGTCCGAGGGTTTGATGATAAGATTTTTCTTTTTCTCCAAGTCCAGCAAGGCTTTATATTCGCTTTTGCTGCAATTGAAGCCACCATGACTAGATATCAGATTAGTAAGATCACGACACACCTGGTTCACAAAAACATCTATACAAGTTGGGTCCCCCAACGGAGGCATCTTTAGGCTTCTGTTTCTGAGTGAGGTAAACGGGCCTTTGCCCTCCTGGGGAATACTATCACTCAGGCTGTATAGAAGGCGAACATCTTGAAGGATGTCTGGTGAAATACCCATTTCCTTGCTCTCTCGCCTAGCCACAAGCGCAAAATGTTTGCGCCATTTAAGCTT
The DNA here is from genome assembly GCF_905171765.1 of Bufo bufo. NCBI lineage: Eukaryota > Metazoa > Chordata > Amphibia > Anura > Bufonidae > Bufo > Bufo bufo. The sequence continues at coordinate 352,087,785 of NC_053391.1, read as the reverse complement.
TCTGGCAAAGAGATGGATATCTCTAACCCAGTTGAAGAGGCTGAAGCTAGAGGTGGGGACAAAGGACAGGCCCCTGCTAAGTAAACACATCTCTGGGTCCTGCAATTGTTGGTTAGAGAGGTTGATTATTTGGTTATGTTGCCCACTCCCTTGTTGGTCTGGGGTGGTGATCTTTGAGGCCCTCGGTTGCGTAGGGGGTAGGGTGTTTCTAAAAAATCGGACCCACCCTGATCCTGTCTTCCTCTCTGATTATTCCTTCCTCCTCTACCCCTGTTATTTTGAGTTTTCTTATAGCCCCTTCCCCTACCTCTGTGTGTCTGACCACTCTCCTTCTCGTTTTCTGAGACCTCTGTATCGCTAGATGAGGCGTCCACGTCTGGACGTCTGGTCTGCGATGTGTTGCGATCTAGTGTGGAATATACCTTATTATCCCGAAAGTCTTGTAGATCTCTATTGAATTGGCGATGTTTTCGCTCTTTGAGGTGAAACTGAAATTTGTCAATAGTGTTCTTCAGTTGTAGTTCCTTATTGGCAAAGTCAGCTTCCCCCCCAAATTTCTGTGTGAGTTCAATCTGTTCTTTCAAATTACTCTCTAATTTCACCAGATTAGTTCTTTCCTCCTCCAGCAAAAGATGCATAAATCTCAAGGAGCTTTTAGTCGCTTCCTCCTCCCATTTGCTCATAAGGGATGTAGATCTGCATCTATTAGCTGGGGTCAGGCTAATTCTTAAACCTCTGGGTACAATTTTATTTTTGAGATAGTTTTCTATTGATTGAATCTCCCACCATGAAGATATTTGTTCCTTGTATATTCTTGTGAGATCCTTAAAGGCAGCCTTAAATGATGGTGCGTACTTACTCTGAATCAAAGTCTTCTCAGAGAAAACCTCGTTTGCTTCAGAGAGCAATATATTTTTGTCAACGCCAGTGGAGAGGAAACCAGCCATACTCAAAAAAGAAAAATGATAATTTAACACAACCAATTAAAGTCGGTCAAACTATAATGAAGTAATGGGCTAAACCCTTGGTCAATATTAGAAATCACAGTGAACGGGTAGCTTTATAATATTTAAAACATAACATTTAATGATGTACGTAGATAAAATAATGGGCCCTACTATGCTTGACAAAGATGAATAGTTGCCACTAGTAACACTTATCTCCTGAAAAAATGGGCGGAGATATGGAGGGACCAATAAGGGATAGTAATCAAGTAGGGAGATAGGATGAAGGGTAGCCAGGTACCAAGGCAGAGAGACACAGTGCTGGGTCACTTTCCCTAGATCACCCTGTCTCTCTATATCCTCCTCCTATCTAACACAGTATCCCTATTGCAACCCTTCCTTAAGATGGACTGCCCAGCTTCGCCCGATAGCCAGAAATGGTCCTTAGGTGGTTACCCTAGCACCAGGGGAGGGGGCAAAAAAGATGGCAAAGATAAATGTGATGAATCGAGAGCAAGCGAATCCACAACTGGTATGAAATCGCCTACAGTACCAGACACGTTCATACACAAAATAAGATATGTTATCCAAAATAATTAACACTTAATGATGGTGGTATAGTCCCGACGCGTTTCCTCAGTGTTACCTGATTCGTCAGGGGACAGAATTATATCTAGAGAGCCCTTAGGCTGGGCTCAGTTATCCAACAAAATAGGGTCACAGGGGGCACACTGATAAATCAAGCCCACAAAGCTTTTACAGTCTCCCTAGTGGTGGAGAACTGTACAGCAAATGAGGTATGAAGGTGAATAATTGTGTGACCTCCAATCGGTCAACCGTTGTAAAGTTAGAGACCGAGACACCCTCTATTTTGTAAGGCCTGTGGTGATTCCTGGTATTTAATCCTCTATCCGTGTGGACAAAGAGATCTCAGGTGCTCAATGTTTAATGCACACCAATGTCCAGGTATAGGTGTCCAGACCTGGAGGATAAACCAGGAGTAACCAGAGGTCAATAGTCCTAACCAAACCTAGTTATATTGTTTGGTAAGACTTAAATCCAAACCTAGTAAACCGGTGATCATATATTCATAAATGCTTCTCATTAACTGAAAGTATCTATTCAATACACTTCCAATAAGAAAAGCATTCTGTCAGTTGATAGTATCAGTTTAACACACATTGTAACCGATCCCCCACCAGTGATGTCACTAGCGGACGTTTAAGAGACGGTACAACATAACTTATCTCATGCTAGTAACAGTCTGGTATAAAAGCATAAGGTAATGAGCAGCTTATCTGTCCAGTCGTTGGTAATGACCGTTCCCAGATATGGATGGATGGAGGGTATTCCCTGGCGTCCCGCGTGTAGCAGTGGCAGTAAGGCCAGGTTCGCGGGTCATTTAAAAAGCCGAGAGGCCCCGCCTCCATACAACGCCCCCTCATCGTCGAGACGCGTCATCGTCACGTGGTCCTGCCGCTTGTTCCGCCTATGGTCACGTGATACTCTGTTTTTCTATGACGTCTAGCGTGGAGGCGGATTCCTGTTACCAGGCAACCATGACAACGCTATGCTCTAATAATAGAGCCGAGGTCAGTATATGCCAGGTAGCCTGTCGGAACGCCACCTTCCCTAGTTAGGTTACAGGCGGCTTAAAGTCTCCACTACACTTGCTTGAGGTGGTTGTTATAGTGAGATGCAGGGATGAAATCAAAGGGCAAGTAAGTTCAACCTCTGCTCCCACCACAATCTAACATGGTTTCCATTGGTCCGTCAGGTCTGCGGTTCTCCTAATGGAATATTTAAGTTTATAAGCTGGTTCTTCGGGTGACTGTCGTTGGCACTTGCTTGCTACAACGCAGCCATGTTTCAATATGCCTCTACTGATCCCATCCCCAAAAGGGGGAGGGTTTTGGTGACCTAGTTCGAGATGTCACTCCAACAGAATTTTTGTTGTTATCCAATTTGTTCTCACAGTAATGCAACCAATTACTGGGGGAAGCTAGGGGGGGGGGGGGGGGGGGGCGGGGACAACCGGATGGTTTCGCTCTTAGGGTACAATATAGCAGCCAAACGACAATTGCTCGTTTAGACCATTAGGGGCTACGGTTTGAAGAGCCCCTAATGGTCTAAACGAGCAATTGTCGTTTGGCTGCTATATTGTACCCTAAGAGCGAAACCATCCGGTTGTCCCCGCCCCCCCCCCCCCCCCCCCTAGCTTCCCCCAGTAATTGGTTGCATTACTGTGAGAACAAATTGGATAACAACAAAAATTCTGTTGGAGTGACATCTCGAACTAGGTCACCAAAACCCTCCCCCTTTTGGGGATGGGATCAGTAGAGGCATATTGAAACATGGCTGCGTTGTAGCAAGCAAGTGCCAACGACAGTCACCCGAAGAACCAGCTTATAAACTTAAATATTCCATTAGGAGAACCGCAGACCTGACGGACCAATGGAAACCATGTTAGATTGTGGTGGGAGCAGAGGTTGAACTTACTTGCCCTTTGATTTCATCCCTGCATCTCACTATAACAACCACCTCAAGCAAGTGTAGTGGAGACTTTAAGCCGCCTGTAACCTAACTAGGGAAGGTGGCGTTCCGACAGGCTACCTGGCATATACTGACCTCGGCTCTATTATTAGAGCATAGCGTTGTCATGGTTGCCTGGTAACAGGAATCCGCCTCCACGCTAGATGTCATAGAAAAACAGAGTATCACGTGACCATAGGCGGAACAAGCGGCAGGACCACGTGACGATGACGCGTCTCGACGATGAGGGGGCGTTGTATGGAGGCGGGGCCTCTCGGCTTTTTAAATGACCCGCGAACCTGGCCTTACTGCCACTGCTACACGCGGGACGCCAGGGAATACCCTCCATCCATCCATATCTGGGAACGGTCATTACCAACGACTGGACAGATAAGCTGCTCATTACCTTATGCTTTTATACCAGACTGTTACTAGCATGAGATAAGTTATGTTGTACCGTCTCTTAAACGTCCGCTAGTGACATCACTGGTGGGGGATCGGTTACAATGTGTGTTAAACTGATACTATCAACTGACAGAATGCTTTTCTTATTGGAAGTGTATTGAATAGATACTTTCAGTTAATGAGAAGCATTTATGAATATATGATCACCGGTTTACTAGGTTTGGATTTAAGTCTTACCAAACAATATAACTAGGTTTGGTTAGGACTATTGACCTCTGGTTACTCCTGGTTTATCCTCCAGGTCTGGACACCTATACCTGGACATTGGTGTGCATTAAACATTGAGCACCTGAGATCTCTTTGTCCACACGGATAGAGGATTAAATACCAGGAATCACCACAGGCCTTACAAAATAGAGGGTGTCTCGGTCTCTAACTTTACAACGGTTGACCGATTGGAGGTCACACAATTATTCACCTTCATACCTCATTTGCTGTACAGTTCTCCACCACTAGGGAGACTGTAAAAGCTTTGTGGGCTTGATTTATCAGTGTGCCCCCTGTGACCCTATTTTGTTGGATAACTGAGCCCAGCCTAAGGGCTCTCTAGATATAATTCTGTCCCCTGACGAATCAGGTAACACTGAGGAAACGCGTCGGGACTATACCACCATCATTAAGTGTTAATTATTTTGGATAACATATCTTATTTTGTGTATGAACGTGTCTGGTACTGTAGGCGATTTCATACCAGTTGTGGATTCGCTTGCTCTCGATTCATCACATTTATCTTTGCCATCTTTTTTGCCCCCTCCCCTGGTGCTAGGGTAACCACCTAAGGACCATTTCTGGCTATCGGGCGAAGCTGGGCAGTCCATCTTAAGGAAGGGTTGCAATAGGGATACTGTGTTAGATAGGAGGAGGATATAGAGAGACAGGGTGATCTAGGGAAAGTGACCCAGCACTGTGTCTCTCTGCCTTGGTACCTGGCTACCCTTCATCCTATCTCCCTACTTGATTACTATCCCTTATTGGTCCCTCCATATCTCCGCCCATTTTTTCAGGAGATAAGTGTTACTAGTGGCAACTATTCATCTTTGTCAAGCATAGTAGGGCCCATTATTTTATCTACGTACATCATTAAATGTTATGTTTTAAATATTATAAAGCTACCCGTTCACTGTGATTTCTAATATTGACCAAGGGTTTAGCCCATTACTTCATTATAGTTTGACCGACTTTAATTGGTTGTGTTAAATTATCATTTTTCTTTTTTGAGTATGGCTGGTTTCCTCTCCACTGGCGTTGACAAAAATATATTGCTCTCTGAAGCAAACGAGGTTTTCTCTGAGAAGACTTTGATTCAGAGTAAGTACGCACCATCATTTAAGGCTGCCTTTAAGGATCTCACAAGAATATACAAGGAACAAATATCTTCATGGTGGGAGATTCAATCAATAGAAAACTATCTCAAAAATAAAATTGTACCCAGAGGTTTAAGAATTAGCCTGACCCCAGCTAATAGATGCAGATCTACATCCCTTATGAGCAAATGGGAGGAGGAAGCGACTAAAAGCTCCTTGAGATTTATGCATCTTTTGCTGGAGGAGGAAAGAACTAATCTGGTGAAATTAGAGAGTAATTTGAAAGAACAGATTGAACTCACACAGAAATTTGGGGGGGAAGCTGACTTTGCCAATAAGGAACTACAACTGAAGAACACTATTGACAAATTTCAGTTTCACCTCAAAGAGCGAAAACATCGCCAATTCAATAGAGATCTACAAGACTTTCGGGATAATAAGGTATATTCCACACTAGATCGCAACACATCGCAGACCAGACGTCCAGACGTGGACGCCTCATCTAGCGATACAGAGGTCTCAGAAAACGAGAAGGAGAGTGGTCAGACACACAGAGGTAGGGGAAGGGGCTATAAGAAAACTCAAAATAACAGGGGTAGAGGAGGAAGGAATAATCAGAGAGGAAGACAGGATCAGGGTGGGTCCGATTTTTTAGAAACACCCTACCCCCTACGCAACCGAGGGCCTCAAAGATCACCACCCCAGACCAACAAGGGAGTGGGCAACATAACCAAATAATCAACCTCTCTAACCAACAATTGCAGGACCCAGAGATGTGTTTACTTAGCAGGGGCCTGTCCTTTGTCCCCACCTCTAGCTTCAGCCTCTTCAACTGGGTTAGAGATATCCATCTCTTTGCCAGAAAGCTTAAATGGCGCAAACATTTTGCGCTTGTGGCTAGGCGAGAGAGCAAGGAAATGGGTATTTCACCAGACATCCTTCAAGATGTTCGCCTTCTATACAGCCTGAGTGATAGTATTCCCCAGGAGGGCAAAGGCCCGTTTACCTCACTCAGAAACAGAAGCCTAAAGATGCCTCCGTTGGGGGACCCAACTTGTATAGATGTTTTTGTGAACCAGGTGTGTCGTGATCTTACTAATCTGATATCTAGTCATGGTGGCTTCAATTGCAGCAAAAGCGAATATAAAGCCTTGCTGGACTTGGAGAAAAAGAAAAATCTTATCATCAAACCCTCGGACAAGGGGGGGAACATCGTCTTGATGAACACCATTGACTATGCCAACATGTGTCATGCCTTACTTGACGACAGGAACACTTATGAAAAACTGAAGTGTGATCCCACTGAGAAATATCAGAGTGAGTTAATTGACATGTTACGACTGGCAAAAACCAATGACCTGATTTCTGGTGATGAATTTGAATACCTGTATAAGAAACATCCTACACTAGCCACCTTTTATAGCCTACCCAAGGTGCATAAGGGTGGTTTCCCTGTTAAGGGACGCCCGATTGTTTCGGGCGTGAACAGCTTGACCCAAAACTTGGGGATCTACCTAGATCATATATTGGCACCATTTGTGAAAACACTGCCCTCATACCTGAGGGATACGAGTGACCTTCTTGGTCGCCTGGAGGGCATCAGCTTGGAGGAGGGGACCTCCCTAGCCTCTATTGATGTTGAGGCCCTCTATTCGTCCATACCTCATCACCTCGGGATGAGGGCAGTGGAATCATTCCTGTATACTAGGGGCCAACAGTTTTTTCCACATAATGTTTTCGTCCTGCAACTACTTAATTTCGTCCTTACAAGGAATTACTTTCTCTTTGACGGAGTCCTCTACCACCAGCTCAGGGGCACCGCGATGGGGAGTTCATGTGCCCCGTCGTATGCTAACTTGTTCCTGGGCTGGTGGGAGAGGACCCTGGTCTTTGGTGACGCTCCCAATAGACACATTTCCTGTATCGTCACTTGGGCAAGATTCATTGACGATGTCTTTGTCGTCTGGAAAGGGGGAGAAACTGAATTCTCAAACTTTGTTAAGTCTCTTAATGTAAATGACATAAACATGAAGTTTACCTCTGTCTTTGAAACGAACACTCTGCCTTTCTTGGACATCTCCATCTCAAGGGGGAGGGATGACTTGATTCAAACTGATATCTTTAGGAAACCCACCTCCACAAATTCACTCCTACATTGGAGCAGTCACCACCCTTTCCCTTTGAAAAGGGGAATACCAGTGGGACAGTACCTGCGCATTAGGAGGAACTGTTCCACCTGGGAAACATTCAAAACCCAGGCGGACGACCTTAGAAGTCGTTTCTGGGAAAGGGGATATCCAGATGCGGTTCTAAAAAGTGCCTTCAAAAGAGCGTGTGGTAGTAAAAGAGATGAACTTCTCTATCCTAAACCTAAAATACCGGATACTGGTTTAATACGCCTTATTGGTACTTTTGATGATTGTTCTGCAGAGGTTAAACAGATATTGAAGAACCACTGGGAGGTTCTCCTCATGGACCCAGACATCAAGGTGGTTATCCCGGAAACAGCACAGGTCACCTACCGTAGGGGCCTGAGCCTTAGGGATCGCCTTGTACACAGCCACTACAGCGACACACGTGATTCTAAAGAGACATGGCTCCAACGTCCAATCGGCTGTTTTCGCTGTAGTGGTTGTGTGGCATGTGGACACATTCAAAAGGGACGGTCATTCCAGGCCAATGTCACCGGCAAGTGTCACCAAATCAGACATTTCATTAATTGTCGCACCAGGGGAGTGATCTACAGGGCCAACTGCATATGCGGTCTTGAATACATTGGGAAAACCACCCGTGAGTTGCGACGCCGGATTGGTGAACATTTGGGGGACATTAGAAATGACAAAGACACACCCATTGCTAAACATATCAACATGATGCATGGGGGTGATGCCTCAGGACTGAGGTTTATGGGCATCGAACTGGTCGCAAGACCCAAAAGGGGTGGAGATTGGGACCGGAAAATATTGCAGAGGGAGACTTGGTGGATATTCCATCTTCAAACCGTAGCCCCTAATGGTCTAAACGAGCAATTGTCGTTTGGCTGCTATATTGTACCCTAAGAGCGAAACCATCCGGTTGTCCCCCCCCCCCCCCCCCCCCCCAGCTTCCCCCAGTAATTGGTTGCATTACTGTGAGAACAAATTGGATAACAACAAAAATTCTGTTGGAGTGACATCTCGAACTAGGTCACCAAAACCCTCCCCCTTTTGGGGATGGGATCAGTAGAGGCATATTGAAACATGGCTGCGTTGTAGCAAGCAAGTGCCAACGACAGTCACCCGAAGAACCAGCTTATAAACTTAAATATTCCATTAGGAGAACCGCAGACCTGACGGACCAATGGAAACCATGTTAGATTGTGGTGGGAGCAGAGGTTGAACTTACTTGCCCTTTGATTTCATCCCTGCATCTCACTATAACAACCACCTCAAGCAAGTGTAGTGGAGACTTTAAGCCGCCTGTAACCTAACTAGGGAAGGTGGCGTTCCGACAGGCTACCTGGCATATACTGACCTCGGCTCTATTATTAGAGCATAGCGTTGTCATGGTTGCCTGGTAACAGGAATCCGCCTCCACGCTAGACGTCATAGAAAAACAGAGTATCACGTGACCATAGGCGGAACAAGCGGCAGGACCACGTGACGATGACGCGTCTCGACGATGAGGGGGCGTTGTATGGAGGCGGGGCCTCTCGGCTTTTTAAATGACCCGCGAACCTGGCCTTACTGCCACTGCTACACGCGGGACGCCAGGGAATACCCTCCATCCATCCATATCTGGGAACGGTCATTACCAACGACTGGACAGATAAGCTGCTCATTACCTTATGCTTTTATACCAGACTGTTACTAGCATGAGATAAGTTATGTTGTACCGTCTCTTAAACGTCCGCTAGTGACATCACTGGTGGGGGATCGGTTACAATGTGTGTTAAACTGATACTATCAACTGACAGAATGCTTTTCTTATTGGAAGTGTATTGAATAGATACTTTCAGTTAATGAGAAGCATTTATGAATATATGATCACCGGTTTACTAGGTTTGGATTTAAGTCTTACCAAACAATATAACTAGGTTTGGTTAGGACTATTGACCTCTGGTTACTCCTGGTTTATCCTCCAGGTCTGGACACCTATACCTGGACATTGGTGTGCATTAAACATTGAGCACCTGAGATCTCTTTGTCCACACGGATAGAGGATTAAATACCAGGAATCACCACAGGCCTTACAAAATAGAGGGTGTCTCGGTCTCTAACTTTACAACGGTTGACCGATTGGAGGTCACACAATTATTCACCTTCATACCTCATTTGCTGTACAGTTCTCCACCACTAGGGAGACTGTAAAAGCTTTGTGGGCTTGATTTATCAGTGTGCCCCCTGTGACCCTATTTTGTTGGATAACTGAGCCCAGCCTAAGGGCTCTCTAGATATAATTCTGTCCCCTGACGAATCAGGTAACACTGAGGAAACGCGTCGGGACTATACCACCATCATTAAGTGTTAATTATTTTGGATAACATATCTTATTTTGTGTATGAACGTGTCTGGTACTGTAGGCGATTTCATACCAGTTGTGGATTCGCTTGCTCTCGATTCATCACATTTATCTTTGCCATCTTTTTTGCCCCCTCCCCTGGTGCTAGGGTAACCACCTAAGGACCATTTCTGGCTATCGGGCGAAGCTGGGCAGTCCATCTTAAGGAAGGGTTGCAATAGGGATACTGTGTTAGATAGGAGGAGGATATAGAGAGACAGGGTGATCTAGGGAAAGTGACCCAGCACTGTGTCTCTCTGCCTTGGTACCTGGCTACCCTTCATCCTATCTCCCTACTTGATTACTATCCCTTATTGGTCCCTCCATATCTCCGCCCATTTTTTCAGGAGATAAGTGTTACTAGTGGCAACTATTCATCTTTGTCAAGCATAGTAGGGCCCATTATTTTATCTACGTACATCATTAAATGTTATGTTTTAAATATTATAAAGCTACCCGTTCACTGTGATTTCTAATATTGACCAAGGGTTTAGCCCATTACTTCATTATAGTTTGACCGACTTTAATTGGTTGTGTTAAATTATCATGTAGAAGTACATGCCTCTACAATCAGAAAGAGACTGTACAAGTTTAACTTGCATGGGAGGTGTGCAAGGAGGAAACCTTTGCTTTCCAAGAGAAACATCGAGGCCAGACTGACATTTGCCAGCGATAAAGTTGACAAAGACCAGGACTTCTGGAATAATGTTCTTTGGACAGATGAGTCCAAAATTGAATTATTTGGACACAACAGCAGAGGACATGTTTGGCGTAAACCAAACACAGCATTCCAAGAAAAGAACCTCATACCAACTGTGAAGCATGGAGGTGGAAGTGTCATGGTTTGGGGCTGCTTTGCTGCAGCAGGACCTGGTCAGCTCACCATCATAGAATCCACGATGAATTCTACTGTGTATCAGAAGGTGCTTGAAGAACATGTGAGACCATCAGTTAGAAAATTAAAGCTGAAGCGGAACTGGACCATGCAACATGACAATGACCCAAAACATACTAGTAAATCAACCAAAGATTGGCTGAAAAAGAAGAAATGGAGAGTCCTGGAATGGCCAAGTCAAAGTCCAGATTTGAATCCCATTGAGATGCTGTGGGGTGACTTGAAAAGGGCTGTACGTGCAAGAAACCCCTCAAACATCTCACAGCTGAAAAAGTTCTGCATTGAGGAGTGGGGTAAAATTTCCTCAGACCGATGTCGAAGACTGGTAGATGGCTACAAGAACCGTCTCACTGCAGTTATTTCAGCCAAAGGAGGTAACACTCGCTATTAGGGGCAAGGGTGTCCTATCTTTTTCCTCAGTTAGAATAGGCATTTTTGTAGAATGACATTTACAGAAGATCTTGAAAAGACTTTTCTTCAGTTTTCTTTGTTTAGTCGGATTACTTTAATCTCTCTGTATTGTTGAAACGGAGATGAAATAACCATTTATTAAAAATGTTACAAAAAACCACATGCTTTCAAAGGGTGTCCTAATTTTTTCACATGACTGTACATGGACGCACACATATACAATACACATATATAGACACACAGCTTTCCTGCTGTGCCTCTCCCGCATACACTAATGCCTCTGCACTTGTGCCATCCAGGATAGCAGGGAAGCTGGATGACATTTCATGATATAATTCACCCAGCTTTCCTACTGTACTGCAGGTCACATATGCACAGTCTGGGAAAGCTGAATATAACCCCAGTTCCCCTGCTACTCACATCACTGGTGCAGTTGTGGCACTCCAACTGATGTTCAGCATGGTGGGCAGGAAAGTTCAGGCTGCAGGAATCGCTTCGCGGGCAGAAAAGGGGGCGGGGCTATTATAGCTCCGCCCACATCGGGCCGTCCTGTTGCTGGTGACCACTGTCCATCATAAGAACTAAGGAGGGGAGAGGCGGAGCGATGTCACTGATGTCAGGAGGTCAGTGACAGAGTGCAAGTGCAGGAGAAGTCAGCCCGGGGTGACGAAGTACAGTGAGTCACTGCTCTCGGGCCCCGAAGCAGCTGCTTCCCTGATAGTTACGCCACTGGGAAGCGCTCATCTCCACTCCTGCCCGGCTGCTGCCTGCCACATTAATAAATTAAAAAAACTCAGGCGGCGGCCCTGCTTATTGTCGGCCCGGCCCACCGGGCAAATGCCCGGTCTGCCCTATGGCCAGTCCGGCCCTGGCTCCACTGCACAAACAAGGTCCATAAAGGGATAGTTGGGTGAGTTTAGTGTGAAGGTCTCCCAATACTTTTGTCCATATAATGTATAAGCTGAAAGTGTCCATAGGCAATCATGAGCCTAACATATGGCAAAAGAGTGTTTTTTTTTTTATATTTGGCATTATGTCTTGTTATGCCTTTTATTTCACTGTATTAAAAAGTGTAGTCAACTGCAATAGAAGTCAACAGGGCAAAATATGTGAATGTACGGTATGTCATAGCAAACACAATGCAACAGCACTCTGCAAACACAAATAACAAAGTAAATACAATAGTGCCATACTCAATATAAAAAATGTACTAATGCTAATGCTACATTATAAATGTGAGATTCTTGGCAAATACATTTTGTACAAAATTATTTGTGCCTGTCTGCCAGCGACAAGGCAATCTCTTTAGGACAGGAACCTACACTAAATACAATGGTGCATTGTGTTTGTTTTTTGCTTTTGTGCCTCCAGCCATGGAGACATGCACCTGTGCATTGGGATGTGCTGACTAACCCCCACTTTATTTTTTTTGCAGTCTGCATTGGAGGTGTGGCTGACTCCTTTGATCCTGCTCTCCTAACTAACCTGTCTGTCCCATAGGCTTTTTTTAATTAGTACAAGTATAAAGCTGTAGCCTGCTCTCCCTGTATTTATTGGAGGCCATTTGGCACCAGAAGAGGTAGAGGTCTTATTTGCCGTTCTGTGGTGAAGTTACATTGTACAACAGCCATTTACAGGTTGTATTAATAGGAAATATAAGTACGTTCTATTAGTAGGGTTGAGCGAACCCAAACTGTAAAGTTCGGGTTTGTACCGAACTTTACGGTATTCGGCACCCGAACCCGAACATTTCAGTAAAAGTTTGGGTTCGGGTTCGGTGTTCGGGTGATATTAATATACCATCGGATCTGAGTTTTCTCCAATCCGATGGTATATTTTAACTTGAAGCGTCCCCATCACCATGGGAATGCCTCTATGTTAGAATATACCATCGGATTTGAGTTAGATCATGAAAACTCAGATCCGACAGTATATTCTAACACAGAGGCATTCCCATAGTGATGGGGACGCTTCAAGTTAGAATATACTGAGAACTGTGGACATAATGGCCCCCTGCTGCCTGGCAGCACCTGATCTCTTACAGGGGCTGTGATCCGCACAATTAACCCCTCAGGTGCCGCACCCCCCTCTCTCTTCAGTATTAAAATCATTGGTGGCCAGTGCGGCCACCCCCCTCCCTCCCCAGTATTAAAATCATTAGTGGCCAGTGCGGCCCCCCCTCCCTATTAAAATCATTGGTGGCTAGTGCGGCCCCCCCACCCCCTATTAAAATCATTGGTGGCTAGTGCGGCACCTGAGGGGTTAATTGTGCGGATCACAGCCCCCTGTAAGAGATCGGGTGCTGCCAGGCAGCAGGGGGCAGTTATGTACACAGTTATTAGTATATTCTAACTTGAAGCGTCCCCATCACCATGGGAACACCTCTGTGTTAGAATATACTGTCGGATCTGAGTTTTCACGATCGAGAAAACTCAGATCTGAAAAAGCTAATACTATTATTTTCCATTATAACCATGTTATAACGGAAAATAATAAAGTGAAGTTCGGTTCCCCATCGACTTCAATGGGGTTCGGGTCCAAGTTCGGATCAAGTTCGGGTCCTGAACCCGAGCTTTTTTTAAAAGTTCAGGCCGAACTCCCCGAACCTGAACATCTAGGTGTTCACTCAACTCTACCTATTAGCTGTTCTGCGGTGAATTTACATTGTTCTACATTTTTTTTCGGGGTGTCTGCCCTTCCCATCATCTATTGGTCCTGATGCTCCTCGTCCTCCTACTCCTCGTCAGTCATTTCATCAGCAATCAATCACCAAAGCGATTGCCAAGAGACAACAGTATGCGTGCACTCATCCAACGTGCTCCTGGCCAAGTTACTGGTGCTGCAGTCCCTCCCTTTCCAACTGGTGGACTCCGCACCTTTCAGAGAACTCATGGCTTGTGCCGAGCCAAGGTGGAGAGTCCCAAGGCATCATTTCTTTGCGAAAAAAGCCTTACCAGCCTCTCACACATATGTAGAATAGAAGGTGGGCCAGTCCTTGAGACTGTCGGTGTCTGCCAAAGTGCACGGTAGCGCTGACGTGTGGAGCTGTGACTAAGGTCAAGGAAAAGATATATCCTTTACGGCCCACTGGGTAAATGTGGTTCCTACCCAGCCGCACCAGCAACTTGGCCAGGTGACGCCGCTTCCGCCTCCACGTTTTCACGCCGTTGGTCTTGTGACAATGCCCGCCTCTGCCTCCTCATCCTCCACCGTTTCCTCAGCCTCCACTACAGGGACAATTCACAGTGATCCTCCAGCATATCACATGTGCATGGCACGGCAGTGTCATGCTGTTCACCTAGTTTGCCTGGGAGAACGGAGTCACACAGGGGAGGAACTGCTCTGTGTCCTTAATCAAGAAATCGAATCCTGGATTTCTCCTCGACAACTCAAAATCGGAACCATGGTGACCGACAACAGGAAGAACATGGTGTCGGCGCTGCATCAAGGAGGGCTGAGCCATGCGCCTTGCGTGGCGCACGTGTTCAATCTGGTTGTAAAGCAGTTCCTGAAGTCTTCACCCCATCTGCAAGACATCCTGGAAATGGCAAGGAAACTTTGCATGCACTTCAGCCACTCATACACTGCAAAGCATACCCTCCTTGAGCTGCAGCGGCAGAACGGCTTTCCCCAACATAGGCTGATATGCAACACTTCCACCTGTTGGAATTCCCCCTTCCATATGTTGGACTGCTTATATGAACATAGAAAGACCATAAACGATTTCTTCATGATACAGGCAGACAGAGGTACTCCCCTGTGTAACTTCGATGTAAACCAGTGGCAGCTCATGGGTGAGACCTGCCGTTTACTCGGGCCCTTTGAGGAGGGATGAACAACGTCATTCCACTGATTCATGTCCTGGAACAGATGCTGCATAATCTGGCTGGCCAGGGGACAAGAGACATGGCGACTACATCTCACGGCCACATGAGCACTGTGGGGGCTGAACTAGAGGAGGA
Source organism: Bufo bufo (assembly GCF_905171765.1). Classification (NCBI taxonomy): domain Eukaryota; kingdom Metazoa; phylum Chordata; class Amphibia; order Anura; family Bufonidae; genus Bufo; species Bufo bufo. The sequence goes on along the minus strand of NC_053391.1, from coordinate 352,072,733 downwards.
GGAGGACATTCGAGCACAAGCAATGCGTAGAGAAATGGGTGTTTTTTCTACACAGGTGACAGGAAAGGAGTAGTAGAAGCAGCAGGAGGAGCTACAGGGCGATGAGGAAGACGAGACAGATGACCCAGACACACCGTGGTAGTATGCAGTGAAGATGGAGGCAGGAAGTCCCTCCAAGTCACTTGCGCAAATGGCCAGATGCATGCTCAGTTGCTTGCGTAGTGACAGCCGAATTGTCACCATTCGGCAGAGGGATGAATACTGGATCTCCACCATGTTAGACCCTCGCTACCGGTCCAAAATACGGGCTTTTTTCCACCCGCTGAGAGGGAGGACAAACTGAAATACTATCGAGACATCCTATGTAGTCAGTTGGCCGCTGCCTATGTGCGCCATCACCCATCCTCACGCAAGTCTGACTGGGGGGTCCCTCTGCGCTCACATTTCACTGCCATGGCTGCTGGGGAGGGGGAAGGAGCAGTAACAGCTCCATTAGCAGCAACTTAAGTCTAGAGTTGCTGATGAGCAGTTCTCTTCAGCAGCCTACTGAAAAAAATAATCAACAGCAGCAGCAGGTAGACATAGAACAGAACCTGAACCAGCAGGTGTTGGTATACTTGGACTGCACCCTGTGCCACCACACATCAAAGATCCCCTGGACTACTGGGCAGCCCAACTCGATTTGTGGCCGCAACTGGCCGAATTTGCCCTGGACAAGCTTTCCTGCCCGGCCAGCAGTGTGGCATCAGAGCGGGAGTTTAGTGCGGCGGAGGCCATAGTTACCCCAAGGAGAACTTGTCTGTCCACCCAAAATGTGGAAAAACTGACCTTTGTGAAGATGAATCAGGTGTGGATCGGCCAGGATTTCCACAAACCAGTGATCATTTATAGAGTTGAGCGGACACCTGGATGTTCGGGTTCGACGGGTTCGGCCGAACTTCACAAAAAAGTTTGAGTTCGGGACCCGAACTTGACCCGAACTTGACCCCGAACCCGAATCCCATTGAAGTCAATGGGGACCCGAACTTTAGAGCACTAAAATGGCTGTAAAAATGTCATGCAAAGGTCTAGAGGGCTGCAAATCTCATCAACATGTGGTTAAGAGCATGGCAAGTGCTCTGAAAACAAATGTGGATAGGGAAATGACTTTAAATAACATTAAATACGTAAAAATAAAAAATTATAATCTTGATCTAGGAGGACAAGGTCCATATGGAGTAGGAGGTTGTGGAGGCGGTGGATGTGGCGGTGTAGGTGGAAGCGGCAGTGGAGGAGGAGGAGGTAGCCTACACTGCTTTTTGGTTTTAAATTTATTTTTATTTTTTTAAATTAGGGTACACCCCAAAACATTGGGAAATATAACCTGTGATAACCCCCTCCAGTCATGCTAAACACACGTTCAGACAATACACTAGCTGCAGGGCAGGCCAGCACCTCCAAGGTGTAAAGGGCAAGATCAGGCCATGTGCCCAATTTAGAGACCCATCAGTCAGTTCGCGTAGGCGTGTGCACACATACTGCCCCACCATGTCGCACGTCACCGTGACGTCCACGATGCATTTGGATATCTTCTGTATCAACTTTCGATGTTCTTTTCTGAGCCTACCATGTTGATCGCGGTTATCGGCGAATCAGAGTTCAACTCCGGAGAGGAAGCGTGAGAAAGAGAGACCACATCCAAGGGAGATCAATGGATGAAATTTAATTGTGGTCGAGCGGAAATATGGGAAAAGTTATTAAAGCAGAAGAATCGAAGGAAAGGAGGGGGCGCGTGGCAATTACCCACTCCCGACTTGGGGAGGTAGTGACGATAAATAACAATAAAGGACTCTTAAGATGCCCTGTTATTGGAATGATTAATAAAAAATTATAGGGAATGTCACTGGGGTATTTAGGATTTGGAAACGTTAGACAGGAGAGGCCCTGCTGCCGCTTTGTTGACTCTAGATAACTTCTGCCTGCCTATCTTCTCTATCAACTTTCGATGTTCTTTTCTGAGCCTACCATGTTGATCACGGTTATCAGCGAATCAGGGTTCCACGCCGGAGAGGGAGCGTGAGAAAGAGAGACCACTTCCAAGGGAGGTTAATTTTTTTAAATTAAATATGATCGAGCGGAAAAGTGGGCTAAATTATTGAAGTGCAAATGTGGGACAAGTTATTAAAGTTTAAGCTTTAAATGAAAGGGGGGGCGCGCATCAATTAAAGAAGAATTTTTGAAATTTAATTCCCTGTCACCTATGCAGAGCAGGAGTTTTGTATACGGCAAAATTGGTAAAATGTCACCTTGTAACAGACGATTTTTTAAAATTTAAGTCCCTATAACCTATGCAGAGCAGGGGTTTAATCACTGCAAGAATGGTCAAATGTCACCCAAGAATGTAACAGACAAATAAGTGAAATTGTTTTACCTGTCTACTAGGTATAGCAGTGGTATATCACACCCAAAAATTTGTGAATTTCATCCGAAAATGAACAGACAAATTAGTGAAATGTTTTTACCTGTGTAGTATGTACAGCCGGGGTATATCATACCCAAAAAGTGGTGAATTTCACTTGAATATGTAACAGACAAATTAGTGAAATGTTACCTGTCTACTAGGTAGAGCAGTGGTATATCACACCCAAAAATTGGTGAATTTCACCCTAAAATATAACAGACAAATTAGTGAATTTTTTTACCTGTCTACTAGGTCGAGCAGTGGTATATCACACCCAAAAATTGGTGAATCTCACCCGAAAATGTAACAGACAAATTAGTAAATTTTTTTACCTGTCTACTAGATAGAGCAGTGGTATATCACACCCAAAAATTTGTGAATTTCACCCGAAAATGGAACAGACAAATTAGTGATTTTTTTTTACCTGTCTACTAGGTATAGCAGTGGTATATCACACCCAAAAATTGGTGAATTTCACCCAAAAATGTAACAGATAAATTAGTGATTTTTTTTTACCTGTCTACTAGGTAGAGCAGTGGTATATCACACTTAAAAATTGGTGAATTTCACCCGAAAATGTAACAGACAAATTAGTGAAATGACGTAAAATAAAATAAAATACGTACAAATAAATAAAAAAAATACTTGATTTATGAGGTGGAGGTCCATATGGAGTAGCAGTTTGAGGAGGCATTGGAGGTAGCGGTGTAGGTGGAAGTGGCGGTGGAGGAGGACGAGGTAGCCAACACTGGTTTTTGGTTTAAATTATTTTTTTTAATTAGGGTACACTCGAAAAGAGTGTGAAATATCCAAAATACAAGAATGAGCAATTGCGCTTTAGTATAACAATGGCTGGTTAAGGCTGGTAGACATGTCTATTCTGCACAAGGTACGGACAAGTCCTGTGGGATCCATGCCTGGTTCATTTTAATGAACGTGAGCTTGTCCACATTGGCTGTGGACAGGTGGCTGCGCTTGTCTGTGATAACACCCCCTGCCGTGCTAAACACACATTCAGATAATACACTGGATGCAGGGCAGGCCAGCACCTCCAAGGCGTAAAGGGCAAGCTCAGGCCATTTGCCCAATTTGGAGCCCCAGAACTTGAAGGGGGCAGACCCGTCATTCAGTACGTCTAGGCGTGTGCACACATACTGCTCCAAGATGTTGGTGAAATGCTGCCTCCTGCTAAGACATTCCATATCAGCTGGTGGTGTTGGTTGTTGTGGCATGCTGACAAAGCATTTCCACATTTCGGCCATGCTAACCCTGCCTTCTGAGGTGCTGGCGGTGCCCCAGCTGCATTGGCAACCTCTTCCTTCTCCTCTGCCTTTGCCTTGTGCTTCCACTGTGCCCCCGCTGTCAGGTGTTAATGCCACCAGCAGCGCGTCTACCAGCGTGCGCTTGTACTCGCGCATCTTAAGATCACGCTCTAGTGAGGGAATTAAGGACGGTACGTTGTCCTTGTAACAGGGATCCATCAGCGTGGCCACCCAGTAATCAGCACAAGTTATAATGTGGGCAACTCGGCGGTCGTTGCGGAGACACTGCAGCATGTAATCGCTCATGTGTGCCAGGCTGCCCAGAGGCAACGAAAAGCTGTCCTCTGTGGGAGGTGTATCGTCTGTGTCCTGTGTATCCCCCAAGCCACGCACCAGTGATGACCATGATCTGGTCTGGGTGCCACTCTGCTGTGAACATGGTTCCTCCTTCTCCATCTCCTCCTCCGTATCCTCCACCTCGTCATCCTCCAGAACTGTGCCCTGGCTGGACAATTGTGTACCTGGCGTTTATGGGTGCAGGAACCCACCCTCAGAGCCACTTGTGAATGACTGTCCGGAAACCCTACGAAATGATCCCTCCTCCTCCTTTGCCCAATCCTCTTCCATCGTCGCCAGCAACGTTTTTTCAAGAAGGCATAGAAGTGGGATAGTAATGCTGAGAACGGCGTTATCGGCACTGGCCATGTTGGTGGAGTACTCGAAACAGCGCAACAAGGAACACAGGTCTCGCATGGAGGCCCAGTCATTGGTGGTGAAGTGATGCTGTTCCGCAGAGCGACTCACCCATGCGTGCTGCAGCTTAAACTCCACTATCACCTGCTGCTGCTCGCACAGTCTGGCCAGCATGTGCAAGGTGGAGTTCCACCTTGTGGGCACGTCGCATATGAGGCGGTGAGCGGGAAGGCCGAAGTTACGCTGCAGTGCTGACAGGCCAGCAGCAGGGTGAGAACGCCGAAAGCACGCACAGACGGCCCGCACTTTATGCAGCAGCTCTGACATATTGGGGTAATTTTTAAGGAATCTCTGCACCACCAAATTCAGCACATGCGCCAGGCAAGGGATGTGCGTCAAACCGGCTAGTCCCAGAGCTGCTACGAGATTTCGCCCATTATCGCACACCACCAGGCCAAGCTTCAGGCTCACTGGCACAAACCACTCATCGGTCTGTTGTTCAAGGCCCGTCCACAGCTCCTGCGCGGTGTGGGGTTTGTCCCCTAAACAGAAAAGTTTTAAAAGTGCCTGCTTTCGTTTACCCCTGGCTGTGCAGAAGTTGGTAGTGAAGATGTTACTCTGACCGGATGATGAGCCGTTAGAGGATGAGGAAGCGGAGTAGGAGGAGGAAGCAACAGGAGGCAAACTGAAGAGCCCTGCAATCCTCGGTGGTGGAAGGACATGCGGCAAACTGCTATCCGCCTCAGGCCTAGCCGCCACTGCGTTTACCCAGTGTGCTGTTATGGAGATATAACGTCCCTGACCGTGCTTACTGGTCCACGTATCCGTAGTGAGGTGCACCTTGCCACAGATGGCGTTGCGCAGTGCACACCTGATTTTGTCCCCCACTTGGTTGTGCAGGGAATGGATGGCACGCCTGAAAAAATTGTGGCAGCTGGGCACGACGTACTGTGGGACAGCCACCGCTATAAGGCTTTTAAAACTCTCCGTCTCCACCAGACGGAATGACAGCATTTCAAAGGCCAGTAATTTTGAAATGCTGGCATTCAGGGCCAGGGATCGCGGGTGGGTAGGGGGGTACTTCCTCTTCCGCTCCAGCGTTTGGGAGATGGAGAGCCGAACACTTCCATGGGACATTGTGGAGATGCTTGGTGACCCAGATGGTGGTGTTGCTGGCAGATCCACTGTTTGCGGGGTGGCAGGGGGCACTGTTACTCCAGAGGTGGATGAAGAGGCCGAGACTGCAGCAGAAGAGGAAGCAGGAGGAGCCAGAGACCTTTCTTGGTTTTTGAAGTGTCTACTCCACTGCAGCTTGTGCTTTGCACTTAGATGCCTGGTCATGCAGGTTGTGCTCAGGTTGAGAACGTTTATGCCTCGCCTCAGGCTCTGATTGCACAGCGTGCAAACCACTCGTGTCTTGTCGTCAGCTGGCTTTGGTGTGCTCGGTCCCTGGAGCTGGCTTTGGTGTGCTCGGTCCCTTGCTACGGTGGGCAGTAGCAGGCGTACTGTCTACGGGACGGCCGCTCCGCTTTTGCACCCTGCTCCCTCTTCTGCTGTGCTGGTGGCTCTGTGCGACCACCGCCTCTTCCTCCGAAACAACCCAGGTCACTCGCATGACCTTGATTCCATGTGGGGTCGAGGTACTACACATCATCTTCCACCCAGTCTTCACCCCTGCCCTCCTTGTCGGTCTGCACACTTTCGATAGCCCCAGCAGTTGGCACCTGTGTTTCGAGACTTGCTGCGATGGTTCTCCCATGTACTCATCTTGAAACATAAGTGGTTGGGCATCGGTGCACTCAATCTCTTCCACTTCTGGGGCAGGGCTAGGTGGATGGCCCTGGGAAACCCTGCTAACAGAGTCATCAAAAAGCAGAAGAGACTGCTGCATGACTTGTTGCTCAGACTGCTTGGCTGATTTGCAAGGGGGTGAGGTAAAAGACTGATGGACATCGGCTGCAGGTGCCAACTCTGATCTTTCAGCAGGAGACTGGGTGGGAGACAATGTGAAGGAACTGGAGGCACTGTCAGCAACCCAATCTACTATAGCCTGTACTTGTTCTGGCCTCAACATTCGTAGAGCCGCATTAGGCCCGACCAAATACCACTGCATGTTCTGTCGCTTACTTGCACCTGAGGAAGGGGTTTCACTTGTACGTGTAGCTGGCACAGATCGACCACGTCCTCTCCCTGCAACAGAAGCTCCACCAGCAGCACCACGACCGGGGCCACGACCCTTATTTGACGCTCTCCTCAAATTTTGTTTTTTAATAGCAGAATAGAACCACAGTATCTAAAGGGTGTATCTCACACGTACAGATGCAGACTAGGCCTCAATTAAAGATTTTTGCCCAAAATGGGTGTTTTATTAATAGCAGAATAGAACCACAGTATCTAAAGGGTGTATCTCACAATGACATATGCAGCAAAGGCTGCAAAATTAGTTTTTTTGCCCAAAATCTGTGTTTTTCTAATAGCAGAATAGAACCACAGTATCTAAAGGGTGCATCTCACACGTACAGATGCAGACTAGGCCACAATTAAAGATTTTTGCCCAAAATTTGTGTTATCCTAATAGCAGAATAGAACCACAGTATCTAAAGGTTGTATCTCACAATGACATATGCAGCAAATGCTGCAAAATTAAGTTTTCTGCCCAAAATAGTTGTTTTATTAATAGCAGAATAGAATAACAGTATGTAAAGGGTGTATCTCACAATGACAGATGCAGCAAGGGCTGCAATATTAAGTATTTTGCCCAAAAAGGGTGTTTTTTTTACTAACAAAATATGACAGCTGTATATAACGCTTGAATTTCACACATGCAGATGCAGCAAGGGCTGTAAAATTGTTTTTAAAAACCCAGAAAATTATAGCTGTATTTCTAGCTTAAATTGCACACTGAGTAATGCTGCAAAGGCATCAGATGTAGGATATTGCCAAAAAAGGGCGTTTTTTTTAAAAACCAGATTATTATTGCAGTATTTCAAACTTGGATTTGAATGTCAGAAAAGCACATATGCAGTGCTGGTGCACTGAGCTTGCATGACTATGTGACTCCAGCTTATATAGAGGCTGGGTCACATGCTGCACTGGCAATTACAGCCATGCCATTAGTAGGCATGGCTGTGATGGCTTCTTTGTGCACACAGTTAAACGCTTGTTGATTGACGACTCTGCAGCCTTTCAAAAAGTGCTAAGAAATCGCCGAACACCGAACCCGAAACCCAAACCCTAATCATGTATGGTGTCACACCTAAACTTTGTCAAAAGAGACCTATTTCTTCTGGCTACCAGCCTCAGCTACTATTCTGAAGCTCCCGCCCGCCTGATGCCACACACCTGCTGCCAGGTGCTCCTATTGCCACCCACCATCTTCAGCTGGTACTGGTATTGCCACTCTGTGGTCTCCTCATGCTGCTGCCACCTCACCACTCTGACACTGGGCCACTCTCTGGTCTGCTCATGCTGCTGCTACCTCACCACTATGTCACTGAGTCACTCTGTGGTCTTCTCATTCTGCTGCCACCTCACCACTCTGTGGTTTCCGCATGCTGCTTCCACCTCAACACTCTGTGGTCTTCTCATGCTGTTGCTACCTCAACAGTCTGTAATTAGGCCAAGCTGTGGTCTCCTCATGTTGCTGCCACCTCACCATTATGTCATTTTGCCACTCTGCGGTCTCCTCATGCTGCTGCCACCTCACCAATCTGTGGTCTCTTCATGCTGATGCCACCTCACCACTCTGTGGTCTCCTCATGCTGCTGATACCTCCCCACTCTTAATCTGGGCCACTCTGTGGGCTTCTCATGCTGCTGCCACCTCAACACTATGTCACTGAGCCACTCTGTGGTCTCCTCATGCTGCTGCCACCTCACCATTCTGTGGTCTCCTCATGCTTCTGCCACCTCACCACTCTGTGGTCTCCTCATGCTGCTGCCACCTCCCCACTCTGTCACTGGGCCACTCTGTGGTCTCCTCATGCTGATGTCACCTCAACACTATGTCACTGGGCCACTCTGTGGTCTCTTCATGCTGCTGCTATATAAACACTCTGTGGTCTCCTCATGCTGCTGCTGCCTCAACACTCTGTCACTGGGCCACTCTGTGGTCTGCTCATGCTCCTGACACCTCACCACTCTGTGGTCTCCTCATGCTGCTGCTATCTCAACAGTCTGTCATTGGGCCAAGCTGTGGTCTCCTCATGTTGCTGCCACCTCACCATTATGCCATTTGGCCACTCTGCAGTCTACTCATGCTGCTGCCACCTCACCACTCTGTGGTCTCCTCATGCTGCTGATACCTCCCCACTCTTAAACTGGGCCACTCTGTGGTCTTCATGCTGCTGCCACCTCAACACTATGTCACTGAGCCACTCTGTGGTCTCCTCATGCTGAATCCTCCTCCTCACCACTCTGTGGTCTCCTCATGCTTCTGCCACCTCACCACTCTGTGGTCTCCTCATGCTGCTGATACCTCCCCACTCTTAAACTGGGCCACTCTGTGGTCTCCTCATGCTGCTGCCACCTCAACACTATGTCACTGAGCCACTCTGTGGTCTCCTCATGCTGAATCCTCCTCCTCACCACTCTGTGGTCTCCTCATGCTTCTGCCACCTCACCACTCTGTGGTCTCCTCATGCTGCTGCCACCTCCCCACTCTGTCACTGGGCCACTCTGTGGTCTCCTCATGCTGATGTCACCTTAACACTCTGTCACTGGGCAACTCTGTAGTCTCCTCATGCTGCTGCCAACTCAACACTATGTCACTGAGCCATGCTGTGGTCTCCTCACGCTGCTGCAACTTCAACATTATGTCACTGGGCAACTCTGTGGTTGCCTTATGCTGCTGCCACTTCACTACTATGTCACTGGGCGGCTCTGTGGTCTCTTCATGCTACTGCTACCTCACCACTCTGGGGTCGTCTCATGCTACTGCCACCTCACCACTCTGTGGTATCCACATGCTGCTGCCACCTCAGCACTATGTCACTAGACCACTCTCTGGTCCCCTCATGCTGCTGCCAACTTAACACTATGTCACTGGGCCACTCTGTGGTCTCTTCATGCTGCTGCTACATAAACACTCTTTGGTCTACTTATGCTGCTGCTGCCTCAACACTCTGTCATTGGGCTACTTTGTGGTCTCCTCATGCTGCTGCCACCTCACTACTCTGTGGTCTCCTTATGCTGCTTCTACCTCAACTTTCTTTCGCTGGGCCACTCTGTGCTCTCCTCACGTTACTGCCACCTCAACACTATGTTACTGGGCCACTCTGTGGTCTCCTCATGCTACTGACACCTCACCACTCTGTGGTCTCCTCATGCTGCTGCTATCTCAACACTCTGTCACTGGGCCACTCTGTGGTCTCCTTATACTCTTGCCATCTAAACACTATGTCACTGGGCCACTCTGTGGTCTCCACATGCTGCTGCCACCTCACCACTATGTCACTGGGTCACTCTTTGGTCTACTCATGCTGCTGCCACCTCACCACTACGTCACTGGGCCACTCTGTGGTCTCCTCATGTTGCTGCTACCTCACCACTCTGTGGTCTCCTCATTCTGCTGCCACTTCACCACTCTGTGGTCTCCTAATGATGCTGCTACCTTAACATTCTGTAAATGGACCACTCTGTGGTCTCCTCATGCTACTGCCACCTCACCACTCTGTTGTCTCCTCATGCTGCTGCCACCTCACCACTATGTCACTAGGCCACTCTGTGCAAGTAAATAACTGGTCGGCACTGCTTCAGTATTTCTCAATATGCTGTGCATGTGTCAGTGGGCTGGCGTCCACGGAAACAATGTTGCAAAAAGACCGGCACTTCGCAATGGATGATTGTATTATAGTGAATTTATTGGTCACATATTACATCATAGTTTCAGCACCAGTGTGCTTTCATCAGACTATGTATATACACAATATGAAAAAAGGATATAATCTAATTCATCAGGTCGTTCAATTCCGCTGTAAAGAATTTTTTTTTTGCTGAAAATCTATATACTCAGATATTGTCGATCAACAAACAGGATATGTCAGAGGAAACAAGATACATTGTATTCATGGTTAAGGCCCCTGGGTTCCATCGTTTTCAAACAATGGATCCAGTACGCCTCTCTCTTTAATAACAATTTGTTTCTATCACCACCACGGCGGGGTAACGGAACACTCAATAATTTGATAACGCAGTTGTGCAATATTGTGTTTCTGTTGGTGAAAGTGAAACGGCACAGGGAGTAGTAAATTACCTTTTCTGATAGTAGATTTGTGTTTACTCAGTCTGTCCTTCATTCTCATTGAGGTTTCCCCCACATATAGCAAACCGCAAGGACACTTAAGAATGTAAATCACAAATCTACTATCACATGTAAATGTGCCCCGTATTTAAATGTTTTCACCCGAATGTGGGTGAGCAAAATATGAACCCTTGATAACACTAGAGCAGTTTACACAGTTAAGGCAGGGAAATGTACCTTGTCTAGGAGAAGACAACGTACTCTGTCTCATTTCCGTTTTATTGCTACCCACATCAGTCCGAACTATTTTATCCCTGATATTATCGGCTCGTTTAAAACACATCATGGGTGGTCTCTGAAATTCACCTATCTGTGGGTAGGATTTAGATATAAACATTGACACATTATATCTGTTAAATATTAGACTCTGTGGTCTCCTCATGCTACTGCCACCTCACCACTCTGTGGTCTCTTCATGCTGCTAGTACTTCACAACTCTGTGGTCTCCTCATGCTGCCACTGCCTCAACTTTCTGTCATTGGGCTACTCTGTGGTTTCCTCATGCTGCTGTTACCTCAGCACTCTTTGGTCTCCTCATGCTGCTTCTATCTCAAAACTCTGTCACTGGGCTACTTTGTGGTCTCCTCATGCGGCTGCCACCTCAACACTATGTAACTGGGCCACTTTGTGGTCTCCTCATGCTGCTGCCACCTAAACACTCTGTCATTAAGCCACTCTGTGGTCTCCTCATGGTACTGCTACCTCACTACGCTGTGATCTCCTCATGCTGCTGCCACCTCACCAATTTTATGTCTTCTCATGCTGCTGCTGCTACCTCAACACTCTGGGATTGAGCCACTCTGTGTTCTCCTTGTGCTGCAGCCACATTCCCACTCTGTAGTCTCCTCATGCTGCTGCCACCTCATCACTTTGTGTTCGCCTCATGCTGTTGCTACCTCCCCAATCTTTCATTGGGCCACTCTGTTGTCTGCACATACTGCTGCCAACTCAGCACTATGTCACTGGGCCACTCTGTGGTCTCCTTATGCTGCGCAACCTAAACACTATGTAACTGGGCCACTCTGTGGTCTTCTCATACTGCTGCCACTTCACCACTATGTCACTAGGCTACCAGCTTACCAGACCGCCCTGAACAAGGACAGAGTGTCTCTCCTGACGCCAAGAACAGATGCCCCTGCAAACAATAGCCCCAGTGATGACAGAGAGATCCGTCTTATAAGTACCTTTAATGGTTGTTCCTCAGGTATCAGAGATATCATCTCAAAACATTGGCACGTGCTCTTAATGGATCCTGATGTTCGCGGGGCCATAAAGGGGTACCCCAGCATCACTTACAGACGGGGCCGAAGCATCCGCGATATGCTGGTACACAGCCATTATACATCAGGGCCTAAGCCTAAGACTTGGCTGGAAAGAGGCATCAGTGGAAACCACAAATGTGGTAGATGCGTGGCGTGCCCCTTTATGGCCAAAGCGAAGTCATTCAGGAGCAACAACACAAATAAAGTCTATACAATTACGGACTTTATTAACTGCAGAAGCACAGGTCTGGTGTATAAGATTACATGCGAATGTGGCGAAGAGTATATTGGGAAGACTGGTAGAGAGTTTAGGAGGAGAATAGGAGAACATTTGAGCGATATAAGAAACCAAAAAGACACATCGGTGGCACGTCACGTTAACACCAAACACGGAGGGAGACCGGACTGTCTATCCTTCTCTGGAATTGAAAAAATTAAACCTGGCACCAGAGGAGGTGATTTTGATAGAAGGATCCTGCAATGCGAGGCTAAATGGATCTTCTATCTCAAAACAGTCCATCCATTTGGTTTAAACGAACAGCAAAACTTTTGCTGTTTTTTGTGACGTACATTTAAAGCTCAACAATTATGGAGGGATATTTGCCGTGCCCCTCCTCTCATGGTATGTGCCCAATCTATGGACGCATGAGATGGGATGATGGACAAGAATGTAAATAACAGAGAGGGAATCCGCTAACCGCGGCTCCCATTCCCCTCTTCTATCCCTCCGCCCCTCCCCCATAAGTGTTCAGGATGATCCACAGACTAGACGCTGTCCCATCTGAGCATATGGGTTATGATGGTGGATACATCCCACTGTGTTTACATATAGTGCAATTGATAAGGAGTGGGCCTTTTTTTGACTGGATAATGATCTCCAGTTCTAATGCTGTCACCCTTTAAACCATGAGCGCAAAGGACGCGATGGTGGAATCACCTAAAAAATAGCATTATAATATGATCATGCTCAGGTTTTCTGGCCTAAGAATCGGTCAGTGTTTGAAAGGGGAGGAGCTTAAGCACAGTGGTAATGCCAAATAATATCTGTAATGCGATTGTGCATTTATGAAAATGACAGGCAAGGTATCAAGTGCCTGCTACGGAGGCCAAGTGTCATGAGCCTAGCAGTTGCTATGCAACAGCAACGCTCTTACTTAGGCTCCGACCTAACTTCCGGTTTAGCCGCATCATGTGACGCTGACTTCCGGTCCGGTGGAACGCACGCGAGCGGCGTGCGTTCCACGTTGAAATACATGCGTTCCACGATACCTGGACAGGTGAGTCAATTGATCACGGGGGGCGTACACGTAGCGGAGGTAGAGGTATAAGAGGAGGCGGCTAATGACCATTCAATGCTCACCCAAACTACTGTTATGTTGGGTGAGACATGGACTGACAAGGGACACTTCCCCTGCATCAGTGAGGACAAGAGCTATCCTTTTCCTTGTCCAAAGAATACGAGGCCAAACTCACCTTGATTCTGAGTAAGTAAATTGTGGCTGTTAACTAGCCACTTTGCATGCGGTGCTCATTAATTGGTGACCTGTATTGAGTGTCTGTTTATAACTTTTATTTGTAGTTGCCCTTGAATATACATACGGAGTCCCCTGATGATGTCCAGAAGTGACAGATACATGGCATGTAGGGCGTTATAATTAGGGCTTATTAGGTATACAGACCCATACTGAGGGAAAGGCTCGGTGTGGGGTCGCCCCTGTCGGGGCGGGTGGTCCATTGTGGTAGGCAGGCTTGAGTCCCTATCCCCCTAGGTAGGCAGGAAAGCCACAATAGGGCCTTCTAGGATATATATTGTGCCAACACCACAAACAGCACCTGGTCACATTGGTCCACGGCTATACCATCGCCAGGACCATTCTTCACAGTTGGACCCCGCCCAGACGAGGTGAGATCCACCCATCTTTTCTTTTTATTAGTTCTTAACGGAATATGAATATGAATTGATGCAGCGGAGGAATTTATTGTTGTCTTTGTCGTCTCTCACCTAGTGTGACTTTATATTTTAAATGACCTAGTAAAGGTTACGTTTTAAATAATCCCAGTTTACAAATATTTTTTCTACTCTGTGGTCTTGTCATACTGCTGCCACCTCACCACTCCTCATACTGCTGCCACCTAACCACTCTGTGATCTCCTCATGCTGCTGCCACCTCACCACTCTCTGGTCTCCGCATGCTGCTGCCACCTCAACACTATGCCATTGGGCCACTCTATGGTCTCCTCATGCTGTTTCCACCTTACCACTATGTCACTGGACCACTCTGCGGTATCCTCATGCTGATGCCATCTCCCCACTCTGTGGCCTTCTCATGCAGCTGCTACCACCCCATTCTGTCATTGTGACATTCTGTTGTCTCCAAATACTGCTGCCAACTCAGCACAATGTCACTAAGTCACTCTGTGGTCTTCTTATGCTGCTGACACCTCACCACTCTGACACTGGGCCACTATCTGGTCTGCTCATGCTACTACCACCTCACCACTATGTCACTGGGCCACTCTGTGGTCTCCTCATGCTGCTGACACCTCACCGCTCTGTGGTCTCCTCATACTGCTGCCACCTCACCACTCTGTGGTCTCCTAACGCTGCTGCCATCTCACCACTCTGTGGTCTCCTCATGCTACTGCCAACTCAACACTCTGTGGTCTCCTCATGCTGCTGCCACCTCAACACTATATCACTGGACCACTCTGTGGTCTCCTCATGCTGAAGCTGCCTCACCACTATGTCACTGGACCACTCTGTGGTCTACTCATGCTGCTGCCATCTCCCCATTCTGTGGTCTCCTCATGCTGCTTTCACCTCAATGCTCTGTGGTCTGCTCATGCTGCTGCTACCATCCCATTCTGTAATTGGGCCACTTTGTGGTCTTCTCATGCTTCTGCCACCTCAACACTATGTCATTAAGCCACTCTGTGGTCAACTCATGCTATTGCTACCTCACAACTCTATGATCTCCTCATGCTGCTGCCACCTCACCACTTTGTTGTCTTCTCATGCTGCTGCTACTACCTCAACATTCTGTGATTGGGCCACTCTGTGGTCTCCTCATGCTGCTGCCACCTGGCCACTTTGTGGTCTCCTAATGCTGCTGCCACCTCATCACTCTGTGGTCACATCATGATGCTGCCACCTCAACACTCTGTGGTCTCCTCATGCTGCTGCCACCTTAACACTATGTCACTGGACCACTCTGTGGTCTCTTCATGCTGCTGCAATCTCCCCACTCTATGGTCTTCTTATTCAGCTGCTACCTCTCCATTCTGTCATTGGGCCACTCTGTGTTCTCCAAATACTGCTGCCAACTCAGCACTATGTCACTAAGAGACTCTGTGGTATTCTTATGCTGCTGCCACCTCACCACTATGTCACTGGGCCACTCTGTGGTCTGCTCATGCTGTTGACACCTCACTACTCTGTGGTCTCCTCATGCTGCTGCCACCTCACTACTCTGTGGTCTCCTAATGCTGCTGCCACCTCACCACTCTGTGGTCTTCTCATGCTGCTGCCACCTCACCACTCTATGGTCTCCTCATGCTGCTGCCACCTCAACACTATATCACTGGACCATGCTGTGGTCTCCTCATGCTGTTGCTACCTCACCACTATGTCACTGGACCACTCTGTGGTCTCCTCATGCTGCTGCCATCTCCCCACTCTGTGGTCTCCTCATGCTGCTTTCACCTCACCGCTCTGTGGTCTCCTCATGCTGCTGCTACCTCGCCATTCTGTAATTGGGCCCCTTGTGGTCTTCTCATGCTGCTGCCACCTCAACACTCTGTCATTAAGCCACTATGTGGTCTCCTCATGCTACTGCTACCTCACGACTCTGTGATCTCCTCATGCTGCTGCCACCTCAGCATTTTGTTGTCTTCTCATGCTGCTGCTACTACCTCAACACTCTATTATTGGACCACTCTGTGGTCTCCTCATGCTGCTGTCACCTTACCACTCTGTTGTCTCTTGATGCTGTTGCTACCTCCCTATTCTGTCATTGGGCCACTCTGTTTTCTGCACATACAGCTGCCAACTCAGCACTATGTCACTGGGCCACTATGTGGTCTCCTTATGCCGCTGCCACCTCAACACTATGTAACTGGGCCACTCTGTGGTCTCCTAATGCAGCTGCCACCTCACCCCTATGTCACTGGGCTACTCTGTGGTCTCCTCATGCTGCTGCCACCTCACCACTCTGTGGTTTCCTCATGCAGCTGCCACCTCAACATTATGTCATTGGGCCACTCTGTGGTTTCCTCATGCTGTTGCCACCTCACCACTATGTCACTGGACCACTCTTCGGTGTCCTCATGCTTCTGCCATCTCCCCACTCTGTGTTCTTCTTATGCTGCTGCCACCTCACCACTCTGTGGTCACCTAATGCTGCTGCCACCTCACCACTCTGTGGTCTCCTCATGATGCTGCCACCTCAACACTCTGTGGTCTCCTCATGCTGCTGCCACCTCAACACTATATCACTGGACCACGCTCTGGTCTCCAAATGCTGTTGCTACCTCACCACTATGTCACTGGACCACTCTGTGGTCTCCTCATGCTGCTTCACCTCACCACTCTGTGGTCTCCTCATGCTGCTGCTACCTCGCCATTCTGTAATTGGCCACTTTGTGGTCTTCTCATGCTACTGCCACCTCAATACTCTGTCATTAAGCCACTCTGTTGTCTCCTCATGCTACTGCTACCTCACGACTCTGTGATCTCCTCATGCTGCTGCCACCTCATCACTTTGTTGTCTTCTCATGCTGCTGCTACTACCTTAACATTCTGTGATTGGGCCACTCTGTGGTCTCCTCATGCTGTTGCTACCTCCCCATTCTGTCATTGGGCCACTCTGTTATCTGCACATACTGCTGCCAACTTAGCACTATGTCACTGTGTGACTATGTGGTCTCCTTATGCTGCTGCCACCTCAACACTATGTAACTGTGCCACTCTGTGGTCTCCTCATGCTGCTGTCACCTCACCCCTATGTCACTGGGCTACTCTGTGATCTCCTCATGCTGCTGCCACCTAACCACTTTGTGGTCTCCTTATGCTGCTGCAACCTCACCACTCTGTGGTCTCCTCATGCTGCTGCCACCTCAACACTATATCACTGGACCACGCTCTGGTCTCCTATTGCTGTTGCTACCTCACCACTATGTCACTGGACCACTCTGCGGTGTCTTCATGATTCTGCCATCTCCCCACTCTGTGTTCTTTTTATGCAGCTGCTATCTCCCCATTCTGTCATTGGGCCACTCTGTTGGCTCCAAATACTGATGTCAACTCAGCACTATGTCAATAAGCGACTCTGTGGTCTTCTTATTCTGCTGCTGCCCCCTCACCACTATGTCACTGGGCCACTCTTTGGTCTCCTAATGCTGTTGCCATCTTCCCACTCTGTGGTCTTTTCATTCAGCTGCTACCTCCCCATTCTGTCATTGGGCCACTCTTTTGTCTCCAAATACTGCTGCCAACTCAGCAATATGTCATTAAGAAACTCTGTGGTTTTCTGATGCTGCTGCCACCTCGCCACTATGTCACTGGGCCACTCTTTGGTCTACTCATGCTGTTGCTACCTCAGCAGTATGTCACTGGACCTCTCTGTGGTCTGCTTATGTTGCTGCCACCTCACTACTCTGTGCTCTCCTCATGCTGCTGCCACCTGAACAACTCTGTGGTCTCCCAATGCTGCTGCCACCTCACCACTCTTTTGTCTCCTCATGATACTGCCACCTCAACACTCTGTGGTCTCCTCATTCTGCTGCCACCTCACCACTATGTCACTGGGCTACTCTGTGGTATCCTCATACTGCTGCCATTCAACAACTCTGTAGTCTCCTTAATGCTGCTACCACGTCTCCACTCTGTGGTCTCATCATGCTGCTGCCACCTCAACACTATGTCATTGGACCAGTGTGTGGTCTCCTCATGCTGTTGCCACCTTACCACTATGTCACTGGACCACTCTGTTGTATCCTCATGCTGCTGCCATCTCCCCACTCTGTGGTCTTCTCATGCAGCTGCTACCTCCCCATTCTGTTATTGGGCCACTCTGTTGTCTCCAAATACTGCTGCCAACTCAGCACCATGTCACTAAGCCACTCTGTGGTTTTCTTATGCTTCTGCCACCTCACCACTAAGTCACTCGGCCACTCTTTGGTCTCCTCATGCTGCTTCCACATCACCACTCTGTGGTCTCCTCATGCTGATGTCACCTGACCACTCTGTGGTCTCCTTTTGCTGCTGCCACCTCAACACTCTGTGGTCTCCTCATGATGCTGCCACCTCAACACTCTGTGGTCTCCTCATGCTGCTGCCACCTCACCACTCTGTGGTCTCCTCATGCTGCTGCCAACTCAACACTCTGTGGTCTCTTCATGCTGTTGCTATCTCCCTACTCTGTTATTGGGCCACTCTGTTGTCTGCACATACTGCTGCCAACTCAGCACTATGTCACTGGGCCACTCTGTGGTTTCCTTATGCTGCTGCCGCCTCAACACTATGTCACTGGGCCACTCTGTGTTCTCCTCATGCTGCTGCCACCTCACCCCTATGTCACTGGGCTACTCTGTGGTCTCCTCAAGAAGCTGCCACCTAACCACTCTGTGGTCTCCTCATGCTGCTGGCACCCCACTACTCTGTGGTCTCCTCATGCAGCTGCCACCTCAACATTATGTCATTGGGCCACTCTGTGGTCTCCTCATGCTGTTGCCACCTCACCACTATGTCACTGGACCACTCTGCGGTGTCCTCATGCTTCTGCCATCTCCCCACTCTGTGGTCTTCTTATGCTGCTGCTATCTCCCCATTCTGTCATTGGGCCACTCTGTTATCTACAAATACTGCTGTCAACTCAGCACTATGTCACTAAGCGACTCTGTTGTCTTCTTATGCTGCTGCCACCTCACCACTATGTAACTGGGCCACTCTTTGGGCGCCTCATGCTGTTGCCACCTCACTACTATGTCACTGGGCCACTCTGTGGTCTCCTCATGCTGCTGCCACCTGTCCACTTTGTGGTCTCCTAATGCTGCTGCCACCTCACCACTCTGTGGTCTCCTCATGATGCTGCTACCTCAGCACTCTGTGGTCTCCTCATGCTGCTGCCACCTCACCACTATGTCACTGGGCCACTCTTTGGTCTCTTCATGCTGTTGCCACCTCACCACTATGTCACTGGGCCACTCTATGGTCTGCTCATGCTTCTGCCACCTCACTACTCTGTGGTCTCCTCATGCTGCTGCCACCTCACCACTCTGTGGTCACCTAATGCTGCTGCCACCTCACCACTCTGTGGTCTCCTCATGATGCTGCCACCTCAACACTCTGTGGTCTCCTCATGCTGCTGCCACCTCAACACTATATCACTGGACCACGCTCTGGTCTCCAAATGCTGTTGCTACCTCACCACTATGTCACTGGACCACTCTGTGGTCTCCTCATGCTGCTTCACCTCACCACTCTGTGGTCTCCTCATGCTGCTGCTACCTCGCCATTCTGTAATTGGGCCACTTTGTGGTCTTCTCATGCTACTGCCACCTCAATACTCTGTCATTAAGCCACTCTGTTGTCTCCTCATGCTACTGCTACCGCACGACTCTGTGATCTCCTCATGCTGCTGCCACCTCATCACTTTGTTGTCTTCTCATGCTGCTGCTACTACCTTAACATTCTGTGATTGGGCCACTCTGTGGTCTCCTCATGCTGTTGCTACCTCCCCATTCTGTCATTGGGCCACTCTGTTATCTGCACATACTGCTGCCAACTTAGCACTATGTCACTGTGTGACTATGTGGTCTCCTTATGCTGCTGCCACCTCAACACTATGTAACTGTGCCACTCTGTGGTCTCCTCATGCTGCTGTCACCTCACCCCTATGTCACTGGGCTACTCTGTGGTCTCCTCATGCTGCTGCCACCTAACCACTTTGTGGTCTCCTTATGCTGCTGCAACCTCAACACTCTGTGGTCTCCTCATGCTGCTGCCACCTCAACACTATATCACTGGACCACGCTCTGTTCTCCTATTGCTGTTGCTACCTCACCACTATGTCACTGGACCACTCTGCTGTGTCTTCAAGCTTCTGCCATCTCCCCACTCTGTGTTCTTTTTATGCAGCTGCTATCTCCCCATTCTGTCATTGGGCCACTCTGTTGTCTCCAAATACTGATGTCAACTCAGCACTATGTCAATAAGCGACTCTGTGGTCTTCTCATGCTGCTGCCCCCTCACCACTATGTCACTGGGCCACTCTTTGTCTCCTAATGCTGTTGCTATCTTCCCACTCTGTGGTCTTCTCATTCAGCTGCTACCTCCCCATTCTGTCATTGGGCCACTCTTTTGTCTCCAAATACTGCTGCCAACTCAGCAATATGTCATTAAGAAACTCTGTGGTATTCTGATCCTGCTGCCACCTCGCCACTATGTCACTGGGCCACTCTTTGGTCTACTCATGCTGTTGCTACCTCAGCAGTATGTCACTGGACCTCTCTGTGGTCTGCTTATGTTGCTGCCACCTCACTACTCTGTGGTCTCCTCATGCTGCTGCCACCTGAACGACTCTGTGGTCTCCCAATGCTGCTGCCACCTCACCACTCTTTTGTGTCCTCATGATACTGCCACCTCAACACTCTGTGGTCTCCTCATTCTGCTGCCACCTCAACACTTTGTCACTGGACCACTCTGTGGTCTCCTCATGCTGTTGCCACCTCACCACTATGTCACTGGGCTACTCTGTGGTATCCTCATACTGCTGCCATTCAACAACTCTGTAGTCTCCTTAATGCTGCTACCACGTCTCCACTCTGTGGTCTCCTCATGCTGCTGCCACCTCAACACTATGTCATTGGGCCAGTGTGTGGTCTCCTCATGCTGTTGCCACCTTACCACTATGTCACTTGACCACTCTGTTGTATCCTCATGCTGCTGCCATCTCCCCACTCTGTGGTCTTCTCATGCAGCTGCTACCTCCCCATTCTTTTATTGGGCCACTCTGTTGTCTCCAAATACTGCTGCCAACTCAGCACCATGTCACTAAGCCACTCTGTGGTTTTCTTATGCTGCTGCCACCTCACCACTAAGTCACTCGGCCACTCTTTGGTCTCCTCATGCTGCTGCCACATCACCACTCTGTGGTCTCCTCATGCTGATGTCACCTGACCACTCTGTGGTCTCCTTTTGCTGCTGCCACCTCAACACTCTGTGGTCTCCTCATGATGCTGCCACCTCAACACTCTGTAGTCTCCTCATGCTGCTGCCACCTCACCACTCTGTGGTCTCCTCATGCTGCTGCCACCTCAACACTATGTAATTCGGCCACTCTGTGGTCTCCTCATGCTGTTGCCAGATCACCACTATGTCACTGGACCACTCTGCTTTCTCCTCATGCTGCTACAATCTCCCCACTCTGTAGTCTTCTCATGCAGCTGCTTCTTCCCCATTCTGTCATTGGGCCACTCTGTTGTCTCCAAATACTGCTGTCAACTCAGCAATATGTCACTAAGCCTCTATGTGGTCTTCTTATGCTGCTGCCACCTCACCACTAAGTCACTCGGCCACTCTTTTGTCTCCTCAT